>NW_023416295.1:147685231-148362731 GCF_014176215.1 Rousettus aegyptiacus
TAAATAATTTAACAGGTAAAATTATTATTAATCTCTGCTCAGACAGGTATTAGGACTATTTATCCATTTAATAACAGCACTTATTTGATTTCAAGACTTCAGCTTTCAAAAACTGTGCTAGTTCTGATTTACCACTGCATTCCCAATTTTATCAATACACTTTCTCATCAACCACATATCTAAAAAAAAATAGTCATACAAACAAACAGAGACTCATGGACATGGACAATGGACTAGTAGTTACCAGAAGAGATGGGGAGGGGGACAATGAAAAATAAAATATTTTAAAAAATTATGTATATATAGTATGAAGAAAATAATAGACTGGCATTAAAAGTAAATAAATAAAAATAAAAAAGATAATTGTAGAAACATGATAATTTATACCTGGTAGTTAAATATATACCTGGTATTTAGGTTTTGTATCTTTATTGCTTGGCAACATACAATTGACACATCATTAATTCATTTTTCTGTCTTTTTAAAAAAATTATGAAAGCTATATAATTTGTATTTAATGATCTAATTACAGTTTCAGCTATTAAATATATAGCAATAGGACAATTTAACATAATATTTTATGCATTTATTCATTTAACATACATACATTTTTTACAATCTATACAGTAATTTCTGTACTAAATGCTGGGGATATAAAGTCCATTCAACAACTGGCCCTTCCTTCAAGGATCTTGTAGTCAGTCTTCTGGAAAAAAAAAGCAAGTAAATCAAAGATTACCAAAGTTAGATTAGCTCTCATAAAAATATTCACTGTGTCTTTGGTGCATAGAAAAGAAGTGATACTTTGCACTAGAATTGAAACATTCATTGAGAAAAGAGAAGATGGAGGCAGAATGATTAGTAGGGTGGTCTAAAATAGGATGACTCCAGGACACACAGATATACTTAATCATGTGCCCTGATATTGGGCTGGGCTTTTCCAGGGCTCTAGAATCAGCTAATAAGGCCTATGAGGACAATGAGGTATTGAGTTAAAAAGAAGAAGAAGGGGAAGGTGAGAGAGAAGAAGCTGGGAGACCAGTGCTCAAAGGAACACATTTTTCCTTTCTTTCCACCTTTGGAGAAGGAAGGGAAACAGTCCTCATTCTCCAACAGAAAAAAAATATCCACTGAAAAGAAGATCCAAGAAGAACATTTGTAGAGATTAGGGCTGACCGACAAGAGAGATTGGTATCTCACTGCTTCCTTGGATATGTATGTAGGCTTTAGACTTGTTGATATTGCCTATGTGTGCCTCCTTGAACATAAAAACAAGAGAATGAGAGGAAGATGCCAGGGCATAGGGGATGGGAGGTGGGCAGCATAAAAAAGCCTCTGAACTAACCATCTGGCATAAGAATTTGTGGGCTTCTTGTAGACAAATGAAATACTGTGGAAGATAGCTTCGGTCATCTGTCCAGAACTAGACAATCAGAGAAAAATGATGGGGGTGAAAGGGCACCTGAACAGCAAGAAGTTGGTTGTGTTCTGATAGAAATGGGCAGAAGTAGCCAAGGTGGAGCTGGCTGTCTCATAGCTAAAAATTGTCAAACTACAAGGTTCCCAGGAGGGGCTGCTGAAGAGCTCAAGTATTTGGATTTCAACCAAAGAGAGGGCCTGATGGCCTGAGTTATCCAAAGAAGCAGCTACCACCAATAGCAAACTATAAAATTGTTTGATAAGGAAGAGACGCTAATTTTATCTCCTGTCTATCTACCCCAGCACATTAGGAAAGGAGCTGGAGCCAGGAAACAGGAGAAAATGGAGCGTCCCAGAGCTGACGTATGGCTTCTACTTCCCGCTCTAAGGTGAGGAAGAGAGATGGAGAGTAAAAGAGTAAATCGGCCTTCCTAAACCACAAAAGTGATGCGCCTTGGAGGAGGGAGGTAAAAGAGATGTAAAATATACAAGCTCTGACTTCTAGAACAGAGATATTTTAGATAATCCAAAGTATTAAAGATAGTATATTTGTGTTTTGTAATGTACTATCTAGTGTGTTGGGGAAGACTAACAAGATAATTGAGAAAGGTGACTGGAGAAAGCAAAATTTGGTTCATGTGATGCCCCACCAAACACTGAACAATGAGCTGATTATAGCTAGATGCATGGAGAAAAGCTGGAGATGAGACAAGAGAGGTAGGCAGGAGTTAGGACAATAAAAGATAGAATGTACTAAGCTCATGAGTTAGAACTTTGGATTGAAAGCTATGGAGAACCATTAAAAAAGTCTTCGGAAAGGTCATAAGACCAGAGTATAAATTAGAGAATGCTCCTTGGCAGCAAAGGAAAGACTGTTCACAGGGGAGTCAATTTCATCTAGTTTATATAAGTAAAAAATATATATAAAATAAATAACACCATTTTGTTAGCAGTTGCCCAAATCACTCTTGGCAACTATGTCAACAAATTATGATATTTTCTTTTCAATGTAAATGAAAAAAGCACAAATCTAATTCCTGTCTTCAATGTATACTTCAGTAAAATGTGATTGTATTTTTTCAACAGCTCTTAGTTGATATGTTATATAACTGGTTTAGCTTGTATGCCTTAATAAAGCAATGGCTATATAAAAGACTGAAGCCAAAGAAGATGTAATGTCACAAAATTGGGACTAATAATCATTGTTGAATAATATTTTTATAATTTCTGGGTAAGAAAAGCTCATAAAGAAATATGTTCAATGTTGAATGTTTTTAGCATCATTACATTGAAGCAATTTAGAATGCTAAACGGAATTAATCTCTAACTTCCATCTTTTACCCCTACCACTGACCTAAAAATATTCAGTAGTATGAAGGTGATACTTTAGAGAGAAAATTCCTCAATGGTTTTTCCAAAAATTCATTAACAGTATGGTTATAGTTTAAAATGTTCTTGAAAGCTGAATGCCTAGTAGAAACATATTTCCAATCAATATTAGTGAACATGGACATTTTTACCTCGTTAGCTAGCCACTGAAAGCTAAAAACTAAACCTGGTTCCAATTTTTGACTTTAGGGAAAGTAGAATACATTGGTGAAATTTGACTAGGGAAAAATAGTGGGGAGATTTTAGGCCTGTACGTTTAGGAAAACATATGACTTGAGCCTATTACATGCAACACGTGCTGCTAAAGGCGCCTTAAATTAGGAGACAGGACAGGAAGAGGAAAAGTCTACTTAGCTAAGCCAGTAAACGACTGTTTCATTTAAACTTCCTTGTCTGTGGGAACTGTAATGTAAGAAGGCGAGACGTGCTTATCTTTCTTTTCATTTAACTCTAGAATATTATGTCATTTATTCACTTCTTTTACTTCAGGAAAAAAAAAATCCAAAAGAATAAATATCTTAAACTTAATCAGATGAAACATATTTTACTTAAGAAGCATACTAAAGCAATGAAAGTATTTATTTTAAAAAAATCGAAATAGAGTAGAAGGGGCAAGATAATAACAATTAGGGATTAAAATCTAAATTACTGTTAAAAAACAAAAAGAATTGTATAAAGCCTTGTAACTCAAAGTGTGGTCCGCAAACATCGGTATCACTGAACTCACCTGAAAGCATATCATAACTGCAGCATCTCAGGCCCCAAACACAATTTGCTGAATTAAAATTTGTATTTTAAGAAGACCCCTAAACAATCCTTACACCTGTTGAATTTTGGGAAGCTATAAAGTTGTAGATAACTCCAATAAAAGCTGTACATAACTTAGAAAATTGTTTTAGCTAAAGTGTATTATAGAAGTAGAAACACCCTTCCCTATCCCTCCCCCACTCTGCCCAGATAGCTAAAACAAGTGTGTTTGCTTGCTTGTACATATTTAATTCTTTCTCCGATTTCCAACACACAATATACTAATCCAACATACTACTTTATTTATGAGAACTAATTTTGATTTGTCGAATAAAAGAAATCCAATCACCTAATTTTAGGAAAAGTGTTTCTAGAAATAAACATCATGGTTTAGAAGGTGCCTTCATAAATGGTTGGAACAGTTGACAGTAACCCTTGTTTAGGCAGCTGTTCCAGGAGTAGGAAAGCCTGTGAGAAGGGGATGGTCTATTTGCATTCTAAGACTTGAGAAAAATACTAACTAAAATCACAGAGGATAGAAATGATGATGAAAATAGAGAAGAGGGCAGAATGGGATAAGAAATATTCAATGGGAAACCTTAAAGAACATACTCTATTGTGAACTCAGATGCATAAAGTTGCATGAAAATAAATTTTTCTCTGTGCTTTCCTGTTGCTATGTCATCTTGTAAGTTTACTAAAGAACTTTTATTCTGGATGGTTATAAATGAGAAGAAATGGAGATTATATAGTTTTTGTTTATTAGAAGAGTATAGCGACTTTTACCTTTTAAAATGCCACAAGCTCTTACTATTATTTATTCACTCAGTCATATATTCATTTCTTCAATAAATCTTTATTGAATAAACTATGTTCCAAGGATCATTCTAGATGGTCAGAATACAACAATGAATCAAACAAAGATCCCTGCCCTCAAGGAGCTTGTTTCTGACAGGAAAGGGAGGGAGACAAAAATAACCTATAAACAAAATAAATTAAATAACTGGTAGAGGATTCCATTATAAACTGAATTGATAATTCACTTCCTTTCTATTTCACATGCACTGAGAATAAATATGTCTAAGCATTGAAGGGAATAAAGTATGTAGTATTATATAATGAAGAAACTAAGAGCTGCTCTTAAAGACTGTAAATGAGTGAAAGATACAACAGGACATCAGTAAATATTATAAAAGGCAAATTATTCCAAGTAGTTTTAAAAAAGCATTATAAAGGGCTTCAAGGGACTCAGGGGAAGGAATTTTTTATTTAAATAAATGAGACGACAAGAAATGAGGAAATGGAATATTCCATTAGAGAAAGGAAGTGCTAATTTTAAAGAGCTTTAAATAATAGATGTGACAAGTTGTGCTTAAAGAAAATATTTCAACTTTGTAATAAAAATACATTTCCCAAGTTGAAAAATATATTTTAAAAATCTGGGTGATTTCAAACTTCAAAGAATTAAAGTTCTGAGCTTTGACTAATCCAAAAGGAATATTTATATAAGGTTTTATAAACGACCAGTATCCTTGTTTTGAAACTATTTCCTTTCTGTTAGGTAACTTCAACTTTCACTGTTGGTATCACTCACCAACAGTGGTTTTGTGAAGTGTAAATTAAATTTTAATTTCTTAGCAAAGGAGTTGTTTCATTTGTTAGTGAAATCGCTTTTGAAATACAGGGTGCTATTAGGTAAAAGTGGAGATTATGTTAAAACTGCCAATCAAATAAAAAAACGAGATCTGAGAGAATAAATCATCAGTAAAACACCCAGAAACAAAGGCCTCCATTGTTAGGTTCATGTTTACTTAAGAGTCCAAGAAAAGATAAATTCACTCTAATTTTCTTTAAAAAATCAATCTTACCTGATTCTTTTTTTTTTTTCTCCTAAGCAACAGATGGACAAACAAGGAAAGTCACTGTAGCAACCATGAAAAAACCAAACGTGTACAGGAAGAGTACAGAAAGACTTTGAATTCCAAGAGGCAATGAATGAGGCAATAAATATTAGGCCAATACAAAAATGGTATTGAGTATTAACAGTTAACTTTTGTCGTATGAGTCACAATTTACAAATATTTTTCACATACTATAATTATTTAATTCAAAACAACTGTACTTTCATCAATCAATTATCTATTAGTGACTGGTATTCATGAAATAGGCTCAACTTAATCCTACTGTAGCCTGTGGTTAAGTCTTAAACTACTTTTTTCAAGTTATTTTCTTGGGATGGAAAGATGGAAAAAAAACCCTATTAAATGCCTTATCTATAAAATCTTATACTATGGAGGGCCAGTGAAATAAACTAATGTACAAAAGTTCTTTCAATTGCGGAAAAGCTAGCCCAAACTAACCTCAACCGACAGGACACCAAAGAAATAGAGGCAAAGCTTAATTCAGTATTTACAAAATATTACTAAGACCCATCCCTCGGTTTGACACATTTTGGACTTCCTCTATTTTCAGGCTGCAGGGGGAGGGTCAGCTTCAGATTCAAACATCATTGCACTACCCAGTCCATCAGAATATAGTCTGCTTTATGGCAAATTTAAAACAGTCCAGAATTGAGTTTGTCTGGTTACCCTGTCTTTGGTCTTTGTTCCTCCCAGAATCAATCACTGTAGCCAGGAAAAGGGCACAAAATGCCATAATTTTCTAGACTAAACCTAGGCCAAATGATCTATTCCTGGAGCTAAAAGGGAAGATGTAAAATCAGGATTCTGTTGCTACAAGAACGGAGGCTAACTGGCAAAAGCAGAAAATACCTATTACATCTGAGAAGCAAAATGCTGCAAATAAAAGTATTTTACACCTTGCTAATGTGTTCTCTCCACTGCTTGTCTATTCTTTCTCCAATCCATTTCATCTACAACTCCCAGATCGACTGTCCTAGAAGACAGTCTTGTTTGTATCACACCTTTGTCCAGAAATCCCAAAAGCTCCCTGTGACTTATGAAACAAATTTGAAACAACTTAGCCTGCCATTTAAGGTCCTTCGCAATCTGGTCACATTCAACTTATCTTACCATTCCTATGTCCCACCAAACACACCTCTCTAGGCCTTTGCTTCTGCTGTTTTCTTATCAAAAGGTGGTTTTTTTTGTTTGTTTGCTTTGTTTTTGTTTTTCTTTTGTTTTGTCTTTTGCATTTCTGCTTGTCTAAAGTGTACTGATAGTTTAATAATTGAAACAAGTTGTCATGCATCTTTATGAAGCTAAAAGTACACCTGTCTTCTTTTCAACTCTCAGAATCATAAATCTCTTCCACGGCACCCATGACTTTCTACCTGAGTTACAGTTATCTCTAGTTCTGTCTACCAGAGTCTCTATTTCTCACTGAAAGCAGCATTTAAATCTTAAAGCTATTTTCCACTTCTGAAACAGCAAAATACCTCATATTCAGTAAGGAGTATTTTTTAAAAAATAAACTATTACATATTCAATACTCTAGAAAAAAGGGAACTCATCATAGGTCTTCTCTAGACAGAAATTTTTGGGGTGGCGTTTGGAAATGAACGTTAGCAAATCAATCACTCTTTCATTATTCAGAATTTTATTTGTTAAACCTTTGTCAAACTGTGTCAGGTACTGTGCGAGGTGATGGAGACACAAAATTAAATGGCTTGGTTCTCATCCTCAATGAACTCATGGTTTGAGTAGGAAGAAACACAAGTAAATACAGTACAATGGAATAATAGGATGGAATACAAAGAAGGAAAAAATGAATTGTATCTAAAAATTTCTTTAAATCTTCATAGAAAAAGAAACATTTGAGTTGAAAAGAAAGGGGCAAGAGACTAGCAGGCATAAAATCAAAGAAACAAGTTGTATTTGGGAGTAGTGGAGTTAAACGTAGTCCGTGTTGAGTGTATTTAGGGTACAGAGAAAACGATGTTGGGAAAATTGATTAAAGTCAGATAATAGAAGACTTTATATTATATTAAAAGGAGTTTACATTTCAGCATGTAGGCAACTGGGCATTAGCTCAAATTTTGAGGCTGGGGATTGGTATCAGATTTACACTCTAGAAGGTAATTTACAGGATGGACTGGGGGTAAGAGATACCAGAAGGTGATAAGAAGGTACGTATAACTTTGAAGATTCTAGCCTAGGAATCAGGATAAGATTTTTTTTCAAGTGTGTCATTCAACTGTAAGTCATATGTATATTGCATTTTGTGTTTACTACTCGGCGTTAGATTCCCTCTGTCACCAAATATTTGACCCCTTAGACCCCTATACCATTAATTGAGGCAGAGAATATAAAAACATAACAGATTTGGGAGGACAGGAAAAAACATGATCGTGTTGAATTTGAGATTCATGGAACCTTCAGGTAGAGATTTCTAACAGGTGAAATAAGTGACTGGAAATTATTACTATCTTACCTATTCCACCACTAGTTGTGTGATTAGTAAACATAAAAAAAATCTTTAAAGTGAAACAAAAAGTATATAGTCATATACAGCAAAAAATATGGTACAATGAAAAATATTATTGTGTACTGTCAAGGTAGATAAAAATATAATTTGCCATTTGGCAATTTTTTTTTATTGGTTTATATTTTAGAAATAGAAAATGAAATTAGAAAACTAATGACTAAATTTGTAAATTTTCACGTAAGTATGATCTAGGTTATTTGGGATGGTGACTTCGAGTTCCTGGACTAGACTCCCACACAGTTAGTAAAGAACAAAGGGTTGACATTTTGTAAGACATCTTCCAGTCCTTTCTATTAAGACTTTATCATGTTTTTCTTTGCCTTTACTCTCTGGAATTTTATCCCAACTACTGTCACTCTCTGTGTGCCATAAAAACTAAATCAGTAGCTTGTTTGTTTTAAAGGGTTACACTAGTGTTAGGATTTTTTCAGTTATTTTGTCAGAAACCATTGAAACCACAAAAAGGATAAACTAAAAGTTAAAAATGCTTTTGGTTTCTCTGAAGGAATTCATCCTGTAAACCATATGGTGAGAAAGTTTTCTATGCAGGTTAAATATTGGTCACATATACAGCTAGAATGATAAGCACTCTTTTGATTGCTTATACACTTTCAGGAAAATAGTTTTCTTACATGTTAAAATACACTCTTGAATACCTGAGACATTGGCAAATATTAAAAACTGGGTTCTCAACTGCTCTATAATTCACTGAGGAAATTGCGATGGCAGCTGGAGCTGAAGACTAATATTGGGTTTGCCAAGTTAATTAAATTTAACCAAAAAGATTACTAAGACAAATTTCGACCTTATAGGGCCTTATAGTTAATAATAATATGTAATTAAATATAAGTGTAAGAGAGTGAAAAGACAAACCACGGACTGAGAGAAAATATTTGTAAAACACATATTCGATAAAGGCTTAAAGCCAGATATACAAAGAATTATTAAAACTCAATAATAAGAAAACATGCCAATTAAAAAATGAGCAAAAGATGCTCAATACCATGTCATCAGGGAGTGACAAATTAAAACAATGAGAACCACTACATACCTAAACCACTACACATCTATTAAAAAGGCTAAAATTGGAAACACTGACACCAGCAGCAAAGATGCGGAGCAACAGGAACTCTCTTAGATTGCTGGTGGGGATGCAAAATGATAGAGCCGTTTTAGAAAACACTTTGGCACTTTCTTAGAAAACCGAACATATTTTTACCACGCAATCCAGCAATCGCACTCCTAGATATTTACCCAAGTGAGTTGAAAGCTTATGTTCACATTAAAACCTGCACACAGGTGTTTATAGCAGCTTTATTTCTAGTTGCCCAAACTTGGAAGAAACCAAGATGTCTTTCAATAGCTGAATGGATAAACAAACTGTGGTACAGCCACACCACAGAGTATTATTCAGTGATAAAAAGAGATGAGCTCTTAAGCCACAAAAAAAGAAATATTAAATGCATATTGCTATGTGAAAGAAGCCCATCTGCAAAGGTTGTATACGATTCCAACTACATGACATTCTGAGAAAGGCAGGGGTTCACGGAGCGGGAAGGATGACTAGGCGGAGCATGGGGAATTTTTAAGGCACTGAACTATCTGTATAATAATATAATAGTGAATATATTCTGCATTTGGCAAAACCCATAGAACTGTATAACACAAAGAGTGAACCTTAAGGAGAGGTAGATGGGGTAAAGGGGGGGCAAGTATAGGGGAATAGCGGGAGGGTGAAGAGGGTGAAGGGGATCAAATATATGGTAGCTGAAAGAAAGTGGACTTTGGGTGGTAATCACACAATAGAATACATAGATGTCAAATTATAATGTACATCTAAAAATTACATAATTGTATTAACCAATGTTACCTCGATAAACTTAATTTAAAAAAGTGAACTCTAATGTAAACTATAGAGTTTAGTTAATAATAAAGTACCAATATTAGTCCATCAGTTATAATATATGTATCACACCAATACAAAAATGTTAATAATGGGAAAAAGGCTGGGAGAGGGGAGGTATTTGGGAACCTCCATACTTTTCTGTTCAATATTTTCATAAACCTAAAACTGCTCTAAAAAAACAGTCTGTTAAAAACAGTGATACAAGTGACTACATTATTTGTGTTCTAAGAAATAAAAATAAATGGTGTGAGGATATTGGTGCATTCTATTAGGATTCTAACTAGAGGTGTTTATGAAGACTTAACAGAGGTACTGAGATTTAAGTATTGAATGATGAGCTAAATTTAATGAGAACACTTAAAGCGAACAAGAAATATGTCATCGAGTAATATTTAATAAACAGAATTCTGTGTTGAATGATTCATTCGGATTGTGTTGTGTTGTGCTAAATTGAGAGAAAAGGATTGCATAGGAGGGAATGTTTTTTGAAAGCATTATTTTTCTTATGTAATTTATTTCAATGTAATCATATTTTCCTTCTTTAAAAGGTATAGGGAAAATAGTCATTTTAGGACTATTGTTTGTGGAGGTGTTAAAATCAACTAATCTTTCCCATTCCCAATGTACTTTTCCCTTTGCCAATGCTGACATCGTCACTTACCTTTATATTTTTTTCTTTCCTTTTATTGCCAAAATTTTCTAAAATGTGAGCTATATTCAATTCTTCAGCATCAATCAGTACCTTAGTATTTTCCATGTCCTTGCCTCTACTTCCTTAAGATTCAGTCTCAAGAAAGTCTTTAATGGTTTCTTCAATGTCAAATGCTAAGGTCTTTTTTCCATTCTCATTTTTTGGGACATTTCTTGAGCTCTTACCCTTACTGACCACTCCATTTTTCTTGAAAGCTCCTCTCTCCCCAGATTTCAAACATATGGGATTCCCCCAACCCCTGCCTCATCCTACTACTCTGACTATTCTGGTAATAATTCCTGAACTGATACAACATCCTCTCCCCACTCTCAGACTGCTGTACTATGAGTATATACTGTGAATAAGACAGGTTACTGGGACTTCATAACCTAACGGAATACAGGACCAATTGTCCTATCTGCTCTAAGAAGAAGCATAAGCAAAGCACTAAGGGGGAACTGATGCTGGCTTAATAAATGTATGGGGGTAGATAGCAGGGGATTGGGGGAGAGCAAATGCAAAGGCATGATAGTCAATGTATATTGACTATCCCAAGTAAATAATTTAGACTCGAATTAAGCCTTGCAAGTTGAGTAGATTTTGCATAGTGTCAGAAGAGAAAGGAGAACATTTTAGGTAGGTAGAATAGCTCAAGCAAAGACATAATAGAGCTGAAAATTGGCCAAGGGTGGAATGATAACAATATTGGCATTGACCAGTATGAACATTACGGTGTGCTAGGAAATGTGATAGTAATTGATGGATGTGGTAGCCAGCTGCAAAAACAAAACAAACAAACAAAGAACAGATAAACTGCAAAAATTTTGATAAGAATTAAAATTTAAAGTAGCAAAGACATAGGCAGAATGACTATCATTAAGAAGTGCTGAATATTATCCATACAACTGATAGAAGTGAGGCAAAATTTAGATTATTCAGAATAAAACTCAAGTCACTTTATTAAATGAGTCCCTATGCCTTTTGTAATATCCCAAGGGCTAGGTCACTGACAGATAAAGCCCTTCCCTGGGTGTCTTGTTGACCTCCTTGAATAAATCTTTTATTATATTGTCTTCTTTGTCCCTGTGGCATGCTTTAGTTTGGATAGTTTTGTTTCTTCCATCTGACTATTCTGCTCTTTATGCCATTCTGTTCCAGGAATGGCCTGTCATCTCCTTTATGTCTATTCAAGTCCTGATCATTTTTATGGTCCAACTGAAGTCATACTTCTTCCTTTTTTTAAGATAGAGAATTTTTATGAGTTTATCTGAGCCAAATCGATGACACATGCTGGGAAGTAAGGTCTCAAATGCTCCCAAAGTCATACTCTATTAAACCTTAACCAATAACTTCTCAGAACACTTACTGAAAATTAGGGAAGTTTCCTTCTGAGTCAGAAAAGTGCTCCTTTTGGTTATTAAAGAAGGAAGAGTAAAAATCTTGCTACCCATAGTCATTTTACTTGGAGTCATAAAATTTGTTTTCCCAGCCCTAAAAAAAAATTAAATTAAAGATGTTCACATCTTTTCTTAGAACTTCTTCAATTCCTTTTTTTTCCTCTCTAAATTAGTAACCCTGTAGTACACCCCCTTTATCTGTGATTTTGCTTTCTGAGATTTCATTACCCATGGTCAAATGTGGTCCAAACATATTTAAATGGAAAATTCCAGAAATAATTCATAAGTTTTAATTTGCTCACTGTTGTAAGCAGTGTGATGAAATCTCCTGTCATCCTGCTCCATCCTGCCCGGAACATGAGTCATACCTTTGTCCAGCATCTCCACATTGTATGTGCTCCCTGCCCATTAGTCACTTAGTAGCCACCTTGGTTAGTGGATCGGGCTATTGTGATATCAGAGTGCTGCATTCAAGTAACTCTTATTTTACTTAATAATGACCAAAAGTTCAAGAGTAGTGATGCTAGCAATTTGGATATGCCAAAGAGAAGCCATAAAGTGTTTGCTGTAAGTGAAAAGGTATATATGTATAGAAAAAAATCATACATATATAAAGGGCTCAGTAATATCTGAGGTTTCAGGCATCCACTGGGGGTCTTGGGAAGTATCCCCCTCAGATAAGTGGAGACTATTGTAAATCTTGACTTCTAGAACGATTTCCATTACTTATAGTTCTTTTATCAATCTAAGGTCCAGCTTCCTCTAGCATGGATTGAGAAAAAGAAAATTTATACATATTCCTTCTTGATTTCCTAGGCTTGATTTGGAAGCTAATCCTAGACCAAAGCTACTTCCCAGAGATTCTCCAACTTCCACTGCAATATTCTGAAGAGAATGCTACTTTCTTCCCACAAATTACAATAGAAGTATGATCAAGGGATTGGCCATAATTTCCTGTTGTTTTTCTCCGCTCTCAACAAAAACAAACAAACAAACATATTTGTGTGTGTGTGTGTGTGTGTATTTGTGTGTGTATTTGTCTGTGTGTGTATTGGAATTCTCAGAAGAATGAGATAATTTAATGACGGTATGTAAAAATAAACCTAAAGATGTATGCTATATGAATATTTCAAGGTAAAAGATTCTGAGATCTTAAACACTTCACAGAACATTTCCTGGTGAACATGTCCTACTTCCTGGCATTCCTTTCCTTATATATTTACTTATTTGTAAAACATCCCCTTGATTCAAAACTCCTAATGACAGATTATTTCCCCAAGTCTGACTAATTCTATGTAGAAAAATACTATTTGATACTATAGCCACTAGCCATGTATGGCTATTGAGCACTTAAAAAGCAAGAGGACATACAGAAGGCCAATAGGCATGTAAAAAGATGCTCAATATCACTAGCCATCAGGGAGATATCACCCTATCCTGTCAGAATGACTATAATCAAAAAGTCAAGGAATACGAAGTGTTGGCAAAAATCTAAAGAAAAGGGAACCTTCCAGTAGGGTTCCTCAAAAGGGAACCCAGTTGCAGGGATTGTAACTTGGCCCAGTCACTATGGAAAATAGTAGGGAGGTACTTCAAAAAAATTAAAACCATACAATCCAGCAACTTCACTTCTGGGTATTTATCAAGAAAAACAACACCTAATTCAAAAAGATATGTGCGTCCCTATATTCACTACAGCATTACTTACAATAGGCAAGATATAGAAACAACCTAGGTATTCGTTGATGGATGAATGGATAAAGATATAGTTCGTTGATACATGAATGGAGATTTATATATATACGCACACAATGGAATATTACTCAAAAGTAAAAAAAAAGAATAAAATTTTGCCTTTTGCTACCGGGATTATGCTAGGTGAAAAAAGTTAGATAAAGACAAATACTATATGATGTTCACTTATATGTAGAATCTAAAAAACAAAACAAATGAATAAACAACAAAATGAAAAGATTCATAGATACAGAGAACAAATTGATGGCTGCCAAAGAGGGGAAGAGTGGGTGGGGAGGATGAGTAAAAAAAAGGTGTAGGAATAAGAAGTACAAAACTTCAGCTATAAAATAAATAAGCTACAAAGATATGGTATATAACACAGGGAATGTAGTCTATAACATCATAATTTTGCATGGTGACAGATGCTTACTAGACTTTTTATGGTGATTACATCATGAAGTATGGAAATGTCAAATCACTATGTTGTACACCTGAAACTAATATAATATTGTATGCCAATTATACTTTACCAAAAAAAAAAAATTTAAGATGTAAAGCAATAAAAAAAAAAAACCCTAAAATGGCTACTGATAATAAAAAATATTGATTTTGTTATACTAATCTGAGAAAAAAACAAACACTAAAAAAAATCATGTCTATAGTCAAAAGAAATTACTTATTGTAAGATTTTATTTTGTATATACTTTATCTGTTGCTTAAATAGATATTTTCTTCCAAATAAAAATAGATGGCACTCAAAAAAAAGTGGCTAGTCTGAATTGAAATGTACTTTAAGTGAGAAATATATACCAAGTTTCAAAGATTTAGCGCATATACACACACAAAAAAGATAATTTATACATTGGTAGGATATTAAAGTGATAATATTTTAGATACATTGGATTAAATAAACTATATTATTAATTTTACCTGTTTGTTTTTACTTTAATGTGGTTATTAAAAATATATACTTGGAAAAATTATATATATATATATCTGGCTTGCTATGCTAAATAGAAGTAGAGATAGCGATAGATAGTGATATATATATGTGTAATATCATTGGACATTGGACATTGCTGGTATCAAATAATGAAGAAGGCACTGTGGAGATGGGACTGGATATAAAATGTAGGGAGAGAAAATAGGACAGAGCTCTTTGGTATTCCAGTCCTAGCAGAAAAGGGTCTAGGGTACTGTTTTCATGTCACAATCAATTGAAAGTCATGGGGACTCATTCTGTTATGGGCATACCTAACCAGTGCAAATCATAGAATTAAAAAAAAAAAAATCTCCCTATTATTACCATTGAGTTATAACCATGCACATGTACAGCTTCAAAAAATAAATTTTGCTTTCCACGCACTATGTCCTATACACCAGAGACTGCACACTCAAACACTTACAGGGGTTAGATGGGTAACTTAAATGAGTCAAGTGGACCAGGTGAGACCTGTGGTAAACCAGAGAACAAACACATTTTGCTTTGCAAAGGAGCACCTGGTGCTCAGCTCCAACAGTTACCACGTGAGAATGGTGGCCCTGCGTTGCCAGACCTTCTGATATTTTTAGAGAAACTAAAAATCCAGATTTTTTTGTGGATTTCATTACTTAATCTTTTAAACAATACTGGGTGCAGTATACAACCCATACTGGAACCATTTGTTCTTTGCATTATAAATCTGTAATCCATAGTCTAAATTCATAGAAAAGAAATAATTTTCTAAATAGTCCCATAATTTCTCAATTTGCTACAAAGTTTCATTCACAATGGAATCAGTATAAATATAAGGGTACAGGGCTTGCAACTTTCCTTCATCTTTATCTCCTTTCAGACTTGGACATTTTAAAGACAATTAGACATCAAAGTTCAGTATTGTCACATTTTTCCTATTAATTTTATATATGAAATATTTCAGGTATTCAACAAAATTACAGGAAACAATGCAATGAATGATCATATTCACTACTCAGTTTAAGACATAAAATTTGACAAATGAGTAAACTGGTACAACCCTACAAAGGTCATTTGGCAATATTTATGAAAATTAAAATGTTTTTATTCTGTTACCACAATTTCACTGTATGCCTCATCTCAATAATATTCAATCACATCAAGCACTGCCTCTGCCTTAAGTAATTACTATCCTGAACTTAGTGTTTATAATGCCCAGATTATGCCTTTATATTTTTGATAGGTATTCATAAACAATATAGTATTTATTCATGCTTTAATATTATTTTTCCTGAGAGCTCTTGCGTCCTTTCTCATCTGTCTGTGTTATATGTGCCAGTTCTGCTTTTACTCACCTCACTGAGACCAAAAGGCAGGCCCCATTGTTTTTATCCTCAACATTATGTTTTGTGAGTTTTATCCATTTGTTGTGTGTATGTCTAGTTCATCGGTGAATTCCATTGTAGGAATGAAACAACACATGTAGCTATTCTTCTGTGAAGGAACTTTAAGCTCTTTCCAGTACTTCTTAACTGGAAACAATCCTAAAACATTCTTTTCCACACTCCCCTCTGCACACGTGGGATTTTTTTTAGGGCAGTGATACACAAAGTATGTTGTTCCCAGACTGGTAGCATTGGGATTACACGGGAACTTGGTGGGAATGTAACTTTTTGGGTGCTACCATAATGAAATTAGAAATTCTGGAGATGGAGTTTAGCAATCTGTTTTTAAAAAGCCCTCCCTATGATTCTGCTATACACTAAAGTTTAAGAACCATAGCTCTGAAGTATAAACCTAGGAGCTGTGTTGCTGGCTCATGGAGTATGTGCACCATTAATTTATTATATAGTTAAAAAGTTGTTTCCAAAATGGTTAAAGCAATTTATAGGCAGGAGGCTTTAGAATATCTGACAAG
This sequence comes from Rousettus aegyptiacus, assembly GCF_014176215.1. Classification (NCBI taxonomy): domain Eukaryota; kingdom Metazoa; phylum Chordata; class Mammalia; order Chiroptera; family Pteropodidae; genus Rousettus; species Rousettus aegyptiacus. The sequence goes on from NW_023416295.1 coordinate 147,701,837, forward strand.
ACAATTAGGTGGTACAATGATCAGGATAACAACAATGACACAGAATCCAAAGAAATCAATCCAAATATGCTTGGAAGTTTAGCATAAGAATATGGGAGCATCATATCTCAGAAAAGAATTTTTCCACCGAATTGTTTAGACAGCTAAAGAGATGATGGACTAAGATAAATATGGGATCTATTACTAGGTAAATTCCAAGTCAATAAACATAGGAGATGGACAGACACAGATTGCATGTGTGTTTCTGTGTGTGTGTGTGTGTGTGTGTGTGTTCACATGTAACCAAAAAAGTGCTAGGAGAAAACATAGAGAATACTTCCCCTCAGAGTGGGGAAGGAATTTCTCTCTATGACATAGATTCAGAAACCATAAAATTCAGTTGAAAAAAACCCTTACAAGTGGCAAAAATAAATAAAGAAGCAAAGTAAAAATACTCAAATTACACACATGGAAAAAGTATAACTCATATCACAGACAAGAGGCTATTCTCTCTATGGAAAAAAGGGCAAAGGATAAGAAAAGAGAGTTCTTCTTAAACAAAATATAAGGATCTCTAAAACATGTAAAAAGATATCCAAATGGGTGTGTATTAAGAGAAATAGATTCAAAAAACAGTGGCACAAAATTTACACCTACCTGATAGGCTAAAATCCAAAATGCACTGTTTTGTCAAGGCTGTAGGGAAATATAGTAACTCTCATAAATTTTAGTGAGAGAGTAAATTGATACAATCTCTAGTGAGCCTATTTGGCAGAATTTATCAAAATTAAAATGTATGTACTCTTTGGCATCATAATTCTATTCCTAGGATTTTATCCTAGATATATATTATCACATACATGAAATTACATAGGTATATGATTAGTCATTATTTCTAATGACTAAGAAAAGAAAACTACCTAAATTTCCATTAACAGGGCTGATTACATAAATCATGGTATATCCACATAATGACACACTATTAAATGACCAAAATATAAAAAAGAATGAAGTAGTAATTTAGAAATGGATTAATATAGAAAGAAATTTAAGGTTTAAAAGAATACATAGTATATGCTACAAGAGTGTGATAGAAAATTCATTCCAGGTATATTTTTATAATTTTATGCTGTTTGAACTATGTGAATATGTTACCGTATTCAAAATCATATCTGCCCATGTATGTTTGAATAGATTTGCTCAGGTTCTGTATTAGAGGAATCAACTACATTATTCTCATTCCATTAATACAGTATAAGACTCAATTGGTGATATCTAAAAAGGAGTAGTATACTGCCATATTTTTCTTGCTAAAATTTGAGAATTTCCTTTTCTGCATGACATTTTTAGTGATTTTTTTCTGCTGCTATGTTATATGAACCATATTCCAAAATACTTTTTGTCTACCAGTAATGTTTTAATAAAACTCTTCTGTCTTCATGAAATAATCTACCTCAAAGCATATCTCCACAAGTTGATTTATTTCAATTTATTTCAAAATGTTACATATGATGAAAACCAGAGCTTTGACTTGCATCATGCATTTTCATCTTCATGCTCAATAAATCTCCCTGTTCCCACATCATCTCTCCACTGGTACCTCTACCCCCATGTTCTGGCCCATCTCCTTTCCATTGTTTCTTGCTACCAAACAGCTACATCTTTCCTTAATATACACAGGGAGATTCAGCCTGATTTCTTTTCTAAAATTTCTAACATTAGTTTCTGATTATATTAAATTATGAATCAAAGTAAAACGTGTAACATCTATGTTAAAAATTGGCTATTTTATCAAGAATGCTCAAGGACTAACCACAATTGCACCTATTTACTTTAAAGCGAGTACATGGATGGTTTCAATCAAAGAATCTGATTTTTAACCCTCCTACTCTTGGTAATGTTTCCACTTCTCTCAAGGACTATATTTAAGTATGTCAACAAGTTATGTGCCGCTTCCAGGTTTATACTTCTACATCTATTAAAACTATTGTTCCAATCTTTTCTGGCATTGTTATAAAATAGCATTTTGTGACATGGGGCACCTCCTTCAGGTCTTTGTTCAAATGTCAATTTCTCAGGGAAACATGCTCTGGTCATCCTATTTAAAACTTATGCTTCTTTTTCACTCCCAATTCAGGAAACACTAATCTCTGTTTTCTTTCATATAAAAATGTGTAAATCTTCATTCTTGTGTGTTGTATTAAAAACAGGTTCAGTTTTTTATAAAAAGATTTTCACATAAAGATATACACAAATTTACTAGATAGAAGCTTCATGAGGTGTAGGTGTGTGTGTGTGTGTGTGTGTGTGTGTGTGTGTACATACATATATATACACACACATATTTTCTTTTGGTTCATATAAATGGTCTCTGGTACATGGAGGCACTCAACAAATATTTGTTGAATGAAAAAATATAATTTTTTATGGGACCCAAAAAGTCTTAGGACATCAAACTATAAGATTGAGCTAAAATCAAAGTCAGTTCCAACATTGCACCAACCTAAAAGAAGTACAGGAAAAGAGGGTCCTTGGAGGAAAAACAAGGGTAAAGATCAATAACAAAAGCAATGCAAATGAACGTTTAAAGCATTATAGGGTTATCATCAACAACAAAAATGCCAACTATGTTACAAGTACTTTGGTTAGAATTTCATTCTTCTAAATGTTCTCATAGATAAAAATATACTCGCTGTGGTGTGTATACAGATAAAATATACTATAATAAAGTACAAATATACCAAAGCATATTTTTACTTTTAGCTAGAGATATTTGAGAAAGGGGGGAGTTCTAACATGTCTGAAGACCTCACTGCAGGATATAGATCCTCCTTTGGAATCTTGAATCACTCACTTCATTAAGGGTTTTAAACATTTCTGTTCTGAGTTATAAATAAAGTTAACAGAAACTAGATTTCTTCATGAGGATTTGCTAAATTCCCCCTGGTCACATGGCTTTTAGATCCTGGGTAACTTTCCTATGCTGATCTTCGATGATTCTCAGCTGCATGGCTGCCCTGCTATTTAACCTTCTCTCATTATGCTGCCAACCTGCTAAAGGGATTCTCTAAAGAGCAATCCCTAAACAAATCTCTTTCATGTAATTGCATCCAGAAACAGAACCGAAATACTATATATGAAAACAATAGAAACATAAAAAATGCACACTTTGTATATGAGAATTTTTTTTTTTTTTTTTTAAAGATTGTCCCATCCAAGACTTACCATCATGGGTAATGATTACTAGCTATGTATATATAGTGCCTGGCCAAGTGCCTTGCTATATAGTTATTATTTTTAATATCATGCCTCATTAAAGAAAGTAATTTTTGATAACTGTCCTTGTTTATATATGATTAATGACTATGAAATATATATAAACATATGTTACTAATACAATTAATGAATGCTTGTTGATGGATAGGATAAAGTTATTTTGTAAAGTTTTTTTTTTCCTATTACAACCCAGTTGTTTCTTCTTCTTCAGCTTTCAGGAGTCACTCCTCACTTTACCACAAGTAGCATCCTTCTTCAATAATTGGATGTCTGGTCTTAGAACATTCTCTCTTCCCTAGTTATTTCTAGAATCACTGACAAATGTTTACAGGTTCCAGAATTACTCTGGTTATCACTGCTATCCAATATTTTGTTTCTTGTGGCAGACTTTTTCTCGTGTCTACTCTAAATCTCTTGTAGTCTATAAACTTCCTTCCTGAAGCAGCTGATGGTAGGTACTTCACTCAAAGCATGGGCCCAGAATATTCCCTAACTCTCCAAAGTACACCAGCCAACATGATTTAACAAGATTTTAGTAAAGGTTTGGGTAGGAAAAAAAGAGGAATACAGTGAAAAATACACACAGAAAAATAAATGCACACATACACACAGAAAAATAAATGCACATTTGAAACTGGATTAAACGTAAAAGATCTCTCAGAGTTCTTAGGCTAACCTACTCCACAGATATTCTTAAACAATCCTCAGCTGAGCTAGATTCCACTCAGCTATCATATTGCAAGGAACACCACATCTTCCTACCAGGGAATACAGACAACCACTCTCAGATGCCCCCAAAAAAGGTATGCGGGGGTGGGGTGTGTGTGTGCAATATTTGGCAACTCTTCCCAGAGTAAAAATAACCCTTTATCAACTTTATTCTTGAAAAAATAGGATTTATTGCCTTAAACACTCCATTCCCGAATAAAATTTTGGCTTTATCTTTGAATAAAAGCCAATTAACAACAAAACAATTTCCTCCCCAAAAAAGAATGTACCGTTCATCTATGAGAAAAATTGTTTTCAACTTTGAATAATATTGTACCTACCCCCACCTACACACACTCATACCCACACATATATTAAAGCCATTGATGTGAGCAAATATGAAAGTCTGGTTTATTGTACACCTAGATCAGCAATATATTTTATGATCATGTGGGGCATGCCCTTACATTCTCCTGTAATATAATTTAGTGATTTTTTTCAAATATCAGGAGAATATGTCTATTTTTAAAGAAAATAGTAAAATAAGAATTTCATGAGCACATTTCCATGCCTCCTATTTTTAAAAAAGTCATAGTAACGACTTCTTTTAGATTTAAAGTCTTTGAACACTTTGGGAGGAAATTTCAAGAACAAACAAGCTGATATAACAGATATGAAATCCACTATATCAGTATTTTTAAACATTGGCTATACATTTGGATCATCTGGAGAAGTTTTGAGAAATACTGATACTTGGGCCCTACCCCCAGAGATTCTGATTTCTGTGGGGTGTGTCCCAAGCATCGGTATTTTTGTAAAAGGTCTCTCCAGGTTGATTCTACACACATCAAAAAATGAGAATCTCTGCACTACATGTATCCAATGGGATGGGAGCGGGGGGCGAACTACAGCCTGTCAGCTGAAAGGAATTCTATCAAATAGTGTCAAAAATTCAAAAATAATCACAAAAAAGAGTATTCTCTGCATTTGATCAGAAAGATGAACTTTTTCCCCAGACCGTGAGCAAATATTTACTTGTGTTGCTGTTCCTAAAAAATTAAAAGCTTTTACTATGATATTTAAAAATTCATGTCTAAATCTAAAATTTATCTCTGTAATTTTCAGAGAAAGAAAACTCTTCTAAAATTTTACGTTTTAAAATATTGATTGAATAGTAAAATTAAATGTGTTCCACTCCTGATTTGGTGAAATTGAACATCTTGGCTGAAAGAGTTTAACAATGAAAAATATATTTAAACTTTTATGACTCTAACTAGTGGTATTTATTGAACTGGAGACTATTCGGTGTGAATTTAAATACTGAATTTTTAGATCACAAACAGGGAGCATCTTATAATTCCACAAATTAATTCCATTTGTAACATTTAGAGTGATGTAAGTCTTTGGTACCCTAGAGAAGTAGGGTAGATAATAGAGGAAAGTGTTAATTTATTGTATACTTTTGAGATACTTAATTTTTCATACTCTAAGGTATCACATAGAGAAGCTGTGCACTATTGATGCATAGTAACATGATCTCATGATACTTTCAGAAATACCCAACTTAAAGTGTACATTGATAACATAATGATATAAAAAAATTACTTCATTTTAGGCATTTTTTCCTCTTCATGTTTAGTTTGGATTGAACTGAATATGGAATCAGTTTCATATTAAAGGTTTATTGAGGAGTGTCTATCCAGTTTTGTTTTGCTACTTTACTCTTGATTCAGCTATTTTAACACTCTTAAAGTTTGTAAACTAGTAGAAATCTGAGAGTACTGTAAATTATTCTTGGCTAATAACAATGAAAATGAATTTCTACTATCAGGGAGCATCATTTCTGTCTATAGAAAATATTACGGTCCCAAAGTTTTAGCATCTCTCTTCAAAACCATCTCTTTCTTGGTATGAAAGGTGCTTTGGAGATTGTTGAACAGTTTTCAGGAGTTGTGATGTTACCCTATGAGGTATGAGATGTTACTCTATTTACTTGCTAACAAGGTAGCCTGCCACAGTTCTGTTGGCAGAATCGATTAATTCCTCACAGGCCCCTTAATTAATTCCTAGCAGACTTCTTTACCCTTGAAAAAGTAGACATTTTTATATTATATATATTTATATACAGAATATAAATATATACTTAAATTTAAATATATTTTATATATAACATGATTTATTCATAGTTCTTTAATAAACAAGTAATCTATATATGTTTATATTATATATTCATGTTATATATCATTTATTAAATTTGAATATAAAATATATTTTATATAAAAATATATGATTTATATATAGGTTCTTTAATAATCTATAAATTTAAATAATCTATAAACCTGCCTTCTGGAGTTTTCTAATATATTGAGTTTTAATCTAAATAATAAATAAAGCAAACTATTTCAATTTGCTGTAGGGTTTCAGTTTGGTAATTCACCAGGTCTCACACTATTTGACTGTAAACATGATATACTTTGCAATGTTGAGACTCAAAGATTCCCTATATAATTCCCTTAATTTATGTAGCCCACTGAAAAATGAGATTTTCCCCAGAAGCTCTTTCAAAGATTACTGTATTTTTTGGTGCTCTAAAAAGCATTAAAATAGTTATCCTAAAGTAGTTATTTTATGCAACCAATTGCATATGAGATCTAGATATGATCATAATGATTCCTGTTATTAAGTTATTGTTAATTTTTTTAAGTTTGATTAATAAAGACCACTTTGGATACTTTATTTTTTTTTTTAACTTTCAATTGGCACTTAAAAGGTTGGTCTGTCATTTGATTATGCTTTAATTTCATATACTGAAAATAATAAGAATTTTATGTTTGTAACTTTGTAGCTATGGTTAATCACTTTTAAGAATTTTTAACTACTTTAAAATTATATTTTGAGATTATGTGATCTGAAAAAACAGTACTAATAATGGTAGCAAATCCTCTTAAAGAAAAAAAGTATCATATCATTTTAACTGAGGATGTGAGTTTGTTCGTTTGTTTGTTTGTTTTTAGGCAAGGTAACCCTTGGTTGACCTCACAGATTGCAAGGACCTTGTCAGTTTACAATCCCTTTTTTAAATTTTATTTTTTATGCCTACAGCACCTGGTCTTCCTAGGTGGTATCCCATCCAAGTACTAACCAGGGCCAACCCTGCTTAGCTTCCATGATCAGACATGATTAGGCTTGTTCAGGGTCGCTTGGCCATAGACAAGGACAGAATTTTAGAAGCAATTCAAATGTCAAAAATTTTAAATTTCACATCTAAATCCAGTCTTTGAGAGTTAAAATTCATTTGCTCAGGGGAGTCTGGTAAGATGCACAGAAATCTCCCTCTCAGTTTAGGAGGGCTGTCCTAACAATGGGGCTGGCTCTTATGGAGGACAATTTAGAATTAAATATTAAAAATCATTGGCTCTTGGCAAGGTCTCATTTCCCGGGGGGGGGGGGGGCACTTGAATTTGTGTATGTGCATGTGTTTTAAAAGTAATGCTAAGGAGCCAAAAAGTGAATTTATCATAAATATTTTGAAGAAATTTTCCTACTCAGATTTTATTTAAAAGAAAAATACATTTTTTAAAGAGCCTTTCATGACATTTAAAAGTAGAGCTTTAAACCATTCTCATATGTTTATTCTATTTAATCAACTACACTTTTCCATTTATACTCTAATCTAAATGTTCATGCATTAAATCTTGGTAACATTTTCTAATTAATTGTGTGACATGAAACCTGTTCTATCCACTTCAGTTAGACAGAGATAGATTTCAAAGAAGAGAGGACAGAAGTTGGAGTAGAAAGAATATTTTGTGAAGGTATAATTAACTTGGATTTTCCTATGTAGGAGTCACATTTTTCCCTCTCTTTGGATATAAAAAAGTGATTTAAAAGTTTGAGGTTCTCCATCCCATGGGAATCTGATTACAACTTTCTATAGTCCCTTGCCTCATATACAAAAATTTGAATGACCATATTTCAAAACTACCAAAGTCTATCTTATTTTATGATAAAAGCAGCACAGGGACATGAGACAATGGTGAGAAAAATATCACAGAGAATATATTCTCTGTTAAGGAAGAAAATTAATTTTCTTCTGTAGGGGTGGATTTGAATGTTAAGAGCTAAAGATTTGAATGTTAATGCTAAGGAAGTGGGTCTCTAAGGGCAAAGGGTATTAATTCACTTTTTTTTTTTTTTAACTTAGTATTCTTAGTCTCCTATAACTAAGTTGTTGACATCAGACTAAATTTGCCATCTAGAATTACTCAAAAAGCTTGATAAAATGGCAAACAAAAGATAAATGATGGCATCAGAGAACAACCAAGACAGCCAAAACTTAAGGGGCCCAGCTCCTCGACAACGGGAAAGGTGTGAAGATGAGCTCTGTATTTGCTACTACTTTCTTCCCTCCAGGGATTTGCTGGTAAACTAACATAGAAAGAAAGGTCACACAGAAAGTGTGACATCAAGCTGGCCATGGCAGTAGTCTCACTGAAGAGATGAAAATCTGTGCTTACCAAAGCAGCTAGGACCAGAGAGATCAGTATTTTGAAGGAAAGGGACTACAGAGCAGTGAGCCCAATATTTTGAGTGTAATTTTCCGTCAATGTAGTTACTGATTTCTAAGCTTTCTGCACTTTGGTCACAAGGCCAAGACACCAAAGAGTCTGGAACGCTAAGCAGAGATCAGATCAGAAATAAATCAGTAGTCAAAACAACTGAAACCAAGGTGTTGTAAATGAGGAGCTTCACTGACCAAGGGCCCAGCTGCTCTATTGTACTAAGTCTATACTTCCTACACATGTTTCAGCCAACGACTTAGCACTGGAGGGATACCAAGGCAGGCTCATCTCTTAGATTTGGGACTCCTCTGACACAAGTACTTGACCTTGGTTGAGATACTCACCAACAGTCTTGGACCTTCCTTAGTCTGAAGTATACTTAGGTTGCTTCTACCGAAGCTTCCTTCCCTCTCTCCTTTTGGTCAGATTCTCATCGTGATCTGACACCTCTCTTAGCCTCCTCAGGCCCCTTGCCCATTTTGTCTCATAGGCATCCCTCCCTTACCCCTCCAAAAAATCCTTGCATGTTTATTCCTGCCTTGGTGTCTACAACTTGGAGACACCTGGCGCAAGGACTGAAGAGTGTTAACAGGTGGTTAGTAGCTAAGTAGGAGAGCCAGAACTGCTCTGCTCTATCACACTGTGACAGCTTACACTGACCTCCTTGTCACCTATGTTGGGAGGACAGATACAGTTGAATAGCAGGCTAAAGACTTACTTGTTGGAGTTGTAGCATTCCAAACAAGTTTGAAAGCTCAGCCAAGGAAGTCTTGTTATGTGAACGTCATGGCCCTACTAGATAAAACCTGAGATCCTGAAACATGAGGTAGAGATATCAGGATGGATTCCCCTGAGGATGTGAAATCTGTAACTCCCCCTGAATACTTTGGGCTTACAGGAGTAGCTCATCTCTCCCTTATAAGTGCTAGCTCTTCTACTCTGCTGGAAGATGCTATAGAAGTTTCTCTTTTATGAGACATCAGGGGAGTCCCTTAGGATTTGTTCACCTCTCCTCTCATGGCTGCTAGGTTGATAACTAGAGTTAAATTCTAGCACATTCCAGCAGGGGACATGCTAGGCCTCAAAAGAAAACATATATATATATATATATATATATATATATATATATATATACACACACACATACATACACACACACACACACGTTTTTTCTACACACATACACACACACACACATACATACGTTTTTTCTACACACACACACACACACACACATAAAATGCAAGAAGTAGCCAGAATGTAACAGTGAGCCCCCTTTGAGTACTACTGGGATTGGACTCTGATGGTGCTTGATCAAGGGAGATAGAATATAAGACTAGATAAATAAGAATTTCTTACTTAGGTGAACTTTCCTAGAACATGAGACTTAATTCCCAAGTTAGGATTCCTGAGGATGGGACAAACTTACTGCTGGGCTCTTAAAAGTCAGGAAGACATGATGGCAAACTCTCAGCAAAGTTGAAATGCCTGATTTTCCTGGCAGACAGTGTAGGGAGGAAAGAGGCTGAGAGGAATAGGGATACTACAATGGATAGCTTATGTGAGGCTGGAAACCCATCTGAGGATTATGTTCCATGAAGGGGCTCAGAAGACCACATAGTCAATAAGGCCATTGACCATGTTCTGGTATGAGGGGTACAAACATCACTAAGGAGTTCGGTGGTTCCTACCAGCTAGGAATGACAGGAGGAGAGGCAGTCACACAGCTTGGTCATTAATATCCCTAGGGATGATGTTCGGGCTCCTTCATCCCAATATAGAGACCAAGTGACCGGGTTTCACTATAATAATCTAGGAGGCCACAATTACTATGATGACCAGAAAGACCAGAGGATGAGTTGAGGAGGAGTCAAGAAGGCCCAACCCACAGGGAATGGTGTAGATAATTAATAGAGTACAGTGTCTCTATAGACACAAGAAAGGCAGCCAGCAAAGGTTCTGCTCAATATCAATAACAACAGAAGAGCAAGAATGGAGGGGGCGGAAGATGAGGAAAGTTGGCCAAATAAAATATCACAATTCCTTGCTCAGTTATTAGATCAAAGACAATTTTCAGATTCTGAACCCAATGACTAGGTCCTAGGGATCCCTAGGAGGAAGGACCTTCCAACATCATGGCAAGTATACACTGCAGCAATTCCCCTACACCTTTCCAAAAGAAAAAGGAAAAAGGAATTTTCTTTTCCCAAAAGGACCCACAGGTATCTACTCAGGTGAATATACTTAAAACAGGGAGACTCACCAGACATTCGAAGAACTATGGGACACTGAATACAAGTTAGTTTGCTGTCTTTAACCCTATGCGGCCCCAGAATCCAGAATTGTCCTGAGGAGAAAATCAGCCATGTGATTGGTGCATTCCAAATCTGTCTCCCAATTTAGACCCACCAGTGCTAATTTCCTCAATAGCTTCTGATAACTGTCAAAAAAAAAAAAAATCATCATTTTATCTGGCTTTCCTAGTTGTTCTTAATAGGAGTCCTGGTCTACCACAAGTTACTCCGTCCCATTTATGATGAAGTCTCATTCAGCATTTTATAAACTTTTGGAATAATGTAATCGTTCTATTCTTTTTTCAACAAGTAATTACTTAGTGCTACACTAGCACAGTACAAGATCAGAGTCAAGGAAAATCCAAAAATTTACCATCTACAAAAAGAAGGAAATATTTGGTATTTATGGATATCATGTAATAAAACCCCCAATGCTCTTCATATGCCATGCAATATTCCCATCTCCTCCTCCCTCATCTCCAATATTCACAACCTTATCCCTATAATTTGCTTTAAGACTATCAAGTTTAATTCTAATATGTCTATTGTTATTCTCATCAGTCACAAGAAGCCCTTGACTCCTAGGTTATTACCCATCTCCGGGATCCCAAACCCATATACCTCTGTATATATATGAACTAATCTCATCTCCTATAATTCTCCAATGTCTGAAACCATTCCACTAGGCCTTGTGGACTAAAGAATTGGCCACAAGGAAAATACCCTATATCTTCAGTTAAGTCCTCACTTAAAGTTGTCAATAGGTTCTTGAAACTGCCACAAAATGGTTGATAACAAAACCAAAGTTATCATAGGCTAATTGATATACACAAGTTAAGTTCCTAAGGCATCCCATCAACATTGTAAGGAAACGATGCTGATTGAAACCACATTAAGTGAAAGGACAGTATTCGAGGAAATGTCAGTGAAGTTTCTCTTCACCTTTTACTCCAACTGTGCAATATCTCTTCCCTAAGGGCATAGATTCCCCCTTGGACCTCTAACATGCTGGCTAGTTTCTCTCTCACAGTATTTGCACCCTTAGTTATGAAGGCTGGTGGGTGCTCCTCAACTGACAATTTCTGTCTGTTCTTCCTCTCTGTTCCTTAAACCCCCCTAAATTAGAATTCCACGACATCAGAGTATGTAACGACCCTTTCTTATTCTGGTCATCTCAGTTCTCTCCAGTTACTGCCCCATCTTTTGCTTTTACCAAAATATAAAATTGGTTATTTTTGATTTCAATTCTTCTCTTCTATTCTCTATTTAACCCAATTCAATCATTCTTTTTGGCCTCATCTGAAACAGCTCATGTTGATGTCAGGAATATTCTCCTATTGTTAAAGTTTTTGATAAGTTCTCTGTCATGATTTTAAAACAACATTTGACACCATTGATGAATCCTCTTTAAACACTTTTGTAACTTGGTTTTCAGCTATCAAATTAGCCTGTTTTTTTCTCCAACTTTAGTTGAGTGTTCTTTTCCAGTCTTTTGTTTTTTAACCTTTCTTAGCCTCTGGCAAATACTTTTCTACTTTTTGTTTCTCTAAGTTGGACATTTTTTTTTTTTTAAATAAAGATTCCACACATAAGCAATCCCATGCAGTATTAGTCTTTCTCTATCTGGTTTAATTTACTTAGCATAATGTCCACAAGTTTCATCTATGTTGTTGCAAATGACAGCATTTCCTTTTTTCTTGGGCTGAATAATATTCCGTTATATGTATACACCATGACTTCTTTATCCATTCATCAGTTAACAAACACTTAGGTCTTTCCATTTCTTGGCTATTGTGAAAATGCTGCAATGAACATGGGAATGCAAACTCAATCTTAATGTTCATCCTGATATCATGAGCTTGATATGTCGAATCCTCTTATCAACAATACTTCTCCAAGTTAGCTCATTCAGTCTCAGGACCTTGAGAAATCTCTTTCCTACCCCATATCCAGTTCCTTGAAAACCTTAGCAATTCTGTCAAATATAAATCCAAACTATAGCACTTCTTACCACTTTACTGTTAACATGTCAGCAAGATATCATCATCTCTCACCTGGATCATTGTAATAGCTTCCACCTTTGCCCCTGGTCAATTCACAATACAGTAAGTAGTCAAGAGTCATCCTTATAAAGCATAAGTTAAATCATGCTGTTCTTCTGCTCAAAGCCCACTAATGGTTACCCATGCAGAGAACGTTCTGAGCCCTTAAATCATCTATAAGGCCCTACATTATAGCCATCCCCTGACTTTATTGTGCACTAGGCTCCATGTCCCGACATCAGCCTTCTCTTCTCCAACAATACAAGCACACTCCAGCCTTGGGGACTTTGTACTTCCTACCCCATTTTAAAAAATGTTTTCCCCACCCATCCCCACCCCTCAAGTATCCACATCTCCCTCACCTCCCTTACATTTTTGGTCAGATGTCATCTTATGTGTGAGGCCTACATCACTATATTTTAAAGTGCACCTTCACAAACATGCACAGACACACATACACTAGCACTCCATACCCTGTTTTATCTTTATTCATTGTTGTTATCTCCACTTGATGTAGTACCTATTGAAATTTTTGTTTATTCTCTTCTTACACTAGAATGTACTGCATATGAGGAAAGACTTTTTCTCTATTTTGTTTACTACTATATCTCCAGTATTTAGAACCATAACAAAGACATTGTTTAATTATTGGTCAAAATCATTAACAAAACCTTAGACATATAAAGTCATTTTGAATGTATCCAAAGAGAGATACACCATTGGTAAGCTTAGTGGAATTTTCAATAGAATTTGATAGGATGTGCATATTCAAATTAAAAAATAATTTTCAGAACATATTTTCCCAATGAAACCATTGGAGAGGGGGTACACTCTCTTTTTTATCAGTGGGTCTCATGGACAAACTAAGTTGTGCAGCTTTATAATTCCAACTACGAATCGATGTTGTCTATTCAGTTTTTATGTTTTGTGCTCATTAAAAAACTTTCTCTTAATCTGTAAATGTTAAGTTATTCTTCATTTATTCAGCAGATATGTATTTGCCAGGCGCTGTGCTAGTTAATGGGAATATAAGGTTTCTGCTCTCAGGGAACTCAAAATCTCATTTTTCTCCACAGTGTATAACAGCACCTTTTACCTACAGCTTGACTAATATCATGTAAAGTTATGTGGTTATTTGTGGAAATCCTGATACATATATTATCGAACTTGACTGCTTTTGGTTAGCCTAAAATAAATGTTCAAAAACAGACTATGTGGTTTAATGTATATGACATAGCATTTTGACACAGAGGATCTGAATTCTATTTCCTATAATGTGATTAACCTTTGTACCAGATCAGAGGGCCTCTATTGCCTCAGTTTCTTCACCAGTAAGAAAAAGATAATAATCCCTATTTAATGCAAAAAAATTTTTTCTGAAGATAAAGTAAAAATTGAAAAAATGCTTTTGAAAACTTAATGTACTACTTAAATACGTAATAAAATTATTCTCTCAATCAGGAGATGATATTGTGTGATGTGACAAAGACCAAGTTTTAAAAGGAGACAGGCTTGAGGTTAAATCCTAGCCCTGGGACTCAGAAGGAAATGGAAATAATGCCATTTGATACATAAAGTTAATGTAAGAATTAGAATTGACATATTCAAAAATCCTAGCACCTAGCATAGGATCAGGGAATACAGTAAATGTCACTTTCAGCTCTTTTTATTTTACTATTACTATTTGGTACCTGACCATTAGAACTGTAATTTTCTTCCATTCTTTACATGCCTCAATTTTTAAATCTGTAGAATGGGAAAAACGTATTGAACTTTTTCAAAAGGCTTCCTCAGAAGTATTGCATTATTAATAAATTGTGATTCCCAGGCAAAAGTCACTATTATCACATCCTTGAGGATGGTGTTTTGATATCCTGTATTAGATTTCTGCATGGTCAACTCTGAAGGGAGAGAGAGAGAGAAATCACATTCAGGAAAAAGCTCTTCAGGGCAGGACACGGAGGAAAATAAGAATAATGAGGTAATATAAACCGTAAAGTAAACCAGGCAAAGGGCCAAGAATATTTATGCAAAGGGAGACTGGAGACAATCAGGTCTCACATGCCTACAGCTTCCAGGTCCTTTCAAATGGCAGGAGACAAAGAACACTCTCTGCTGGCAATTTTGCAAAGTCGAAGTCAAACAAGCCCCCTCACTTCCACTGTCCTTAGAGGACATCCCCTTACACTTCACTGCTGGCCTCAGATTACTGGCTCTGCTACCATCATCTAGTCACACAGTGGAGATGTTTACAGTTTGTGGAAACTTCAATTCTATTCATTAATCTAGTGTCAAGGTTATTTTCTTAGGCAAATCGTGTAGAATAATGAAAATTTCAAGTCATTTTATCACAATTGAATTATACGGGCTTTGTACCTTCACTCAAAGTTCCCAGAACTAGAAGAGTTCTCTTTTCCCTCTCATCTGAAGTACTTTTAGTCTTTTGAAATGAAAAAAGTAAGCTGTGTATTATAATAGCTAGAAATTAGCTGATGTTTTGATACACTCTAAAGCTGTGTTCTGTCAAAATTGCACAACTGCCTCTACGCTAGGGGTTTTTCATACGTTTTAGAAGGCCCAGAACCGATACCTTGTTCCTCTAACAAAAATGCCCCAATTTATGAACCAATAATTTATGAACTAATAATTTATGAACCAATTGACAAACTCAGTTGCATTATCCACTTGAGAATTTTATCGATTTTATGGCACTTCACTTAAAAACCAATTTGTGGATATTTATTTGACATTTTGATAATTCTGCCCACAAAGGCCTAAGTTCTTTTTATCTTCTGGTTCTATCTGAAGATTCAAGAGTATAACAAAGAATATCACAAGAATACATGGAATTCAGTGCTTTAAAGCTAAAATTTTTGCTGCTACTCTTCTGAGTTACGTGATTACCATGAAACAGTACCACAAACAGGATCAGGAGCATAACCGTTAGATAGATAGATGATAGACAGATCAGATATATTTTTAATAGTATTGCAAAAAGATAGTCCATTCTGGTTCAAAGCATTAAATATCGAGCAGTTTACTACCACAAGAATTGGCAACTTTTGATTTCTAATACATGGCATTTGATATTTACAATATTGTTCAATGGGTAAGCTTATATTTAACTTTGGTTTTGTTCTTGGCCTGGTTATTGTTAGGGGGTTGTCCATATGCTAATCATTTGCTTCAGTCAGATGCTTACTTTTTTGCTGATTGATTCAGAGATAAACAAACAGGTTTCTCCTCTGTTATCCATTTCTGCCTCATCTTTCTCAAGCTCATTGATTTTGTGGCCCACTGACCTTTGTGGTGATCAATCTTTCCTTCAAGTCATGGCTTTCTTTATCTAGTTACCATATTTAAAATCTTTATTATATACTTTGGGGCAAGATAAAGTTTTATAAAAAGTGATACTCATGAAAAGTTTTCTCATAGGAACAGAAGGAGAGTATAATTTTCTACCCAGCACAGAGGTATCAGAAGGCACAGAGATTTTTCTCTGCTGGTTTCAGAAAGAAAGGCTGAGGATCTCAGGGTTTCCTTTGTCCCCCTGTGATCACTCACATATTGGTAATGGCCTGAGGCACTCACACTTTTCAGAGAGCTCCCTTCCTTCTCTTGAACTAATTCCTTCTAGAGCCTCCATTCAAGTGTGACTCATCACTTTACAAAGCACTACCTCCCTGCACTTCTCCTGCCAAATGTGGAGGGCACATCTTTCCCATTGGATTCCTGCCATTTCTTTCATACATTTGACGTAATCCTCTTCCCCATTGTTTTTGTGCATCAGATTGTGCAAAATTGCAAGCAAAAAAAAAAAATAGAGTAAAATCTTTAAAATCCTGAAAAACGACAATGCTGTATGCCTTTGGTTATCCTGGGCTATTCTTTACTAGGTTGAATAAGGAGTTTTAGTTTAGTTCTGTTTATGTGTTTGTTTTGGTGGAAGAGTTGGGTATTATAAGACTTCCTATGACTTGGAAAAGTAAAAGAGATTAGAGGAGACATTAAAATATATAGACACGCTGAAAAAGTTAAAAATTTAAATTAAATTAAAATGAATTGAACACTTTAAGTCAAATTTATCTTATGAGCGGGCACCAGGTCTTATAAGAGATTTCATGGCAACAGAAATATTCATCACAGCCTGCCTCTGCCCGAACTTTCATCCATAAATTATCCCCTCTTCTTAATAACGCCAATTCTTTCCTTTCATCTTTCATCTTTCCCTTAACCCATAAACATGCTCCGGTATCTCTCTTTTCAGGAACAAATACTTTCTCAATTCTGCCTCCACTAGCACCATCTCTTTTTAAATTTTTTTTTAATAGCTCAGCTTCTAGAACAAGCAATCTACCCTGTCTCTACTTTCTAATATTTTGTTCTTTCCTTTATTATTTCCGTTATTGCTGTTCCAAAGTGAGATTCTATGTTGCTAATTTTAATTTAACAGTCAGTACTCATGGATACAAATGACTGAAAAGTCAAGTCAAGCTGGGTCAAACAAACAATGAAAAAGTTATTTTATTATTGTGGTTATTATTATTATTTAGCTCATTTGCCTGAAAAAGTTTGTGGAACTAATTTCAGGTGCAGTTGAACCATGACTTGCTGTCACTTTTTCTAAGTCTGCCTCTTTTTATTTGGGCTTTTCCTCTTGGCCTATTTACCTTTTATAGTGGCAAAAGGTGAAAAGGATCTCTAGACTCACATTCTCACTGCTCTAAATCTGGCAGAAAAAGAAAGTTTGTTTGATAATATCTTTCATGTAATGTTTGGGGTTAACTTTAGTGGACTCAGAATGAGTTACATTATCCACTGCTAAACCAAGTAGTCCAAGGGGCTGTCACATTCTGATAGACTAAGGCCTGTGTCATATGTATTAACTTTAGAATTGAACATGGCTTTGACTTTCAGCTCTAATAGTGTTTATAAATGGTAATAATATATCTACAATATCATACACTTTACAACTAACATCTTTTCTTTATAACAACCATATAAGTTACCTTTTAACCTTCATGAAGATTTTGAAGAACTTAAGGAAGTGATCCAACTCTAAACATTAATAAGAAAGATCTAGGATCTGAACTCACGTGTTTAATTTTGAAATTGTGCTCTTCCTACTGCCTCATGCTGAGATACTACACCTAAAGCGCTCAGCCCAGAACTAGTACATGTTTTATTAATATTAGTTCCTTTGCTTTCTCTGCACATGTAATTCTGATCATGTCATATCTTTTGAATATTTTACCTTGAAGGCCCCCTATAATCTGGTCCCTGCCTACTTTAAGTGGTTTCATGTCTTATCATTTTCCCCCAGGTCATTCAAAACTATATGTTCTTTTAACATACTAAGTTCCATTATTTTTCTGAAATTTTGAATATAAAATGTATTTATTTCCATCTGGCTTCCTCTCCCCATGGCAAGTTATTCATTTTTCAAGTCTAAACTCAAGCATTTACTTTCTTCGGCATTCCTCTGAAGTTCGTGCATACTCCTATTATGAAAATTATTTTATTATATTGTAGTAGTTCCTACATAATGTTCTCCCATTATGTCATGGATTATTTAGGCATGAATTTTCTCTCACAAGATTTTAATTCTCCCAGAAATAGCCTTTCCTTTAGCTTGCTTTAAAAACCATTGACAATTGCTAGGAAATAAAATCTAAAAAGTTTAAATTGTTATTCTATGTGTTAACAAAAAATAAATTTGAATAAATGAATTATTTGCGTTAAATATATATTTCCTCCCTTAACAGTTGACTTGGCTCTTGAAAACAAGTACAAACATATTAAAAATATTTTCTGCCTTAAAGTGGATACAAATTATTACTTATTATTTCTTCAATTTATATTTTGTTTCTGCATCAAATAGGTGCTCATTAAATGTACCTCCTGTCTTCCTTAGGTTTTTTTTCTCTTTTCCTTTCTTTTCTTCAAAGATTCTTAAGTAAGTAGTTTAACAAATACTTCCAGTTTCTGCCCACCAAGTATTTTTAAATGCCTTGCTATCAGTATAAAGTTTGTTACTCTTCTACTAAAATTACATCTCAAATGAATTGAAAACCTTTAGAAATCATTATTGTGGAAAATTTACAAAATTTTTGCTAATAATTCTCAAGTCAACAATTTGTGGGGCTTTTTTCTTCCTTTTTAAAAATCTATCATATTTACACTATTGAATTTTTTTTTTTTTAAAGAAAATCTTTTCTCTTTTAGCATCTGTGATGCTACTTTCCAGGTTGATAAAAGACCTCCCAAGATTGTTAGTTGGGGGATGCCAGTAAGGACTGACTCTATTCCTCCAGGCCTGAAGAATTTAATTTGATCATTGATGCTAAGCCTAGAGTCCCAGGCACCAGAGAGATGAAGAATTAGGTCAATTCCTTTGCATGGTTTCTACTTAGATACTGAATCCTAGAGCATCAAAATGTCACCCAGATATTTGGGGACTAAGAACCACAGTATTGAACAAAACCTTTATTATCCCCTTTATTCTGCTTTATTCTCTCTTAAATAGTTGTTTTTTTTCTTTTTTGGATGAGAGATCGAGAGGAAACCATATAAACTCATTATATCTCATTGGAAAAGTGAACTTAATATGCAGTCAATAGAGTGACAGTTTACATTATTCTTTAAAATATGATAATCCTTAGAAGCAAAATTAAGTCAGTTTTATATATTTCTATATATTTTTAAAAGTAAACTTTCTGAAACAAAGTGTATATCTTACATTATATAAACATCTACATGCATGCATTATTTTTTATGAACCTACAGTAGTCATCAAAACACATACTTAAAAATTGTTTTGCAAGTTAATTTTTAAATGCTCAATCAAAAGATATGTGAAATCTATATTATATACTATATATACATGTACAGACATATACACACACAAATATTTATGTATGGCAATGATCTTAGGATAGTTTTAAAAATATATCTTCCAAAATGTATCAAGTATTATAGCTTTAAACATGTTGTTGGCATAAATGATTCAAAGTAGAAAATTAGAGATAGTTATCTCAGAAGTGCTTCTAATCACTTCCATTTCGGCACTGCCCAATTCGAACTGATTTTTGCTCAAATTCTTTAAACTTAAAAAAACAAAAAACAACAAAAAAAACCTCTTTTGTTCAAATTGTTAGTATATACTCAGTTCAATTTTCTAAATTCCAAAAGTAATATTTTTCATTCCCTGGCTTACTCACTACTGAAACATTGGAGAAATATTAGGAAATAATTTGTTAAACTACTTGGTATTCTGTAGACTAAAAAAGTCAGTTAAGCCGAGTTTAACTTTTAAAAATTTATTTATGTTATGCCAGTGAGGCTTTGTGTTGTTATCTCTCAGCTCTCCTCCGGCAAAGCAAATCCTGTGGTTTAAACCTGATAGTTGTAAATGTACCTGTAATATTTTTTTTAACATTCTTCCAAACATAGTTCACAATGCAAACAAAAGAGATTGCTTTACACTGGAAGTTCTTGGTTGGAAACTCTACTCATTAACTTTGAATACAAATAAGTAATTGTGTGTTCAATTTTACATGCTCTAAGCAATAATAGAGGCAGGAAGAATTATCAACGCAAAACAAGAACTAAATTTCACATTGAAACATTGCTATTTTCCTGTTAAAATCCACTTCTAAAATGAATGTAACAACAGCATATGAATCCATACATTAATATGAATATCCACTGACAGGACACATTCCTAATTTAGTTTTAAAGAACCATGGGGAACGCTTTATAGGCTCAGGAGTAAAGGCAATAGATAGGGCAGTTTATTACTTTGGAGCAGGTAGCACATAATCTGAAATTGCAGTGTTTTCATGATTTCAGCAAAGACAAAGTATGCCCTATGTGTATCTCATGGTGACTTGGAGTGGAGCCAAAGTACACAGCACTGGAGTTCTGAGGGTTAAATCATCATATACTATCAACCTGAACAACACAGCGATTCAAGTCATTTGCCCTCAAAGCAACTTAGAAAGAAACTGAAGTAAAGCTGGTTAGAACAAGTCTATCACTGTTTTTAGGAAAGTAAAAATGTGGGAATTTAGTTTTTCAGAGGAACTCTGAAGCATACATGTAAATAAATGCAGTGTCTAATTATTACAAATAAGTTTTTTTAATAATCGGTCATTTAGGTCCTTTAGAGGTAGGTTTTCTGCTATATGTTTAAAACATATTTCTAACTTAGTAAAAATACAACGAATCATCCATGTTAGTCAGTCCTTAACTCCAAAGCAAGCTGAATGCTGAAAACATAATTTTGGATTTTTAAAATACTTTATAAATTTGAATTTAAATTTCAATAGAAGTCAGTCTTGCTCAGAAAGTCTGAGAAGTCTTGGCTTAATAACTATTTGTTTAAGTCAGTTAATGGGGAACAACTGGAACATGCTACAAATGGCCGATGCTAATCAAATAAATGCACCTATTAAAAGTACATGTACCCATAGCTCTGAGGGATTTTGTTATTCATCAGTGAAAACCTTTTTTTAACAACTACATTTGATTCCCCACAATCATTCCTGCTCACAAACATCCAAACCAAAAGTGGACAAATATTTTCATCCTGTATTAAGCGATATTATAAAGGCCTGGGTTTGATAATGAAGTAAGAAACATTTACTGGCATACCAGAATGGTGTAAAAATAGTAATAACCTTTGAAAACAAAAAGCTTAGTCAACTCAAAGTAGCAGTCATTTTGTGCATTAAAAATGAAATCAACATTAACTTGAAAATTATCAGAAGATGCTGCAACCTAAATTTACCTTAAAATTTATACAACAGAAAGCATTTCTGGTAAGAAGAATTTAATCCTCTTCAAATGTATAATGGTATAATATTTAGAACTCTGAGCACGTTTAAAATTTTCAACTCTGTTTAATTGCTAATACTGTACTTCTGAAGAAGATGAATGTTACAAATATTTGTTGGAATTAGTTGAAATTTATGCTATTTACCTAGTTTAAAGTAATCAGCTACCAGCTCATATCCATTTCCATTTATCTAATTTCTTTAGAAAAAAAAACAACAACATCGTAATAAAACAACTAGAAAGGTAATTATACAACTTACATCAACCTATTCAAAACCATCTTCTAGTCCACAGAGTCATAATCCTGGGCTTTACACTTTGATAAATAACATGGTAATTATTACAGGCTTTTTGTGTGATAACCTCTGAGGATCAATGAAAAAATTTATTTTTTTTTTTACTTTATAATACTTGAACTATAAACAGAAAGAGAAATGTGCTTCATTTATTTCAGGGATGGAATGGACATAGAGCATAAGAATCTAAAATACTACAGGATTTGGGTTACAAAGACACTGAGGTTATGTTCCTGTGCCTCTTGGCAATTATATTCTAAGTATTGCTATAATATTTAGAAATCTTGTTATGTTTTCTAAAATACTGATGATATGTATTTAGAAAATTGTTTAAATTCTTATTCACAGTCCTTAAAACAGAAAAAAATTGAAAGTTAATTTACTGAAATATAATCAGGTGTTTCTATAATTCAAAGAAACAGGTATCACAGTTCTACACTTGCTTTTGTTGATGACCAACCATGAAGCTGGAAAAATTCTTAAACTTTTAACTGCTAGGTTCATCAATTTTACTTCATAAGATGTTTGATGTAAAAATAAATTAGAAATATATGTTTAGTGTGTTGGGATTCTCATAAGAAATGGACTGCGTGAAATGCTGTAGAAATGAAAGATAAGAAAATGGTTACACTATTTGGAGAAGAACATATTGACAGAAATAATTTTAAAACAATAGAAATACCACTAAAAAAAGTATGCATTTTAACCATTAGAATATAATTTCAAAGAAATATGGAAGGTTTAATATTTTTGATATTGCTGTCATGACTATTTTCTTTAATGATATTTGTTACAGATAACGAATACATAGAAATAAACATAGAGACTCTGAAAACTAAAAATATATTGCTAAGTAAAAGTAAAGAAGCCCTAACTAATTAGAGAGATACCTAGTTTATGGGTCAGAAGGCTTGGCAGAGGATGTCAGTTAACCTCAAACTGACTTATAATTCACAAACATATCAAAATCTCAACAAAATTTTCCTTTTATTTTTGTTATATTTTCTGCTGGGATTTGACAAAGACATGGGACTATAAAGAATATAAAATAGCCAAAACAACTTGAAAAAGAACAAAATTGGAGAGTTCATATTACTTAATTTCAAAACTTCTTATAAAATAAAGCTATGGTAATCTAAACTGCAGTAATCCAAGTGTAACTTCGGCACCAAGACAGACAAATATATCAATGGAGAAGAACAGATTGTCCATAAATAGATCCACACTTATATGAACAAATGGTTTTTGACAATGATGCAAAGGCAATTCAATGCAGAAAGGATAGATTTTTCAACAAATCATCAAACATTTGGAAATCCAAATGCAAGAAACTAAATTTGGATCTGCTACCATTGAGGCAATCAGAGTTCCAGTAACACACACCTCTTGGTCCTTATCACTGATGAAGAAATGATGTTTTGAGATAGAAAACAGGTCAAGCCTAAAGCTGACTTACCCTGTGGAAATGAAGTCTGCATTATATTTGGGTCATGATGTGTGGTTAGGAAGGCATTCCTAGGTTATTAGCAAGTGAGGTCATTTTGATTGACACTTTGCTGCTATATAACTCTTTGCCTAGTGCACATATGCTTACCCAGAATTCAGTTTGTTATAATTGGAACATGAACTTCAAAGCATAAACACAGTATTATAATGACAGTATAATGAAGCTTAGATTATGGGCAGATTAGGGTAGTACCTTCTGCTTAGGTGCCTGTGGCCAAATTAAACCAGCTATAGATTATAACCCTCCTGTCCTTTGTCTCTGGGGATGCAGGAGGGATTCTCTAACCATCAATATGGTGTTCTTTGGGTGGTCTCTAGGCTGGGCCTCTATTCTTTTGTTCCCCTGTAGCTCATGTCTGACTTGCTACCTAACAGATTCATATCTAGTACCATATAAAAATTAACTCAAAATGGATCACAGACTTAAATGTTAAACCTAAAAATATAAAATTTCTAGACAAATACATAGGAGAAAAGTCTTTGTCATTTCAGGCTGTCAAATATTTCTTAGGACACCAAAAGCCTAATAATTATAAGAAAAATTGATAAATTGAACTTAAAATTAGAAACTTCTTCCTCAAAAGATATTTTTAGGATAATAAAAGGACAAACCACACAGAGACAAAATATTTACAAAGCATATATCTCATGAAGGACTTACATAAAGTACTATCAAAACTGAATTTAAAAAGAACCCAATTAAAAAAAAAAGACCAAAAATTTGAACATACATTTTACCAAAGAAAAAAATAATAAATGAGGTGGGCTTGAATAATAGCTCTGCAAAATTCATCCATATCTTAATCTCTGAAACCTGTGTTACATTATTTGGCAATAAGTAAAGACCATGCAGATGTTAATAAATTAAGGATTTTGGGATGGGAAGTTTATCCTGAGTTATCTGGGTGAACCTTAAATGCAATCACATGTTCTTTATAAGAGAAAGGCAGATAAAGCTTTGACCTACAAGAGAAGGTCATGTGACTGAAGTAGTTAGAGAAAGAAGACACTATGCCACTGGCTTCAAAGATGGAGTAAAGAGCCATCAGCTAAGGAATTTAGGGAATGCAGCTCTAGATGCTTGAAAGGACAAAGAACGGGATTCTCCCCGACAGTTTCTGCTAATCCCTTGATTTTGGCTAAGTAAAACTGATTTCTGACATCTGGCCTCCAGAACTGTGAGAGAATAACTTTCTACTGGTTCAAGCCAGCAAATTTGTGATAATTTATTACAGCAGTCGTAGAAAACTAATACAGATTGTGCAAAAGTACATGAAAATGCTCAACATCATCATTAATGAGGAAAATAATTAATAACCAAGTATTGATGAGAATGTGAAGGAACTAGAACTCACACATTGATGGTGAGAATGCAATATGGTACAACCACTTGGAAAACAGTTTGGCAGTTTCTTAAAAAGTTTATAAACATACACCATATGATCGAGTCGTTCTAATACTAGGTGATTGGCAAGTCTACTTAAGAGGAAAAAAAAGTAAATTTCTATACAAAGACTTGTATGTGAATGTTCATAGCACTTCATTTGTAATTACCAAAAACTGGAAATGGTCCAAATGTCCAGAGAGGTGAACGGCTAAACAAATGGTGGTATATCCATACAGTGGAACAAAGCTCAGCAATAAGAAGAAATGAATGAAAGATACATGAAAAACATGGCTGGATCTCAAAGCAATCATTCTGAGTAAAAG
Source organism: Rousettus aegyptiacus (assembly GCF_014176215.1). Classification (NCBI taxonomy): domain Eukaryota; kingdom Metazoa; phylum Chordata; class Mammalia; order Chiroptera; family Pteropodidae; genus Rousettus; species Rousettus aegyptiacus. Next base: position 147,727,048 of record NW_023416295.1, read on the forward strand.
AATGCAATATATATCTTGCAAGATTCTATTTATATAAAATGATAGAAAATGAAAACTAATTAACAGTGACAGAAAGTAAATAAGTGGTTGCCAGAGGAGAGGGAGAGAAAAGGACAGAGGGAGTGATTACAAATGGATAAGGGGAATCTTTGGGAAACAGATGGCTTCACAGGTGTATGCACATGTCAAAACTCACCAAAATTTACCTATGAACAGCTCATTGTATATCTATTATACTTCAATAAAACTTTAAAATGAATTAATAATAGCATATTTTGTATTATCTATTTTTACTCTAGGAGCTGGACCTAAATTCCAAATTCATAGACAATCTAGAGGTCATTTGTTTTCACAGAGTGTATAAGACCTCCAAAAGCTTTTAGATGCCTAAACTTGTTTACTCATCTGCTTTGGGGTCCAATTGGCAATATTACATATTATGTCTTAGTAAACCCTTCTTCCATTATAAAATAAAATCTCGTATATAACATCTATTCATTAATATGCGATATTTAGTTGTCTAATTCAATAAAACTACCTCAGGAAGAAAAAATATGATTCAGTTCAATAAAAAAAGAGGATATCAGTTATACCACCTACAAGGTGTCTAGCATTTGAGTAATTGGTAGAACTAAGGTAAAGAAAGAGGTCTAAGAAAAATTAGTGCAAAATATAATTATGTAAAATATTTGAGCATATAAAAATAAGTAAACTACTTCTTATCCCACTCTAAATTCTAGTATTTGTAGGCTACTTTTTTTTAAGTTATTTACAAAAAACATTTATGGAATACCAACATATATATAAACACAGTGTTTTGCTTCTAAGTACTTAAAGATAAATAAGAAAGTTCATAATACAAAGAAACTGACAGGTTAGGAAGTTAGAACAACAATTTTAAAAAAAGAAAAAAAAAGATAAACTAGACTGTGAATAAACGCTATGACAGCTACATAAAAGGACTGCCGAAGGTAAAGGGATCATGGACTACAGAGTAAAAATGGGAATCACGATTAAAGCTCACTCTTTGAGTTAACTTAAAATTAAATTTTCTTGCTTCTTATATTACATAATAATAATAATATATTAAAAGGATCACTCTTCTGTTTCCTCCTTCTAACTTCTATTTTTATATACAGGGTGTGTTTTCTCCATTACGAGTAGAATGTGGATGCCTAATTGATATGACCAGATCATGGCTACCCGTTGTCATAAAAAGCTGCTGGATTTCAAAGTAAATCCACACAGTTTGAAAAATTCTTTTACAATGAATACTAAACATGTATTTCAGACATTTAAACCATTCATGCAGATCAACTTCTCGAACAGCAAACACAATAACAATGTACATTACACCAGTAAAACAAGAGAAAACTAAACCATTATCATTTTGCATATTCTCTGTTAAAATATTTCACCAAACACAATTTAACCATAACTTCAAAATAATTTATTTATAATTTGGAAATTTACTAATGCATTCCAGTAATCATTACATTTCCTGCCAACAGTTTTACAGCATTCACAGGTGTTTTCCTATATGTACCATGTAAGACGGTGGATGCTCAACCTAAGCTGAGATAATGTAAACCTTGTCAGAAAATTCCAATAACCCAGAGATAAAAGTGGGGAAGCATTAAAGGTTTTGAGCTGCTAACAGGCCTGTTTCCCAGCATGAGGATGAAAATGCTGATAGAAGAAGGCGGTTGTGTCAAGGGTGGCCAAGCCATAGCTGGAGGGAAAGCCTCATCAGCATTTCTCTGCAGTTTCCCTTGTTATTAAGGCCTACCTGCTTTGATGTTTTTCTCAAAGCAAAGTTTCCAAAACTTTCTTGGATTCCAAGAACTTAAGTTTTTGGCATAAGCTAATTCAAGTTATAATTTTTTTAAAATCGCAAAGCTTTTGTAAAATTAATGAGAAACTTAATATGAAAGCAAAAACACATTAACAAACATTCTTTCTCCAAGGTACTGAATTATCATATAGCTATAATAATTAAATCAGTATGATTCTAAGGGTGAAATATAGAGATAGATTAATATAAGAATATTCAAAGACCAGGATCATATCAAGTATATATCAATAAGAAAAGATAAATTCTTCAAAAACTGCTATGGGTCAAGTGCCTTCTTAATTAAAAAACAGGTATGTTCAGACATCTTCTTGACATCTGGCACTAAAATCACTTTCAGATGTAATAAAATTTTTAACCATGAAAATGAATATAAAAGTACTAGAAGGAAATATAGCTGAATATTTACATTAGAATGTGGCAAGTCTTTTTAAGCATGAGTACACAGCTAGAAATAAAAGAAATTTTGGGTTGAATTTGAATAATTCATATTTTGAAAGGTTGACTTAAAATACAAACTTTTACATGAAAAATGGTGAAAAAAGGTAATATATATATAAAATAAGACAAACAGTAAATGTTCTTCATATACAAAAAAAAAAAAAAAGGAGAGAGAGAGAAATGGGCTAACAACATGAGGAGGCAACTTTACCCCCAAAAAAGAAATCTCCAATAAACTCATGGCAAAATAGTCAACTTCATGAATAAAAGAAAACACTTTAAAAGTGGATTTAATTTCCAACTGTAAGTAACAGAGATGAATACGGGAGTAAATATAATAATGGTGAGGACATAAATATTCTCACATATCCTTGTCTTACATGTAAATTCACATTGTTTTTCTGGAGAGCAATTTGGTAACTTAAAACTTAAAATATATTTACATTTTTTGACTCGGGTACTCAACTTCTGGAAATTTACTTTTTCTCATCAGGAGGAAATAGAAGATGCAATTCCACAAAAAACTACATCTCCCTTTAAGGCTCCATCTAAACTCAGTGAGACCATATTGCTTAGAGACTGTGGAAACAGACAATGCCTACCTTGCAATTTAACTTTTCCTCTGCCAGATTTGCTGTCTTTCCTCTTTTCTTCACAAGTGTTGATTCCCAACAAATGATTTACCTTTTGAACTCTACCTCAGTGTCTGCTTCCAGAAACCCCATCCTGTGATCACTGGTAATAGTAGTGGTCCAATAAGCAAGCAATAAGATGGAATTTGGGAGCTGATCATTCATCACTTGGCTGACATTCAGGAGCCCAGAAAGCAGAAGGAACATATATCCCCTGGCACAAGGTGGCCATCCAATCATTAGAACTGTCAATGGTGGTGAATTGGAAGGGTACCAGTAAAAGGGGAAGAATATCTGGTTAGAATCTATAAATATGCTCTGGGGCAGTGATAAATGTCCTGGTCAGTTGTTCAGGGACATAGAAAGGAGAAGACAAGAAAATCAAGGCAAAGAGGTATCCTGATTGGAAGGGGTAATTGATCCCAATTACTAGGAAGAGAAAGAGCTGCTGCTGTACGGTGAAGGCAGGGCAGAATATGTGTGAAATTTAGATAGTCCACGTGGTGCCTCTTCATATTTCTTTGCCTAATTTTAAATGTAAATGGACGAATACAATGAATCTGATCTAAAAAAGGCATAGTGACAAGAGGCTCAGGGCCCTGAAATTAGAAGGGGCTGGGTCATGACACCAGGTAAGCCAGCAAGGACAAGCTGAGGGTGAGAAAAATGTAGAATGAGTAATGGAGGAGTGTGATGATAAGTATTAATCACAGACCTGAGATCGAATGCAGCACCAGAGACTGTAGTTTACCCCACTAACCTCTCTCATCTATTTTTCCTCTTAGAATGTTATCCACTGGAATTCTGAAGGAGCTACTCCTTGAACTTACATGGAGTAGATTTAAATGACACAAAGAGTGGACTGTGGTAGACCAGATGTGCTGCTCAGATTCCCTTTCAATGAAGTTCTGAAATTACTCTGCTGAAGAGATTGTAGGCAGCAGTCTTCAGCTTCACCAGCTTTGGAGTTGGCCTTGGCTGAAGGACTACCTTCCCTGGGTCACATCCTTAACAGAATTTTCTACCTTTGGTGACTAAATGAGGTTGAGTGACACCTGGCCATTGTAGAGCATGCCTCAATAGGCAACATTTATTCCAAATTTCCTCGCTAGGTTGGCAGAGGTTTTGTTAGGCCTGCATCAGAGTTGAACTTCTCTGCCCAATCCTACTTCCTCTCTCTTTTCCCTTCACAGGTATTAATCCCTAATATAGTCTTGTACTCCAAACCCTATCTCAATGTCTGGTTCATCTCCTAAGGTAGAACACCACCAGTGCCACCTTAAGACATTCATGTGGAAGCTCTCTGTTCTGAGTGCAACTGTACCTGTGCACCAGGTATTAGTGTCTTGGTGGCTTCTGTGACAAGGCAGAGAATTTTACTGGTCAAAATTCAGGAGAATTATAGCCATTAACATAATTGTACTCAAAATGAGAGACAAAGTACTTGTTGCAAGGTCAGGAAGTACTGTCGGGAGGACTGTGAGACTTCAGAACAGTGGATGCTTGAGTATAATACCGTGTATATGCTTGTGGAAGATGCAGAAATGGATGTGGCATCTTTCCATTGGCTAGAGAAAAAGATGAGATTTTTTTAATGGTTCATTTGAGTGTAAAATTAGAGCTAGGGCAGTGGGTGGTACCTAAAGAGAGTCACTTTGTGTAGTATATTACCTGCTCACTTAAAATACCTACCTTGAAGACTGACATTAATCTTCCAGGATTCTGAAATTAACTAGATCTTCCTTTTAATGTGACTCTATTTGAAGACTGGACATTGAGAGTGCCTAATTTTATTTAGGTTACCCCTGAAGAATTATCATCCAAGATTTCAGATCGGCAGTTAAGTACTTAGCTATATCTTAGATTAAAATATTCAAGCTAGGTTGGATTCAGGAGTAAATTTCCACCATGATTATCAAGCTGAAGGAAAATGGTATAAATAACCGTGTTCAAATAGATGCAAGCTATAATGGTTCCTGGAATGCACAGAAAATCACTATGGAGGTCTTGACACAATCTGAGTTATAATTTCACAATGTTTAGTTCTGAACTGGTTGTTATAGAGGGAAAAGTAGACATACAGCATTATAAGGATTTACTAAACTAAAGAAGTATTAAAAATTTCCTCATTATATCATCATCTAAAAATTGCTTTACAATCTAACTGCAATCGCCTCCCAAATTCCTGATATTTTTTATTCTAGAAGGAGAGGAGCTGAGGGTAGATTTGCTGAAACATTTACTTTCTCAATTGAGAATAAAAATCTACTAAAGTTCTGACTTCTACTGTAGGATTTTCAATGATTGAAGTTTTGGAACATTCAAAATACTGTCTAATACTAGAGCAAAATATGGAAGTTACTGTACCAGGGATGGTAGAACAATGACTGGGCCATAATTAGAGCATGCTGCTAAAATGGAACAGGCATGCAAGTCCTCAGCCACAGATGCTCTCTTGGTTATTACCTATCAGGACAGCTGTACGAGCCTTCTTGATAATAAATCCCCAATTTTCTACAGAGAAGCAATATACCAAGTCCCAGACAATGAATACTGCTTGGTTAAAGCCAACCATGACAATCTCATTTGCCTTTCCAAGTGCCCAATTTTCCATCCTGTCTTACAGCCAAGGTGGCCATGGCTCTCAGTAAAGGTCAATAAGATATAAAGGAAATGAGGCAGAATGGGAGCATATATAACTAGATTTGCAGAGTTTATAATAAGAGGGAGTTCTCTTACGATATACCTCTTATTTATTGACATTAAAAAGTAAGTCTCAGTAGTGAGTACTAAGATATCTGAAAATTTAAAATTAAATTAACAATATTTTTTTCTATGTAGTAGGAGGTAAAAATTATATGCTGAGCATGATGGGTGTGGAAAGAAGGTTGCAGATTTGAAGAAAGTAGAAAGTTTAAGTATAAATCTTTCAAGTTTCCTGCTCCACGTTGGTGTATGTTTAATTCATTCCACGGAGCATTAAATCATGTGCACTCCCCACTTGTGTACCTGGCCACCCTGGGAAGCCCGATCCTACTCCTAGCATTGACTTATTTTCCTGCTAGACTAGGAGCACCAGCAGCTGCCTTAGTTTGAGAAAGACCCATCACATCCATTAATACTGTGAACGTGGCCACAGTACAAGATTTGATCCAGCCACCATCTTTCTTCACTATACCTTGTTGTTTCTCTCCATTCCAGTTCCACAGCTTCTACATGTGCAACTGATACTTGAAGTAAAAGACAAAATTTATTTATTCTTATTCATTTCATCTTTGTAATTCAGATAAAGCATTCCCATTTCTTGGATATTGTTTTAAATCATAATCATATTTACTAGATCATTCAGCCTTGTGTCATTTGCAAACCTTAACCCAGACATTCTCTTTTAAAGAAAGTTTTACAAGAAGCCTGCCTAGAAGTGAGATGCTCCAGATGACCTTTGAAAGTCCCTGCCAGGCTTATGTTTTGAATTTTCCACAACATTTCATTATGTAAAACAGACCCATTAGCTGTGTTTATTCAGGCACATGGAGGAAGACTGAGACAATTACCTAAAAATCCACTGTGACTTTTCAGTAAATGTTATTAAAGAAAAAGTGGGAAATGGGGCTTGAATTATCCGGAGTATTTATTTCTATTGATCAAAGTCACGAAATAATTACCTCATTTCACTTTGCCTGATTGCTCACAAGTTCACAACAGATTTTATCTTAGGACATAAAGAAAGGGAAATATAGTGAAACTACATAAAAACTGATGGAGCAGAAAGCTGTCCATTAAGGCTCTCTTATTAAAGATGAAAGAACACCTTCATAAAGTTAGAATTGTTTAAAGTGTTACTTAGATTAATGAGGATAAATAGTGAATATTGACCAAAAAATGATAGTCAAAATGTAACATACTAACTTTACACCATAATATAATGAAATGGGTTCTGTTAGTCCTCAGTCAGAATAATGTTGAGCTTTACTGAAGCTCCTGATCCAGGGTTTAATATATGAGATTACTCTCTAGAAGTGCTGCAATGACCAGGACAAAGAGACATTTTAAGATAATACTCAGAATATGATTTTTAAAAATTCACCTTGGGAAATAAAAGCTAATTCTCATGATGGGAATAAAGAAAACAACTACTTAAAAAATTATAATTCAAGACAGTGATTTAAAATAAAACCTAACTTATTTTTCCAAGGCTGATGGAGAACCAGCAAGTCACAAATCCTTCTCATCATAATTTTCTATATATGGTACTGGTAAGGCTATTTACTTTTTAAAGATCAGGAGATATTCCATAGAAATGAAATACTTTAATCTGTGAAACATTGCCTTCAGGGAAACGGTAGAATCCCCTTCACTGGCCACTCAGTGTTTACTTAAAAAGTACAGGGGACAAAATACGATAAGACATATCATGGGAAGCAAAGTCTTCTTCAAAAAGGAGAGGTAAGAACATAGAATAGAAAAGGAAACAACTTCTGCTCAGTCTCCACTCTGTGAACAAGGCATTTTTACCCACTAATTTCATATCCACAGCCACTCTGGAAAAGGATGTTGTGAACGTTTTGCAGATGAGAAAACTGAAGCTAGGAGCAGCTTGCTGAGTCAAAAGTAGTGAGTGACAGAGCTGGGGACTTAAGCCCAGGTCTGTTTACCCTTTGACAGTTAATTTTAAGTGTCAACTTAACTAGGGAATAGAATGGCGAGATAATTTGGTTAAACATTATTCTGGGTGTGTCTGTGTGGGTGTTTCTAGATGAGATTAACATTTTATTCGGTAGACTGAGTAAATCATATTGCCTTCTCCAATGAGAGTGGACTTCATCCAATCTGTTTGAGGCCTGAATGGAACAAAAGGCAGGGGAGTAAAGAATTTGTTCACTCTGACTGGCTGTTTTTTTAGCTGGAATATGAGACTTTTGCACTTGAACTCAATTTCCATCATTAACTCTCCAGAGTCTCCAGTTTACAGAAGGCAAATTGTGGAACTTTCCAGCCTCCATTATCGTATAAGCCAGTTCCTCATAATAAATCATATATGTATGTACATATGTGTGTGCATATAAATGTATATATAACACATATGCAAATATATATGTATATGTACATATACATATATACACACACATATAAATCTATACACACATATATACATACATATGTGTATACGTGTATATGCATATTATAATTTCATATTGGTTTTATTTCTCTGGAGAACCCTGACTAATACCTATGCTGAGGCCTATGCTCTGCTGTTTCAAGAAAGCAGGTACATTAAAGTGACTATCACAGAAAAGTTAAGTGCAGCAATTCAATCTCTATTTGATTAGGCACACAGTCTTTTTCTATCTATGTGTGATTATGCTCTATGTCCAGATGTGAACTTGTAAGGATAGGAAAAACAAGCATACAATAGCAAAACAAAATTATCTTATCATCATGTTTGAAAATCAGGAGATTAATGAAAACTATCAAGAGTCCAGTTGCAATAACATAAGAATGAAAGCCAGATTTCTGGAGACTTAACAAATGCATGACAGAAAACCAAAGCAACTACTGTCAACAATTCATCCAATCTGTTCATTGTTATAAAAATTCTCACTCTCTCGGTGGCAGCGGGAAATGTAGATCCCACTTTCAGGAAGAGAAAAAATAAAGTATTATGAGAAGAAAGATTATGGAAAAAAGTATTCTTTTCAAATAAATGATATTTCATATGTTTATAGGTTAAGAATCAAGAGAAAAATGGTCAAAGGTGAGATTAGATAATTAATATAGTTAACGATAATTGTTATTATGAATTAAAATTACCTGAAGGGATGGAAATCAGAAGTAGTAGAAATAATTCATTTTGGAAAAAAGGTAGAAGGCAAAGATGGGAGTAAACACAAGAGTCATATAAGGCACCGTAGTAGTTATCTCTGGGAAATTAGGAAGATATCAGAGGTGAATAAGTGATTTATCTTAAGGACTTGAATAAAGCAGAAAGATTAGAATGTGCAATATGTGCATGGAAAAAGAGACAGGGATGCAAGAAGAAACTGGACTGGAAAAATAAAAAGGGATCGTTGACCTGTCCTAGGGGATTTGAGATGAAACTAAGAGTGCTGCTTAGGTGATGTTTGCCGCCAAACATCAGCATCTTAGGAAGAGAAAAGAGGTTTTTCTTATGCTGGTGATTCAAAGGGCAAGAGATGTGATCGAAATAGCCAAGGTGCAAATGAGAAAAGTTGAAATGGAAATTCAAGGAGTCCAAGTAGGGTGGGAAAAAAAGTGAATATAATTGAGACTGACATACTTGGAAATGAATGAGAAGTCAAGGCCCTAGAAGTTGACAGGAGAGGATAAAAGCCTCAGTGGAAGTGGAGTATGGCAAAGGAAGAAACCGAAGAGGCCAGAATTTCAGGTGTTAAAACTTGTTTCAAATTACTTCTGGATAATAATGAGTTTAAGATATAGCCAAATGTATGGGTTGCTAATATGAAGAGGCATCAATGACCACTAAATGACAGGAGGTCACAGGAATGCGAGGCTTTGCCCTCGAATGGATCATTTTCGGACACACTGAAAGCTACCCAGAATCATGGAATGTAGAGGATTACAGTGATTTAGCTGTTAAAGTCCCTGAGAAATCAGAAAGGAAGCAGCACATGAATCGCTGTGATTACAATGAGGATGATAAATGGCAATTATTGTCAAATGTTATGGATTTTACAGATTAGAGAATGGTCATGGAGAGTAGCAAGCAGTCATCAAAAAGTGGCATAATCAGGTGAAGTCTGACTACCACTGTAATGAAAAAAGTGGAAGTATATTTAAAAAGGAAAAAAAAAAAAGGCTGAGATGAAAGAGAAAATTGATCACCAGCAAAATGGAGTTTTCCAAAAGCACTCAGAAAGACGGTTAATCAGAGAAGGAATTAATTTGGTGATTGCAATAAGGCTGTGGGAGAGCAGGTAGTTGGGAGTGGGGGGTATACTACAGATTGGGATTACAGAGACATATAAACATGCTAAGGGCTGGAGGTAAAGCTCGTGATGGGGGAAAAAAAAAAGTGTATACAACCCCAAAGCAGAATAACCATTTGGTATATTGTAAATTTTACTGAGATCCAAAGAGACATACAAAGTAATGGACCAGAAAAAAATTTAAAGTTATAATCAAGAAAATTTCATTAAATAAACAACGATGTGAATTTATGTACTGAAAAAACACCCTGAGTACCAGACAAAAATCTATCTAAGATATCTTCTCAAAGACACCAGACTCCAAAAATGAAGAAAGAATCCTTAAGAAAGCCAGACAAAAATACCAATTCACTTGTAAAGAGGAAAGCAGGCTAGCCTATGTGTTTCCACCACAATATTTAACAGCAGAAGGGTATAGAATAACAAGTATCTTGAATACAAGATACTCCAGAAAAGAGGGTTTATACAAAGGTTCTAACATATAGCCAAATTATCTTCCTAGATACGCATATGAAAACTCAGGAAATATTGTTTCCATGAGGAAGTTTTCTTGAGAAGTACTTCAACCAGTTAAGAAACAAATCAGGAAACCGTGGCAAAAAAACTGTCAAGGAACACTAAGGCTAAAACAAAGGCAGGGACTGGAGTGACAGAGCAAAATGTAATTCTTTGTACTCTGAAAATGCAGAAATGGGGAGAGAGAGAGATGAAGGAAGGGACAGAAGGAGGAAGGGGAGAGAGAGAGAAAGAGAGAGAGAGAAAGATATTGATTTTATCGTTGCAGAAATGATGGACAATTGAAAATTTGTCAGGAAAGAAGGGGAAGGTTGGAGGCAAATTTGCTCATTACCTCATCTGCAATCTCTAGAGTCAAAGGATATCATTTAATGCTGGCAGATCAGTTAATATATGTTTAAGCATATTTAACAGTACAAAAATAAATACAAAGACAGATAGCACTGTTGACTAAAGTCATTTGGGGGAAATAAGGAGCAGAAGAGAGAAAGAGGGGAGAGAGAGAGATGAAGGAAGGGACAGAAGGAGGAAGGGGGGAGAGAGAGAGAGAGAAAGATATTGATTTTATCGTTGCTTATAGTAGAGAACTAATAGAAACTGGCTAAAGAAACTTTAGACCAGTGGTTCTCAGAGTGTTGTCTGTGGACACTTTGAGGAAGTTCATGAGATCAAAAACATTTTCATAATATACAAAATGGCATGTACACAGAAAAGTTCTGCAGCATACCAGAGTAATGATTGTCTCAAGGAAAATCACTTGTGAGATTGTTTCAGCTGTAAGTAGAATCAGATGCTTTTTTCAAGAAACACCACTTTTACATAAAAAAAAAAAAATAATTGACAACCTATGGTTAATCTGATTTTAGAATTTAGTGGACATGTTTTCAAAAGAGAACAACCTAAGCTTATCAGCTAAAGAAAAAACACTAAAAAGCAAAAATTAAAGTCTTGGGAAAATTGTATTTGCTACTTTGAGATCGACAGCTTTCTAATACTTAAAGATTTTGCTAATGAGAACAGTGTTGAGACTAATACATGTATCTTTTATATTATTTGATCGAATGTGTCAATATTTGAGATCTATGTAAGTCAGTGAACCAATATTTTCCAAATGACTAGTGCTTGATTTTATAAAAACATGCTTTGGCAAAAGACTGCTTTGAAGTGCAAAATAGATTTTAGTGCAACAGAATAGCAAAACTCCATTGATATGTTTTAAGATTCCACACTGAGGCTAATATTTAAAAAAAACTACTACGTATTGAGTTTTAGTGAAGTGTCAGAAAGGATATAAACAATTTTCTGAAAAATCTATTAAAATTTTAGTACTTTCCAACCACATATCTGGGTGAAACCAGATTTTCTACATATACTTCAATCAAAATAACACACCATAACAGATTGAATGCAGAAACATATATAAAGCTCCAGCTGTGTTCTATTAAGCAGAAATTGAAATGATTTTCAAAATGTATAACAATGCCTATCTCCTCAGGAGTAATTTTTGTTTTGAAAATATATATTTATAAGTACATGATATTTATGTTAACTGTTATTTTTAAATAAAATAAATATTTTAAAAATATCTCATTTCTAATTTCTAATACAGGAAATATTGGTAAGTATGGCTCACTTAAACATGAGAGCCTGTTGGGGTTCTCAAAAATTCTGAAGACTGTAAGCAAGTCCTGAGACAAAAAAAAAAAAAATGTTGAGAACTGCAACATTAAACAAAGCATATAGTTTGACAATTAAAATTCTTTTACATAATTTCACAAATAATCTCTATCTTCAAAATAATCTTTTATAATGCAAGATTAAGTGTACTAACACTTATGTGATAAAATGTTTATTAAATATATCTAAAATCCTGCATTACATATATTTTTGCTAGATATAGAATTCTGGGGAAAGCATTGTGCCACCTCCTCAGGCTTTCATGGTTTCTGATAAGAAATTCACCCTCATTGAAATTATTTTTCCCTTATAGGTACAGTTTAATTTTGCTATTTTCTTTGTCTTTATTTTTCACAAGTTTTATTATCACAAGCGTCTTGGACTTCTTTGAGCTTATGCTATTTGGATTTCACGGTTTCCTGATTCGGTAGGTTTCTGTCTTTTACCATATTTGGGAAGATCTCAACTGTTATTTCTTACAGTACTTTTCAGCTTTGCCTTCTTTCTCTTATTCCAGGACTCCAATGACATTAATATTGGATCTTTCACTACAGTCTCACAAGTCCCTGAGATCTTGTTAATTTTTTTCAGTCTATTTTCTCTGTTGTACAAATTGCACAATTTTTATTGTTCGATATTGAACTTCATACATTCTTTCCTAGACTCTGCTTTCTGCTATTGGTTTCATCCACTGAGTTTTTCATTTCAGTTATTATATTACTCAGTTCAAAAACTTCCATTTGGCTCTTCTTTATATCTTCTGTTTCATTGCTGATATGTTCTGTTTCTTTGCTGAGACTTCCTATTTTTTAATTTGTTTAAAGCATGTTCATAATTACTTGGTGAAGAATTTTTATGATGGCTGCTTTAAACATCCATTATATAATTCCATAAATAATTGTCAGATAATTTTAACACCTCCGTCATCTCAGTGTTGGCATCTACTGATTGCCCTTTTCATTTGAGTTGAGATTTTCCTGGTTCTTGGTATGACAAGTGATTTTCTATTGAAACCTGGACAGAAGGTTTCTCAAGAATATGCAAATAGTAAATAAATGCACATTACTAAAATATTATATATGTCATTTTTATTACCATCCCAGGAGCGGAAGTCTCTAAAAGATGAACTTTTAAAATAATTCAAAGGAGTTAGTATACCTGGGTAGCCAAATGGGAAATAAAATTAGATGATATCTAATAATGTATACTATACACCAGAAATAATATTCTAATTGATTAAATATTTGAATGTGAAATGTGAAACTATAGAAGAAAACATAGAAAAATAATTTTATAAGCTCTGAATAGGGGAAAAATCCTTCTACTCATAATACATTTAGAAATTGTTAAGAGAAAAAGGATATATCTGATTACATAAAAATTAAATATTTTGCATGGCAAAAATAAATAAATAAATAAAACCAGTATCATACCATAGTCAAAAATCAAGCAGCAAAATAAAAAGTTTATATTCTCGATTTATGTCATAAGGAGTTACTCTCTTTGGCATTTAAAGAACTACCAATTTGTAAGAAAATCATCAGTAACCCAATAGAAAAAAAACAGGCTAAGAATAAATTTGCAGGAAAGCAATTATGTACAAATGGTTCTTATATATTTTAAAAGTTATTTAACTTTGTTTATAATAGAGAAATACAAACTTAAACAACACTGGAAAAATATTGCATCCCATTCCCCTTTCAGGTTAGAAAAAACTCAAAAGTTCATGACACATTCAATTAGATTTTCATTCAATACTAATAAGAGTATAAACTGGTCAGACCTCTGGAGAATATTTTGGTAATATCAAAATTACTTCTAGGAATTTATCCTAAAATATAATTACATGTATGGAAAATGATGCATCTTTGTGGTTATTCACTGCAACTTTTTTTAATAGCAAAAGATTGAAAATGATCTGTTGTTAAATGAAAAATATGATGTGCTTGTATTTTTAAAACAAGAGACAAAATTTATAATGTTATTGGCTTACATTTACATAAAAATTTTTTGTAAGAATAAACAGCAAACAAATGATAGTGATTACCAGGGGTGTGGGGGAGGCAAGATACTAACCAGTCAAACAGTTGGGAAGATAACTTTTCACTGAATAACTTTTTATATTTTTGATAGTTGAATATCGTGAAATGAAGAAAGAGAAGGACGGAGGAAGGGAAGGAAGAAAGTAAGGTAAGAGGAAGGTTTAGGAGACTTGTTAAAAAAAAAAAAGAAATCAGCATAAAGAGATGACCGCTAGAATCCAATCAGTAATTATTTGGGCATTATAAAGGGAAACAAGCTGATATTTAAAAGGAGAGTACAGTACAAATTTTGCTAAAAGAATAATATATATTTTTTTAATACAGTGTATGTTGAGCAATACAAATTATGTTAGTTGCATATTCAGTTTTGTTTTTACACCTAGTGATAATAAGGGTGACTCTTTTTTGTAAATAAACCTTTTTAAATCGCATATGTAAAAGGTTGTTGACTGTAAGAGTCAGGAACAGATTTAAGAGTCTTATCCTGAGACCTAATTGTTTATCAAATTTATCCATTCCATAAAAAGATACTCCAAAATATCAGAATCACATTCTCACTGTGGGGAATGAACTATGCAGGATGTGTCTGGATATAAGGAGAACAAGCAATCAGGGATGCCTGAACACTACCTCATTCTTTACAGGACAAGAACGTGGTCCTGATGCTGGGGTTAACTTGAGAAGGAGGAGCCTCCCACTGCCAGCAAAGATCCTCTTTAATAGAAATACTAAGTCTTCATACTATCTCAAAGCACATTGTGAGCTAAAAGTGAAAAAGAACTGTGGCAAACCATAAACGAACTTTTCAGATCTAGTGAGACTGTGCCTTAACCATGGAATCTTCCTGGCCAGCGCATTGTTACATGAGAGCATCTGGCCAGTCTCAGGAAGCTCCATTAAGGAGCTACCTTGTTCCTGCTCTTGGAGGCTGCTGATTTTAGCTGAATAACTAACTGTACCCTTTGTCAAACCAGTCAGAAACTTTACCAACTCTGTAAATGAGTAAGTGACTGAGAAAGAGAGGGGATAGAGGAGAAATAAAGGGTGAAGGAGAGACAGAGAGGAGGGGGAGAAAAGAGGGAAAGAGGTGAGGAAGAAAGAGGGAGTGAGGAAGAGACGAGGGAGGGAGGAGAGAAATGATTGTTGGATGTTTAGTGCCCTCTACCACTTTAGATACACTTGACTACCCACCCAGTGTGATACATGGCAACTGTGTTTTTTCTTTCTCTTCGAGTGGTGACCTGCCTCTGGACATGACTTTTTCAAACTGCTTTCTTCGCTTCATCATTTTCAAGTAGTTTAATTATTTCTAATTCCCTGATGATTTTTTTCTTCAATAATATCCACTGAAAGTAAGTAAAACCACTATAAAAGCTTTAACATCTAAAAGGTTAAACTTCCTTAGCCTTTTTGCAGTACCTCTAGAATGCCATTTGTCAGCAATTTAGTGTCAAACCATTCAGTGTAGTAATGCATATGCATATGTACATCTAAAACATAAAAAAATATTTCTGACACAAACAGCACAGACATAGGGAATGCTTATACAGGCTGCTGTCTCCCCAATATCCTGTTTGCTCCTTACAATAACCCTCTTAGGCAGGTATCTTCACTTCAAGTTATACAGAAACCTATGAATCTCAGCAGGACTAATTATCCAAAAAGGCCATATTTAGGCCTTCTAATTTCAGAACTCAAATTCTTTCACAGGATCAACAGCTTTCCTAGATACTGCTTTTATTCTGTTTGTTTTTTTTTTTTTTTAAACCTTTGCTCCACTGTGACCTAACATCCCACACTCAGTTCGATCTCATGTGTAGATAATGCAGCTGATTTTGTCTTCAAACATATCAGGAAGGAAATAATTTCCTAAATAAGCAATCAACGGAGCATTGTTGCTTGTTCCTCCCTGGATTCAGAAGGAATCTGACATGGCTTCAGCATCTTTGTTTGCAGAGCTCCTGAGAACTGGAGCTATGATTTATATCTGAGCTCCCAGAATTACACATCCTTGAACTTTACAGATTACTATTATTTCCTTTCTCAGTCCTGGGCTAAAGCTTGTAACCCCAAAATATAACTCAATTCTTTTAAACCCTGCACCAGAATTGTTGAACAAGCACAAGAAGTTTAATATCAATTTGGCTCGGAGAGGTAAAAAAAAAAAAAATCTATTTGCTATACACATTGATTTGCGGTATGCAATAGATTCCAGGAATAATCACTGGATTTGTCTGATGCAAGCTATGACAACAAAATGGAATATTAACTTATGTTACCTCAGGGCTATTTTTTACTTATATATCCAATAAGCTAAGTTCCAGAATTATGCAGAATGCAAACTAGATGATACAATACAAAACCTAATAACATGTGAGGTATACTGGGGAAATGCATTGAAAGTATTGGCTGGATATCCAGAAACCTGGGTTAAAAACCTACTGCAAGAAATTGCTTGTGTGATCACGGGTAAGTTATTAATCTCTCTAGTTCTTTCTCCTCAGCTATTAGAGTTAAATTATATTCTCTTTCAAGTCACTTTCTAAGGTCAGAGTTGT
Source organism: Rousettus aegyptiacus (assembly GCF_014176215.1). Taxonomy (NCBI): domain Eukaryota; kingdom Metazoa; phylum Chordata; class Mammalia; order Chiroptera; family Pteropodidae; genus Rousettus; species Rousettus aegyptiacus. The sequence goes on from NW_023416295.1 coordinate 147,743,734, forward strand.
GTGGTCTGTAATAGGCTCTGAATAACTGACAAAATTGAAATATACAGATATTATCTATGCCTCCAGCCAAAATGTGGGTTGAATTCCAAAGTTAAAGGAAAAAAATAAATCATGGGACCCACTCTCAGTATTTTCTGATAAATCATTTGATCCTATGAAATGGTTGTCTCTCTTTTAGAAGTCATCCTCTTAAATCAAAAGAGGTTTGTGCCTCTTTTGATACAGATATGTAATTGTACTAGAGCTAGATATTAAGGTACGTATCATAATCATGAATTCTAAAAACAGCAACAAAAATGAAACAGTAATAAAAACAAACTGATCATCACCCTCTCTATTAACAAGCTAATTTTGTATTGGTCTATTTTACATTGCATTCCCTTCTTTCTTTGGCAATAGTATTATTTTGTCAGTTCATATCTCTTTTACGCTACTTAAATCTTTTGGCATCTGAGTCCACACTTAGAGATTTCTTATCCTTTTGTTAAATAAGTAATTCTTAATAATAGAAGATGTTCCTAATAAGCTTAAAAAGTAGTTGGGTCACAAAGATCATCTCTAGCCTTTAGCTTCTTTAATATTTCTTACATGGAATCCCTCGGTTTCTGTGCTTTTACTTTAAATCTTTCCAAACAATTTTCATTGGTATTTTATTCTGAAATGTATATAGGATATTAAATACTGTTGTCAAAGAAGCTGTGTTGAAAATCATTTTCAAATTCCTGTGTTCTTCTCTATGTACAGTGCTAATGACAAGATCAGCTCTTACTGAAATCGTGTTACCACTGAGCAACAAAATGATCCCGAGTAAAAATGTTTACCCATGAAAACCGCACAACTCAAATGTAATATGTTTTATCAAGATAATTGACTCAATAAAATTTACTTTTATTTCCAAAGAGATAATGTGTCAGAAGGGTTCCTACTCCACAGACAACAGAGTTAATAAGAATAGGCCAAATATCAGCTAAGTGTATGATTTAATCTACAAGAAAGAGGTAATAAACTAGTTTTATAATTACGGTCATGAAGAACAAGGACTTAAGTAAAGTTAATTCTTTCCTAAGTCACTGAAGAAATCAAGAAGAAGCTGGGAAGTAGATTGTAGCCAGAAGAGAGGAGGGGTAATTTAAAGCAAATAGTATATTAGCAGAAGCAGAAAAATTATGTTGGGAATGAGCCTGAAGATATTGCTTTACGGGATGTTATTGTTCAGAGTCGCATTTAAAAATATATCCTTGTCCACATACACTGTCACAGACAGAGGCACTGCTTCCAGAAATTGTTTGACATGCAAGTCTCATCCTGGGCACCTCTTTCTGTTTTTAAACAAATCATCAAGTAGAGTTCTCTTGCTTCACTTTTCCTCCTTTGGCTGGGACTCAAATATATTCAAAATAAAAACATAAAATCCAAAATTTATATTATTTTCTTTTTCATTTGAAGTGACTCCTTTGTCATATAGACTGTAAGTTAAATGAAACATAGGGGAAGAGAATAGGCTGATGCTATCATTTTAAAAATCCCATTGCTTAAACAACTTACATTTTTAAACTAGTAACAAAAAGGAGATCTTACATTCCAGGTGTAAGGATAGATATTTGCTTTAGAACAGCAAATCATCTTGCTAATAGTTAGCATAACTATCACCAAAAATAAATAGATGACATATTTTAATTTCAAATGCTCAATAAAATATGAGCACAGGAATTATTGTCAACTTTGATTACAAGCTCAATTCTAGTTATCTTATCTACATCAATATTTTAAAAAGACCTGAAGCGTTTCATCTAATAAAATAACTAAAAGAGATAAGCAGATTATCTCTCACTCTGAAAACCTGTTGATATTAGAAATTTAGAGACGACTTAAAGCAAAAGATTGACCAAAATTTTAAAAATGACTTGACAGATACTAGAAGGAAGACAATGACATTCAAAAGTATACATACAAGATTCTGATTTTAGGGAAAAAAAAAAACAATTGCATAAGCAGTGAATTGAAAACATAATGACAATGATAATAATGCCAATGATGCTGTTACTGCTATTTATTTAGAGCTTACTATGTTCCAGAAACTGTGCTAAGGATTTTATATATATTGTCATATATGTAGATATGTGTCTACATATGAATTTATCTATAAAAGTACTACTATTCATGTCTCTAAACTGCTGATACTGAGAGTATTCCAATTTTTCAAATTGTGAAATTACAACTATCAAATAACTTGTTTAAAGTCAAACATCTTGGAATAGGAAAAGCCTGGATTTAAACTCACAAAAACTGATTCTAGAGGCAGTGAGCTTAACCACTTTAGAGAAAAGTTACCGCATAGCATTTCATGCAAAAAAAGAACTGAGCAAACTAATTAATACATGGCAACAGTAAGCTATGATTGCTAAACACATAAAATGAGATAATCTTAGGCTGTATAAATAGCTTTTTAGTATTCAGATACATGAAGGTAACAGTAACTGGTCACACCCCATCTGGAGCTCTGGCTTTAGTTCTAGAGTGACATTTTGAGAGAGATAGTAAGCAATTAGAGCAAATGCAGACAAAAGTAAGGGCACAATATAGGAGCTTGAGGTCATGCTGTAGAAGGAATGATATGAAAAACCAGAGTTGGTCTTCCCGAAAAAAGAAAGGGAAGGGAGAAATGACTATTTATTGTTTAACTACCATGTACGAGGCACTGTGCTAGATGATTTACTTAAGTTAACCAGAAAAAAGATGCTAAACCCCACCTGTTTCCCAATAGGCTTATGATCACTAAGAAAAGTCTTTCTCATTAGCTGGCCATTTCGTTAATCTGAGCACCAACAGGTTTGAAATATGTAACATGAGCTAGAATTGAGTTTGGGAGTAGAGAAGTTAAGAGGACTGGGGGAAAGGAATTGAGAGCCAGAGGAGATTTAGAGGCACAAACAAACAAACAAACAAACACACACAGTTGAGACAAAGTAAAAAGGTAAGTTGAACAAAGAAAAGAAAACATGTTGGGTCTGATGAAGCTGAAAGGAATGAGAAATAGGACTACAAGTTAAACAAGAGGTAGTCAGGAAAATTAAGGCACATTAAAGAATTTGATTTCTTTTTTCCCCAAAGGCTGGCGAGGAATCTTTAGCAAGGAAGTTGCAAGATAAGTTTTGAATTTGAGGAGTCACTGTCCAGAAGGTGGAAAATTGATTGGAGGCATGGAGAATAGGTAGGAGTGCATTGCCTTTTATCGGGTGAAAGGTGATGGCAGTGTGAAATAAGGTAACTGCAGTGGTAACGGGGACACAAACTCCTAAGTGGGTAGTTGAGAGAAAAGGTAATATCAAGGTTGATATTTAGGCTTCTGGCTTCTACAACCAGCTAAATGGTTGTGTGATTCACTGAACTAGATAAAGAATATGATGAAGTCTGCTTTGTACGTATTGAATTTGAGGTCTCTGTAAACCAAATCTAAATGTCCAATACACAGATGAACTTATGGGTCTGTTGCTCTGAGCCAGACATACCCATCCAAGACTTCGTGGCAGCGTAAGAGTAGTAAATGGAGACATGAGTGTGAATAATAAAGAAAATTTGGAGAGGAGATTGCTTAGAGTAAAAGCAAAGAACACCAGCAGTTAAATGTCAATGAAAGGCTGAATGTCTGACATTGCACAGTAAATGGAAATAAGATGGACAAGGAAACTCAGACAATAAGGAAGAAAACATTTCAGAGGAAAGAGTGATTACATGTCTGAGAGTGATGAGGTCCAAAGTCGGATAAGGATGTCCTTTTGCATTAGTTACCAGAAAGTTTGTGATAAAAATTCTGAATGTAGTTTCAGCGAAAAGGATGTTATTCTTTAAAATCTCTGACCCTTATATAACTATGTATGATTAATAGTATCTTTAAAAGTTAACATTGAAAGAGAAATTAATCGCCTGAACACTGGTTAACATTAAGTTATTCCGAAAAGGGGAAAATTAAGCAATATTGTAAACTTTGCTTAAGTTTGAGTGTTTCTGTGTAAACACAGTAAATGGGAAATTCACAGCAAGGCCAAGGGATATGACTTATTTTTAAGAATCAGACCAAGGATGTTGTAATCTGTTCACGTTGGTTTGAAAGAAGTGACAGAAATCTGAGAGTCTGAGGCTGTGTTTTTGAGTGATTTCCCCTGGTATCCTTCTGAAGATGTCGATTAAACAATAGGATATCCACCAGCAAAGAACTAAACCATCTGATAAACTGACATACTTTAAGGAAACAGACATAAAAATTGCTTAAGCATAAATTATAACAAAATATTCAGACCATAGGAAAAGATGTAAAAGTGATCAATTCTCTTTATCATAATCCTGATAAGTATAGTATGAAAAGAAAAAAGGAAAAGGGAAGGAGGTGAAGGAAGAAAGGAAGATAGTAAAAGAAAGGGAAAAGAAAGAACGCTACAAATAAATCTCACTGATAAATATAGAAGCAGAAATTCTAAGCAAAATATTAGATTATAGAAGTCTGCATTGCAGCCAAAAAATAATATTCTATGATAAAAGTTTATTTTGAGCATTCAAGAATAGTTCAATATCAAAAGGCTATCAATATAACTAATTATATCAAAAATGAGAGTAGAAAAATAATATAATCATGTTATGCTAAAACTTAATTGTTGATAAGCAGCCATTTTTACTGAACTATCATAAACTAAATATAAATAGAAGGATTAAATTAAATAGGACAAAGATTAGCTAAAAAAAGGCAACAATCAATCTAAGTGAAGAAATACTAAGACCATTTTCATTAGATGCAGGGAAAAAAAGACATGTTTGCTATTATCATTATTTCAACTTTTTGAGAGTAATTATTAATTGCAATGATCAAGGAAAATTTAGTAATTAATACAAATGTTGGAAAAATGATATGCAATGGTCTGTTTTGGTGATTACATTTACAAATTTAAATATTACAAATTAAATGAAAGAATTTGGTAAGGTGTCTGAATACAGGTAAATATATAAAATAGTTTTTCCATATTAGCAATAACTATCTAAAAATATATAAATAGTAAAAATATTCTCATATAATGGTAACAAAACAAAAATATGAAGTCTTACTGAAGGACATGAAATATGATCTTAACAAAAGAAAATATGTTCTTAAATGGAAAATATCAATTGCCTACAAATTAATATAAAAATGTAATGTCATTCAAATCTGAATCCCAGGTGACTTATTTTGGGGGAGTGGGAGAAGAGTCAGATAAATTATCTTAAGACTTATATGAATGAATTTTTTAAAGTAGCAAAGAAAACCATTCGAAGACTTTTGAGGAGAAACTTGCCATTCCAGTTAACAAAATAAAGCTAATATAATCAGAAATCAATATATGAAAAATTAAGTGTGAAAAATAATTTATATAATAAATTATGCTGGCACAATTGGCCATCTTTATACCATACCCTATTTTATGCCCTATGTCCAATAAATTTGAAAATCCACTCTACTTTCTCAGTATTCATTCATTCACTCAACGAATATTTTGGGGGTTTTGATCAGATTGTTAATGAGATACAAGTTAGTTTTTTAAAGGATTACTCTTATTTGTTAAGAATAAACTAAAAAGAAGGTAAGCGCAGGAGGAAGGAAAACCATTGAGAAACTATTGTGATAATCTAAGCAAGAAACAATGGCGGCATAAATTTAGTTGTTAATAAAAGATTGAATTCCGAGTATTTTTAAAGGGAGGTCTAACAGGATTTGCTAACAGAATGTGAGTACTCTAGAGGGGTAAGTATGAAAAAAAGTCAGGTTCTGTTTTCTGTATGTTACATTTGCAGTGCCTATCAGACAAAACAAAACAAAAAAAAAATTCTGAAATAAGTTTCTAGAATTTAGGTGAGAAGTCCAGGCTGGAAATACAAATGTGGGAGCCAATAGAAAACAGATTAATCAGTGAAACTAAACATCACCAGGAGAGTTAGCATACGTAGGAAAAATGGCCAAGGGCTGAATCCTGCGTCACTTCCATACTTAGACACTGGGAAGGAGTAACCAGCAAAAGAAAACTTAGGAGTGTCCAGAGATAAGAGGAAAATCTGTAGAATGTTATATCCTGGCAGTTAAATGAAGAAAGCATTCAAAAGGAAAGTGTAATCAACTATGAAAGATTAAATGAGAAAAGAACTGAAAACAGATAAAATTTACTCCCATGAAGGTCACTGGTGACTTTGGCAAGAGATGCATCAATGGAGTGGTCAGCAAAGTCCTGAGTGAAGTAAGTTCAAGAGAGAATGATTGTTTTTTTAAGCTCCTACATTTTGGGGATAATTTGTTATTCAGTGAAAGTTAACTGATATGAAAAACGTGGGGTCGAAAACTTTTTTTTTAATAAAAGAGTTTGCCACATTTTATGTTGACAGTAATGCTTATAAATAAAGAGGAAAAACTTGCTATAGGGAAACCCTTGAACAAGGGGGACAAAGTGTAATGCACAAGTAGAAGTGTTGGCCTTTGACAGGTGCATGGACAATCCTTATACTGTAGCAAGAGAAATGAACACACATGTGGTGTATCAGTAAATGTGGTTCTAGGAATGCACAGGGCTTTCTTCTAATGGCTTTTATTTTCTTAGTAAAATAGGAAGCAAGGTCATCGGCTAAGAGTGAGGTGGGAGAAGAAGTGCTAGAGATCTGAGCAGAGACAAATATGAAATAAAAATCTAGCATAGTAGGAAATTAATGGTCTAGAGAAATGTTTTAAGATTGTGGGCAGCTCTAAGAATATACATGAGGTTCTGTGGTCATAAATTTAAAGTGAGAGCAGTCAGCATGGTTTTGTATTTTTTCCAGCCACGTTCACCTGGATATGTGCTGACTAAGCAGAGAATTGAGGGTTGTGCCTGGTAGGCACAATAAAAGGACAGAAAAATAAGGGCATTTTTTATTATAATGAATGACAGTTGAATTTATGAGGGATAAAGAGAAAAATGAGAACTTGAGGGGAATTAGGATAGTAAAAAGGCTGAAGTAATTTTTAGAATTGGAATAATCACAGAAATAAACCAGAAAGATGCTTAAAATTGTGATTATGAAGAAGTTTGGGTTATTGATGATGACAAGATTTCATTGATGATCAAGAAAGAGTACAGTAGATGACTAAGGTAGAATGTAGAAGGAGGTCACTGGAGAAAGGGAGATTTAGGAATTGGGAGGTCAGCATGTCTGAAGGGTTATCTATGTGGATATTGAAATCACTCCAACAGATGAAAGGAGTAGTGTTGGAGACAGTGCCCTTCAGGCCACAATTTGCACCTTCAGGAAATGAAGAAGAGTGACTCAGAATTCTGCAGTTGTCTCCAATGTGGTGAGATAGAATGTGGTTTAGTTTGATAGATTTAAAGTTAGCGAATTTTAGGGTAAAAGGAAAACATGAGAAAAGTAGCAATAAAAACAAAGTGAATCTATTTAATTTCAGTGTCATTGGTACGGTTTGAGGAGGACTCCATATCAGAGAGCTGCAAGAGAAGGAGTTCCCTTAAGTAAAATGATCTGGTAGGTAGGTATGTTCCTTGCCCTGGACTACATTCATATTCTCTCCTTCTCCCCTCTTTCCTCTGCCTCTCTGTATCTCATACACAGCTGCTTGTAAATACATTTATCAGATAATACCACTCCTTATTCCTCTTTCAAGTAAGCTACCAGTGTAAGTATTGAAGATATTAGTACTAAATCACTGTTTTCTTTTCTCTACTGTATCTGATTCTTGCCGATTTCAATATCCACTTAGAATGTCCATTTTAAACCCTGGCTCTTCAGTTTCTTGACTTCCTTGCTTTCAGTGATTTCATTTGCTATCCTACCTTTGTCATCACTTTTATTGCTAAAACCTAAATATTGTCATCGCTGATAACTGCTATGGCAGATAGTACTGAAGGTTGGTTAACCAAAATTATTTTCAACTCTCTCTAGCCTACAGTACATACCTATCTACAGTTGAGTGCAAAAGCAAAAAACTTTTCCCCCAGTTCACAGTGACCACATGAAATATAAATGAAAGTCCACAGATACTGCCTCTTTCACTTGCTCCCTCTTACCTGGAACATAGACATGAGACCTGGAGATATAGAAGCAAACTGGAAGCCATGAGTGAAAAGTATAAGGTTGTAAGGTTCAAAGCTAAAATACCGAGAGTGATGGAGCAAAACAGAAAATGCCTAGGCCTTCTGCTTGTAACTATGGTTTAGCTTTTGTCAGCACAATCATCAACTGAGAACACCTAGAAAAGTAAGATAAGATATGGAAAGAAAGTATGGAAAAAAAGATTCGAAGTGTCAAGGCCCCTGGAAAAATAGAAGCCACCAACTGAAGCCATCAATCTCAAGTGTGACAAATACCAAGAAAAATACAGTGAAACACATCATAGTAAACTTACTTAAAATCAAGTGCAAAGAGAAAAATCTTTAAGTTAGAGAAACCAGAGATGCTACTTTCAAAAAAGCAACAATAAAAAATGATAGCTAATATCTCTAAAGAAACAATACAAGCCAATGTGTTTCAAAGCATTGAAAGATAATAATTGCCAATCTCAAAAATCTATACCCAGCAAAATTCTTTAAAAATTGATCTTTTACATCTTTAAAATGTTCAGATAAAATAAAACTAGTAGACTATGTCCACAGCAAACTTGCTCTAAGGAAAAAAAATACTAAAGAAAGTCTGGAAGGCAAAGATATGAGTAAATAGTAATAGAAAGGGTTAATATAGAGTATGTCTAAATAAATATTGTATAAAACAATAATATTGCCTTGTATAATTAAAAATAGAGAATTAAATGAATAGTAAAAATATTTGCATTTTCTGAAGTTGCTTAAATATCAATATGAGAATTTTTCTATTAAGAATTCATGATGTAATAGATTAACCACTAAAAACAAAGTTTTTAAAAATGCAAAACTAATAAGCTAATAGAAAAAAAAAGAAATCAAATTAGGAAAAGGTAATCCAAAATAGATAAGAAGCAGGAAAGAAAGGAAAGTAGAGGTAAAATTAATATAAAACATATTAAATGGCAGATTTATGAACATGAAAATAAACGCTTTAATTAAAAGACAAAATTGTCAAACCTGACAAAAACCTGAACCTTAGTATATATGCTGTTTTCAAGAGACACACTTTAATTGTAATGACACTTAAAATTTAAAAGAAAAAAATTTTGAAAAAAATAAGCTATGCAAACACTAAATTAAAAAAAAACAGTCATGGCTACTTAACATCAGGTGAAGTAGAGCTCGTCAAATGAATTATTAAAAATAAAGAAGACCACTTCAATGGAAAAATTGTTGATGAACTAAGATAAAACAACTAAATTTGTATGGATTGAATAACATAGCCTCAAGATAAGTATAATTTAACAAGCTTAAAATCAGAAAAACAAATCTACAGTCCTAATTGGAGATTTTAACATAATTATCTCAAAAGAGATAAAACAAACAGTAAGCATATATGAGATTTGAACATGCTTAACCAACTCGACCCAATTAACACATGTAGAACATTACACACAACTGCAGAGTATACATTCTTTTCTAGTTTACGTGAAATGTTTATCAAAAATGAATGTATAATGGGCCATAGGTAAGACAGATTTCAAAAGGCTAACATCATACAATACATTTTTCTAACCATACTGAAATTAAGTTAGAAACCAAAACAAAAAGATAAAACAAATATTCAAAAGTTAAGCAAAACTCACCGTAATAATTCTCACGTCAATCGTAGTGAAGGATTAAAATGAAAAGAATAAAATTAGAATAAAGTGATAACTGGAAAGACTACATTCTAAAGATATGAGATGCCACAAAAGCTTACTTAGAGTAGTGGCTCTAAAACATGAGCATGCATCTGAATCACCTGGAGTGCTTTTTAAAACTGGGATTTCTGATTCAGGAAGTCTGGACTAGGGTAAGAATTTACATTTCTAACAATTTTCCAGGTGATACTGATGCTCCTGGTCTAGGAACCATAACTTATACTAAAATACTACAAATTACCTCACAACAATAAATTTGATAAATACATTTTTAGAAAAAACACAATTTACTTAAATTAGCACAAGAACAAATACAAAATCTGAATAGTTTTATCTATTTAAAATTTGAATCCTTAATTTTAAAACTTTACACAAAGAAAACTCTAGACTCAAATGGCTTCACCAGGGAATTCTTCCAGGCACTTAGAAAATAAATGATACCAATCTTACGCAAATCCTTCTAGAGAACAGGATTAAAAAAGTTTCTCAACTTCTTTTATGAGGTCAGTATATTATTAAATATTACTAAATCAAAACGTTACAAGGATATTGCAAGAAAGGGGGAAAATGTAGTTCAATCATTCTCACAAGCACACACCCTCAAATCCTAAACTTCATAAAATAAATGTGTAAACAAAGTACAAACGGCCTCAGTCACAGTACAGGAAAGAAAGGGAGGGAGGGAGAGGGAAAGAGATTGAGGTGTGGGGACGCGGTACAAGGAAAGGAGAAAGAGAGAGGACAAAGAGAGGAGAGAAACATAAACTTAGTCCTGGATGGCAAGAGTGAGTAACATGAGCTTTGCATTATTTACCTGGGAACTTCTTGATAAGTGGCAAAATTTAACACTTACTCATATAGCCAGTCTTAGGTTTGCCAAAATATGCAACTAAATGATTTATTTATTGATACAATTCTATCACCTACAAAAATCTCAGTCTAAGCAACTAACTACTACCTCCTGTATTTCCAATACCCCAACAATCGTTTACCCCAACTTTGAATGCAATCCATTATCTTGGTCACCTTTCATTACCTACTCAGGCCTCACTTCCCATCACTATTGTCATTTCCTTGTGTGTAATCTCAACTCTTTAATATCCATCCTCCATCACATTTACCTGACAAAAACCCAGCACTGGTTAGGTTAAATTTCTGCATGCTTCGTGATTGTACATGAGTGATTAATACGGTTGACTAAAAACCAACGCACTGCTAACCCATCTCACTTAAACCACTAACCATGAGCCTTCACAACTGCCCAGAAACAGAAAACTTTCCACATTTTCTCATCAGTTGATTTCTGTCCTCCAGGGGACAGTTCCCATCTTTTGTTCTATTTTCAAAGGCCCAACTTCTCCCTGCCCTCTTCATTTTCAGCTGATGACTCCCTCTTCTACTATGATAATAGAAGCAATAGGAAGATAATGCCCTCATCATCTCCCACCCAATTTGCTAACATCTCTGCAGCTGCAATTGTATAAACCTTGTCTTGTTACCAATAACAACTGCACTATCACAGAAGAACATCACAGTGCCCCAGGTCAAAACAGCAATCAGAAAGATGCTTAGAAAACATGTAGCAGAGCAGTGCTTCTCCTAATGTGGTAGGGAGACCAGCAGCATCACCATCACCTGGGGCAACTTGCTACAAATGCAAATTCCCACTCCTATTGAATTAGAAACTCTAGAGGGTGGAACCGAGCACTGTGCTTATCAAGACCTCCAGGTGATTCTGATGTGCACTAATGTTTGAGAACCACTGATCTAAAACAGGGGTCCTCAACCCCTGGGCTGGAGACCACTATGGGTCGTGCCCTGTTAGGAACTGGTTCGCACAGCAGGAGGTGAATAGTGGGCCAGTGAGCAAAGCATCAGCTATTTGCAGCCACTCCCCGGCATTAGCATCACAGCCTCAGCTCCACCTCAGATCATCAGGCATTAGACAGTCATAGGAGCATCAGTCCCCTGGTGCCAAAAAGGTTGAGGACTGCTGCTTTAGAGTATACTGATCTAATTATGTTAATCTAACTCCTGCCCAAAGCAGAGTAGTACATAATAATAACTACTTGTTTTATTAAGGAGAAAAGAAGGTGGGAAGAAAAGCACATTTAAGCAATGCTTTTTTGATTTTAAGAAGTTTAAGAAAACTTTAAATTCATTACTTGGTTCAAATTCATTACTTTTCTAGATAAAATTGAACCCAGTTAACGTACTCAAGTTCAGATAGCCAACCCCCATTTGGCCTTTTAATAATGGAGTGAATTGGGCAAATCAATTAACTTCCTCCTAAAATAGAGACCTAATCTCTAGTGTTCTATATTAATTTCCTAGGGTTGCCATAAGAAATTACCACAAAGTAGGTGGCTTTAAACAACAATTTACTCTCTCATAGTTGTAAAGGCCAGAATCCCAGCTCTAGGTGTATCAGCAAGTTGGTGAATTCTGGAGGTTCTGAAAGAGAAATTGTTCCACACTTCTCTCCTGGCTTCTGGCAACTGCCAAGCCTTGATGTTCTTTGGCTCACAGATGTATCACTCTGATCTGCGCCTCTGTCTTCGGTGGTATTCCCCCTCATATGTCTATGTCTGTGTCTCAATTTTCCCCTTATTGAAATCCTGGTATTTGAGAAAACACGGATGGAACTTGAGAGCATTATGCTAAGTGAAAGCAGTCATAGAAAGAAAAGATGACTAATATGTGAAATCTGAAAAGAAAAAAGAAAAGAGAAAAGAAAAGCCTAACTCATAGAAACAGTGAATAGGGTGGTGGTTACCAGGGGCTGATGGCTGTAGGAAATGGGGAGATGTTGGTCATAGGGTCTAGTTATAAGATGAATAAGTTCTGTAGATATAATGTATAGCATGGTGGTTAGAGTTAATACTTTATTATATACTTGAAAGTTGTCAATAGATCTTAAATGTTTTCAGCACACACACACACACACACACACATACATACACACACACATAAATTATGTGACATAATTGAGGTGTTAGCTAATGGCTGTGGTGGAAATCATTTTGAAATATGTCAGTATATCAGATCAACACTTTGTATACCTCAAACTTACACAATATTATATGTCAATTATATCTCAATAAAGCTGAAAAAAAAAAACCCTCAAATTTTCCTCTCCTTATAAGAATATCAGTCATTTGATTAAAGTCCGCCCTAATTCCATATGCATTAACTTATCTTAACTTGATAACCTCTGCAAAGACCCTATTTTCAAATAAAGTCACATTCGCAGGTACTGGGGTCAGGATTTGAACATATCTTCAGGTGAAAAGGGGGACATGATTCAACCCAGTACACATTCCTTCCACTTTCTAAAGACTATGAGAGGAGAAAACAAAGAATTTGCCCCACCCAACGAGGAGAATTCCAGTTCTCCTCATCCAATGTGCTGCTGACCCTCTGTGAAGCACAGACCCACAGCATCCATCCTGCTTAAGGACCACTGCCTATAACCTCAGCCCCTCATATGAGAAATGCTATGTGTCCTGCCTGCTTGCTCTTCACTGGCCACTTCTACCACCTGCTCCACTTGCTGGACAAAGGATTCTGATTCCTAAAATCTCCCTCCAAGACTGCCACTGCCCATGGGACCATTCCAAAGGGAGATGTTCCATCCCATCTCATATCTGTCAGGCCTCCCTCTGAGGCCACGGCTTAATTCTAAACCTAAAGAGAAAATAAAATGACACAAATTAATAACATTTCACTTTTAATGTACACATACTTTAGTGTTCTCAGCGAGAGCAATGTGGTATGACTAAGTTGGTCTGATTAATGATCCTTATTTTCCTTTATCGTGTGGCTGACCAAGCACTTCTACTGCTAGGAGTGGAAACAGCAGCAGCTCTGCCATTATCTTCTTTGCTTGTTCTTGCATTATTCATTTGTTTAATCTGTTGTTTCTTTGTGGGTATCTTTTAAAACCACTTGCCAATTTAAAGGAGGCTAGTGCAGGTAAGACCAGGTACTACAATTCATAAATCCACTTCATCAGGCACAGGTAAACTGTGGTACACTGTCAACTCCCTCTATGCGTAAAATTTCTACATTTCTTTCAGAATATATTGGGAAATGTACATTATATATGATTGTCTCATATATACCCAAGAAACCAGAATCAATTCATATATTTAACATTACTAAAATAATATTTTATAACAAATATTATATAACTAGTATTAGATTAACATTCTAACATTTTCTTCATACTTCAATGGCTCATCTTACCCATAGACCCATTTGGAGAGCATCATTTTAGGAGAAATCACCATTCGTCTGAAAGAAGCGTCCAGCAGCATGCTCTTTCACTTCCTCCATGCTCTGCTCTCATCCCAGGAACCCTCTCTTTTCTTTCGTCATCATCAACACTTCGCATCTGACCTCAGCCTTCTGTGCTTATAGATTGCTTGCTCAATTACTCCTTTCAACCTACTCTCAGATGGCATGGAGACATCTAGTCTCATCCTTATATAGGTCCTCCTCCATCTCTTCATTTTCAACCCAGTTGAGAAGGGACAGCAAAGTGCACTGGTTAAAATCTAGGATTCCAGAGTCAGATAGACCTGGCAGTGTAACATAGGGAGAGTTGCTTTACTTCTCTGAGCCACAGTCTCTCCAATATGGAAAGTGGAGATAAAAACGGGGGCTGACATAATCTTCTTGTGAATATTAAATAAAATAAGATATACAAAGTATCATCCAGAAGGCTCATTATTTTATAAAGTTCAGTGAATTGTTATGAAATGTTACTGAGTGGCCAAGATGAATGAAGTCTGATAGTATTCGTGAATTTAACGGCATAAAGAAGTAAATGTTCCATAGTATTATCATCATCATCATACCTGTTGATTACTCGATGTCTGTTCATCCCTCTCTGGACTCTGTATCATCCTATCACATATGAACGTGGAAACATCTTTCAAATACTGACAGTTTGCTATTGTCTGCGCTCCTTAAAATCTTTTCATTCTACTGATCCTTGGTCCTCCTCTAGATCTTTCTTCTGGTTCCTATTACTAACTCTTCCAGCTTCATAACAGAGACTTCAGTTTGGATACTATCAATGGTCTAGTGTTAAAGATAATGAGGCAGAGAAAATAAGAAGGAAATGTAGGGGAGTGAGATATATATATATTAAAGTCTACCTCCAGGGCAGCCAGTGTAATTTATTATTTTCGAGATTGGAATTTAGCATCATAAAGTAATCTGATTCAGAAAACAAAGAACATGCAGTAGAAAAGCAAGTTGGAGGCTTGAAAATGCTTGTCCATTTCTACCTGAATCAGGCAATCATCAGTCTGACAACAAAATATGTTCTGTAGTCATCCTTCATGCAGTGCCTTGGATCTAAGTCATCTGTAGCTGGCCCAGTACTTTTTAAGGACAAAAGTTCATTTTTAAATTTTTGGTTAATTTGTACACTCAAAGCTTGATTTTGAGTGCACACAGTCTTGCTGGAGACTTAGGGACCTGTGGCTTAAGTTGTCACTATGACATTTTCTCAAATATATGCCCTTGAAGTCTCTGTAGCTATAAACTGCAAAAGTGGAACAATAGGATCAGTAGTTACCAACACGTACAGGAAAGTTTCTCCCCTAGCTACTCTCATTCCTCTGGTTTCCAGGCAATCCTCCCCTCCCCCGACCATTTCATCCTACCTATGGTTTTTTTTTTTTTTCCTCAATTGGAGAAACCTAATAAGTCAAGTAGCATTTCTCTGAAACTAGTCATTCTTTCCAAAACTGTAGAGATGAGCTAAAACCAATGAAAGCTAAACTTGTGCATAAAAGGCAATGACTCTTATACCTCCAGTACACAAACTATCAATCTTTGAAGTTCATTGGAAACTTTATATTTTTTATTACTAGAACCCAGAATAGAATTCTGAGCATTTAAATTGGGCTTCTAGGATTCTATTAGAGGATAATTTATACTCGAAGCATCCAGAACATTTAATTTTATAAACTTTGAAGCCAGGAAAATGTTCTTAGTATTTATAGTTTAGGGAAAATATGTAAAAATGGTAATAAAAAAGAAATATTCTGTTTATGTAATCTTTGGGATTACATATAGAGTTACATTTTTTATAGTCTGCCCAGAATTTCAAAACCTTGGCTGTATATATCAAAGGTGTTCTGTACATGTCTTCCCTTTTGCCTTTATTACTGCAGACACCCAATTTCACTCAACCTTAAGCAGAGACTGAATGCTGTAATTTCTACTCTGCAACTAGAAAGAGATATCAAGTTAGCATGGCCAGACTTGAATTAGGAATCTTCATACTTTCTCAGCAATGTGTGCTTTCTCAAATGCCAAAGAAACCGAGCCATTTTAGAAGACAATTCTGCTTTATAAGACAACAGCCAATTATGAATCTAAATTGTTCTTGTGAAACATGGGATGTGGTGTAGAAGAAAACTGAACTGAGCGACTTCTGTCAGCCCTCACGATATGGGCAGCCATTTTTATGTAGTAGCTTGCTATCCCTTCACATTCTCATGTCCTTCTTAAATTTCAGACTCCAGAGTTATGGAGCGCATACTACCAAGAGCCTAGCTACTGCTGAACAAAACAGGAATGCTGTGCTTTGTGGATTGTTTATACCAAGTCTGTTTATGCACTCCAGCATGACGCTGGCTTTTAAAATATGTAACATATTCAACATGTTTCAAACCTGTTCTTTTAATGAGTTAGGATGCCTTTAAATCATTCAGTGGCATGAATCACAGAAAAAAGTACCTAAAGAAATATGAGGAATGAGTGTAAATGTCACTCTAGCAGCTTTTGTATTAATCATATACGAGAAAGGCCAACAAGTTACTATTTGGGTATTGTAAATGACAAAATACAATATTTTTTAAAATTTTGCTGGTAAATGTAAAATGCAAAACCATAAAACTGTTAGAACATAGGAGAAAAACTAGCGGACCTTAAGTATGAAAGTAACTTTTTTGATATAACACCAAAGACACAATCTGTGAAAAATATAATTGATAAATTAGGCTTCATTAAAATGAAAAACATCTGTGAAAAACAATGTCAAGAGAATGAGAAGACAATCCAGAGACTGGGAGAAAACATCTGTAAAAGACATATCTGATAAAGGACTGTTACTCAAAATATACAAAGAACTCAACACTCAACAAGAAAAAAGCAAACGATCCAATTTAAGAATGGACCAAAGACTTTAACAAGACTTCTCACCAAAGAAAATAAATGGATAGCAAATAAGCATATGAAAAGATATTCCATGTCCTACATCATCAGGGAAATACAAATTAAAACAATAATGAGATATCATTACTCTCCTATTTGAATGGCCAAAATACGAAACACTGACAACATCAAACGCTGGCGAGAACGTGAAGCAACAGGAACTCTCGATTATTGCTGGTGAAAATGCAAAATAGTACAGCCACTTTAGAAGATAATAGTTTCTTAAAAATTAAACTTACTCTTAAATCCAGCCATTACACTACCTGATTTTTATTCAAAAGAACTGAAAACATGTTTGCACAAAAACCTGCACATAGATGTTTATTGCAGTTTTGTTTGTGATTACCAAAATTTGGAAGCAACCAAGATGTCCTTTGGTAGGTAAATGGATAAACAAACTATAATAAATTCAGATGACAGAATATTATTCAGCACTAAAAATAAGTTATCAAGCTATAAAAAGACATGGAGGAAACAAATGCATATTACTAAGTGAAAGAAGCCAATCTGAAAAGATTACACACTGTACGAATCCAATTACAGTTGACCCCTGAACAATGCAGATGTTATGGGCACTGACCCCTGTAGTCAAAAACCTGTATATAACTTTTGACTCTACAGCTGACCCTTTGCATCCTCAGATCCAACCAACCACAAATTGAAAACAGTGTTTTGGGTTCACAGTTGAGAATCTATGGCCGGGAATGCAAAAATACTGTTTTTGATCCTCAGCTGGTTGAAACCATGGATGCAAAACCCTCAGACAAAAGGGCTAACTATTTATTGAAAAATATCTGCATATAAGTGAACCCATGCAGTTCAAACCCATGTTGTTCAAGGGTAGGTTATATATGTTCTTCAGGGAAAAAGCAAAACTATGGAAAGAGTGAAAAGATCGGTTAGTTGTCAGGGGTGAAGAAACAGGAAAGATGACTAGGCAGAGCACAGAGAATTTTTAGGGTAGTGGACCAATAATGATAGTGATAATGATGTGTTCACCAATTATAACAAATGTACCATTCCGATGGGGGACGTTGATAGTAGCGGGGGCTACGCATGCATGAGGGAAGGGGGTAATGTGTTAAATTTCTATACTTTCTTCTCAATTTTGCTGTGTATCTAAAACTGCTATAAAAATAAAGTTATTAAAAGTAATAATGAAGTGATTTTTTAAAAAAGACAAAAAAGAGTAGGGGGGAAATGAGCGCTCTAACACAATTCCTGACAAAATTCAATGTGATCAGCCGTGCTCCTGTGTCTTCAGTCTTCTCTTCCTCTCATCAATATAAAGAACGCATGGGTTTTCATGAAAGTGAATGGGGCAGGCCTGGGATTCTGCATTTCTCCAGGTAATGATGATGCTGCGGTCTATGGACCATATTTTGAATAGCAACATCATAAACTACCTTGAGGGTCACAATAAGCTGGGCTGGGTTTTTAAGGGATCATGTTGTAGTCATGACGAGTGTAGTGCAGGGAGTTACTTGGCCTCCTCGACAACTGGAAATAGCTGCCGGGTGAGCTGAAGAAAAAAAAAATTGCTAGGAGTTTAAACTTATATATCTGCCAAATATTAGAACTAACAAGAGAACCATAGGGGGAAATAAAACTGGCATGAATGTAAATAGACTAGGATAATGTAGGACTGGAGAGCAGAGCATGGTCATAGCCAAAGCCTTAATGTAACTGTCAAGTCCAGAATATGAGGCAGAGGTGAAAATAAAGTAGTAAAAAATGAAGTTTAAGACCAGGACATAGAGTAGGACAAGGTACTAGTTATAGAAAAATGGGTCAAGGGAGATAATTAAAAATATATTCTGTGAATCAGAACCAGAGAGGCCCTTCTATGTGATGCCTGTGGCAGAATCATGTCAGCTTAAAGCAGAGGTGTCAGGCTGAA
Organism: Rousettus aegyptiacus; assembly: GCF_014176215.1. Lineage (NCBI taxonomy): Eukaryota > Metazoa > Chordata > Mammalia > Chiroptera > Pteropodidae > Rousettus > Rousettus aegyptiacus. The sequence goes on from NW_023416295.1 coordinate 147,762,657, forward strand.
ACTGACTAATCTTTCAAATCCCTCCAAGCTCTGTAATTCCATAACCAATGTTTCTCTTCTTCCAAGCCTCTTCTTGGAATCAGCTTGGTCCATTTGCCTCATGGGTTCCCATCTTCAGAGACCGTTCTTAACCTATCTATAGGTACTTAGAAGGTCATTCTCAATAATTCATTTTTTCTTTTAGTGGCCTAACTTCTTATATTTATTTTGATTTCTTTTAATATAAATTCCACTTTCTCCTGTAGCATATTACACTAGACCTTGTTCTACTTGATTTTTCAACATTTATTTCACTATCATTACATTCTATCCCTTGAAATCTCCTTTGGAAGCAATTTTAATGGTATACATAACAATATTCTTTAAAATTTTTCCTGTTTTCTTTTCCATTAAAATGTCACATTATAATAAAGTTTTCTATGTATTTTTTAATTTGGTTAATTTTTTTCCTACTTCGTAGTGTTCTGATTAAGTCAATTAATTTAAGTCCACAGCCTATTACCAGCTTGAGAACTCTTATTTGATGGCTAATGTTCAGAAAAATATGAAATAACTTTATATTTAGTTGCTGTTTTCAACTCTCTGAGAAGCAGTTCTTTTGTTTTATGAACTATAAGCAAATAGTTTTAAAAATAAGAAAGATTTTCCTCAAAAAATTGATAGCAGAAATAGATATAAGGTGAGATACAGAAATATCTCTCACCTTTATATATTCTATTGAAATGACACATTTAAATACTATCTTTGGATAACGTTTACATTAGCCAAAATTTTACGTTTCTGTAACTGACCAACCAATTCGTTAAAATCTCCAGCTACCAACCATTAGTGCTAATGATATGATCAAAGGGCATTTCAAAAGATAAACAATATACGAAACACAATCCACCAGAACAAAAGAATATAAGCTTTAGTTTCTTGTAATTCATTTCTTTCCTCTCAAAGAATAGTGCTCCTCCTATTAACTTTCACAATACTGATAGACATTTTTATTCAGCTCCTCGCTGTTCTCTTCCAGTTCTCCACCTCGGTCTTAAATTTTAGACTCTAGAGCTGTGTCATACACACTTAAGAGCCTAGCTCCTACTGAATAAAACAGAATTATTGTGTGTGCTATGTGGATCTGGGATTATCACACGTACTCAAGACCATCTGCTTCAGAATCCCCTGGAAGCTTGTTAAGAATTAAAATATCTGGGCTCCCCTAGACTCACTCAATAAGAATTTCTGCTGATGGAACATAAGGATCTACATTTTTTTACACTACTTCTGGCAATTCTTATAAACATTAAAGGCTGAGATACACTGTACTGGAGTAAAACATCTTAAAATAGCCATTTCTAAATATTTATCTGCTTTAAAAGATTTACCTCTTTTGTCTCCTCTCTTTGCTAAACCATAAAGGAGATTTGATTAATGAGAAGGACAATTATCTTCCAGGACCAAGGGCCATTTCTATTTTCTTTCTTTCTTTCTTTCTTTTTTTTAATTAAGCTTAGGTGTGCTGACATGCCTACTCCAAAATATGTCCGGCATCAGTGCCCCAAGTTATAAATATAGTACCTAAAAGGAGGATATGTTTACATATCTAGCATTATCAAGTTTGCTTAAAGTCATCTCTCCCAGTAAGGTAGGTGAAAAGGGAACTTCTAGAGCAAACTTTCATCTACTTTTTTGCTTCTTCTGGGCTTCTCAACTTACCTCTTTCCTGTCCTCTTGTACTGAAGAGAAGAACAGCTACACCTGCCCATGCTGACTTCCATTTCTCTTCACACATTGCTCCACAGCCACATCCTCTGGAACACATGGCATAGCCAGCCCCCTGAACATTCAAGAAACATAATGAGTTACGTTATTTCTTATTTTAGACTGATTTTTATTCCAAAACATATGGCCTTTTCAAGAAATGCTGAGTTGTTCCTAGGTTCTTGACCACCTAGTAAGTGTGCCAGGACATACATGCACAAAAACCCAAGTTTGGGAAATATTCATTCTCCAGTAGATCACACCCCTGGTGCTTTCTTTAAATTCAAAAGTATCACTGGAGTTTGGGCTGTCTTTGCTTACAATTAGTGTCCCCTTCTATTTGATTTTTGCTGTTTCTCCTAGAATCACTAAAATACAGCTCAGTGTATTTTTATGATTATAACAAAATCTAAGTCTATATTTACCTTTATTCTGGATTCTTTTCTATACTCTGAAAAGCATATAATAAAAGATATAAAACTCTGGATTCAGCATCATAGCCCCTAAGTTCTAGTGATGAATCTAGGGCCACTGCATATGCAAGGCTGCCAAGCACGCCCAACCTTGTAAAGAGGCCTGACTTGTCAATCTAGTGCATGGATGTGCCCTCTCTGACTCCATAACTTATTAGCCCATAATATATAATTACACAATTGCACTGTTCTCATAGCAGTCAGGGCTTCACAGTATAGCTATATTGTGAAAGCATTTTATAAGCTGGATGTTCTGTACAAATGAATTAAGACTTTGCCTTTGATCATCTCAAATTCAAATAGTTTAAATTAAACTGCCACTGTATTTTGTGACATTTAAATATAATATCTAGGCTCAATCAATAGATGTGGATGTACTTTAGATCCCTGAGTGACCTAATACCTAAGTGCTCTGAACAGGTGTCTGCTAAGAAACATATAACCCATTTAGTGGAGGCCTATAATACTCATTTGTTTCATAGATGGTGTTGGATTATTAAAGTGGAAATATGCCAAGAAGTTTTTAGAGTACTTTTCCATTTAAGCTAGACTCTGCATTATTTAAAAGTATGATAATTTAACTCAGCTGTAATCTTCTCCCAGTCCAGTCTGACCAAACCCATTATTTTCTATATCTCTTAAATTTCAGTTTTCCTGTTACTAACCCCTGCATCATGCAGAAAGTTTCAGAGAGGAAAACATATCATTCACATTCAATGTGTTTAGTCTGTTAGCCATATCCTTTTTTTTTTCCCCCAGAGGGTGGGTAATGGGCACTAGTGGGTTGAAACAAAGTTAGGAAAAACAAATAAAGGTAAATCTACTACTGACTGACCATGAGAAATCATTTAATTTTTCTCATCTCAGGTTGGTCATCTGTTAAACGAGGTAATAAAATTATTGAAACTACTAAGATTTGAAGTACAAATAAGTATTAAAGTAGTTCCATGTTTGTTCGTTTGTTGAGAAATAATATAAATCTAAAATATTATCATTATTTACCTAACCATACACAATATCTACTATTGGTGTTTTAGTTAATAAGGGTGGCAGTGTTGTAGAATTAAAAAATTAAAAGTTAGACAGTGAAATCGGCTCAGTGATCTTGGGGAAATTACACTTGTATTTCTTTGGCTGCCTAGAATCTGAACTACTTTTGTATATCTAGACAATTCCCCCATTATTTGCATTTTGTTGAACTATCTCCCATTATAGAACCTGGAAAGACCAAAAACCCACTCCTCTATCTGCCCCCCAATTCCCAGAGAACCTAGGCTTCGCCATATAGATGCTTCCACCTGAAACTCTGAACTTGGATTGAATGAAATTGACAGAGAGTAGAATTCACTTTGTCAGTGGAAACTGCAATAGTCCTACTATTTTGGTGGGGATGGAAGCTCTAGGAACTTCCAGTTTTCTCTCCTACTAAGTGGTCCTTAATGTGTTAGTCAAGATGCTGATGTGGGGATTCAGCTGGTTATTAATGATATCTGTCTCAACTTTATGCTGAGGAACAGAGAAAATTCAAAGGATTGAAGTCAGGGTATGATAGTTCATATCAGAATTCTATTTAGCAGCTGAAACTTCAAAAACTAGGTTTTATCAGAGCTAACACCAATTAAGTCCAAAAAAAAAAACTCTGTATTTTTTAAAGCTGCCCTAGTATTCAGGGAAGGCTAAACGACTATTACACTAAGAGGACTACTGTCCATTCTCAAACTAGTTAGCCTCCTCTTAAGTGACACTGGATCTATACAAGTGCAGTCATCAAGCTACAGTAATTTTCCTCTCACTATGAAAATCTTTTCAGGACAAACCAACTATTCAAAAACTACTTCTAATGTACCCCTAAGGAAAAGTTAATGTTTCTAATATGCTGAAGCTTAATTGTCTAGAATAAAATCTCAAGCATATGCAAATAGTAAATAAATGCACATTACTAAAATATTATATGTCATTTTTATTACCAAAACATTCACTCTGAAGTATAAGCTGCATCAGACCCATCTTATAGTTGGAGAAACAAGAATGACCAGTATTCTTAATGAATGCTAACCTAGAATCTAAAACTTATGGCTCTTTAATTTAAAATACGCTGACTCTAGAAATAAAATTCCAAAGTACCAATACTAAAAAGACACCTTTATTTCTTCCACATTAGAATATTTAATAAATGTCCAATTTCTAAATTATTTTCACTCCTTTTAAAAATATACATATGTACATTTAAAAAGTACTTAAAATAGTCATGTGCAAAATATACTTCATTCATAGATCATATTATAAAGAATTTTTTAAACTAAAAAATTATTTAAAGAAATTTTAACAATTTTAGACAAAATTTTAATAATCATGGGTTATAATAAAACTATGATAATTAAGACAGTGGTATGAATAGTGACAGAAAAATTGACCAACAGACAAACTACAGAAACCCAGAAATAGAACTACGCCAGTATGGAAATTTGGCATATGCAGAGGCGAGAAAAAAGAAACCATTGAATAAATGAAGCTAAAAAAAAAAAGAAGTTATCACCTACAGAGAAAGATCTAATTTGATCTCTATTACGTGCCATAATAATTTTAAAAATTCTAAATGGAATGAAAATACAAAACCAAAAATATAACACTCCTAGGATATAGATGAATATTTAAGACCCTGCATTAGGAAAAGACTTCTTAATTTGCAAAAAACAAATACAAAGAAAAGTAAATTTTAATGTATCAAAACTAAGAAATTTTGTTCATCCAAAACACTTTAAGGAAAGTGGAGAGCGAGGGAGTGGGGAGAGCTATAATCAAGAGGACATTTGCACATTTGCAATAACAAAAAATTCCAATAAAGAATATATCTTTTAAAACTCCTAAAATATTACTAATAACATAAACCATATAGAAAAAAATGTATAAAAAACATAAACATTTAACCGAAGATAAAATTCATATGGACGATAAATGTATAATAGTTAATATTATTTGTGATCAATGAAAGGCAAAGCGAGACCATAATGATGCCATTTTTTAAATTTTATTTATTTATTTTATGGTGACACTGGTTAACAAAATCCAATAAGGTTCAGCTGTACACTTTAACAATAAGGCATATATATATTTACATTGTGCATTTACTTCCCATAGTTAAATTTCTTTCTGTCACCACATATCTGACCCCCTTTACCTTGTCTACCTCCCCTCACCCCCTACTCTCTGGTAACCACTAGTCTATTGTTCATGTCCATGAGTCTCTGTTTGTTTGTGCTGTTCATTTGTTGCTTTTAGGTTTATATCCCACATATAAGTGATATCATGTGTTTTCAACTTTTTCTGTCTGGCCTATTTTGCTTAGCATGATTATCTTGAGGTCCATCTATGTTGTCAGAAATAGGAGTATTTCATCTCTTCTTATGGCTGAGTGATATTCCATTGTATATATGTACCACAGCTTCTTTAGCCATCTATCATAGGACATTTTGGTTGCTTCCATGTCCTGGCCACGGTGAATAATGCTGCTATGAACATCAGTGTGCAAATATCTTTTTGGATAAGAGTTTTCAAGTCTTTAGGGTAAATACCCAATAGAGGGATTGTTGGATCATATGGTAGATCAATTGTTAGTTTTCTGAGGAACCTCCATACTGTTTCTATAGTGGCTGTACCAAGATGCCATTTTACAGCCATTAAATTTGTAAAACTTTAAAAATTGAGCGATATTTTTAAGTGTTAGGAAGGATGCAGAGTCCCAAGATCTCTTATACATTACTGTTTAAAGGTATATTAGTGAAAATTGACCTTGCCTCCAAAATTTGAACATTCATATGCCTATGACTGGCAATTTTATTCCTATGCATATATGCTAGAAAAGCTTATTCATGGGTACTACAACAGGCAACATGAACAAGAATCTTAAAATAGCATTACTTGCAATAGCAGAAAGCTGGAAACAGCTCAATGCTTGTCAACATGAATAAACTGGTATATTTACACAGCGAAATATTACATAGAAGTCATTATAATATCACAGCAATACAATCGCTGTAGGTGAGAAAATGGCCCTTGACAATATAGTCACTTCCTAATTACCAGAATCTGTGAATGTTACCTTATGTATCCAAAGATGTGATTAAGTTAAGGCTCTAGAGTGAAAAAGCGTATCCTTATTTATCTGGTGGGCCCTAAATGGAATTACAGGTGCCCTCACAAGAGCAAGACGAAGGGAATTCTGAGACAGACACACAGAAGAGAACATGTGAAGATATGGAAGAGAGACTGAGATTTGAAGATGCTCAGAATGTGGCCATGAACAAAGGAATTGTGGCAGCCACAGAAGATGAAAGAGGAAAGGACAAATTTTTCCCCAAGAGCTTCTAGAGGGAGGCAGCCCTCCCAACACCTTGATTTTTACCCAGTGAAACTAATTTCTGACTTCTGGCCTCCAGAACTGTGAGAGAATAAATTTCTGTTGTTTTGAGCCACCAAGTTTGTGATAGTTTGTTAGAGTAACCGCAGGAAACTAATGCACGATTTACTGATACATCTATAAATACAGCAAATATACATTCTAAAATAATGATTAGCTGAAATGAAAAGTTAAAGTAAAAAGCCTAATTGTCCTATATATAGATTTTATAAAATAAATTATACAGAAGTATGTTAGGCAAAAATAAAAACATTAAGTCTAAAAAAAATGGGGGGAAATCTTCCCGAATAAAGACATCACTGTATCAAGCCAGTGTTTCCTAGGTCCTTCATCATACGGCCTGATGATGCACAGGATTGTAATAGAATATGAACCACCCTGATTATGATACTTAAGATATAAAATAAGCAAAATTATTTTGGAATGGTGAGAAAGACACTAGTTCTTCAGGGTGTAAAAGAGTGAGAAACAGGAATAAGGTTGTTGAAACACAGATAGGAAGAATCAGCAACTTGAAAAACAGAGGAATGATTAATGTTATAGTTAGTTTTCAGAGGGGATTCTGATTTAATTCATGTTTAGCATTCAGTTCATGACATGGCCTCACCCACTTTTCTACTGTAATATATTCAAGACAGTGGTTCTCAAATACTGATTGGCATAGAATCAGCTGGGAGTTTGGTATACGCCCAGAGGTTCAGGCCTATCCTCTTCAGTGAGCCTGCTCTCCCAAGTTCTTTCCAAGTTCCCCAGGTGTTCGGAGAAGCACTATTGTTTAAGAACCAGTGATCTAGAGGGAAAATTATAATGTCATTGAGGGCTGAAGAGTCCCCCGAGAATATAACAAAAAAGTGTTTCTTTTCACTCATTGCCATTCAAAACTCTTCTCCGAGACTTTCTCTGTGCCCCTTCAATGAAAACGAAGCAGATCCCATGACTTTCCTGATCACTCAGAAAATAATGTCCTTTGGTCACTGTTAGTAACAAAATGTTTAATCTGGTATTTAAATAATCGTCCTCAAGACTCCAAACTTTATTTGAAACTCTTTCCGCCTGGCTCAGGCTAAGGAACAGGTTGGAACCCTGCAGTGTGTGGAGAGCTCCAGTTACCTTCTTTATTTCACTGCTCTACCCTTAGTCAACAGGCTGGCTCTAGATCTTCTAGATTTCAGGGAGGTGTTTATTTTTTTTAATTTATTTATTTTATTAGTTTCAAGTATACAGGACATTAGTTAGACATCTATATAGTTCATAAAACACCCGCCCCCCCAAATTTCTCCCTCCCTCCCTCCCCTGGCCCTCCACCTAGCCATCATATTAATGCTAACTGCGTTCCCTGTGCTGTGCTCGGGGAGGTATATTAGACAGAATCCAAGAATATTTTCACAGGTACCAATAAAATCTAGCATTGGTTTCCTGAGAATTTGGTGGGGATTTAAGGCTGATTCTTTCTCATGGAGTGTGTTTGTACTAGGTATGAAACTCTGTCACTTGCAATTTCTCTTATAATGCAAGTGAGGTCTCCTCTGCCTGGGCATTCATAACTTCACTCTGATTTTCTGAGGCCCGATCCACTCTCTCAAGAGCCTATCATTTTTTGCAAAGTGGCTTCAAAGCCAGCCTTTGACTTTTCTAGCAGCAATCTCTGTACCCGACACCCAGCACACAAGGCAACCTCTTTAAGGGGCTCCTTTAAATTCCCTCATTCAGCTTGAAGGGAGGTGGAAGGGATATTTCACAGTTCTCCAAGTAAAATCAGCTCCGATTAAAGAGATATAACTAAAACAAACCACCATGGAAAGGTAAAACAAAGGGTAACAGTGGATTAGGTAGCATGAAGAAAAATGAGATAAATAGCCATATTAATTTGAACAAAGTAGAATAGAAATGATATATTTTTAACATAGGTGAAGGAGAATCATTAAAATGATAAAAGATAAAATTCATAAAATGTATCAAAATACATAAAGAAAAACTCTTGGTATTTAGTGATAATTTGACATAGACACAATTTAATACACATTTCCTAGCCTTTAACAAATTATATAAAATACATGAAAAAATGTAAGAAATTAGAATGACAAATTCATAATTTAATATATATCAAATTTTGTAAGCTTCTGAACAGAAAGTTAACTAATGGACACGATTTTTTAAAAAATATTTATATATATAGCCAAAAAACCTAGGTAAATTCTAAAGTGTCAAAAATATGCTACCTATATTCTCTCTATAAAAGACTAGAACTAGATATTTATAGAAGACATATATTAAAGAAAGATCTCAATCATTTAACAGTTCAAAAACAGTCTCTTAAATACTGGACCAGAAATATAAATCTATAATTATAAATATTTAAGAACTAATGGTGATGAGTGACCTATATCCATAATTTCTAGGAGATGGTCAAAGCAATGCTCAAAGAAACTTTATATTTTTAAACCAATATTATGATAGCTTAAAACAAATTACTTATCTTTTGTTACATAAACTTAACTTCAAATATCTGGAAACAATTCATAGAAATCTATAGGAATCAGAAAGAAAATACTAATAAATATGAGTTACTAGAATACAATGCTGACTAAAAAAAATTCCCACCTCTTTATTTATGAAAAATTTTTTCCCGCTTAATTTTTGCTTACTATTTTTCTATATATAAAATAGTGAGAAAGTCACAGGCTTTGTCCTCAACAAATTTACAGTAGGGAATAAAGTAAATAGATAATTAAAATATAAGGGATAAGTTATTCTCTGATAGTAGTAAGCACAGGGGACCAGGAATCAGGTAGCTGGACCACTTACCAGCCATAAGATGACAGTAAAAGTCTCTGGAAGGACATGATACATAAACTAAGTCCTGAGGGTAAACGGCATTATCCATCGGGGAAGAGAATGTCGTCAGCACAGGAAGAAACATGTGAAAGGAGAGAGAATAGAATATATTTAGAGAACTGAAACTATTTTACTATTGCTAGAGACAGATGATGAACTGTGGTCTTGGAGAAGTGAACCTGGACCCTATCATGGAACTCCTATAGGAAATGTTAAGGAATTTCAACACTATCCTGAAGAGAGAGGTATTAGAGGGATATAAGTAGGGATGTGACATGAGAAGATGTGCATTTTAGACATGTGACAGGATGGGGCATAACATGTTATACTCTCCTTTCGAGGGATAAAGTCAAGTAAAGAAATGAGCACCCAATCCCAAAACAATGTGCAGAGAGCCGGAAACCAAATACCAACAAACACTGGCTATTTAAAAAACACAGAAGATCCACAGGTGAAGGATAAAAGTAGAAGCAGCCAGAGTAAAGGGCACAAAGGAAGTATATAAAACTCCAGAGAAGAGCGAAAGTGCAATACTTTAGAATTGACAGAGGTGTTACAAACTATTAGAACTGAGGAAAATTGGCAAGGTACCCATTGGTAACCTTAGAATAATTTCATCAGAGATGTACCATTCTATTGGGTTTGTTTTAAAATCAATTGGTAAGCTGCCTTTTAAAAACAGTCCATTCAGTCCTATTGTGTAACTCTAAGTCCTCAACTGACTAAAAACAAAGGTTATATTTCCATTCCCAAGATGCTTAACGAGCTGAATGCGAATGCTTAGAATTCAGGTTTGTCTATGAAAGAGTTATGATTCTTTGGAACTGGTAGTGATGATTACTCCACATGACTTTAAATAAAACAAAACAAAAGCTTTATAGAAAACTTCAGAGTAATCTTTCAAGTGGACCATTAATTTTAATAATACTGGAAGCTTTTAATAAAATGATGTTAATTTCCCCAATGCTGTTCCTAGCAACGGTGCTGACACCATATCTAATTATAACCAAAAGAGTACGTTAGGAGTCGTAGGCTAAAATCCAAAATGTGAATAATGAGAATATATAAATTGCAGCAATAAATTCTTAGGGGTGTGATTAGTGAAGCATCACCTTCTCTCTGCTGATGTGGCAAATCTCTTCCCAGTGACACAGTGCCCTTCTGATTCTCTCAATTTGGTTACCAATTTTTTCCTGATATCCTTCAATGACTGACACTAATATTATTTTTCCCTATGGTATTTTAAAAATACTAATCTTAAGGAAAAGTGGAATAAAAGAAGTCTTTTTCTCTTGCTGTAATGATTAGCCAATGGAAAACATTAAGTATTAGCTCTGAGCATTATTATGAATAGCACATTAAATACATCAAATGCCCAAACCAATTACGTTGATTCACTTAGGTCAGGGAGCAGGATTTGCAGAATTTGCAGACTTTCAGTAAAATCAGAGTTCTAGAATTACATATACATATACTTAACTGTTCAGTTAATTATTTATTTGGTCAATCAATCATATATGAAATATTTACTGGGCATCTATTATGTGCCAGGTCCTGTTCCAGATACAGGGACTAGAGTGAACGAAACAAAAAATCTTGTTCTTAATGAACATCCTAGTGTCAATTTATATGAGTTCATTCCATGAAATCAGAAAATTTTATTATGTATGACATTTTGCCTCTTTTGAAGAGAAGGCATGTATACTTTGAAAGTTTTAGGGAAGAGTTGTAATATAACTTTTTTCTTCTTCCCAAATACATTTAAAATGTTATCATCTCTCTCTGACAAAGAAAATGAAATAATGCTTCTCTTTTGAAGGCAATAAAAAGCATCTGTAATATAAATTACTTTATTGCTCACAAGAAGAATTCTAATAACAGCACAGGATGTTTTTTAAAAAGCATTTTAAATAAATTATAATTTCAAATTTGGAATCTGTCAGCCAAACACTTGATTCACCAGTCACCTTGCATATTTGAAGATTCAATAATCTCCAGATGTGTCTCAATTAGACCAATAATGAGTGATGCAGTACACGTCGACTCATGTTTTGCAACTTTCACAGCTCACTTCTAATGCCTTTATTCTGCTTATATATTTTGAAGAATTGTTCATCTTTTTGTATATTTATGAGTGATGTTATATAAAGATATCACATAATGTAGAGCTTTTCAAAACTTTTTTACTTATTCAGAAAACATCGTCCCTTATAACTTCAAACAACATGCATAATAAGTGCCTAAACTTCTGTGCTTTTCTTTGAATTCTACAGGTATTTCATTAAACTTCCCACAATGTCAAGACTTTTCTGCAGGTCAGGCCTTATATTTTGTTGTAACTTGCTACAGAAAAGTTTCTATACCCTTATGTATATCCCAGTCATTTTTTCTACTTTGATGAAATTTAGAAGCTTCCTTTAAATCAGGATATAGTTTTCGATTTTCAGTGGGTTCCATACACTCTTAAGTTGTTCGTTCCCTACACTGTTTCCTCATAAAGTATCATTGAATAGGCTGAGGAAAAATGACCTCATTTACTATATTTGATGATATTCTTGTTATTTTTTCATTTAGCATTGAACGTATTCTTTTTATAGAAAACCTGTTTGTAATTCTTAAGTTGGAATATTTCTTCTTTGTCTTTCATTCTAATTTAATCAACCATTCAATCAGTCAGTAATTCAACAAACATTTATTTAGCCCCTATTCTGTTTAGCTGTTATGCTAGGTGCTAAGAACGTAACAGTGAACAAAATAAACAAAAATCCCTTCCCTCATAGAGCTATCATGCCCTTTTAATATGAAGCAGTTTTTTAAGAAATATAAGTTTTTAACTATAAAATTTAGTTACACTCTTTTCTTCAAACTTTTCTGAGAAAAGTTTCAATTCTTCAACGATCACAGTTGCCCACAAAATATACTTTAAAGTCACAGTAATTTAAAGTATATGTTACAACCTTCTTGTATTCTAAGTTTTTCCAGGGCTTTCTTTCTAATGAGAAACACCTTGTGTTATAAATGTCTCTTATTTTATCTAAATTGTTTGATAAAACAATTGACAGAAGTAGCAGAATGTGCTACAGTTTTATCATTGAAAACATAAATGTTAATATTTTTTAAAACATAGTACTGTACCTTTAAGTTTGGTACTTTAAGATAATCCGGGTTGATATTTTGGGTGCAGAGATTACAAATTGTCCTCCAATATACATTTCCCCCTTTGTCCTTTTTGGGTTCTTCTTTTTCACTGGCTAGAATGTAGATAAGACATAGAAGTGTAATCAGCCATATTGAATCATAGGTTTGAAGCCACCTGGTGACTATGGCCCAGCAGCAAGACAGAAGGCATTTGGATCCTTGATGCTTATGAAGCCATCATGTCAACCCTGAACAGATAACATTCAGATTCTGTTTGCCTGAAAGAGAAAACTTCTATTTTCTTTAACGTATTGTGTTTGGAGATTTTTGTTAGTTACACACAAACCTAATCCTAACTGACACATAGTCTATGGTGTATTTTCATAAATTTAGTAATCTGTGCTAGATCCTGTGTAATTCTTACCATTCTGGTTATTTCTTGAAAATGATGAAATTTTCAGCTATGTTACATGAGTATTATTGGCGACAGGATGATTCACCAATCCAACTCTTTTTCTGAAAAATAAAAACACAAACATTTGTTGTGAAATTACTTTCACACAACTGCAGATACCTAGAAAGGAACCAAATCAATGATATAGCCAAAATAGCAAATTACATGTGATAATAAAATATCTGTACAAAGAAAGGCAAAACTACAAAGGTGAGTAACAAATATTTTGGTGCAGGAAGCCAATGCCAATCAGGCAGAGAAGAGGCATGGCTATGGTGTTTGATTAGTTGACTCACATTAATTTGCCCATAACTTTTACTTGTTTTTATCAAATAGGATATTGAAAAAATGTTCATTTCATAAAAACACAGTAGAAAGAAAACTATGACTTGTGTTTCACAATTCATGTAATTAAATTGATGTAACTGTTTCCATTCATCACTTTCCTTAAATTTTGCCTCCCCTCACTTTTCTGGGGAATCAGAATTCACATATTCACCAGCCTTTTATTTTTCTTTCTTCTTATTTTTTCCTTTTGCTTGATGCTATCTTATGCATGAAATTATATAGAGGGCTCACCTTCATTTTCTAACCAAGATCTCATACATTAAAAATCAGATCCATCATGTGTCATACAAATATCATATAATATCGATTATTTTTTCAAATTCCAGTGATTTACAACTGCTGCTTAATTTCCTGAGAGCATTTTAATTCTGGGTGGTTAGCCCTACTTGGACTGCTACATTATTTAATTGATAACACTATAGATTTACAAGCAAAAGCAGGCCTTGGATAGATACATCAAGTCTACAAAAATAAAGAAAACCATCAAGTTTAAAAATTTGATGTCAGAAATGTCTCATTTAGTTTAAACAAACTACTACAAAATAATCCTCTAAAACATGTAAAGAGCCAAGCTCCTAAAATTGAAAATAACATCTAGATGAGACAGACAGTTTATATTCTGTTGGATGGTGAAATTAAATAACACTAAGGCTCGAAATATACTTATATATGTAAAAAGTTCAGTTCCCAAAACAATTATGAAATATTTATACCATCTCCAAGGGAATGGCTGGAATATAAACAAAATATCCTATTTGAAAGAGCTTCAAAAAAGCATTTCTATTGTTACAATTAACTAACTCTCTGAAACTCTGAGGACATTACAAATCTATTGTAGAAGATTATGGTACATGATAAATTAAGATCAGAAATTATATAACCATTCATGATTATCAATAACAAAACTGTTCAAGAGATTCACATAGAAAAATATGCTTTTAGTTTTGATGCAACTGAGCTTAGCTCAAACCTTTTTTTAGCAAAACAATATAGAAGTTCAAGTTATATATTAAATCTCTATTTCTACTCAAAATTTTAAAATTTAATAGACTGTTACAGCAGCATAATATAATATGTAGAATTAATACAATAATTCTATAATAATACCCTAATATAACATCAAGTAATAATATGATCTGAAACTCACTTTTCTATAAATGCAGAATATTAAAGTTGTATTCTTTATTTCAGTTTTTCATCACTACAATTAACTTTTTCTTTTTAATTTAGCAATGCTATGTACACAATGCAGTACAGAGAGGCAGGATGGTATTGCAGCTAATAATGACTGGTCAGACTGTCCTGGGTTCAATTTGAAGCTCTGTGCCTTCTGTATGATTTTGAGCAAATTGCTCAAAATCTCCACTTGCCTCAATATTTAAAATTAGTCTATGGCCATGCTACCCTGACCAAGCCCGATCCTGTCTGATCTCGGAAGCTAAGCAGGGTCGGGCCTGGTTAGTACTTGGATGGGAGACCATTCAGGAAGACCAGGTGCTGTAGGCATAAAAAATAAAATAAAAAAATAAGGGATTGTAAACTGACAAGGTCCTTGCAATCAAGGGTTGCCTCACCTAAAAAATATATATATATATATATATGTTTATAATACACACACACACATATACACATATATACACATATATATATACATACCTATGTGTACATATATACATATACATACCTATGTGTATGTATATGTATATATGTATAAATGTATGTGTATATATGTATATGGTATATACATATATGTGTATATGTATATGTATGTACATGTACATGTATATATATATATAATGAGAACAATAATAATACAGTATTTCCTTCATAAGGTCATGCAAGGTATAGCTTGCAAGGCTCAGAGTTTCAAATGAGAAATGGGCACAAAAATCCAATTGTAGCCTCAATTATTTACTCTCTTTTTTGTCTTTGAGTAGCAGCCCAAGGGGTAAAAATAAGAACATACGTTTCTGGCTCACTTGCTACCTTCTTCCTTCTCTTCATCCACCAGTGTTCTTGATACACAGAAAGGAAACTTAAGGAATTTGAAAAATCTTATTTTCCATGTTAGAAGCTATCACATTATCCTACTTGCAGCACTGTCTTAATCTTCTCCAGGTCTGATGAATTCTTGGGCCAACTTGAATAAATGTCATACACTTGGAAAGCTCAAAAAGAATGCATATTTAAATTTTTCAAAGTAAAGAAAGAAAAGCTGAATAACTGAGTTGGAAAGACAGGAGGTAATATTGCTATGCTCTCCTAACTGGTCAAAGAATGGTTAGGAAATGGTACTATCTGGATCTAAAGCCCTTGCCAAGCTGACCTTGGCAGATGCGTGAATCAGTTCTTTATTAGCTCTGTCATCCACACTTTGCTTTATAGTTTGATGTATCTACTCCTCCTCCAGCCACAGCAGAAGGAAGTGCTGAAAAATCTATAAAGAGAGGCTACTTAACAATTGGTGAGACTCCCTGGTAGATGCCCATGGAGGATTTCCTTCAACTCTTTATGGTTTCTTCCCAATATATTGGAAGAGTATCTAAAAATAAATGATTCTTTTCAATTTTTAAAATTAATTCTACATTAGGTTCTGTATTACTATGAGCTTTGCTACTATTTATGGAGAATTCACATCTGGTTGCAAGCAGCAGCCTCATTGATTTAACCTCATATAGCCTTATTTAACTGCTAGGAGACTCGTTTATATCAATACTTCCTTATACTGTTTGAGGATTATCAAAGATTTATGAATTTAATTTAAAAAATTTCAATCCCTAACCACACTTTTTAAACACCTTCTAAAAATCAATTATCTCATTTTCAATTAATTAAACCAATTAAACCATGAAAAATGTTCCTCTTGATCATATCTAAGCAGTTCACAGACTTGAACAAGAAGCTGATTTGGGGCTTCCATGTGTTTTTTGTGATATGCAGAACATTCATCTCTACCTTGCTGTTCTATGTATTAATCTTCATATTTAAAGGTAAGGGGAATATACATTACATATTAAAATATATTTTTAAATTTAAATTTTGAATTAAGCTTTAAAAAATTTTATATTACATCACAGTAAAATGTTTAGTTTGCAATGGAGCAGTTCCAACATGACACTAAGAGCATTTAGCATTTTAGCAAACCAAATCTTGTCAAGAATGTCAATATTATCTTCAAACTTCTTGGAAACCACAGGGCTTCAGCCTCTCTTTTCAGATTAATGTGATAGCTTGTTAAATATCATTCTTAGAAAAATGATTCTTTTTAGCTCATTTTTAAAATCCATTTCTAGGGTGATAAAGATGCATTCTTACCCTTGCTTACACTGGATCATACTTTTACCAGATCACAAAGCCCAGGCAAGACCCAGATGTGTGCCAGCATGTTACCTTCTACCTAGAGAAGCAGATATAACTCCTCAACTCTCAGTGTGCTGCTTCTTTGGAGAGAAAGGAAGATGGGATGGCAAAGGTGGCCAAAGCTGAATACCTTAAATGGTCAGGTGACCTCAAATGGGTTAGAGTAGCATAAAAGAATACTGGATTAGCAGCAAAAGAAGATGGAAATCTGAATTATCTCAGCAACAACATTTATTCCCTAGCTTTATGACTCTGCTAGTCTCAATTTATTCTTATATAAGAAAGCAAAATCAACATGATGAAATACTAGAAGCAGCAGAGGACATAATGAGAACATACAGGAGGGCAGTAATTCAGGCCAAGTAGAGGAATGAGCTGTAAAAAGTCTTTCCCAGAGGAGTTTATGCTTTAAGAAAGGAATAGGGCTCAAATGGGTGAAGATGTTGGAAGTAAGACGTCTTAGACAGAAGGAATGGTACATGTATAGAGTTATTATAAAGATTAATGAGATGATATTCAAAACACTTATCTCCAGTGCTTAGTACTCAACATTAATTATTTCTCTTAGTCCAACAAGATAGAGTTTACTTTTGATCAATGTGCTGCCGACCCCATCCTTAGCACTCCAAAAGAGACCATCTTAAAATTATGTGAAAGCATAGTGAAGGCTGGCTTTACGGGCATAATACCCGTGCTATTGCACAGAGCTCCATACTCAGAAGGTCCCTGAGCTTGGTTTAATGCTCTGCTGCCACTATCTTGAAATGCTTAATAATCTTTAACAAGGTGTTCCAGGTTTTCATTTTGCATTGGGCCCCACAATTTATGTAACCAGTCCCGGATATAGAATCAGAAAATCAGGTTTTATGTTGATCAGACTGATTCACATCCTGTTTTTCTTACTTTCTACCTTAATGAACTTCTTGAGTTTCTTTTTCTATAGCTTTAAAAATGGAAAAACCTATTCATTTGTGAGCATCAAATGAATTATAATTGTAAAAGCAGTTTTGTTTTGTTGATTATCATAGAAACAGGACAGCAATTGGTCAGCTACTGAGACTCTTGTGTACAAAGAAGTACTATTGGAATTATTTTAAATTTCTGGAAGTTAGTATATGACTACTTCCCTTTCTTCTCTCTCTTCTTTTCTTTATTATTCTCCCTTCCCTCTCTTTCCATTATGTAACCATGCTTGATCAAATCATTAGCCATTCCTTGGTGATTAACTCAATCTCTAGCCCTTCTCCCTTCCTGAAGGTAGTGAGGGACAGTGGGAAGAGGCTGAAAAGTTGGTTTCACATAGTTGGTTTCTCTGGCAACCAGTCCCCCCACCATCCTGAAGTTGTCTAGTGGTCCACCAAGGTTCATCTCATTAGCATAAATTCAGGTATGGTTGCAAGGGGTTTGTTATAAATAGCGAAGATGCTCCTCTCACCCCTATCACTCAGAAAGTTCCAAGGGTTTTAAGAGCTCTGTATCAGGAACCAAGGAGGAAGACCAAACATTTATTTCTTATTATATTGCAATATCACAATATTGTGGGGGGTAGGGGGAGATTTCTTTGCCATTTTGCCTCTTTCACTCCTCTGTGCCAACAACCACCAATAAGTTCCCAAGCTGTTCTGTTCAGCTAAGTTATTTTTCCTTCCCAGGTTGTACTTTAGGAAGAGAACCAATGGTCTAAATCTATAATCATTGCAAATATATGTATCTATATATTGGATCTCCCAGTGTAACCTTGTTTGTTCAAAGGTAGCTCTCTATATGTAATCGTGATCAAACATACCCCCTTGTCAAACAAGTACTTACCATTAACTTGATCATATATAAGGCATAAAGATATCTCCTTTCTCAGATTAATTTCAAGGAATTCCACTGGAATTTCAGGGTTGAAAAGCATCTTACAGAACGCAAATACTTGGGACACTCTCTGCAATTTAAGTTCTACCCACATTTTTTAATCAGAACAATAGGCAAGAGAGAAAGAACAACTTGCTTTTATAAGTTTATCTTCAATTCCTGGTTGTGAGAAATAAAATTCTGAGATGCCAGGAACAAAAATATATGACTATTGATTTCACAGCCCCATGCACTTTAAAAGTCACTTTCTGATTTCATCAAACAACTGTCAAATAAGGGTTAAGAATCATGCGAGAATGGAATTAGTCACTGTTTGCTTTCATTTTGCCTAGATTTTTTTGACAGGAAAGAATAATGTAGCCTAAAAGGAATATAAACGCGAATGAATGCATGAAGTGGGAATGTATCATTCATGAGGAATGAGACAGTTCTATCAGAAACAATGAGAATGACTGCTATACAATTTATAAATTAGAAGCTTACACATTATCTTATTAAATTTCATTTTTAACATTTAAAACATTCAGTGTCCTCAATTTAAAAGCCCTAACTCTAGAGGTAAAATCAATGTGGTCAAAAAATAATTACTTGAGAAAACATAATTTATCAACTATGTATAGGGCAGATAAACCTCATTTTCCTCCTAGAAAATGATTGCTTAGAATGTTCCTCCTTTAAGAGCCCAAAGGAATCTCTAAATATAGCATTATGTGAACTTATTCAATATAGAAAATACACAAATTAGGGGTTCAATATAGAACCCCTAATTTTCTATATTGTTTCTATATTGTTTTCAATGTAGAAAACAATATAGAAAACATACCTACACACTCCACTCATCTATCTATACCTATATTTATATCTACATCTATATCTATATTTGTATCTATAGCGATACAAATGCCATACCAAATTTATAGCCTTTACCATTTGAAGCAAGGAAAATGCCTTTATACAATAAAACAAAGGAAAATGACAAGTCATTTTCAGTATTTGATAAGCTAATTATAGATTTCTGAGATAAATACAAGATTATAAAAGCAAGGTGTCTTTCTAATACTGTAAGTTCTGAAACATGAGATCAACCAATGACTAATGGCTGGATAAAAATCATGACTGAATAAATGGGATGATGGCCAAAGAACAGACGTCTGAGAATAAAGAATAGTTAAATGCCACATATTTGGCTTAATTAGGGATGCACTTTACTTATTTTCCAAAATATCGGATTCATTCAATGAATATGTGAAGACCTACTGTGTGCTAGGCTTATTGTTCTGTTTGCAGCAAGTCCACGGTAAAACATAGGTGCCAAAATCTAATCTCTTCCTAAAAGATTTTGTTTAATTCACTGCTGATCTTATGTTCTTTTTGGTGGTGGTTGTTGAAATTGATAAATGTTCACCACATTCAGTAACATTTTCCAGACTTCCAGACTAATGAATTCATAGCATACACACTCTCATCTCCTTGAAAACATAATTTTTAGTTTTTTGTTTCCAGAGAATACAGAGTATGTTTATTTTTAAGACGAATTGATGAAATAAGAAAATGATTGCTTCACTGAATAGTGTAGCCTCAAAGTCACGGATAATCTAGAGAACAACTTCAGTGACGTGCTTCTTTTTCCACAGGGGCCTGTTCCAATTAAAATGAAATCTACTCTCCCGTAAAGCTCTCTTTATCCAGCTAGCACGTACTTAATGAGAACTCTACCACCTGCTCTCCCCTGATCAAATAGGCTTTCAGGACAAATTCCTACACTTTTGCTATTTTAAATGTTGACTTTGTAATGACTTTTTGAATAAATATTTTAAATGATAGCCTTATTTCTTTTTACTTGTTCTATATTTTACTAGAAAGAAGAGAAATTATTTTTAGAATGTAATTTTCTAGTTTTCTTTTACTATTCTCTGCAGGTATTTGTTTTTCTACATCTGCCTTGTCTTTACTTGAGGACAAGGATCATATTTATAGTTTTATGTTGCACTACAACTAAAATATCTTTTCAAACCATAATTCATTTGTTTCCTACTCCTCTGGAGATTATATAGATTTATTTAGACATGTTGACAAGTACACCAATTTAATAATATTAATATAGACCATAGTGATTTTATAATGTGCCAAATAGCCAATTAATTAAGGTTTCCTAAGATGGAACTTTGGAATTGGAGTTCTCTAAATATTAGTCTACAGAGATAGCTTGTGAAATTAGATTGTGGATATACACTAACTAGTTTTAAAGGCTCAATAAAAAAATCTTATTAACCTTAATTCTTCCCCAATTATTCAATGCTTCATTAGGTAACTGGACTACTATATCCATTCCTAATAAAACTCTATTGACATCTCTCAATTTGACTTGAATTCTTCAAGTTGCCCAAGGTCATATAGCCAACAATAACCTAGAAGTGGGCTCAGATCTATATAACTAAAAAGCTTACACTTTCCACTCTCGCCAGAATTATATCATTATTTGTTCTCTCACTTCCACCCATGACCTGCTTCTTTTCTTGTATTTTATACATAACTTAATAGCAACTTATGCTACTAGGTCAGAAATCCAGAAGCCGTTTGAGACTTTTTTTTTTCTCTTTCTCAGAGTCCATTTATACTTGGTCTGGAAGATCAGTAGAGTTACCTCTTTAACATTCCCAGTATCTAACTGTTTTCATTTCCACTTCTACTGTCTTAGATAAATCCCTTATCTTTCCCCCAAATTAAAGTTTTCCTACTTCTTTCATCTACCCTCTATCATCAAACCTCCATGTCACAGACAAATTTTCTAGAAGGCAAAACTAACACACACCCCACCACCACAAAAATCTTGAGTGACAAGATAAAGTTCGAATTCATTAGTATGTCATCTATTGTTCTCTATGATTGAACCCCTGCCTATCTCTTTTTAGTCCTTCCTGACATACCACATCCCATTCTTTAGTCTATTATCATATTAAACAACCTTCTCTTCCCTGAACATATCAAGGATTTTTATATTTCTGCAACTTTGTTCAGATACTCCCACTATCCGAGTGAGCTCTGCTTCCCCTAATCTCTTCAGGTCAAATGGTGCTTCCTCTGTGAATCCTTCTGCGACTCTCTCCTTTAGGGACATTGTGATTGGAGAGCCCAGCATTAATCCCACCACAAATTATTGGCTTAAATCAAGATAAGCTCATTCTTCTTTCTATATGGCTTTAGGATGATGTATGACACAACTCTAGGCAAACTTAGTTCCCCTATTACCTTAAAAGATTGATACCTTTTACAAAGCACTAAATTCTTTAATGGCAAGAAATCTATCATATTCATCTTTGTAGTGGTCATATATATAATTCTTACATAGGAGACACAATCAGATATGTAATTGTTTATATAGTAGGCACTGTCATTTAGTAAGCAGAATCACAATTTCATTTGTCAGATAATAAACTGTCATTTAAAGACTCACTCATAGTTGCAACTGTTATGTAGTAGGCACTTAAATGTTGATACAAATTAATATTTGAATAGCAGTATTTATAAAATAATTTATATAAAGATACAAGTTACTCAACATTTTTTAGCATAATGCACTTTTACTACACTGTTACCACAATTGTTTTTGCTTAGTGACTTTATCCAATATTTTCAGGTTCTTAAAACTACTTGTTGTAAACTTATTTTTCAGACAGCTCTGGCTTAAAAAAATCCTCTCCATCGTATACAATTATACTATTTTTTGCTTTCATGAAATTCTATAGCTAAATCAGAATTTGTCATGTTTGCTTCAGTATATTTTTTTTAGAACTTTGTTGAGGTATACAAAATTTAAAAAAATACTGCACATATTTAATGTACACAATTTGGTGAGTTTAGACATAAGCATGCACCCATGGTATAATCGCCACAATCAAGGTAATAAAAATATCTATCACTTCCGAAGTTTCCTGGTGTCCCTTTTTTGTCGTTGTTTTGCTTTGTTTTATCTTTGGGTGAGAAAAACACTCAACATGAGATCTGAATGAACATTTGTTACTCTGAACAAATTTTTAAGTCCACAGTATGGTTTTATTGACTATAGGCACTATTTTGAACAGCATTTCTAGAACTTATTTTTCTTGTGTAACTGTAATTTTATAGTCATTGAATAATAGCCTCCCATTTCTACCTCCCCATCTCCTGGGAACCACCATTCCATTTTTTTGCTTCTATAAGTATGACTGTTTTAAATACTTCATATATTGGAAACACACAGTTTTTATCTCTCTGAGACTGATTTATTTTACTTAGCATAATGCTAAATTGGAAGCCTGTATACTGTTGGTAGAAATGTAACATAGTGTAACCACTATGGAAGACAGTATGGAGTGCCCCCCAAAAGTTGAAAAATAGAGCTACCATATTGATCTAGCAATCCCATTTCTGGGCATATATCCAAAAGGACTGAAATCAGGATCTTAAAGAGATATTTGCACTTCCATGTCCACTGGGGCATTATTCACAATAGCCAAGATATAGAAACAACTCAAATATCCATTGACAGATAAATAAATAAAGAAAATGTGAAACATATATACAATGGAATATTATTCAACCTTAAAAAAATCCTACCAGTTGTAACAACATGGATGGATTTGGAAGATATTAAGATTCAGTGTATTCTTTAAAAAACTGATTTGACACTATGTTGCCCCATCGCAGTTAGTGGAAGTCTAGTTACTGCAGAGCCTCCCTGGCACAGTGATATTGCTCTAAACATTCATTCATTCAAATAATAATTTGTGAGCTCCCATTATTTGCTGGCCAGGAATGATGGGGTGGTATAGATGATATTTTGGATCTCAAATTTCTTACAATATGAAATCTGAGAAAGAAACAGAACAATTTTGCATTAGCATAACCACATAAATATTGGAGATTGATATACCCAGATTCAAACTTCAGTCTTAAATTTCTAACCACCAGACTGTGAGCAAGTGACGGCATGTCTGAGATTCTCAGTTTCTCCACCTGTAACCTGGGGGTAAACAGTAGGATTATTACCAGATTATGCCCATAAAAAAATATTTCTGCATTGTGCTTGACCTTTAGTAAGGAAGCGGTAAGCAGTCACATTACAATGAAAGTTTTTATAGGCACAAGAAAGACGATAGTTGAAGGAGGAAAAAAAAAAGACTTTTTATGGAGGGAGTCTCACCAGAGGTTAGACTTGAAAAATTACTAGAGTTTTCTAGGCAGACCCGGTTGGAGAAAGAAACACAGATGCTGACACGAGCAAGAAGCAGACAATAGTTCAGGATAGCCAACATTCACATCAGCAAAGTTCTAATGCCTCATTGTTGGGCATTTATGTGTGTCACTCAGTGAAAAATAGATGAAATTTATGAATAACTCAGGAAGGTGACAGTGAGCTCTGTCTATCTAATGTCCAGGCCTCAAATATATAGAAAAGATGGAATGCTGTCATCTAGCTCTCTTAAGATGGGCCACCTGGTATGGAGTTCTGTGTCACATTAGTGAATAAACCTTCTTTAGACTCCTAGAGTGCTGACTTGCTGGGTTTGTTTTTCTATTTCTTGCACAGTCTCCAGTCTTCTCCTCTCAAATACATTCTCCACTGTAACCAGAGTGGCCCACCAATCTAAATCGGCATCCTAGCAATTTTGACTACAGTATTTAAATCTTTTTAATTGTTTCTCATGACTTTAAAAAAATAGAATTTCAATTTCTTACTCTGGAAGGAAAGGCAGGTTCAAATGTCTTTTCCTTCCCTGATACCCAGCCTGGATTGAGTCCCCCAACTCTGTGATCCCTTACAACTTGTGTCCAAGTTACTTAATCTAGCACCTCAATCATTTTTAAGTAATCCTAGCTCATCTACTTCTACATGTTACCTAATCGATGTGCCTGGTGAATGAAAAGGAACTTGGAATATGAACAATTATTCGAACATAGAGTTCCCAGAAAGTCATCTTAATATTGACTTATAGCCTCCTGAATTAAAAATATTTTTCATTGACCATATCTATGTAGGGAAATAATATATCTATATAACTATAGAAGTAAAGATATATGGAGATCTCTCTCTCTATATAGATAGATAGATAGATAGATAGATAGATAGATAGATAGATATATGGCTCTGTCTTAATCAAGTTGGCATAGAATAGGTTAAAACTGGGTCTTGTTATTGGTTTTATTCCATTGATTATGGTTAATAAGAAGTGTAGAGAAACATGACTTTGTTTACAGCTATCATACTATCATGAAACATTTCAACAACCAACATTTTCACATACATTAAAATGCCTACCATATGACAGATGTAGGAGCTTTAGGGAATCTCACAAAGTGAATAGCCTTGTTTAGTAACTCCTATAATACTTTTCTTCTGATAATACCATTTATTTTGAAATGACAAAATATGGTGAGTTCTAAGATCTCCCTATTGCATTTGCACCTCATTATCTGCTGAAAAGAAAAGAGCAGTGTGCCTTTATCACAATTTGGCCTGTGATCAAATGCAATGCTAGGTATTTGTTGATAGACTTTGGCAGTGGTCCATCCAGAAAGACCTTAACTATGATCTTGGCAACAAATATTATTCGTTTTGCTTCATAATCAGTTTTGCCTTCAGGTGTCTAACGACTTGATTTTACCTCAGTTTTTGCTCCATTTGTGTAAGACTTTAGCTGCAGCCACCAAATCAACCTGATACAATCTCTACTACTCTTTCTCCTCATAGTCAGAGCCATTCTCTATTTTTGTCCAATAGCTTTCTAGGGAATTGCATGCGTAGAAGCCAAGTGCATTGACTACTTTGTTTTCAAACAATCTTCTGAAAATCGCCTTAGTTTTTCTTTGCTTGCTACCTTAGTGCTTCCATGTGTGTGTCTGTGTGTGTGCATATGTGCGTAGTATTGTAAATTTCTAAACATAATTAAGACCACCACTAATGTCTCCCATTAGTATCTCCTCACTGAGAGAATAGTGATATAAGAAATTCCATCTACATCAGATTGCAGAAAATATTTATCTATTGAGTGTAACCACAGGCTGGTCTGCCCTCTTGTTTTTTTCTTAGGATAGAGGAAAGTATGGAAATAGTATTCCTACAGGAAGCACACAGTAGTTCTTCCATCTCTAAATGAGGGCTTCGTCTGCTTTCCAGCAGAATTTCCTCAAACTGCCCAGTGTCAGGTTCCACCTTTGGATATAGCCTAATTTGGATAGCTTCCCCCAGAGGTATTCGATATTATACATATCTCGTAATTTTTAATCAATATAAATTTGTGATAACTTGTAAGTGAACACTCACTTTGAAATCAGAAAGA
This sequence comes from Rousettus aegyptiacus, assembly GCF_014176215.1. Taxonomy (NCBI): domain Eukaryota; kingdom Metazoa; phylum Chordata; class Mammalia; order Chiroptera; family Pteropodidae; genus Rousettus; species Rousettus aegyptiacus. Next base: position 147,788,607 of record NW_023416295.1, read on the forward strand.
ATTGAGTTTAAATCTCAGGTCTGCACTGAAATTTATTAATATGGCAATGATGATACTGACCTCATATTCTTTTAAAGAGTAAATGATAGAGTGTATATTGAATATACTTGGAACATAGCAGTATTATGAGATGTTTTACAGTCTATAAAATGTCTTTTTCTTAAAATGGAATATGAGGGGACGCTTTATTTTTTAAGTCAGAAAGCATAAAGGCAAGTGAGTTTTGTTCATTAAGGCTAGAAGTTACTTTGAATCTTAAGTGTTCTAGGGATTCTAAGTAATTATAAAAAATGCAGCAAACTTCCTTCATGGTCTTGCAGTCACTGTTATTGAGTAGAGTATGTAGCCAGAAGTGATGTAGAAACAGTCTCTGAAGCTAGGCTACCACTTCTTGGGCGAAGAACTTCCCTCTTGTGTGCTTTAGTTTCTTTATCTCTATCATAGGTTTGATAGGAAGATTTAAAGAGTTGACACATTACAGTATGCCTGGAACATAAAACACTCTTAATATTACATTAAATATTATAATTAAAGCTCAATAAGACCACTAAGGCAGAAGATGAACAGGGAAGTAAAAAATAAAGGTGTCACGCTGGACCTGAGCACCAAACTTTTACATCAAATGATGAAGAATGGTTGTGCATATTCGACATCATAAAATTTCATTAGTGCATACATCATATAATCCTTCTTCCACAGTGGTGTCTTGCTTAGCCTTTCTTCCCAATAATTTTTCACATATAAGGCACGCATCCTCTAGCACACACGCATTTGGTCCACACTGGCTCAGACTTGAACATTCCCTTAGTATCTTTTCTCTTGCTTGTTTTTTATGATGGCTTAAATGTAAAAACCTACAAGAATATTTCCATTTTGTTTTATACCCTTATTTTTTGATACAGTCTAAATGCTTTATTTCAAACATTTTTGATGAAACAAAAATTCCAAGTTTTTAGGTATTCCTTCACACCCCATTCAAATCATTCCCAAATCATAAAGACTTCTGATTCTTAAACGATTCATTCTAAAAGAAAGAAAAATACAGATCAGTATAGAGAAAAAGACTCAAAAACATATATTAGTACAAGTGCTTATCTTAAATAAGTTTTGCTTATACATTTTGTAAAATTACAGTTATCAAGAACCAGGAGATTTTACTGATAGCTTTTATTCTATTTAAATCCAGTAGCTCAATTATGTGTCATAATAGTGCACTTTTTTCTTTACTGTAGATAAGTCAAGACATGACTTATTGGGAACAAACTTATTCTTAACCATAAGCAGCTAACTTCAATTTTACTTAAGAGAACCACCAGTCAGGCAAAATTTAAAGGAACTGACGAAGACCAAGCTGAATACTCTTAAGATCCCACTGCTGGATAAGGTTTATTTTAAAAGAATGTAGTGTCTTGGTTCAGATCTCTAAGATTGGAGTTCTATGACAGTTGGTAGTGATTCTACCTTCCCCTTTTAATGTCCTGATTATATTTTTAAGTCACTTTATCATGCATTTTATTTTAATGAGTAAGCCCTAGGTCATTTCCTGTGCCCCTGCAGAAAAGGTACACTCATGAGGGTTGTGAGAAGTCTGGTCAGGAGGGCAATACATTTCTTGGTAAAGGCTGTTTCTAAGATATATAAATAGAAGCTTTTCCAGGACTGCAGCTTGATGCTATATTGGGAATCATGTAACATTTACAATATACTTCCGTGCAAGACAATCTTGTGCTAAAGCATTGCTAAAAGAGACAGTGCCTTTGGAGTTCACCATATGTGATATTCAATGGAACTGAAAAGTCCAACTCTTATCTTAATCCTCATTTGTTATTATGGTTAGTAGCTTACTGGTTTCCTGCTTTGTCCAACTACCACTGTAGTATTTTGCTCATTAGAAGTAGATAGTAAAAATTCCTTTCAAAATACCATTTACTTAATCTGTAGCTAACATGATAAAATTTAAATTAGTGTTTTTTGTTGTTGTTGTTGTTGTTTTTAAGGAGGATGCAATCCTAAACTCTTTTTGAATGGAAGAAATACATTTAATTCAAAAATGGAAAAAAAATTAATTCAACTATCTAAAACTATGTCATGCATAGATCTAAAAATTTTCATGAAGAGCTAATAAAAATGTCTAAAATTCTGAATTTAGATACTCATTTTAATATGAGTTTATTATAAATATTTACTCATTTCTTTTCTAAAGAACCTGTATATCTCAGTATCTAATTTTTTTTAACAAATTCTAGACTATGCTTGATATTTTAAAATTTTCTAGAAAGAAATCTTATAATTCATATGGAAAACAGATGTGCATAATTAAAATGTTTGTGAAGCTCTCTAGTTAAAATAGTTTTATAACCTTATATCCATGTCTCTATGGATATATTTCCCTAACATTCTAAATTTCATCAATACATTTTAAAGTTATAAATAATTCTTAACTTGAAGATAAAGAAAAAGAGCAGCAAAATGATGCAACATATGAACTGAGGATCAAAGATGAACATAGGCTTATTGACAAAATTCTTCTCAAATACATCAAAGAATTGACAAGATACCCCAAGATTTGCTACACCAGGATCTGAAAGAAGACAAGAAACCAGATATATAAGCTCAGGCACTCAAAGCATAATAAACCTAAGATTACTAGCTACTCCTGTAGGAGAAGTTGAAAGGCTGAGCAGTGCTCTTGGTGGCCTATGGGACTGAGAAAATGCTAGTAAAAAATCAAGAACTTGAAAGGAGAGGGAACACTGATAATTTACCCATTACAAAGGAGTATACATATAAAGTCAGCTGGAAGTAAGGAAACCCTCTTTTGAACAACCCATCATCTACAGTCCAAGAAAGTTCAATCCTCAAATTTTATTTCAAGTGTTTCTGGACTGGTAAGATGTCTTTGTGACTTGACAAAGCAAAAGAATATACTCTCTGAAGGATATCATGTGAAAGTTATCAAATTTTTTTCCAAACGAATTTTGATAAAATATTATCAGAAAGTCAAACAAAATCAGGTACACAAGGACAGGAAATATCATGAGTAAAAACTAATATACACACAAAACGAAGACCCTTGCTTGGCTTGAGGGTTCCCCTACTTTGCTCTGGCAGAACTAAATCATAGCCCCACTCACTGCTAAGTGCAATTCCCAGGCCTGCCTGACTAGAAACCTGACCAGAACACTGGGAAGCTGTATAGCCCAGCAATGCTTGAGCACAGAGTCCATCAGACAGAGATGATAATCTACAGAGTAAAGCCAGTGGCTTTGTTCATCGGGGTACTAGTGGCCTGGGTTGGCTTGAGTCAAGACCACCAACAAGGAGCCTTACTGGCATTGGAACTCATTCTGTTTTGCCTGGGCAAGGAAACTGATTTGTAGCCCTGCCCATTGCTGAACACAGCTTGCAACTTGTCCTACTGGGAAACCTAACCAGAGCATATAGGAAGCTACACACCCCATCCAATGGTCCTGCTTAGACTGGCACTTGAACGGAAAGCATAGCTCATGGCTTTTCCCATCTGCAGAGGAAAACCAATGTCCCTACCTGGCCAGGGAATTCAGTGCATGGTCTTGTCTAATTTGGGTCCGAAAACAATGAGCCATGCAAGTCCTGGGCTCATCCTGCTGCCCCACCAGGACTGGCAGGCTAATTCAAAGCCCCAGTTACTGTTGAGTATACTATGTAGTCTTGACTGTAGAGTAAGTCTGACCATGGAACCCAGGCAACCACAGAGCCCATCCTACAGCCTCTCTCATGCAGGGAAGATTGCCAGGAGTCCTATCCAACTGCTCTCAGCCAGAGGAACTTCCCCACCCCCCAGTCCCAGAGCTTGAGACAATGACCTCATCCCAAAATAGACCCTGATAATAAGCCCCACCCGCCCAAGGACATTACTAATAGACATGTCCAGAAACCCAAACTGAGCTGACGTGAAGAATTGTTTCCACCAAAGCAAACTGAGCTGAGTGAAGAATTGTTTCCACCAAAGCAAACCTGCAAAGTCTTAAAAAGGAGACCACTTATTCAAACGTGCATATACCAATGTAAGAAATCAAGGATCATGAAAAACAGGTAAATGTGACACTATAAAAGGAAGCTAATAAAGTTGTAATAACTGACCCTAAAGAAATGGATATCTATGAACTGTTAGACTGAGAATCCAGAATAATCCTATCAAAGGCATTTGGAGAACTACAAGAACACAGAAAAACAATTAAATGAAATTAGGAAAACAATGCTTAAACAAATGAGAAGTCCAACAAAAAATAGAAACCATCAAAAGAAAAAGAAACAACAATTAGAAAACTGAAAAATACAGTGACTGAATTGAAGAATTTGATAGAGAGCTTCAAAAGATTCTGCTATACAGAAGAACAAATCAATGACCTAGATGATAGGACACCTGAAATTATCTGGTCAAGAGAGAAAAAGAAAAAAAATGAATGAAGAAAGCCTATGGGACTTGTGAGACACAATAAAAAATAAACAACAAATAAACAAACAAACAAACAAAAATGATATCTATATTATGGCAATTCTAGAAGAAAAAAAATAAAGAAAGAAAAGGGAGCAGAAAGTACATTTAAAGCAATAATGCCTGAAAACTTCCCAAACCTGGAGGAAAAAATAGACATCCTGATCCATGAAGGGTAAAAGACTCCAAATAAGTTAAATCCAAATAGGACTGCACTGAGACATGTTATAATTATTGTCAAAAGTCAAAGACAAAGAAAGAATTTTGAAAGCAGCAAGAGAAAAGGGAGCAGTTACGTCCAAGGGAAGCCCCATCTTAAGATAAATGAAAATGGAAATGCAGAATACCAAAACTTATGGGATGTGGCAAAAGCAGTTCTAAGAAGAAAATTCAAATGCCTACAAGAAAGATCTCAAATAAATTAACTCTATATCTTAAAGAACTCAGAAAAAAAAAAAAACAGCTCGAAGTTCGTAGAAGGAAAGAAATAAAGTTTAGAGCAGAAATAAGTGAAAAAGAGAACAGGAAACCACTAAGACTCTGAACAGCCAAAGCAATCCTAAGAAAGAAGAACAAGGCTGGAGGCATCATATTTCCTGATTTCAAATTACTTTATGAATTACAGGAATCAAAACAATATGGCACTGGCATAAAAATAGACACAAAAACCAATGGAACAAAATCAAAAGCTTAGAAATAGACTCATGAGTATAGGGTCAACTAGTATTTGTCAAGAGAGCCAAGACTACTTAATGGATATAATATAGTCTCTTCAATAAATGGCATTGAGAAAACTGAATATTTACATGCAAAAAAATGAAACGGAATCCCTATCTTAGACCACTTATAAAAAATAAATCAAAATGGATTATAGACCTAAATGTAATACCTAAAACAATAAAACTCCCTAGAAGAAAGCATAGGAGAAAATTTCCCTGATATTGATTTTGGCGATTTTTTTTTTTAATATGACACTAAAAGCACAAGCAGCAAATGTAAAAAAAATAATAATAATAAGTGGGACTATATCAAACTAAAAAGCTTTTGCATAGCGAAAAAAAATGATCAACAAAATAAAAGAGCAACCTACAAAATGAGAGAAAATATTTGCAAACTATATATCTGATAGGCAGCTAATATCCAAAACATATAAAAAACTTAGTAGCAGAAAAACAATCCAATTTAAAAATGGGCAAAGGACCTGAATAGACTTTTTTCCAAAGAAGATATTCAAGTGGCCAAGTACATAAAAAAGGTACTCAACATCACTTGTGGTTAGGAAAATGCAAATCAAAACCACAGTGAGATACCAATTCACACCTGTCAGAATGGCTAGTAGCAAAAACATAAGAGGTAACAGATGCTGATGAGGTTGTGGAGAACAGAGAACTCTTGTGCACCACGGGTGAGATTGAAAATTGGTAGGGCCACTATTGAAAAGCACAGGAAGTTTCCTCAAAAAAATTAGAAATAAAATTGCCATATGATTCAGCAATTCTTTTTCTGGGTATATATTTGAAAGAAATAAAGTAACTATCTTGAAGAGATACCTGCACCCCTATGTTCATTGCCACATTGTTTACAGTAGCTAAGACATGGAAACAGCTTGAATGTTCAACAGACGAATGGATTAAGAAAAAAATACAATGAAATATCATTCATCCATTAAAAAAAAAAGAAAATCCTGTCATTTATAACACCATGGATGAAGCATGAGAGGATTATGCTAACTGAAATAAGTCAGACAGAGAAGGACAAATGCTGTATGATCTCACTTATATGGGGAATCTTGAAAAAAAAAAAAACTCTTAGAAACAGAGAGCAGATTGGTGGTTGTCAGGGGCAGGAGATGGGGGAGAGAAGATGGATAAAAGATGACCAAAGGGTACAAACTTCTAGTTATAAGATGAATAAACTCTGGGCATGTAATATACAGCATGGTGACCATAGTTAACACTACTATACTGTATACTTGAAAGTTGCTATAGGAGTAGAATTTAAGATCTTAAAAGTTCTCACCACACACACACACACACACACACACACACACACACACACGCACACAATGATAACTATATGGTGGTGGGCTAGGCAGCTGCTTTTACCCAATTATTGCTTTTCCCAATTTTTTCCTGTCTTACAGCCATTGAGGGCCTTCCTTTGAACAATGTCCAGATTACTCACAGTGAGGCTGGATTACAGATCTACAGAAAGAGGAGGTAGAATGGGAAATCCATTACTTGTATATTACCTTATCACATTTGTCTCCAAATAAATTAGCTTATAATTCTTATGTACACTGCCACACTTTCCAGAGAGTTGAACGAATGGTAAATACAAAATATGTAATTTTAGTTTGTTGGTTGAATTGATAAATACACCTAGATAGAATTCATGCCTTTTTCATGTTCAGCTTTTCTCTCCTTGAAGGAAGGTGATACTTCTGACCCTTTTGAAGTTAATGGGCATAAATCTTTCTCTAAAGAGCTACACAGACTACCAGTGCCTATTGGATAATTTCTCTGCTCAGTGACAAAAGGAAAGAAGATACAAGAGAAGGAGAGAGAAAATTCTTATGTACTTCACATCCATGAAAACATATTCTAGTTCCTTTCTGGCTGGAAATAGAGAATCAGGCACAGTGGTGTTGAATCTATAATTTTTTGACATTTCAATTAATTCAAACATACAATAACTACAGTTTACAATATCTTTCAAATAGATTTTACGACTCACTGATGTTGTAAAATATCCTTATAAATAGTTCTTTCGTTATTATTAAAAGTCTTTGACTACGTTAGACATTGATATACTTACTATATGTGACAATCAGTGTGAGATCCCTGAATGTTGATCTAGCATGGAACATAAATCACATATCATTCATTACATGAATGAATAAAAATATGAATTCTCTACTCATTTTCCAAATTATCAATGGATTAGCAGATGGCAAGAGCTCAGATTTATCTAAAGAGCAGCATTTTTTAAAAATCCAAATTATTAACTAATATTCTTAGATCCTTAATTGAAACTTTAAGGCAAAATAATGAAAACATTTTTGAAAATAGTATAAAATAAATATATAATGTCTTTCATACACATGAATGTAGATGTTTACAAAGTAAGGAAAATCTGCTATGCAATTCTAGGGAGATAAAAAGTAGAATGGCATTAGTAAATATGGGAGACACAGAAAGTTCCAATAAAAATTTTGAATAAACCTTTATATTTTAGAGAACTAATTTCAAAGTCTGATGAACTATTTTAGATCGTTAACTTCACTTAGTAAATTACTATTTGCAAAAAAGTAATCATTAATGTATGTGAGCATCTAATAACTAAGCATCCATTGCAAATGATACTAATTCTAAGAAAAAAAATCCTACCTTTTATTAATACATTTTTCCAAAAAGAAGGAAATGAAAACAATCTCCAGCGTGAATTTTGTTTGTTGCTTTTATCCTCTCCACTGAATTTATTTTCTTTCTGAATCCAGATATTTAATTTCATCAAACCAGATCAGTTTCATCCATATACTAGATTTTGAATTCAATACTGGATTTCATGTAACCGATAATATAAATGGGCACAATAAAGCACTAGAACTTCTCAGAGAAACTCTAAAATAACAAAATATAAATCACAAATATAATTATTTTGCCTTTACACATTGAATCATTTTATAAATATGGATTTTTATTCCAAATATTCTGATTAAAATTTATTATATTTGTAATTTTGTTGAAAATACTTACTGGGCCAAGTTCTCTTTGGTGCCAAGGTCGCTCCCTAATAGTAAACATAACAGTTCCAAAAAGTGGAGTTCCAGTAGCTTAAGAGAGTTAACGCTCTTTTTGAAGAATTAGCTTAAATCCAAAGAAAGCGCAAATTAATAATGTAGAGTTTTTCATTAAATGTAAATTAAGAAGAGCACTTTGGAGGCTTGGTACAGAGAAAACCAGGTTAACAAATATCCTTTCATTTGGAAATAATAAGCATTTTAAAACCAATAAAGTTCACTTAAATAAATATATAAAGTCTATTTGACCATAGATTTTGGAATGTTTTTAAAATTAGGGATTTTAAAAAACCCAATACGTAAACTTTTGAATGCAAATACATTTTTTTCCCTCAGACTCTTAAAGCAAACTATTTCCCCCCTAGATTTTGTGTATCTATGCATACACAAAATGCTTTCAAGCTGAATCTCAGTTATTCACAATCTCATGTGTAGTTTGCATGATGTTAATGAAGTTACTTACTCAACCTGTGGTCAGGATGCCAACTCACCTCCTGTCCTCAGGGACCTTATTTTCTTTCTTGCAAACTCTCCTTTATCTTCAACATCAGCCAGGTTAGCATTTCTAACTGCTCCTTCTCTGAGGGAAGAGGAGCTATATAGAAAGAGCAGCAGTGGCTACGTACCCAATGCACAGGGAATTTCTCCAAGATCTACTTCCTAAGATCTACTTGAATGCCTTTTATGACAGCTTTATTTACTCTGTTTTTATCCTATTGCCTTGAATCAGGAGTCCCCCTTTAGATTCATTAAAGTTGAAATTCTGCCTGCCTTTGATTTTCTCTTCCCCACCCAGAAGACTTTTCCTGTGTTCTGCAGCCCAAAGGCTGGTCCTGCCCATCCCTCACTCAACTGGCACTCCCTGATTCTTGTACCTGTGGCATGGCCCGGTTCTAGTTGGCCTCTGGTTATCCACATACGGTGTTAGCCAAAACTAAATATTTTCTTAAAGCTTTTAAACATATTCAGGTCTGCCCTATCCAAAAAAGAAATCTTCCATTACTTATCCCAAATCCTTTAGTAGTCTCAAATCCTTTCTTTCTTTCCTCTTTTGATCAAACTCCTTGAAAGTGTAACCTCCTCTCAGTTTCTGCTTCTCTACCTCACAACTCCCACAATCTTGCTTTCTATTCCCAGCAGCACATTGAATTTGTTCCTACTAAGAATGCCATCAGCCTAATCACTAGTTCCAATAGATACTCTTCTGAATTTATTTTAGTTAAACTTTTTGTGGCCTGAGCACCCAAAGATGCTACTTCTTTCTTGGAATTCTCTCCTATAAGATGTATGGCATTTCTTTCTTGTGACTCCTTGGTGGTGGGGAGTGGACAAATGGTCTCCAGCAATATAAATCTTCATATGAATTGTAACATCTAGCTTCTCAGGAGTACCACATGTTGAGTACAAAGCAGCACAAAACTGCACAAGCATGCTGCATTGGTGTTCAATATCCCCTTGTTCAGTTTTATTGGAGGGGTAAAGGCTGAGGGGCCAGGAATTATCCCAAGTTGGTTATATACCTTAAGGGCACATAAAATGGTCTGAAGCTTAAGCCATATATCTAGCCCTTACCAGACAAGTTGCATGAAAACTTCACCTAGAAGATCACCTATCCAGTACAGGATTTTCCTGCCAGCTAAGGCATATATGATCCTTAAACTTTCCCGATGGAAAATGAGGGGAAAAAAAAAATGGAGCAACAAGTAAAAAGTGGGACAAACTAAATTTTTGTTTACAGGGAGTTTTCAGAATAGTTGCTGAGACCCAGGGCTAAAAGTTGGCTATGTGAGGAAGTGGTTGTAATAATATAATGTCTCCCAAACCCACCTCAGGACAATATAATGGAAGTGTGTATGGGCCTGCTTTACCTTCCCATTGAAGTCTCTTTCAGTGCAACAAATATTCACTGAGTGTCCATTATGTGCCAGGCATTCTGTTGGGCAATGAGGACACAAGAATAAGGAAGGCACCAGTTCTATCCTCAAGGAGCAGCAATCCAGTGAACAGCCAATTTCATCAGGTAGGCATCAGAGAACCACAATTAAACATCAAGAATCCTCCACTTATCAGGTGGACTCCCTCCTCTTCTGCTTTATGCACCGACCCATATAGGTGGAATCCCAAATTTCACTTCTCAGCCCTCTTATCATCCTATTTATACCTGTACTTCTGGGCTTCCATAATAACACCCTGGATGAAGACTATTACCATTTTCAGTTTGTCGAAGAAATTTCATGTCTAGTGAATTTATTATAGGGGCTATCAATGTACCTCCTGCATTACTCTTTAAGACACACTGCCTCTGTTGGATGAAGCATTGGCATGGTCTTTTGGTTCCTCTCATCCACATTTCTGTTCCTTTTACAAGTATTCCTGCTATGTTGGGATTTTAGTTGTTAAGAGGACAACCAAATTGAATCAAAACAATTATGCAATAATGTGCATGCAAAGGTTTGCTGGCACCACTTACCAGAAATTCTACAGTGTTAAAGTATATTGCACGAACATTTTATTTACATTCAACCTGTCCTAAGGTATTGCTAAGAATAGGAATAAATATACAGCCCGTTTGTTCAGAGATTTAAACCACGTAGCCAAATTTGGTTAATGTTGTATCTCCCTCATGAATAGAGAATATTGAATTGAAAAATGACTAGCATGGAAGACAGAATGACTCAGAAATCTAAGAATAGCCAAATCATGTGAAAAGACCCAAAGGCTGCTTCAAAATGAACTAAATCTGCCTGACTCACAAAACTGGCAAATTATATTATTTAGATCAATGCAAAATAGCATTTCACCAGCATTGTATCTGTATATCTAATTTCACTTTGGGTTGGTGCGGATTTGCCTTCCTACCGTGAAATAATTCATACTCTCAAAACTGTACTTCTAGCACAAAAAATAACTTAACCTAGTTTGTTTTTTCTATCTTATTGTAAACTAATAACTTGGGCTGTTTGCAATTATTTTAAGAATAGATTTGAAAATATGCTTTGGATGAACCACATGCTCCTCGAAGGTCTAGGTGACACCTACCACCCAAGCATTGAGAAAGGAAGATATTATGAAAGCCTCAGACACTATGGGAGGTCCAGTATCAACCTAAGTAAGCTCCTCATCTAGAATTTTAGGAATAATCAAACCCTGTAAATAGAGTGTTTCTTCATGCTATTTTATTGGAATCTAATTGTAAACGGAATTAAGAAATACTCTGAGAGGACACGCTCTTTACTATTCTCACTACTACATTTCTCACTGATAAAACATCAAGGGAAAAAATTTAGGACAAAGTCACTGGCGCTGGATATCATCTTACATTAGCCACCTTTGTCCGCCGCCCTCATCGCCATCACACTGTGCCCTCTGAAATTCCCATACTTTGGTCAGCAAAGAAACCTACATCCTGAATATCTTCCATGAAAGTCTTGGCAACTCCTTGCCTTAATTAAAATGTGGATCTCATCATGGGCTCAGCCTTCCCTGCAGCCCTTCCAAGGGGAAGTTATTTCCTCGCAAGTGGTATAGGTAGCTTCACCATTCACCACTGACACTTCCTCATCATTACTTTATGTATGTATAACCCCTGCTTCTTTTGGTTTCACACCACCTGGAGAAAGCACTTGATCCCCTTTATTCCTGCTATAATGACTCGGGAGTCATCCTGAGTCTTCTTCCTCTTATTACATGCCGCCATTTAGTAGATTAAAATGCGCTCTCCTTCCATTAAAATGTATCTTAATTCATGCAGTTCAGATTTTCACTGCTATCAGCCTAGTCTCTAACTTCATCTCTTTTCTAGGTTTTTCTATGAGCCTTTTAACTGAGCTGCCTATTCAGAAAAGGCAACATGGGCATGAGACCTGTGCTTGCATAGGACCTTATGCTGACAAGAGACCTATATTTTGTTTAAAGCTCTGCTGATGATGTCTTAAAATTTTAAGTAATTTTTTATCAAGGGGCCTTGCATTTTCATTTTGCCCTGGGCCTCACAAATTATGTAGCCTGTGCTGTTCCTATTTGTAGTCTTGCCCCTCCTAACACACTGTACACTAAACAAGTTAGGATATTATTTTTACTGTGTAAATTGTGACACTTCCCTGTTTAAAATACATTGGTGGCTTTCCACTGCATTTAGAATAAAATCCTCACTCATATTGTCTACAAAAACCCACCTGGTTGGGACCTAGACCTTTCTTTCCCACTTCATCGCCCTCACTCACTGTTTCAGGCACACAGATCCTTTGCGTAGGCTGTTTCTTCTCTTTGAAACACTCTTTCTCACACTAGATCCTTCTCATCCCCCAAGAGTTGGTTTAAATAGCACTATATATATTAAGATGTGCGAATTGCCATAACAACCCCAAAATCTCAGTGGCTAATCTAAAACAAGTTCATCCCTCAGTCATGGCACAGTCAACCTTTCTACTGAGGATTCAGGGATCTGCCCTTTTCAGTATAGTGGCTCCATCACTTTCCAAGGCCTCAGATTCTCTCATTAGATTTGCTGTATCTAGCAGAGATATAAAGAAAGAATGTGTAGAGCATCAAAGTAGAGATTTAGCACCAGGCAGGCCTCAAAGAGAATTTTGCCAATTTTGCCGACATTCCACTGTCCCATTTAAAGGGAAGTGCTTTTTAGCTTAGTGCCCAGTATGCAAAGGAAATGAGTTTGAGTGCATATTACTATCTTGGCCACTGTACCCTACTCAGAGAGTATTCCCCTGACCTTCAGTCACGAATATGTCACCTCTATTTCACTCTACTCTTGTAATTGATTCTTTTCTTTCTCATTTTGTTGGTTGGTTTAGTTTTCGCATCATACTGGTGTTTAGGCTCTCTTACCTACTAGAAAATAACTATGTTGTAGACAGGGACCTTAATCTTTTTCACTGCTATAGGCTCAGTGTTTATAGCAGTGCCTGGCACATAGTAGATATTTAATTTTTTAAAAATTTGTTAACTGCTTGAGGGCAGGAAAAAAGTCTGTCTTGCTTCTCCAAGTTAGCAGTATCAGGAATGATAGAATGGCAGGGTTCCCTTTTCCCATAGTGAGATTACTGGCACTTTTAAAGACAGCAAGCACATAATAATGATTACAAGCAGATGTTCTGGAATCGGATTTTCTGGGTTCAAACCCCAAGATTATTGCTTATTAGCTATGTAATCTTGAGCAATCTACTCACTCTCTCTAAGCCCTAACTTCCACTTCTGTTAAAAAGTATAACAGTATCCACAACACAGAATTATTGTGAGAATACATGAGATACATAAAGTGCTTAGTGCCATACTATGGTTAATGACTCAAAAAATATGTTTGATTATTATTCACCATTACATACTCAGTGCCTGACCCAGTACCTTGCACAAGTACTCAACATATATTGGTTGAATAGATAAACAAAAGAATGTGAAAAATCTCTCATAGCTAGGACTTCAATAAAAACAAGAAATGTCGTTACTAAAACCTTCAGTCCATTGAAGGCCTGAATTGCTGACGCTTAGCTCTCAGAAGGTGCTCTTAGGCATGACAATAATTGGCAAGCCCTAAGAGATACCCAGTCTTTTAAAAACTTTCTAGCAATGTGTTTAAACTTGAACAAAAGCAGTAGATCTCATTCTCTTACCTTGCATTTTTAAATATATCTCTTCATTTACATCACCTGATTTTTGTTTTTAAATCAGGTTTCTTTCACGTACACAAGGAGCACTGAAATTTCTTTCTAGAGAAAGAATGATTATGGAAATAAATGATAGATTAACATCAGAGCAAAACTGAAAGTTAATACTACTGTATAATTTTAAGCTATTTTGAAAAATTTAATAAAGTAAATACAAGTTCATAAAAATGTTCAGAGGTTATAAGAGGAATATAGATTAAAAAGAATATCTTTCTTCATTATTGAATTCCAGTTCCAGGCTCCAGAAGCAAACATTGCTAACAATTTCTCACGTTTGTTCCAAAAAATTAGCTATGCATGAATAGGCCAAGGTTTACTTATTTTTGTTACCAAAAAAAAATGGATCCTACATACAAATTATTCTGTACCATGCATTTTTATTAACAATCTATCTTTGATATCTTCCCTCAATGATGCCTTTAATTCTTTTTACTGACTAAATCAATATATTGCTATTTATTTATTTTAAAATTTGTTTGGTGGTACCATCTTTTCCAGCTTTGAGATAGAATTCACATATCATACAATTCATCTAATTAAAGTAGACAATTCAGTGGCTTTTAGTATGTTCCTAGAGTTGTGCAACCATCACTACAATCAACTTCAGAACATTTTCATTACCTCAAAAAGGAATCCTGTTCTCCTTAGCCATTATCTCCCAGTCCCTGAAACTTCCTCTAGGCCCCGACAGCCACTAATCTACTTTCTGTCTATATACATGTGCCTATTTTGGACATCTCATATAAATGGAATCATACAATAAGTGACCATCTTTTACTTAGCATAATGTTTTCAAGGTTCATTTATATTGTAGCATGTATCAAATATACTATTATTTATTAATCACGTTATTACTGATAGATATTTAAGTTGTTTCTATTTGTTTGCTATTGCACATGACCCTGTAACTGAACTCTTTGTACATATATCTTGAGTACTTATGGGAATATATGTATAGGATAAATTCTTAAAAGGGAAGTCTCTGGGTCAATAAATACTTTTGATTTTGAATGATTTTTCTAAACTAATCTTTAGGAAGTTGAGTTATTTACTTTTTAAGTGTTTATCACCATATATTCTTGTTTAATAAGCATTTTGAAATCAGAAATGAAAAGGAACTTTACATAGTTTGTTGGCTATATTTCTTTTATTGTTGAAATATTTGTACAAGCCTTTTGCCCATTTTATAGAAGTTTATGAATTTCTTTCAGTTCTATACATATTAAGAAAAGTTAGCTTTTTGTTTGTCATATATCTTGTAAATAATCTTCCCATTTTGTGATTTTTCTTCAACTTTATGATAATTTTTACAATACAAAACTTTAAAAATTATAAGTAGTCAATGCATCAGCCATCTTTCCCTTTCCTGGTAATTTCATCACATAGTGATGACTTCTATGTTCATATAAAATTTCCTGTTTTTCTTTCTTTTTTTTTTTTTTTGGTGATTTTGAAATTTCATTTAAATCTTGAATTTTTCTGAAATTTATTTTGGTGTAGGAATAAGGTGAGCCACATCTTATATTTTTAAACTTTAGTTGAGAAACTGTTTCCTCTTTTATTGACTTCTCCTCACCAATTTGAAATGCTAACATCATCACTTACAAAATGTCTATATGAATCTAGATCTATATCTTGTTTCTTAAGCCTATTTTGTGATTCATATTCTTTAGGTTATGATAGCTTAACTTCAAGTTTAGTATTTGAAAGAACTTTTTCCAACTCATTACTCTTTTTCTTAATTATTCCCAATTGATTATTTTCCAGTAAAAAAAAAAATTACAGAAACATTTTTGTCACTTTACCCTCAATATACAAAATTTAAGAAGTACATTAAATTTGAGCATTAATTTTAAGGAATAAGAGTAAGGTATATTTCTCCACTCTTTATAGTTTTTCTCTATATCCATCAGTAGAGTTAAAATTATTTTTTAGATATTTTGTCTTTTTCGTTATTACTACCTTAATTTTAAAACCATTTACCTTATCAAATGCTCTGTTTACAAAAGCTTTTCAGTGGCTTTTCTGGAGGCTTTCCAATTACAAATTATCTCACATCATTCATTAATTCATTTATGATTAGTTATTTATTAATGGTTATCAAGTACTAATATGTTCCAGGCATTAATCTAAACAGTAATTCATCTAAAGACTAATATCAATTTCTTGTTCTCCTGGAGTTTATATGCTAGTAAAAAAAGGAAAAAAAAGGATTAAAAATTATATATATGTTAGGTTACTGTGAATATTAAGAAGAAAATAAATTAAGGTAAGAGAAAAGAGAATGGCAGGAGCGGAGAGTAGTTACTATTTAAATTGAGGAAGAATAAAAAAACTCTGGCCTGAATGAGAGAAGGAAATGAGCCATTTTAGAATCTGAGGGAAGAAAAGATAAGGAACAGCAAGTAGAATGAACTCAGTAAGGATGTGCTCACTAGGAGACCAATTGGCTGAATATCGGTGTGAGCAGTAGCAAGAAAAACCATGTAGTATCTTACAGGTTTTACAGATTCTTCTGGAAGACATGGGAAGCCAAGGTTGAAATGTGTAATGGAAAATGGCATAAACTAATTATGTTTAAAAGATACCTCTGGTTATTTTGTGGAGAAAGAATTGGAAAGCAAAGGGTTAAATGTGGGTTGCACAGGTAAATGGTAGAGGTGAGATGGTGGTGGTGGAAAACAAGAGGTACCAGGGAAGATGATCAGATTTGGAATATATTTGGAAGGTTGAACAGATAGATTTACTGATGAATTGGAAATAATGTGTAAGGGAAATAAAGTAGCATGAGAATAGTTTTTCAGCAATGTATTTGCCATTCTTATACTTTATCGTTAGTTATGTCCTTCTTTTTTTAATTTTGTATTTTTGTGCTTTCTCCAATTGAGAGCTAGGCTAATAGCTTATCTATTTTATTGTTATTTTTTTCTCTAAGAATCGATTTTACAATTTATTTAATGTTTCCATGTTTTATCTTTTATCTTAATTCCTTTTTTATTCCTTCTTACTTTAAAAATAAACTTTGCTATAATTTTTAAAATATTAGTTTGAATATTTAGTAATCTTAATTTAATTTCTTCTTTCAGAGTAAATTAAAGATTTATGGCTATAATTTTTTCTAACCACAGCTTTTGTCATACATCATAGGTTTTAGAATCTAAAATCTTATTTCTACTTTCTATCTATGAAACTTCGGCCTAGACATCCTCTTCGATATTGGAGTCAATACTAGAATTAAGAAAGAATTTAGAACTTCAGATTATTTTCTTATTTTAATTTTTGTTATAAATTTCTATTCTTAATGCATTATAGTCAGAGAATATTGTCTGTAATATTTCTACTTTAGGGGATTTATTGAGATTTTCCTTGTGCTCATCTGGACAATTTTAGGAAATAATTGAGACTTGAAGAGAAGGAACATTCTGTGTTATTAGTAAATAGAGGTAAATGTACAGCTATTAATTCTATTTAATTAATTCTGTTATTTTGATTTACCATATCCTGATTTATTTATTTTTATTTTGCCTTCATGTGAAATAAGTTATAAATCTCCTACTATTATTGACTCTATATATTGTTTCATGAAAGTGCTAAATTGATAGTGGTTTTGATGTTTTATTTGGAACATGAAGATTCATGATGGGACATCTAGGAGTAGACAAAGCCTCTGCTGACCACAAATAGAAAAGTCTGGGTATCAAATTGCTGCTGAAGGCAACTAAGGTATGAAAGTACAAGATACTGAAAAAAAGGGAAATGGTTCCGGAAGCAAATGGACACATTGCAGTGTTTTGTTTTTTGTTGTCGTCTTTTTGTTTGTTTGTTTTTTGTTTTTTGTTTTTCCCCTAGGTGTATCTGCTAGTTCTGGGCATGCAACAAGAGACTGGAGATCTAGGGAAAATGCTAAGCAGATGTCCCTGCTAAGATACAAGAAAACCAACAGAACCCTTGACCATCCCATGAGGCTAGAGAGACATAAGTTAGAGATTTAAAGAACTAGGATTCCAGTGAGAAATGAGGGGCAGAGAAAAATGTCCATGTTCTGCTGGTTTCCCATTCATGACTGATTTATTTTTGTGGCTATGTGGGAAAAGAAATCTAAAAAGCCAAGCAAAATGTCTTTGAAAAGCAAGGATAGTATTTGATAGTCCCACAGTACTAAGAGACAGGATTTCAAGTTTTGGACACATTGGAAGATAGAGATCCAGGTGAACATCCTGGGCTCTCAATCAGAATCCCTTGGGAACTACACCTTGGAAAATGAATGAGAGAAATCTAGAAAAGCCTTAGAAAAGCTGTAATCCAACCTGGTATTTAATTTCTCATTGGATTAAGAGGCAGGCCTCCTCTCTTTCTGCTATTTGGGGAAGATGAAGAAGGCTTTACAATTTTTCATATACAACATCAGATATTGAATCAAAAAATACCAGGGATGCCAAGAAAACAGACTATGTGACCTAATACCAAGAGGAAAAATAGTCAATAAAGAGATCCACAGGTTCTCATATATTGGGATTATCAAATAAGGACATTAAAGTATCATGACTAATATGTTCAAGAAAATAGAAAGATAAATGAAAACATGAAAAATTTCACCAGAGATTTAGATCTTGAAAAATAGTCAAAATTTCTAAAGTACAAAATACAATAATTAAAATTACAACCTTGATAAAGGGATGTGTAGCAGATTAGACATCAAATGGTAGTGAACTGGTGAACTGAAGTACAAAGCAACAGAAATTTTCATACTGAAGCACAAGAAGAGTAAAAAGGTTAAAAATATGGAAATGTATACAACAAAAACAGTTCAAAATGTCAGATGTGTTATTGGAGTATGGGAGAGGTGTAAGAGAATGAAGCAAAAGCAATATTTCAAGAGAAAATAGTTGATGAAAGTCATCAAGCTGTAGATCTATGAAGCCATTTGTACACTCTCAGAATTAATACATACAAGAAAGATGAAACCAAGACATGTCATAGTCAAACTGCTAAAAATTGCCAAAACAAAGGAAAAATTTGAAAGCGTCCAGAGATGCAGGAGATTGGGGAGCATGGAGGGAGAAACATTAGTAAAAGGAGTGACGACAGACTAAAAAACAAATTTTCAACAGAAATGATGAAAGTCAGAAAGCAATGATATGACATCTTTAAAGTACACAAAGTAAATATCTGTCCAGTTAGAATGTTATATACAGTGGGGGGAAAATCCACCAAAAATGAAGACAAAGTAAAGTCTTTTTAGAAAAAACAATTCAGAAAATATATTGCTAAAGACGTGCATTAAAAGAAATACTAAAGGAGTTTCTTTGACAAAAGGAAAATGACCCCAGAGGGAAATACAGAGATTCAATGAGGAATAAAGAACAATGGAAATAATAAACATGTTATATTTTATAACTAGACTGTATTAGTAGGGTATGCATATTATAATCTCAAAGTAAACACTAAAACAATAGTAACACAATGTAAAACTAATAAATTAACAGAGGTGGGAAAGGCATAAGAAGAAATACGACTAACCAGAAAGAAGAAAATAAAGGAAAGGAAAAAAGAACTTAAAATATTAAAACAGAACTAATTTTAAAAAGTAGATGATGACTATAAATATATAATTTTAAAAAATAAAATATTCTTAGAATATGAAAAACAAAATAGAAGCAAAAACATGTATAAGTGCACATTTTTATAACATACAGGATACTGAAAGATTGAAAGCAAAAGGCCAGAAAAAGATATGTCATGCAAGTATTAACTTTAAAAAGATGGCTATGTTAACATCGAAGTTAAGAGTTTAAGTAAAAAGTATGGCTAAGAATCAGGAGGGGCTATTCTGAACATTAAAGAGATCACTTCAGTAGCAAATACAAGAGTGGTAAAAAATTCACATGTATCTAATAAAAACGGATGAAAATAAATGGACGAAAGTGGCAAAATGAAAAGAAAAACAAAATCACAACTTGTTTGCTAATAGCTCTCTTTGTTGTGATAGAATAAGCAGAGAATATCAGTGGGAACATAAAAATCTGAAGCTGATCTACAGTGACTCACTTTACGTTCCACCAAATGATAAATTGTGCTTACTATTGTATTGGATTTCAAAGGAACATGTATTTGTTAATTTTTGAGGGCAGCGTTCTCTATATATCAATTAGCTCATATAGAGAAGACTGGATTCAAAAACTACCCAAATTTTTCATATGATGCTCCATAAAGTGAGTCTTGATAGTGTTTTATATTAACTTGATTGAGGTATAATTTACATGTAGCAAAATGTATCCATTTCACATGTACAGTTTGATATGTTTTGAAAAATAAATATATTCATGTTACCACTGCCATAATTAAGGTACAGGATATTTCCATTATAGCAAGCAGCTAACTCCTTCATGCCCTGTGCAGTCAGTCCTCTTCTCAATCCCAGGCAACCACCGACATGCTTTCTGTTTATTAAGCACTATAATGTTGTGGATAAAAATAAATCTGTGAAGTCCGACTGCCTTGGTTCAAAGCCTAACTAGCTGTGTGACTTCCTGTAAGTCACTTAACCTTTCTATCCCTCAGTTTTCTCAACTGTAAAATGGAGATCATAATCATAGTAAGTTCCTATTAGAGTTAGAGATGTTACAAGAAATAAATCAATGCATATAAGGTGTTTATAACTGCCTAACATATATTAAGTGGCATAAAATCATTCACTGAGTTCCTAGGGTAAAGACCTACCACGGTCCACAGGAACTTCATTTAGAGACCTACTGTTAAATGAAGGAGGCATAATTATGCGATAGACCACTACTTTCTCTATGTATTATTTGCTATTCAGAATTTTAACAGAATATATATTTATAAGCAACTTCAACATTAGAAAATTCAACTGAAGACATAATGTTAAAATTCCATTTTCTTTATGAAGGCAAAACTGTATGTTTTGAAGAATGAGGATAATCGAGAGAACATTCTTATTCAGAAAAGACAAAAATAGTTTGCATAATTTAACACATTTGCTA
This sequence comes from Rousettus aegyptiacus, assembly GCF_014176215.1. Classification (NCBI taxonomy): domain Eukaryota; kingdom Metazoa; phylum Chordata; class Mammalia; order Chiroptera; family Pteropodidae; genus Rousettus; species Rousettus aegyptiacus. The sequence continues at coordinate 147,809,571 of NW_023416295.1, forward strand.
ACAAACAAATATAAACTCTATTGGTCTAATTAAATTAAGTACCTGTAAAGCAATAATAACAGTAACATTATCTATTCTCATACTTCATGCTCATTAGCAAATAAGAAAGCATCATTAATAAAAGGTACTCTTAAATGCCATCTTCATAACTTATACCTTGGATAAGTAAATTAAATAAGGAGAAAAAAATTCCAACTCATTTCTTGTGAGCAGAAACTACTCAGTTAAAAGGCATTTTTAAATCAAATGTATATCTAGAATAAGATCAATTATAATTATTTTTATATAAATAAAACAATTTAGTGCTTATTTTGCTTTTAACTGATTTCTAACAACTGCAGTCCCAGTTATGATTAATTATATAAATTATGTCTAGAGGATGTACATAAATATCTTCTGATAGTTGTTATATTCAACTTCCATGGTTCAGAAAAAGAATCTTAATTCATAATCAAGATAAACTAGGAACCAAATTCAATACCTTTATATCAGTAGGAAAAATGTATAATTGGTATGGCATATAAAGTATCAACAGCAACAGATTATGGTTTTTAATAGAATATTTCAGTCTGAAAGTTGTTTTTTAAAGATATCTATCAATGCCAAAACTTTAAAGATGTCAAAATTTAAATTTACCATTATTCCTACATGTATAAACTTAAGAATATATTTGAATAAAAAGGGAAAGAAATAAATCAACTAGATTTTTTCTTTTAGTAAGCCATGCTTCAACTCAGATATCACAAAATTGACTGTTTTATTCAGTTCTCCTTGGTAATACAAAGATAAAATATCCATTAAAATATTGTGTTTTAATTTAACCACCTTAGTAATAAGGCGAAGATCACTACATAGAAAAGTATGTTCATGACCATCTTTATGCCAGAAATTACACTAAAGAAACTTAAAAGATATACTAACAAACCACAACATTCAGGATTTATCTGGTCTTATTTCAAATAAACAAAGTGGGAAAAATTGAGAAATGTGAGACTTTGATATTTGATAATCTTAGTAAATTAACATTATTTTTAAGGTATAATAATAGAATTATGGTTTCCTTTAAGAGTCTTTATCTTTTAGAGATACATAATGAAATATTTACAAAAGAAACAATATCATATTAGGGATTTATTAGAATATTATGTATACTTTATTTCTCTTTTTGGTTTCTTCAAATACTGTAATAAAATCTACAGCCCTTCAATTTGCAATTTTATAATTATATTGTTTATAATAGAAGTCAGGAAAGTTAGAAAAGATGGTGAGCTCTCAGAAAGCACAAATATTACTCTTACTGTGGTGTAGCACAGACTTGTAACCAACGTTCCCTTTAGTTATCCTAGATTTTTTTGATGTTGGTACCAGTTGGTAGTTTTTTTTCTTTAAACTCTTTAAACGCTGATTTTAAGAAGTGTTGCTTTGTAGTGGATTGTGTCAAGTTAACCTGATAAAACTAAATGTCATGTGCTTTACTGTGCAAACACCACTGTCTTCAGATTTTAAAGAAAATGTACCTTTAAAAGAAAACAAATGATAATCTCTGAGAAGTTTGTAAACTGTTCTATGATGTTTGAAGTAACAATGATAGAACTACATGTCTTCCCAACTTCTTAATAATTGTGCCTACAAGTTTTAAGACACTTTTGCTTATTTGGTACCTGAAGAATTGGAGAAATTATTTTTTTCATCATGAGTTCCCAAATTCTATATTTTGATGGTTCATTTTGAGGATTTCACAATTACTATTTCAGATCCAGTCAATGTTTTTGCATCAAAGAACCCACTACACTCATTTCCCTTTGAACACTTTGACGTCATATGAGACAGTTATATCATGCCAAAGTTTATCACAATAAACTCAAGCTGTGACTGTATCGACATAAAACCCGAACATCCAGATGAAAAGGGAAAAATCTAATGAATCATTTGTGTGCTTCTATAAAAGACTTAATTTGTTGAAAATATGTTTTTAGTTGCATATATTTTCAAATATGAAACCAGAATTAAAGAAACAAAATCCTGAGGGTTTTTCGTGTGTGTGTATGATCTATTTAAAGATAGGCAAATAGCCATAAAAAGACAACTGGAATACCGACTGACTTTTCCATGAAAAGACATAAATATGAATATATCATGCAGACTAAAAAGCATAGACATTATTTCATGCATTAAGTTTTCTCATTGCTTTTGTTTTTAGAGGAATTAACTAAAACAACTCCTTTTGAAAAATATTTCAAAACTAATGTTTCTCTATCATATCTCCTGGGATAATGATTTCTCATTTAATGATAATGAGCTCTTGAATTGCCATAAATCCTTAATATTAAATGTAATGAACAATAGATTTGGTGGACATTATTGGAAAGCCTTTTATATAATTACTTTAGCCATGTCAATAGTAAATACCTTCAGAGTGTTTCTCTTACAGAAGTCAATAACAACAGAAGATCTGACAGGGGATGTAAATTGTAGTATTTCAATTCTGGTCTTTAATTATACATTCTTTAAAAAATCAATATAGTTTTCTAATTTAGATGATGGCAGTTTTGGTTTCCAGTGATTAAGTAACTATTTAAAAGAGGTTAGTTGTGGTAAATAGGCAAAAATCCTCAAATCCCCAAACACATGGAAGGTTGGGCTTCAGCCATCCCACATAGCTTTAGCTATCCATCATTAGGTGTGATAACATGACATTCATTTTCTTAAGTGGTTTTATTAGTTTCACCTATTTGTAATACTTAATATTTAATGGCAAGGGAGAATTGCCAACAATTAGCTCCTGGACAGAGGCCAATCTACTCATATTAAACTGATGTTTGCCCCAGCAGAGTTCCCAAGGCTATATAAATAACACAAATGAATAAGAAAGCGAAACTTTCTCTGAGATATTCGCAGGGAACCATCAGCAGCAGAAGAGTCAGAAGGCTCTCTTTGAGTTCCCTAGACACAGCCTCAAACTGCACAGGAAACTAGCACCTGCTGAGAAAGCTCAGTAGCGTACCAGTCCAAACTGGAGCAGTCAGAAATGGATTTTCTCTTTTTGATCAAAGAAAACATGGAGAGAGATAAAATTACTGTATTTTATGAATATACATTATAAAGTGTAACAGATGATAACTATAGCCAGAATCCAAATATCACAGAAAGCCACATACTCAGATTATGTGTGTGGATTTAAGTTCATTAAAAGGTATATGTGTTATTTAAGGTTCTGAGTCTTAATTCTAGTTCTGCCTTTTGCAAACTGTTAGAAAAGAATTTTCCAGGCCCCAGTTTCATGACTGGTAAAGTGAGAACCATAGTTGTACCTAATTTATCAGTCATAAGAAGTAAAATAAGGTACATTAAACTATATCACTGTACTGAAAGTACTCAATAATTTATTAACTACTATTCATGTTTTTATAGTCAGTCATACGTATGGTTTCCATCTTGAGCAAAAGAAAACAAATGAGATACCTCAGTCAATTTTAATTTTACATAAATAATGAGCAATTGTACTTAATATAAGTATGTCTCATGCAATATGTGAAACATATTTTTTTTACATTATTCACGGTTTATCTGAAATTCAGATTAATCTGGGCACCCTATATTTTCTCTGGTAATCCCATTCATACATAAATAGAGTCAAGAAAATTCATTTACCTATTACTTGGTCAAAAATCTACTGGTAAATAAAAGGAACTAAGTCAGTCAAACAAAACGTACCCATTAACTTCTTGCCCATTACTCAGAGAAACATTGCCTAAGTCCTTACTCATTGTCTATGCACCTTAACTTAGCACTTTAAAAATTATATTCCGATTAAAAGATGCTTGTCTTAGAAAGTTGCACGTATAAAAGAGATGAAAGTATAACTTGTGGAAAAGCTGCAGGCCTTCGAAAGAAGCATTAGCACAAATAACTGCTGGCTACAAGATGTGTTCCCGGCCAGGCCTTCCTTGAGCCCCAGTGCTTTATTTCCTATTGGCTCTGTCAAGCTTGTGACCCCACAGAGCCACAGACTTTGGCTCCTCCATTGGTATCTCTTGTGCTACCCCAATATCTGGCCCCAGTCACGTCCCTGAACTTGTTTCAACTACATGGACTGTGCTTTGGAATGCTGTCCATGTTTTCTCAGTAATTCCACCCCTGCTTTGTTCCTGGCTAGACTTTACACCCTCAGCTCGGTGCCAATATCTTGCACAAGTCCATTTTGCTATGTTACCAATACAGAAACTGTTTCTAAGCCCAAACAGATTAGACTCTACAAATTAGTGAAAGAGCCAGATATAACAGGAACACTGATAGCAGTGAGAAATTATGGTTAGCCACCTGACAGCAGTGATATGCTGTGATAATAGTGAGCCATTGGTTGAGAACTCACTGCTTGTCAGTCACCGTGTTAGACACCTAGCTACACTGTTCCTTCTCATTCTCTTCAAAGCAGGCAATTCTACATTCATTTTACAGATGAAGAAAATGATATCACACTGCTAGTGTGTTCACAGCTGGAATTGAATACATCTCCCTAATTCTACGAATTACATGCTTTCAACCACAAAAGGCTACTCAGTAAAAGAGAACATAGGAAAAAAAGAAAAGTGTCATGACCCAAAAAGCATTGTAGTCTTGACCCACCAAATACAGTGCAAACAGTAACTATTTGACCCATCTGTATGATTATAAATATATATACATACATATGTGTATATACATATATATGTAAAATCATCACAAAGACTTAAATTATTCAGACAGTACAGTGAGGTACTGTCTCACTGTTTCAATTCTGGCGTTACTACTTCCTTCTAGGTATGAGACTTTGACCAAGTTTCTTGACTTCTTTAGGCCTCAGGTTCTTTTGTAAAATGATGGTGACAGTGCCTGTCTCATAGGTTGGGAGCGAGGCTATAATGAGAGTGCAGGTGGTGTATTTAGCTCCGTGACAATCGCTGAAAAATGCTAGCTTAAAAGAACACAAGGAAATATGCAGTATATTTTAGATTTTACTTCCCACCCCCCATAAGGAAAAGCTGTTTTTAAAAGGATACAGCCTTTAACTAACGAGAAGTCAGATATTCGGAATGATTCACACATTTAGGGTTCTCCAACAGCAAAAACTGTATGTGTGTGTGTGTGTGTGTGTGTGTAATTTGTATACACACATATAGAGTTATTTAAAATGCTAACCTTTCTTCAGCTAATTTTAAATCCTGAAGGATCCTTATACCCCTAAGACATTGATCTTTTCAGAATTCGAGGAACTGCAGTCTAAGTGTGCATACCTCAGCCCTTATGTCAGTACTATATTCTCTATATTCTCTGCAAACTTTCCCTATATATAAATAGTGATAAAATATATATATATGTATATATCTCTACTGATATGATATATACATGATATAGATATATAGATATCCACGCTTTATATACTATACCTATACCTACCTATGTGTTATTGCTAGTTTAAAAGACACACAATCAAACACACACACACACAAAATTCTGCTGGAGCCAATAATATTATCCAGAAAGAAATTAGGTCTAGAATAATTAAGAGACAACCCACCTTCACCTTCAGGAGTTGTCATTTTTGAAGTGATGAATGCCAAAGATTTAAAAGTGGTGAAGAAAAGATAAAAAGTTCTATCTGGAATATTCTCCTTTGTGTGGCATTTGGGAAGTCAGTCTGTGTGGTCTCCACATCTGGATTTGTTTGAGAGGAAAGCTGTGGCGGGGAGAACCAGCAGCGGGCATGGAGACCAAAGATTTGGATTGTAATCCCAGTTCTGCCATGCCCTAGCTAGCTAAGCCTCTTAAAACCACAAAGCTTCAGTTTCCTTGCTATAAACTGTGAGTAATACCACCTACATTAGAGGATTTTTGCTAATAATAAGGGATTTCTGTACCAAAGCTCCTAACACAATGTTTCACACACAGTAGGCTCTTAGTTGTCAAATGACATGGTTGAAAAGGGTTCAATTTGCCTTTGCTCTTCTAGAAACATTAAGTGCAGAATGACTGCTATTGTATGATTTGCCTAGTAGTTTCAATAAGGAATCAAAGAAATGTTTCTGAAAAGTTTGCAAGTTTTCAACAACAAAGAAGATAAAAATTTCAATATTTGGAAGTTTAAAAGGATTTAAACCTTTTGATACCCATATCTAGTTTAAAGCAATTTCTGAGTAAATTGGCAAAGTATTAAGGTCACAGAAAATCCTCTCATTACAATTTTTAAAAGCATGTATAGGAATGAATGTACTTAATAACACTGGATTTTACACTTAAAAATGGTTAAAATGATTTTTTTTTATTATGTGTATTTTATAATTTAAAAAAATGAGAGGAGAAAAGTGTGTGTAAGAAAGAGAGGCTAACATGGATAAGGCTACTGCTATACATCCAGAGGCAGAAAAAAGGTTTGTTTCATGTTTTTTGTCTTACTTTTTTCCCCTCTGTTTAAGAAATTTAAATTTAAAGCTTTGAAAGTATATAAGACCAAAAGTATTTATTAAGAACTTTTTGATTTGAGCTATATTATATGGGAAGGGTTGAGAGTACAAACTGACGATTCTATACGTGAATGAATTCCAAAACACCTGCCTAGAATATCACTTAAAATATTAATTAAAACTTCTGCAACAGAGATCTATTGAACTGCAATCTTTCAGACTGCGCATAGTAACACCCAGGGGATTGCTACCTAGCCAGCTAGCTAGGTGCTGGATCACTGCGTTAATCTAACTACCAAGCTAGGAGACAAGGACAGGATTTGGTGCTAACTCAGTAACAACAGTATTTCTTTTATGGGCTCATCATCTTATATGCAAATACTACTTGAGTATGCCATAATCATGGGATAAAGCTGATTGAACTTGAAGATTTAAGTTCTAGATGTATCGATCTCCTTTTCTGAGATAAGATAAAGAAAATGGAGAGAGAACTTAGTATTCATAAATTGTGCTCTTTGGAAACCTAAAACTGTGGTCAATTATGCAGATATTACTTTTATTATTTACCAATAAGGATATTATGATAGCTACCACCTATTACACATATTCTGTGTGTTGTGCACTGTGCAAAATTCTGTTCATGGTTCATCTCATATAATCTTCATAACCACTTCTTGAAGTACGGAATTAGATATACCTCATATTGTAGGCAATAAAAATAAAAATTTTAGAGAGATACAAAAACTTGCCCAAGGTCACACAGCTCAGGACAATACTCAAGTTCACCTGCTAGCAAAGATTGTGATATGAACTACTTTATCTAATTGCCCCTTATATTTATTCTAGATGATGTAAATTATCAAGGTTCCTAGATATTTTTAAATACATGACTTTTCTATTCAGATATTTCATCTATGACAACCACGAAAAAAAGTACTGATATGCATACATAGTAGAGTATATTTAATTAAAGACGGTCATAATTATATCTAGCTTAAAGCACTTATAAAATTTTTCAAATTTAATAGAAAGACAGGATGCAGAAATAGTGACAGAATTAGAATTTAAACTTACTGTATATTTCTACAGAGAGAGAGTTGATATCTCTAACTCAACAGGAAAAAAATAACCCTGTAGAACACTGGAAAAAGTACACAAACAGGTCAACCACAGAAGAGAATATTAAAACACTGACCAAAAAAATGTTAAAGATCAGTTTTATTAAATTGAACATAATTTAAATGCCAATTATTATAAAATGTTTAAACATAAGTTGATCCATGTTCTGGAACACTGTATAATCCTTTAAATGAATGTTACAGATAGATATCAAGGTCTTGAAGTTCTGGAAGAATGTTTGCCAAACTGGTTTTCTCTAGGAGCAGACTGGGTCTGAGATTCTGACATCATGGGCAAGAGGATGGAGGAAAGGTAATATACATGCTGGTCAAAGGATGTACTTTTGAAATAATAATTCATAAAGATCTATGCACTCCAATATTCATGGCAGCACAATTTACAATAGCCAAGATACAAAAGCAACCTAAATGCCCATGAACAGACAATTTGATAATGAAATTATAGTTCATATATACAATGGAATATTACTCAGCCATTAAAAAAAAATGAAATCCTACCATTTCCAATGACATGGATGAACCTAGAGGTTATTATGCTGAGTGAAATAAGTCAGACAGGAAAAGATAAATACCATATGATTTCACTTATATGCAGAATCTAAAGAACAAAAATAACAAACTAATCAAAAACATACTCACAAATATACTGGACACTTTGGCGATGGACAGAGGGGAGGTTTTTGGTGAGTTAGGAGAATGGGGTGAAGAGTTAAAGAAGTACAAATTAGTAGCTGATAGTTGGTCACGGGGATGGGGAACACTGCAGAGGAAATGCAGTTAGCATTAATATGATGGCTAGGTGGAGGCCCAGAAGGAGGAGGGAGCAATTGGGGGGATAGTTTTCATGAACTATATAGATGTCTAACCAATGTACTATATACTTGAAACTAATTTAAATAAACTTTTTAAAAAAGGATGTATCTTTTTTCTATAATATTTCTATATTTCTAAAATATTTCTATAATATTTTACTTTTTCAAGATAAGTAAACTGTATTGCTCTTGAATTTGAAAATTAAATATTAAAAATTGATTTGACTAAGAAAAAGATGAGTTAAACATTGAACTTAATTCCCAATTATATCATAAAAAACTAAAAAACGTATGAGAAGGAGACACAAAAAATACAAATAAAACAATATTTTAGAAACATTTACAGTATTATCCACACTATTTTGGAATCTTTAACATAAAATTCACACATTTGCATGTTTATACTTATAATATTATAATAATGTCACATATGTATTTTATATCATTTTACAGTTTACAAAATACTCTCACCTAGTATAATGGGTTGAAGGTGCCCCCCCCAAAAAAAAAATATGTTCATATTCTAATTCCTGGAACCTGTGAATGTTATCTTACATGGAAAAGAGTTATTGCAGATATAATTAAATTAAGGGTCTTTAGATGAGGATATCATCATAGAATATCCAGATTATTGCTAAATTAAATGACAAATGTCCTTAGAAGAGAAAGACAGAGGGAGATTTGAGATAAACATATGAGGAGGTGATGTGACTACTGGAGGAGTACAGCCACAAATCAAGGAAGACCAATAGTAATGAGAAGTTTCAACAGGCAAAAATGGATTCTCTCCTAGACCCTTCCAAAGGGAGTGTTACCCTGCCAAAAGATTGATTTAAGACCTCACATTTACAGAACTGTAAGAGCATAAATTTTTGTTTTAAGCACCCAGTTTGTGGTAATTTATTATAGCAGCCACAGGAAGCTAACACATATAACTTATATCTCATTTAGTTTTTTTTTTCTTATAACAACACTTTGAGGTACCTAGATTCAAATGTTATTTTTCACCCCTTCTCAAACTTTTCCAAAAAATAGGATTATAGAACATGACCCAGTGAGATTTATTGCAGGGATTCAAGATTGGGTCGACATAAAAATCAATTACTGTAATACACCATTTAAATAGAATAAAAGAAAAAAAATGATCATTTCAATGGACATGGAAATTCAATAGACACATAAGCTGATCCTGAAATTCTTAAGGCAAGGCAGAGGTCCAGAATAGCCAAAACAATCTTGAGAAAGAAGAACAAAGTTGGAGAATTCACACTTAACAATTTCAAAACTTACTACAGAGCTACAGTAATCCAGACAGTGTGGTATTAGCATAAGGATAGACATATAGATAAATGGAATAGAATGAGGAGTCCAGAAATAAACCCTTACATCTATGATCAACAGATTTTAATAAGTGTGCCAAGAAAATTCAGAAAATATAGTCTTTGTTGAAAATATAGTATGATGAGCACATACAAAAGAATGAATTTAGACCTCCTATCTACCTATGCTATATAAAAATAATAATAATAATAATAATAACTAAAATGGATAAAAGACCTAAAAGTAAGAGATAGAACTTTTAGAAGAAAGCATAACAGAAAAAGTTTATATCAGATTAGGCAGTGGGTTTTTTAGATATGACAGCTAAGAAAACAAAGAAACATAATAAGACTACAGAATTTTAAAAAATTTTGTGCATCAAAGGACATGATCAAGAAAGTGAGAAGACAACTGATGGAATGGGAGAGAATTATTACAAATCTGAATAAGGGTCTAATATCCATAATATATAAATTCCTATACAACTCGACAATAAAAAAGACAAATAACCTAATTTAAAAATGGACAAAGGATTTGAATAGACATTTCCCCTAAGATGTACAAATGGCTAAAAATCACATGAAAAGACCTTGAACATCATGGATAGGCAAATGCAAATCAAAACCACAATGACATACCACTTACTCACTTGGATGGTAACAATAAAAATAATAGAAAATAACAAGTATTGGTGAAGAGGTGGAGGAATTCATACATTGCTGATGAAAATGTAAATTAGTATAGCCATTCTGGACAAAAATTTGACAGCTCCTCAAAAATGTAAAAGTAATGTTATCATTCCTACTATACATTAAAGAAAGTTGAAAACATTTTTACTCCAACATTTCTTGCTTATGAATATTCATAGCAGCATTTTCTAAAATTGCCAAAAAGTAGAAACAACACAAATGTTCATCAACTGCTGAAATGGATAAACAAAATGTATTATTTTCAAACAATGGAATATATCCAAAGAAATAAAGTACCAATACATGCTACAACATGGATGAACTTTGAAAACATTATGATAAGTGAAAGAACCAAGATGCAAAAGGTCACAAATTGCATGACTCTGTTTATATGAAACGTCTAGAACAGGCAAATCCATAAAGACCAAAAGTAGATTAATGGTTGCCACAGGCCAGGGGGACTGGGAGAGACTAACAGGTATGGGCTTCTTTTAAGAGTAGTGAAAATGTTCTGAAAATAGACAGTGGTGATGGCTGTACAACCTTGTAAATATACAAAACCCACTGAAATGTAAATTTTAAAATAGTTTCATAATATGTGAATTATATCTTAAGACAAGAACAGCAGAAGAGAGACCTCTAAAATTTACCAGAGAACATTCCCTATTCACTCTGGCTAAAAGCTTTCACTAGTTCCACACACGAGAATGAATGGAAAATGTAGTCCAGAGGCCCCTTGAAGATTGCAGTATGTATTTGTGTTGAAGTTAATGAATCCCAGATTTCCTCAACCATTCTAACTAATCCTTTCTTCATAAATCCCAGAAATACAGACTCCTACAAACAACAAGTGTTGGTGAAGATGTGGAGAAAAAAGAACTCTCATACACTTTTGGTGGGAATGCAAATTGGTAAAACCACCATGGAAAACAGTTTGGACATGCCTCAGATATTTAAAAATAGAACTACCTTTTGATCCAGCAATTGCACTTCTGGATTTTTATCCAAAAAAAAAAAAAAAAAAAAAAACCCCAAACATATCTATTCATCCCTATGTTCGCAGGCACGCTATTCACAATAGCCAAGAAATGAAAGCATCTAAGTATCTATCAATAAACGATTGACTAAGGGAGTTATGTTACATACATACAATGGAACATTACTCAGTCATTAAAAAAATGAAATCTTACCCTTTACGCCTACACAGATGGACCTAGAGGTGAGTGAAATAAATCAGACAGAGAAAGATAAATACCATATTTCACTTATATGTGGAATCTAAGAAACAAAAGAAATTAACTAAACAAAAACAGACTCACAGAGACAAAGAACAAACTGGGGAGTTGGGAGGCTGGGTAAAAAAAGTGAAGAGATGAGGACGTACAAATTAGTAGTTACAAAAACAGTCACGGGAATGTAAATAGTTAAAGAAAGTCTAGGAGTACATGTTTATGATATAGTGTAGGGAATACTTCTCTAAAAAGCACAAAAAACCTAATAAGTTAATTACATTAAAATTTAAAACTTTGAATCAATGAAAGTCACTATAAAGAAATTTTTTTAAAGTATCAAATACTCTAAATAATACATTTGGCAAATATATATATATATATATATATATATATATATATATATTTCTATACACAGGGAAGGAAAGGGGGTTAGAAATAAGAGAGGGGGAGATGGTTGAGAGTGTGGTCCTTCACAGATCAGGCATAGTAGTTGTTATCCTTTGTTTGTACAATGGTTTTTAGAAATAAAATTCAAGTATGCATCAAAAAAATAATTTCAATAAATAAAACAAAAATAAAAGCTAAATCTTCCAGTTACTATGGCCGCATGGAAAACAAAAATAAACCAAAAAAAAAAAAAAGCCTACCCGAAAATGTGGTGGCAGAAAATAACCATTTAACATGGTCATGGAATTCAAACAGGCTAGAGGCAAGATGGCTTTTCTCTGCTCTGTGACGTCTGGGGCCTCAGTTGGAAAGCTCCAAAGGGATAAAATCATCTGTAGACACCTTCACTCATGTGCCTGGTAGTGGATGTTTGGCTGTGGGCTGCGACCTTTGCTGGGAGTGTTGACTAGAACACTTTCCTACAGCCTGGGCTTTCTCACAGCATGGTGGCTAGGTTCCAAGGACAAGCATCACAGTAGAGGACAAGAGAGAGCCAGGTGGAAGCTGTTTCACCTTTTATGACCTAGCTTTCAGAAGTCATTCAGTCACTTCCAGCACTGCTGCCCCTTAGAAGCGAGTCACTAAGGCTAGCCTGTATTCAGTGGTGGGAATAAAGAACTCAACTCTCATTAGAGGAATGTCAATGTCACATTTTAAGAAAAACATAGGAATAGGATATATTGGAAAAGAAAATCTGACATACTCTTTAATAATAGCCTTCTGGGTGTTGGAGGAAAGTGTGATCTACTCAATGTAAATTTTACAAAATGGAAACTGCGATTCTGTGTATAAGCCGCTAGACTTAAATGAAAACAATATAAAACGATTTCTCCAACAATATGATAATTAATGAACGGATATTTAAAAGTTGTATTTATTCTGAGTACTTTCTTATGGTTTACATATTTGATCAATCATTCATTTAATTATTCATTCATTGAACAGAAGTTTATTATTGCCAAGTATTCTTTTAGACTCTGGGATACATGAGTGAGCAAAAAAAGACACATGGCATCCAGCCTTAGCAGAAAAGAATAATGACAGTGGAATCACATAAATATGATAAAAGCAAAAATACAGCATTGTAGGAGCACAGTTTAGTGTCTGCTCAGACTACCCAGATACATAAATAGCCATAGTGTGATTTGTAGGCTTTAGGTATTAGTGATAAACAACTTGGTCTTGAAAGAAAATATTAGTTGTTGAAAAGGATATCCCTCCACAAATGAAGGAAGAGAGATATCATAGAAAGATGTAGGCAATTTAAATAATTAACTAAAGAGTAAAACAGTATAATTCAGTGGCAGAATTTACACTCCCTTATCCTCTCAACCTCCCTTCCCAGTCTCCAGTCCCCATCAGATCAACCTGGTGGGGAAGAATTAAGAATCTTAGTTAATACAACAAGTTCCACCAATTTTTTTAAATCCTAAAGACACTGAACGTATTGGGTTTTTTAATGACCCACGTAATCGTTTTAAGTTTTTCACATTACTACGCCTATGTCCATAGAGTTAATATTTGTCACCTCTCACTGTGTTTAATCAACGTACAGAAAATGCAGTTTAACTTTAGTCATTTCCAGAAACTTCCATAGTCTACAGTCACACTGATGTTACGCTGGCATTTACTTTAGAACACTTTGAATGTAATTGGATCTTTTTTCCCCCAAGCCTTAATTACTTGAGATAACAGAACATGAAAGGAGTGACAATGTAATTATAGCTTTACGTTGCTGAAATTCAATCAATTTCACAAGTTACATAAAAGAGAGAGGACATTAACCAACTCACCCAGAGAACAGAATCAACAGCTGTAAGTATTCCTGCCCATGATGGTTTATGCCTAGAAAAGGAGTCTTGTGAAATGCCAGCTGGGAAGAAGTGACTCCTGCCATTTTGAACATAAGACTATAAAACAACTGCAACCAAGCAGGCAGTTTAGTTTGATTTTGAAAACACAAAATTATATGTAATTTTCAGTGTAACTAAAATCCATTTGGATAAACTAACATTTTTTTTTCAAAAGTGAGAAAATGTTTAGGAAATATCCTCCTGAAAACTCACCTACTTAAAAATAAAGTGTAAGTTGACTTGTACTGTCTAGAGTACATTCTTACCTCATCCTCTCTCATACTCCCTGCACACCCTCCATCTCTCCAACCTCACATGACAGTAGGTATTGTCATTTCGCCCATTTCCAGTTCATTTCCAACATTAGACTATAATCTCCGAGAGGGCACGGACTGGGTCCTACTGTCCCTATATACTATTATCTGCATTTAGTGGACATCTGAAGGATGTTTGATAAAAGAAAGAGAGGGGAGGAAGATAAAGAGAAAAGGAAGGAAGGAAGGAAGGAAGGAAGGAAGGAAGGAAGGAAGGAAGGAAGGAAGGAAGGAAGGAAGGAAGGAAGGGAGAAACAGAGGGGAGGAGAGAGGGAGGAAATAAGGGATTTTTGAAGATTGAAGCAAAACTGATAATAATAGAAAATAGGTTCTGAACAATATTTTAAAGTTTTCACTTTGATTTGTTTAGATTTGTACTCTGACTTTAAACTAGGAAGAGAGTCTCACTTCCCCTCATGTATTTGTTTCCCTTAACTACATCTAAAAATAACATCTGATTTACAAAGAATATGTAACACATTCAAGTCTTGTTGCTGTTTGTTGATGCTTATTGGAAGTAAGGACCAGAAATTTTTCTTAATAGATTCCTGTCTTCTCTGAATTCCTTTGGGATTTGTCATATGGAGAGTTAAAGGTAATCAACCATTATACATTTTACTACAAGCTTTCTCACAACTCCAGTTAACATATTTAATGGTACCATCTTTATTGGTCACCATAAAAAAGAAGTACCTTTTTTATGAGCTTATCATCACATTATCACAGAAAACTCAACAGTGTTACCATGAAAGCAAAGGAACATCCACATCTAGAGGCTCTCCTTGCATTTTGAACTCACAGTAGTTAAAAAAACAAAAACAAAAACAAAAAACCCATACTTCTTAGACTCATACTTTGTTCCTAGAAACTGTATGATTTTTTTGTTGATATCTACTTGTAAAAAATAATATTCTCAACACAAATATTATGAAATGACTTCTAAATAAAATTTATTCACACTGAAAGAAAGACTTATGTAAGTCTTTACTTGAGGCCAACCTACTATGATATACCTTGACACAGAAATCTGGAAATAAAGCTGTTCTTATTTTTTAATTGGAAATATGGATAATATGCCTGAACTTATATTTGAGAATTAAACCAAATTGGAATTTCCTCCATATTTCTGGGAGCAAAAAAATACTCCGATAAGTATATAAGGATGAGAAAAACCTTTTAATCTTCTTTTTTTTAAAAAAAAAAAATCTTTTAATCTTTTAAAGACAAAGCAAGAGAGATATTTGAGTCAATATCTGATAGTAGCTAGCCCTCAGGCCTGGAAAAAAAAAAAATGCCAGGTCTTGTCATGAGTTAGCTGGTTTTAAAAGACCACTGCAAAACCTATCTGCCTGACAAACCTCTGCCTCAAGTAGAAAAGCCATTTTGATATCAAGAGATTTATTAAAAGATGCTATTGATGGTTTTATGGTATAGAGTGTAACGTGTTATTGGTGAAAGTGACTTTTCATTGTTATTCTCTAAAGTAGTTTACATGAAGGACACATTTTAATTTTAAAATCCACATAACTATGAGAAAATTTTATATATAATATCTACAAAATATTTAGATACTAGAAGAATCTGTTCTGGTTTATGAATAGAAGATTAAAGAGATTTCAAATTTTTCATCCACAATTTGTTTATAAATAACCTAAGGAAACACAACATATTAAGTTTCCTAAGAACAATATCATAACATATGGTTTTTTAAAGTAATAAGCCACTGTTAAACAGAATGTGGATAATATTATTTGTTCTATTGCACTGGTTCCTGTAAATTCGACTTCAAATCTTCTTAGGGAGATCTGACACATAATACTTTTTAAATCTTATTATTCTGTGAGTTAGGATCCAAAATAGAATTGAGCTCAAATATTTAATATGACTTTTATGGGAATATATCTTATACTCTAAAGCAAGGCAAAACAATACCAATTATCATAAGGCATAACAATATTCAGGAATCATATACTTAAAAATCTCTCAGTGTGCCTAATTTAAAATATGTCTGGGGAAGCCCTACTCTGTTCTCAGGAATGAGGGCCTACGAGAAAAGAACATTCTTAATAGGGAGCAGATAGACAGAAGAAATCTAGTAGATTAAATGTTTTGTTTATTTTTTTTTTTACTTTTGCAAAGTTTACATTACACTGTTACTTAATTTTTTGTATTTTTGAAAGTGTTCTAAACTTACAAATGGAAGAGATTATGTTTTAAACAACTCAAAGCAATATGCATGATAAGAACCACTGTAAGTGCAGAATAAATATTAATAATTAATTGTCTGGTGATTAAACAGGTTGGAGGCATGGGATTCAAGTTATGCTGGTATCCTATCTGGTAGGATTTTATAACTGAAACCAGTGGGTACTAATCTTATAATCTACAGACTTTGGAGAGAACTCTTCATGAAATACACTAAGCAAACGTGATGTCCCATTCACAGTGGATATGTGGCTAGGATCTTATTAAGGACTGTTGTTTTGTGCTGTTATAGAATTTTTCATTTATTTTTACATACCAAAATGAAGCAAGAACTGACTTGCAAAGCCAATGTGAAAATGAAAATTGTGTGTTATCTTGTGAATTACACTCTTTTGTTGGTGGAGTCCCATCTTTCCGAATAGCTGGTTCTAATAACCCAACTCTCTGCTTTGTAGCAGGCACAGCCATGACTGCTCTCAAGGTATCTATGGCTAATTACAGTAGTTCCTGGTTTCGCTTTCTGCAGTTTGTTTCCCACGGTCAACCACTGTCTGGAAATATTAAACGGAAAATTGCAGAAATAAACAACTCATAAATTTTAAATCACTCAGTGTTCTGAGTGGTGTGACGAAATATGCATCATCCCACTTTGTCCAGTATATCTACACCGTACACGCTCCTGCCGATTAGTCACTTAGTAGCCATCTTAGTTATCAGATGGACTGTGTGATATCCTTCCTAGTGCTTTAGTTCAAGTAACTTTTAATTAACTTAATAAGGTCCCAAAGCCATTCACATAACCTTTTTTACAGTATTGTTATAATTGTTCTACTTTATTATTAGTTATTATTGTTAATCTCTTACTGTGCCTAATTTATAAATTAAACTTTATCATAAGTATATATATATATATGTACATACGCATGTATGTTTATGCATATACAGAGCTTGGTACTATCCACAGTCTCAGGCATTAACTAGGGGTCCTAGAATGTACCCCTCAGGGGGAAGGAGAAACTACAGTATAACCAAGCAAATTTAAATATAGTATTTATTTGAATAATGAATCCATGGAAAGAGACTCTCTGGATGGAGAATTTATTCAATTAATAATTTAAATTCTAAATATGTAAAGAAAACCTCTCAGGGCATGAAAATATAAAGGGGCTTTTATAACTGTAAAAGTTTTATCTTTCCTATAATGGAGACTTGTCTCCATTAATATATTTAGCTTATTGATCAGTTCTGAGGGGGTTGCTGGACCTCTACTGGGCTTAAAGAAATTATTCTATACTGTTGACATTTTGTAGATAAGAAAACCAAAGCACAAAAATCCTCAATAAATGGTCTGCAGATAAAGGCAGTCTTTCCAGAGCTGAGACTTATGAGTCCTAAATCACATCTTGAATTATCACTAAATCCTGTTCTAGCCAGTTTCCTGTTTTCTTGTTACCATTCTTTATTTTAGAATGGGTTGAAATACTTCTCACGTTGCTTTCAATGATTTATTTTCTATTACAATTAGATATAGTGATTAAAATGTTTTACATTTTTGTGTTTTCTGTGCACATGGATAACATCTAGACAGACTCCCCCTTCACATACTCTATACTTTAAGCAAATAGGACAGAATGGTCATGAAGAATTACATTTTTTTCTCAAGGTTGATTAGAGCAAGAATGACTATAATATCCTAGGAAGGAAAAATACTGGAAGGTCAGTTTTTTCCCCCTTTTTTCAATAAGCAAACAGTCATTTAGCAATGTAACAAAAAAGTCTTATTGGAAAAGTATAGCTTAGTGTTATCAGTGTTATCACATATATTCCATGACAAAAAAAAAAAAAAAAAAAAAACAGAACAATAATTATCCTGCCAAGCAAAAGCCATAAATTGTGAGTATACTTCCAATTCTCCCCTATTTTGAAAGGTCTGTAAATGTCATGCATTGGGATATCAAGAAACAGAAATTCAGTAAACACAAAGGTCATCTGACTCTTCTATTTTAGAAAGGCTTTGAGATAATAATGAAAGCTGTACCTTAAAACTTTTAAAAATCTTAACACTTTTTAAAACTTTATCTTAAAACTGGTCTTAGGGCCCACAGACTTCCATATAATGTAATTGTATAGAATAATGAATAATGCAGTTTAAAGCAAATTGTGACATCATTTTACATGTGCATACATTTTTCGGTAATTGAGCAAATGAATTAGTCTGTGACTGTGCTTAGTAGAATTAAGCTGTCTGAAAATTACAGTATTAAATATTTGTTTTATATAAGAAAAACTGCTTTGAGCTATTTAGTTTGATGTATTACATATAAGTAATATAATAACACAGAACTGCTTATTTTAAATCCTGAAATATGCTAGAAGTTTGAGTTTTTCAAGTATAGAGGAAAAAAATTAAGACCAACTTTTAAACATGATTCAATTTAGGGTCTTTAAAAAGTTTTCTTAACTACACAAGTACAACTGGAAATCAACATGACATAAAGAAAACCTATCAAAACTTTCCATTATCTTTGTTAATGGGAGGCAGAAATAATAGAGGTAAATGAATAAATAAATCACAAAAGATAATGGTAGATGAATGGTGTGTTTGTGGCACTCCCATTCTTGCCGTCAATGTCATAAATAAATGTATGAATGATTCCTGACTGACTTTCGGGCCCTTTATTACTCCTCCAATTTATGCCTGATTAGGCTGTAAGGTGTAGACACATGGTCCAGAGTTCATTAAGTATGTATTATGTGAATGAAAAATAATCAGCAGAAACAAGAAAAACATAGATGCTCAATATATATCTGTTAAATAAAATGAATTTATGAAACTAGAGAAACAAATATCCCAAATTTAGGAAAATGTTCTTTAGTCATCAGGCACACAAAGATTGTGTATAAATGATAACCTCACACTCCTCTAGAAAGAAACAGTAGAAGAAAAACTAGTATGTATCACTCTTGAAACATGTCCAAGAATGAAAATAGTTACAAATGTTCTGGGAGCTGGTTGTCTCCTCCAGGCTTGGAACCTGTACTAGTTGGTTGGCTGACCACTAGAGGAACTGATGGGTAGATGTGGTAAACCAACCAGCAGAGCTCTTTGTGAAGGGAATTAATGGTATGAAAACATGGCAATTAACCTTAAGCCTCTAGTAATTAACCGTAAATAGATTGGGACTGTTCAATTCATTCAGATTTCAGGGAAGAGAAACCACAGATGGCAGTGTGTTTAGTACATCATTGTGTCCACTCACAAAACATGTTAGCTGTTGAAAAAAAAAAAAAAGTTTGGCTAGTGCCTTGCAAAACAAGTGTTTGACCAAAGTGTTTGAGTCAATGGCTTCCTATAGACAGCTTTTATACATGAGTATGACATAGTAGCCTGCTACAGAACAATTTGCAAGTGATTTCCGCTGGCAGAACTCCTTTGGTAGTTTCAGAGAAATGTTTGAATGTGATCATCTTGAAAATATTTACCTTAAAATAAGAATTGCCTTCTTGTTTTATTTTGAAATATGCCTTTCTTCTTTTTTTAATTAAATTTATTTGTGTGACATTGGTTAAGAAGATTATATAGGTTTCAAGTATACAATTCAATAATAAATCATCTGTACATTGCATTGTGTGTTCACCACCCAAAGTCAAATTTCCCATCACCATCTATTGCTTATGCTTATCTATCCTCTACTCCTTTCTCTCTGGTAACCACTAAATTGTTGTCTGTTTCTATGAGTTTTTGTTTGTTCATCTTGTTTGTTTGTTGCCAACGTATCCTTCGATAGATAATTGGATAAAAAAGATGTTACAGATATACAATGAAATATAACTCAGCCATAAGAAAAGGTGAAATGCTGCCTTTGTGACATGGATGGATCTTGAGATAATCATGCTAAGCAAAATAAGTCAGAAAAACTGAGAATCATATGATTTCACTCATACGTGGGATATAAAACTGACAGCAACAAATAAAATATGTTTTTCAGCTGTTAGAATGTCATTACAGTCAATGTTTGCTTACCTAATTGGTTTTATAAAGCAAGTATTGTCCAGATGTTGTTTTAATGCTCTAAGCCTTCCACAAAGTACTGGACATAAAAAAGGAGCTTCTTTTGTACTGCAAACATCACGTCTTTATTTCTGTGTGTAACATTGATGTAAGTAAAACATTTTAATATTCAGATATATTGTCAAAGAGATTACTGTTATAATACATTCTCAAGTCATCATATGTTCTCACAAATTTTAATGCACAGGTGAAAAATGATCCAACTCCTATAATTTTCTCCAAGTAATGTGTAAACCTGACAATTCTGTTACAAAAGAAGAGCCGCCACATTTTAATAAACAACTCCGTGCCTGAAGAATTGTTATCTGAGCTCAGGCAATTGTGATTTCACGTCTTCCTCAAGCTTCTGGTATTTAACACCTAAATTATGTTTTCATTTCCACTTGTCAAGCATTGTGGCTCTATCCTTTTCAAAGTAAACTACGTCCCTATTCCTTTCTTCCCATTCCTACTATCACTCCTGATTGGAATCTTTGTCATCTGCCTAAACATTTTCAAATCTTTTGAAATTGTTATCTGGTCTACAGTCACACTCCATCCTATAGGTCTCCTTTCAGAAAACTTTAATTCTCCTCTTTGCCAGATAGAATATGGATCCATAAAAGGTATTATTTACCTTATGCTACATATACCTTATGCTTCAGCTAACATAAAGAATAAGCTATGGAGCCTCAAAAGATATATTTCACTTCTCTACTATTTTTTGCTTCCTCTCACAGAGAACGCTTTCCATTCTTCTACTCTTTTGCCCTTACCCAATGTAGACTTCACAGGTGGCTTCAGATTCCTGTGATCTTTCATTTTCCTAATCTCAATACTTCATCTATTTTAGTTATTTTAGTCACTTGTGTAGTCACTTGCAAAACCCTTTGGAATGTATCCTGCTTGATAATTTTTTTTGCACTGTGTTCCTCCAGGACCTGAGGTTCTCTGAAGGGTTTTGATACTACTCTTCAACAAGAGTATCTCTACTTGGAAGAGAATAAAATTTGAAAACCAGTGATGTATATTACCACTCAGCTCTTAAAGTCATATTCAAGAGCTAGGGAAAAAAAGAACTTTGCCTTTTTTCATTTTAATGTGCATCCAAAGTGCCTTGTACATGATAGGGGATCCACAAAATGATGAAACCCCAATAAAAATTCTGGACACTAAGGCTCGGTGGAGCTCCCTGGTTGTTGAACTCAAATATTGATGTGCTGGGAAAATGATGCTCCCTGATTCCAGGAGAACAAAGCATGGAAGCTCAGCATTCTCCCCCACCCCCCACTGCCTGACCTTGAACTATGCCTCTCTTCATTTGTCTGTTCCTATAATCATAAGTATAGCACCTTCAGTGAATTCTGTGAATTGTTCTAACATATTATTAAATCGGAGCAGGTCGTGGGAGGCTCTAAAGTTTTTAGCCAGCCAGGCAGAGTTAAAGGTGGGTTGGAGATATCTAAACGGTGGCAGTCTTGTGAATGATTTTACCATTTATTTATGGGGTCAGTATTAACTCTAAGTAGTTAGTATTAGAATTAAATTCTTATGTCAGTCAACTAGGGTTAGGACACCCAGATAGTGTCAGAGAGTTGGTGTTGGTGTGCAGTATTGCAGTTAGTTCGGAGGCAGTTGTACAGAAGACATATAAAAAGCACAGAAATGAGAGACAATGATGTATGGGGCCTGACAAAGTAAAAGAGGCAGCCCCAGGATAATATGCAATTCATGAAAGAAACTTTATCAAGAGTAATGGAGTAATGAACCATCTTAGTAAGAAAACTGACAGTGACTTTTGAGTTAAATTTTGTGAGAAGCAGAAGACAGACTGAGAAGCAGAACTTGACTCCATCATCTTAACCCAGAACAGCATGAGTTTGTACTTAGAAATTGGAATATAAGAGTGAGAAGTATGTGGAGTGTGCAGATTTCATCCGGATGAAAAGAAAGATATTTCTCTGAATCACACAGGTTTCAAAAATTTCACCTGTTCTAAAATGAAGACAGAATGGGAACCAATATCATAACCATTTCCTATTGTGTATCATTATGCTTAACACCATAGTAAAATAAATGTCATTTCCATCCCCTTGCATGTGTGCAGTCATTTTCCCCTAAGACTTTCATTTTCTTCCTAAAGTAGGAACTGCAAGACCACTCCACTCGCTTATTGTGAATAGGTATCTACACTAGCACATCATCGTAGTCAAAATTCTTGTGCCCAGAGTAGAAAAGGGAAATGCACGTTAACTTTTATAACATTTCACCTTACCTGGACTTATTTCTGTCTGAATTCTTTCCACGTTACATTTCTCTTTAATGAGAGTTTACAAATTGATTAGACACTTTAAAAATATACATACATACATACATACATATATATCAATTAATAAATCTAAGACCTAGGACTGATTCCAAGTTGTAAATGGCCAAATTGTTTTGGTTCTGGAATTCTAGAAGGAAATAAATTGAGAGCAGCAAGTATTGATTCAGATAGCAAATTTCGCTGCTGAAAATATGCAGGAAGTGGGAGTGATGCGAATGGGTGAAGAGGCCTTATGCCCTGCAGTTGATGAATGAACAGGCTTAGATGGTCATTATCAAACCACCATGAGAACCATAAAGCTTACCTTCTCTCTTTCTTACAATCTGCTAATCCTTAGAAAACATGGAACATTTTTTCCTGCTTAATTTCAATGTCATTAATATTTTCTGCTTTAGAAAAATTACTAACCTGAACAATTTCTGCTTTTAAAACCTTGGCTAAATCTTGAGATCCCAGGTTTTCTCTTAAAAAATCTCAAGTTCTCCTAATTATATTTTCTACCAATCCTTCAAACAATACTAATTCAATTCACTTTAGCTGTACAGGAAATATATGGCATGTATTCCTCATGTAGGACAGTAGGGAGAGAGATTTCACAGCCACAAGATCTAACATAAAATTCCATAAAGTACTCAGGTCACTGGATCATGAGAATCCACAAATTCACAAAACCTGATTTGCCACAGCGCAATACTTTACAAGACGTAATGGTTAATTTTCCATCCTATCTGTTATGCTTCTCTGAAAAGCCTTCCCTGATATACAATAGAAACAATGAACATAGATCAAATGGGCAAAAGTAGTTGTAAACATAAAATTTAACCTCTGGCTAAATAAATACTTATGTAAATAATTATAGTTGAAGCTTGAAAAACATGGGGATTGGGGCACTGACCCCCCCCCCCTACACAGTTGAAAATCTGAGTGTAACTTTTGATTACCCAAAAACTTAAGTATCCCATAGTCTCCATGGGGGATTGGTTTCAGGAACCCCCACCGATACCTAAATCCACATATGCTCAAGTTCCTTATATAAAATAGCGTAGAATAATGCATACGATTGGCCCTCCACATCTGTGGATTCCCATCTGCAGATGGAAAATATTGTTTTCAATCCACAGTTGGTTGAATCCACAGATGTGAAACTAGAGGATACAGAGAACCAAATGTATATTTATTGGGAAAAAAATCCATGTATAAGTGGATCCATGCAGTTCAAACCTGCATGTTCAAGGGTCAACTGTATACACACCATGATAAAAAAAATTCCTGTCACAAATGTCTTTGCACACAATTTGTACTATTGCCGTTCACCATAAAATGAAAAATTATCAAAAATACATTTACTCTGATAATACCAAACAGTATTTTTAATATATACTGACATAGATATCTTTCCTTTTCTTCCCAGTTTCCTTTCCTCTGGTAAGAAGAGTACTTTGACTTTGCTATGAGTAATTAATTACCTGTTTGAGGTTGACCTCATATGCCAAGATGAGTCAGGCCTGCCTGCACGTAAAAAGCCCCTACATAGACTAAACGGAAAATTCATAGGTCCTGCAATGTTCTTACAGGGAAAGTGAGGTTCGACAGCCTTGATATAAGCACTGAAAAGCAGAAATGGTCTACGTAAAATGCAACAAAAATTTTAGGACCCAGAACCACACATAAGGCCAGTGGTTATGGTTTGCTAAGGAGGTTCCTTTGCCTTATACTCTAGTAGAAGTGGTTTCTGAGCTCTGTGGTAATCCTTCTCCCAGGTGGAAGGATAAATATCTTGGGAGGTCTTCTCACCTGGCAAGTTTCTCATTCTACGTGAGCTACCAACTGTTTATCGACACCTTTAGCTGATCAGGACAAGAAAAGCCAGGCTCATTTAGATATATCCTATAACCACTGAAATATTCAGGGATGGTTTTGGGACTCAAATCAAGACAATAAAGCCACAATCCTGGGACTAAGTCTGGGAATGTCAGCAAAGAAAAGCTCTCTTCCCTAGGGTATTGTAACACTGCGACAGTATGTGTGGGGTAACCAGCTATCCTTTGTCTAAGTTGTGAAAAGATCCTTTCTGAGAATAAAGTCATACAGAAGAAAGCAAAGCCAAAACAAAAAGAAAAAGAGATCCTAGAGAATGCTATTGAAAGACATATTTTCAAGTCATATTTTCAAGTCATATCCACTTCCTGGAATTTTTGGTCACACAAGTCAACAAATTCATGTTTAACTCAGGACTGAATTAAAAGAATGAATAAATTAAATTTCTGTCACCTGCAAACCATGAAAGCCCTAATTCACTTATACAACTTTACCAAGAACTACACCTAGAAGTTACAACAAATAAAACCCAAGCTAAGTATCTTCATATTAAAGGCACATGAGTTATTTTATTCGGGGGACATGACATGCTTTCAGGTCCAATAGCAAAGAAATGGCTTCAGTGCAATTGCTCCTGTGAAGGGAATCTGATCTGAGCGAACATTTTCCCAATCAGCTAAAGATGGTAGTATGCTGATCTCATTTTCAACCTGTTCTTTATTTTCCATTAGTCCTTCCAATAATTTACTCAAGGCAGTTGAGGAACATGCAAGACACAAGACGAAGACACAAGAAAAAGTGACTGAGACCATACCTTCTCTCTCACAAACAAGTACCATTATTTTCATACTTTCCATATTGAGTGTGTTTGTTAATGCAAGTTTATCAAAGTTTATTATCAAATTTAGGAACTGTGCTTAGGAATGGAAAACTGTGTTCTTTTCTCTATATACTCTATTCCATCCACATTCGAGCATCTTTTTTTCTTTGTTCAGTAAACAATTTGAAGCCTGCTGAAAAAAGAGAGTCTTGAGCAGCAAAACCACCAAATGACTTCAAGGTTGTATTTCTTAGGAAAGGTGTCAGAGGCATTCCTCTCCTAGGTCACAAAGCTACTAAACTGTGGTATTTATGCCATCACTTCTAGGAGCACAAACTCTAGTGAATTGTTCCATTAGTTCCAGGGAGCAGAAAAATGCAAAGCAACATTTCTGTTATCCTCTACTTTGCACTTATTTTGTCCACTCATAGATATAAAAGAGCTTCCGAGGACGCTAAAAGAGACCACATGAGTGGGCACTATATGTTTCTGTAAAGAGATAAATAACTGTCGATACAAGTCATATCCTTTTTAACACAAATGTACCACTATGATTCTTAAAATGTCATGGCTAAGTCTCCCTAGCCAGCAACAGTGTAAAAGAACATGGAAGAAAGTGTGGCAGTCTTTTCAGCTGAGAGCAGGGTAAAGTTAGATAAGTCTCAGCAGTCAGAATTTAGATAAAGTGGCAAAAGGAAGAATGAATAAATTACAATTTGTGGATTTTAGACAATTCAATGTGCTCAAGGAAGTTGTAAAAAATGTTTTACTAGGAGAGACCATACGCTTGCCTTCAGGCAAGGAAAGGACCAGATACATATTTTAAAGCCATTTCCAGTTCTATATCCCAGTCATTACTAAACTGAAGAAAAAGAGCTGCTGTTGACTGAACCAGCATGTTTTTGTCTGACTCATTCACATTATGTGGAATTGGCTCTAAGAAGAGAACAGATGCGGGTCATCAGGGTGCACTGCTGACTTTTTGGCTGATCTAAGTCAGCTAATCTTCTATCCTCTGCACTTGCAGATGTGTGGTAATATCTAACATTTAACGCTTCAAAACAATAGGGGAATAACTAGTGAAATGGACAAGAAAATCACACCTTTAACCTTTTTTTCATCGCTTTGAATGTAAACCACATCTAGTAAAAGTCTGTTTCAAACACAACTTTATCGAGTGCCATTTTACAATAAGTTAAAGAAAACAATAAATTGAATATCTTTTCCTTCTCAAAAAGGCTGACTCTCTAGTGTTTGCATTCCTTGGCCATAAATTACTAACTTCTGTTATTTTTGTTTTCCAAGAGAGAATTAATCTGAAAGTATAGTTTTTTTTTTTTTTCCTTGAAGATATTCTGCTCACTTTCTGGCTGTCCACAAATAAACTGTGTATCTGAATTGATAAAAACCAGATTGTTCAACTACTGATGAAATGTTGATAATGCCAGGATTTACGTATAAAACTTGATTAGAATTCCTAACAATGCACAGGCCTTTGGCTATTTGCGTTTGTTGAGGTTAGACAGGGAGTCTCACATTGCCTTGAGAAACATGGATTTAGCCCAAAGCATAGACAATGCCATACTGAAACACACTTAAAGGAGTACAGACTCCCAGATTTTCATAATTTAAGGCCATATCCTGTCCTTGGAGACCTTCACATAACCCCCATTAGAAACGAATAGAGGTTGCAAAAACATAAATTTGAGTTTAACCTTACCAAGCTCAGAAGTTCAGATTGCTCTTTAATAGTTGATCATTTAGAACACTGTCTCTGACATGGGCAAATATCTAGACTATTCTTCTGGTAGCAGTTTGGAAAACTCAAGAGGAAAATCAGTTCATATTAATTGAGCAAATATTGTGCTCAGCATTTCAGAGGAGGGTTTGGCTATTGTAGTGCTCTGTTGTGTTGTTGCTGCCGCTGTTGTTATTAATCATAGACTAGTCATAATAACCTTATAAAGTAGATATTTGTATTTTATTTTTTACAAATGAAGAAAATAAATGTTTGAGGAGTTAAGTAATTTTTCTGAAGTCATACAGAGAACAGTTGTCGGAATCAGGGTTTGTACTCAAGCCAATATACCTTCCAGAACTCATTCTCTCTCAACCAAAATGTTCAAATAACTTGTCACAAGCACCAGGGGATTGAACCCAGGAGAGAAAGTAGTAAAAACCTGAAGATCTGCCCAAAAGGTGGGCCCTCCACCCAGCTTAGTAGATATGTACCCAGAGGTATAAAGAAATTAAAACTTAAAGAGATAAAAAGTAAAAGAAGTTGAAAATATAGTTCCTTAGAACAATCAACTCTCTTACTAATTGCAATCAGAGCTCTAAATCAGTTTCCCCATCCTCAAGCCTGTATGAAAGAAGCAGAAATAAATCCTATTAAGTTATCTATGAGATATTATCTGGTCCATTTTAATCTTTCAACATATAACATAATTATTATATACTCAGTTTAGGATTTAAGAAAACACGCTTCTTTTACTCTTCTTTGTTCTCACAGCTACTTTTTCTGAGGAATGTAGGCTGTGGTACAAGAAACCACCACACTATCAATCATAAATTAGGAAATTGAAGGCTTATTCAGAAGCATAAGTTTTATAAATCTGAGCCAAGAACTTATAAGGTGTAGACTTTTCTGACACCTGAAGGCTTAGAATATTCTGATTGTTGTTTTTTTTTTTTTTTTGACACAGAAATATCAAGAGATCAGTTTTCTAGCCCTTCTAAATAAACCTTTGCCAAACCCACAATATGTAGAAATCTATCAATGTGATAAATAATATGAAAAATAAAGCCTGGAAAGGGATTACATTTGGTGGAGACTTCTTTCAAATAGCCAAATTCATCTTTCTCAAAAGAAGCAGAGGAAGTTGCTAATGTTGCCTTGGAAAATTTGAAACTGAAATATGTTCACCTCTGTTTACTCATCCAAATATCTCAACTTAGTTAAAGGAATGGACTCAAAACATCCCTTGATTGAAAGGGCAGATTTTTTTCAGTTCCTTTTTCCAACTAATTAAAAACAGAAAACTCATATTGCAAGTCATAAACAGAAGTGATATGTTTTCCCCCAAGAAACAACAATAAGTTTATAAACAAATGTAAAAAGAGACACTAGGGAAATAGGAAGAAATATTGAGGTCACGGAGAAAAAGTGATTTTGGAGCAAAATAAAATTTCAGGGCATTAAAAAACTAATCAGCAGCTGTGATTTTCCCGCTAATGAAGGCAATAGTTAGGAGTACAGGCTCAGCCACTTCTGGGCTGTGACATCTTAAGTAAATCACTTTACCTCTTCCCGTCTTATTTTCTTCCTTCATTTTATAATTGTACCTACCTCGAATGTTGTTGTAAAGATTAAATAATTTGAAACTTGTAAAGCCCTGAGAATCTTGCCTAGTACGTAAAAATACCTTATTACATAATTTCCAAATAAATGTTGCTACTTTATTAAAATCTAAAACGTGAATCTGAAAGAACTCACCAAATTTAGAAGGTTGCCTAATGTATTTAATTCCACATTTTCTACCTTTACATGTAATACTGGGAGAGAAAGAAGAAATACTATAAACCCAAGCTCACTTTCTATCTTTCAGCATTTCACTCATCTTTGACTTTCTTACATTTATTTTAGAAGAATAATGGCCCTCAAAGTGCTATAGTAATGGGCAGCAAAGTTAACTGAACTCTACGTCTCTTGGGGGTTTTCTCTGCTATCTCATTTTAATTTAGTAAATAGTCTCCTAGCAAATAAACCTGAATGTTAGTGATGATACTGGCCTCTTTGTTAAGGTATGTGTGCAAAAAAAAAAAAAAGAAAGAAAAAATCTGTTATGGAGAAGAAAACTCAAAACATCCATTACTTTAAGTTTGCAGTTTGCCTAGAGTATTGGTTCTCAAATTTTAGCAGGCATTAGAATCACCCGGAAGTCTCCTTTAAAGACAGATTGTTGGTTCTAATCCCCAGAATTCCTGATTCAGTAGTTCTGGATGGGTCAAAAAATTTGCCTTTCTAACATGTTCTCAGGTGACAGTGACCTGCGAACCACACTTTGAGAACTCTACTATAAATCTATATATTTAAGTCACTTGGGAGGAATTTTTAAAAAAAATATCAATGCCTTATAAATCAGAACTTTTGGGAGTGGATCTCAGAATCTTTAAAAAAAACTCTCCTGGGTGACTCCAGGGTAGAGCCAGAATTGAGAATCACTGGTCTAGAAAAATGATTGTCAAGGAAGCTGGGTACTGAATCAGATCCTCCTAGGACTCCCTGGGAAGGGAGTGGAAATAGTTTTTAAATGTTTCTTAAAGTTAGTGTTGGGATCATGTCAATCAAAATTACTTTATATGTATTAAAAATAAAGCTCCCTTGCCTCATCCAGGACCTACAAAGTCTCAAATATTTACATACCACATCAAAATTTGAAAAGCTTGTTCTAGAAATAAAAAAGAAGGTTCTGATTCTTCCATGCAGATTAGGGTATGCACTGGAACCTCACAATAAATATAATAGTAGCTGGTTAGTTCAAAATGGCACCAGCCCTAGGGAGATGAAAATCTATGAAAGGTGGAAGGCAGAAAGGAAAGGGGCGGATAAGCAGGAATAGAAGAGAGAGTGCTGACGTAGACTCCTCTCTCCTTACCAGAGCCAGTAACCACCCAGCTGGCTTTTCCTGTAATTTGCCCTGGCACACACTGATAGAATGTGTTCTGCTGATACACATTTCTAAAGCAACAAGTAGCCTCTGCTGACAGCTGGGTTAATTGCTGTCCCAATGCAGAAAAAGCGAAAGAGCAAAAGAACTTTGCAAGGAAAGATTTTTCTTCATTTCCTTCTCTAAATGTGGAAAGGAAAGCCATATGTGGGGAAAGACTGGATGCATGATTATGTAACAGAGTGAAAACAATAGAGACTAATGCAAAGTGAAATGTTTAGGAAGATGTCTGACTTTTGAGGAAAGACTATCTTTTATGAAGCTGTTTATCTAACCTCTTTATTCAAAATCTAACATGGTATTACTTGTATATATTATCAAGTTATTGGTAATGAATTCAAACCCTATCTTCTGGGAATTTTCAAAAAGACAAAAATGAACAAGAGTCCTCACGTCACTTTGGAAAGATAAAGACTGCCTTCGGTGTTGTCGGCCATAATCCTTTTCCATATGGCTGGTAAGAGTTTACAGTTTTGCTCTTGGAAATGATGGTGTCCTGATACCTTTGCACCAAAGGGAACCCCAGCTATGTTAGCTGGATTCTAAGTAAATCTCTTTAACTGATGCTGTTTTCCATCAGCCCACAGTCTGGTTGTGCATTAGCAAATTCGGCCCTGCTGCATACTGCTGGGGTCAGCAAAAGAAACAAGGAGATACAGTTCTACATGGTGAAATCAGCCAGAAGAGTTTTATATTCCAGCATGGGGTTTCTAATGAGATTCTCAAATAACTAAGGACTTTCTAAGATACAAATATTATATCAGTTATTAGTGTTACACACTTTTAAGTAGCTTTTTCTCCATGTGTACTGCATATGGTCACTCTAGCTCCTTAACAACGATTTAAAATTTTAGAATGAAACATATAAAGTTTTGAAAGCTCATCTAAGCATATCATAAAGTAGTAAAGTTAAATGAGTTTCCTGTGACCTTTTCTTAAAATAAGAGGAAATTGAAAGAGCTTGTTTTTCTTCCACTTTATCTGACGTCGCCAGAGAGTTTTATTTTGGTTAACTTATCAGATTTACCAAGATTGTTCTCATCTAAAATAAAACTGATTCTGGGAAGATTGCATTCTCTTATGTTGTGCTATTGCTTAGCACTATACCAATATCCCCCATCTTTTCAGTAGTCTGGTCCAGCGTTCATCACTATTATTCTGAAAAGTGTGTAGAAACTTCTGGAAAGCATGAATACACTGAATTTATATGTGTAGGAAAGAAATTAAGGAAAGGAAGACAGTTGGCTGGCACATATTTCTTGAGGAGCATAAAATTTAAGAGAGCACCCGTTCATATCTGTGCCAAGAAAGGATGATTTGCAAATTCAGAATAGAAGTTCAGTTTTTACTATACTTTGTAAAGGGAACTTCTTTCTTTGAGAAAGACCATAGATTCTGACTGCAGAATAGGAAAATATTATTTGAATCTCATATACCATAGATATAATGTATAATTTGTACATTTTGTTTGGACTCAAAAGCAGTGTATTTACTTTCATGAACTCATGACTTTAATGAAAGAAAAATTTTAGTAATAACAAAACATTATAAGTGGAGTAGCTAGCTAAGTGATAAAGAGGCAAATAGGATGATAATAAATTTATGTAAAAAAGAAAGAAAAAGCTTTTTAATTTCCAGTGCAAAGTACGCATATAGAATATGTGATATAGGAAAAGACAATCTTTCCATATTATTTTTTTCTTATGATGAGACCACAACAAATACATATGACATTTTCTCCTATACTATTTTTGGTCATTTACTTCCATTTTAGCCATGGAATATGGTATTAAATGCTACTATTACTAAAAATAAATAATTTCAAATCAGTTAAACTAGTTATTGGGAATAGAATAGTGTGTGTGTGTGTGTGTGTGTGCGCGCGCGCAAGTGTGTGTGTTTAAACCAATAACATGAATTAGTATTTTATCTTTAAGAGAGCATTTTTAAATAGCAGGTATAATCAATGCATTGCTATAAGGAGGCAACCCTTAAAGTATGTTCTGCAGACCCTTTGGAATCCCTGGAAACTTTTCAGGGGGTTGTGAGGTCAAAACAGTTTTTATAATTATACCAAAATGTTATTTGCCTCTTTCACTGTGTTGACACATGCACTAATGGTACGAAAACAAAGGAAAGCAAAACTGCTAGTGCCTCCGCACTAAATAGGGCCATTGCGCCAAACGTCACCTGTGTACACTTAGGGTATTTTTAATTGTTTCAAATAAGAATTTAATTGACAGTAATTTAATTGATAGTAATAATAGTAAAAATTATTAGTTTTTAAAAATCTTGACCCTTTTGTCTACACATTTTTGATAGTCTATGTGGTATAATGGGTAGTACGTATAAAGCACCTCTGCTCCATAATAAAGGACAATCATTTTTTCTTGAATAACAGTGCATGTGCAATTTTTTGAGTTACGAAAAGAACAAGCCACTTTTTTCCATGGAATACCACTTTTACTTGAATGAATGGCTGGCAGACAAGATGTAGCCATGTAGCTGATCACTTCTTCAAAATCAAAAAAAGCAAGCCAATCATTGCAAGAAAAACAATTGACAGTCTTGTTGTCAATAATAAAATTCAAATTTTTGAGTAAAAGATTAAAAGTTTGAAAACTTATATTTACCACCATGAGTTTGATTACTTCACAATAATTAAGTTTTCAAATGATCTCGGTGGGTTAAAATAACTATAAAAAGCATAGATAACATAATATTTTTATAAAAGTTTTATTTATGCTATTTTTAAGTGAACTAAAATATTTTAATTCTCAATTATAACTTCTAACTCAGTACGTATTGATAGATATATCCACATAAACAAAAGTTTGTGAGGTCCTCAATAATTTTTGGTAGTATAATGTGTTCCTCAAACAGAAACATTTGGGAACCATTGCTCTAGCTTGGGATTACTGTTTTCACTGTCATCCTGTAAACAAATACTGATCATGACATGATAAGAGGGAGTTCTGTTAGGATGAGTAGACAGAGAAACATTATGGAGTTTAGGTCATTCAGAGACTTAGAAGATGTACTAACCTCGTAAATTATTCTAGTAACCTGCGGATTATAACATATTGGGTTTCCTCTTGAGCTAGTGTCCAGTCATATTCAGTAAAAGTGCATACTGCTATCCCTGATGGACAATATGGTACACAAGGAAGGACATACACTTTTTTTTTGGCACCATCTTAAAAATAAATTGTCCTTGACATAAATAAAGAAATAAGGCAGAAAAAAAAAGTCAGAAAAAATCTAATCCAAAAGGGTCATAGAATAAACATCAATGTAATGAGTTTGGTGACAGCAAGAATGAGATAATAGAAAAAGAGCAGAAACTGCATCAATGGACTTTATCAAATGTTGTTGATTGCAGTGATGCTTTTTTCACTGTTGTCGATGTACTTGAGAATGAATCTAAGAGTCAAACAAAACATTCTAGACGCAAAGGTGATCACCTATAGGAGAAAGGTGATGTGTTCATTTCTACTTTCATTTGAATGTTGTGACTTAATATAGGAAGGAAGAAATGAAACGTGAATTGGTGATTGTGTGAATGATGCTTTTATCACCCAGGGATATAAATCAAGAAATAGAAGTCCTCCAGTTATTTTAACAGAGAGAATTTAATATTAAAAAAAAAAATGTGAGATATACAGAAGGAAAACCTGCAGGAGACAGCTACCACTCCCTAAATCCGAGGAAACAAAGGAAAGAAGTTATTAAAACTCAGCAGCTTGGAGGAAAAGGGGACTTGCAGAGCTGAGACCAAGACCTCTGAAGAGGGGCTACCATTTGACTGGTGTTGGTTCCTTGGCCATGTGAAGAGAGGGCTCCCACAGAGTTAGGACCTAAGCTCCTTTGCAGGGGCACTGCCCCACCGGTGCTGACATCTCAGGAGCTAAGTGAGTTAGCATCTAAGAAAACAGAGTTATTTCTGGGAAAGTTATAGACTACTTAGGCAACCGTGCTTGTTTTACCCTGGAATTGACAAACTAATGTTCAGTAAGTTTGATATAGATGTTGGCAATTTTATATCTTAAAAAAATTGTGATATCAGCAGATATTTGGGAGAAAAGTCAGGATAACTTGTTTATCATGATAAACAAGATAATCTTGTTTAACTTTTTAGACAAGATTCTTAGATAGGAAATAGGGAGATGTCATAGATATATCATCATTTGAATTAAAGAAGGTATTTGATAGAAGCTCTCTCAACATCTGTTTTGAAATGAAGAAACGTAAATGATAAAACATACATTAATAGGCTAATAACCTAGAGGGAAGCCAAACCATGTGCTTTTGACCAATAACTTGAAGGAAGACATGGATCTTCCTTCAAGCTTGTAGATGACACCATGCTGAGAGGAATAGCAAATACACTGCACCTGGATTTAGTCAGCTTTCCAATTAATGGAATGCCATGATGAAACCAAGAGATGTAATTTATTGCATATAATATAAACGATGCTTTTAATTTTTTGGTTACCTATTCTAGCATATGGTAGTCCGGACTTCAAAATATTTGCTCTGAAAGAAGACCAGACAGTTCAGTTGCCCACAATATATGATAAGGCTGCCAAGGACCCAAAAATGTAGTGTTAGGACATAAACTGATATAGAGTCTGATCCAGGTATTGGAGGGGTGTGTTATCTCACTGTAATTTCCAAAGTCAGATTACTTACAGAGAACAATTTGGATACATCTAACAAAGAGAGACATTTATAAATAACATTTTATTCCAAAGAGGCTTAATGAACTAATGAGTGTCCAGAGACTCCAAATTTATGTATTCATGGGTGTTTAGTCTAAATAAGAAAAAAAAATCACATGAATTATCTATAAACATTTGAAGGCCTAGCTTATTAAAAGTTTATTGTGAGTTTCTAAGACACTAACAAGGACCACTGAAGATATGGAGAACCTTGCCCAATAAAGCTAGCTGTCTCACAGTGAAGTATCTAAAAAAGAAATACAGACTCCTAATGAAATTGATAGTCCTAGAACTATCCAATCAGAAGCTAGATGATCCAGTTTGGGTCTTATAGAAGGATTTATTCATTTGGTGGAAAACTGGACTAGCTTTTTCTAAGGTCTCTACTACTTCATACTTCTGTATTTTATATATTGTCAATATCTGGAGGCGTATAGCTGTGTAGTCAGCAAGGTTGTGTAACTCAGTCCTAAAGTCTTCTTTCCTACCTTGTGTAGATAAATATAGAAAAGTTGAGGACATAACTGAATTATTTGGGTAATAGCAGTTATGGAAACTCATGTCCAAAAGGGGAGAATTACAACTTTGGATTTATAATAAAAAGCCAAGTTAATTGAAAGTCCACAAATGGATCTGGTTGTCACAGTAATAAAAAGGTATCAAAAGTCAGTAATACAGTAATACATTTCTGAAGGTGGAAAACAAATGTACCATGTAATATAGACTGCAAGAAACGAATTTTATTTGAGCAAAATTCTACTTGAATTCCACACACATAGCTTTTCCTACTCTGGGTCTCAAAATCCTGATTATAATAGACACATGGAGGTAACTTAGTTCAAATATCAATTTCTTTAGGAGTCTTTCTATATTTCTATATTTCTTTTTCTTTTTTTCCTTTTTTATATTCTTGTAGAATTTGTAATCTAATGTGGAAGACAGCGTTTATTAGTTTCAGGTGTATAGCATAGTAGTTAGACATTTATATAATTTATGAAGTGATCCCCTCAATTAATCTAGTACCCCCCTGGTATTATATATAGCTATTATAATATTATTGCTTATATTCCCTATGCTGTACTTTACATCATGACTATTTCATAACTCCCAACTTGCATTTCTTAACCCCTTCACCTTTTTCACCCAGCCTCCTAACCCCTCTTCCCTCTGGCAATCACCAATTTGTACTCTGTATCTATGAGTCTGTTTTCATTGTTTGTTCATTTACTTTGTTCCTTAGATTCCACATATAAGTGAAATCATTTTGTATGATTTTGACTTTCATTTGTCTTTCTCTGTCTGACTTATTTCACTTAGCACAATGCCCTCTAGGTCCATCCATGTCATTGTAAATAGTAAAGTTTCATTTTTTATGGCCAAGTTGTATTCCACTGTATATATGTATCATAACTTCTTTATCCAATCATTTATTGATGGGTTGCTTCCACATCTTAGCTATTATAAATAGTACTGCAGTGAACATTAGGGTACATATATCTTTTCAAATTAATGTTCTGATTTTTGGATAAGCACCCAGAAATGGAACTGCTGGATTATAAGGTAGTTCTATTTCTAATCTTTTTTTTTTTCTATTTTTAATTTTTTGAGGAATCTCCAAACTGTTTTCCGTAGTGGCTCTACCAATTTACAATCCCACTAACAGTATGTGAGGGTTCTCTTTTCTCCACATCCTCACCAACACTTGTTTGTAGGAGTCTGTATTTCTGGGATTTATGAAGAACTAGTTAAAATGGTTCAGAAAGCCCAGGGTTCATTAAACTCAACACAAATACATTCTGCAATATCCAAGGGGGCTCTGGCCTACCTTTCCTATTCGTTCTCATGTGTGGAACTAGTAAAAGCTTTTAGCCAGAGTGAATGGGAAATGTTTTCTGGGTAAATTTTAGAGGCCTCTCTTCTGCTGCTCTTGTCTGGTGATCCTCTTCTGCGTGCCCTGTGCAATTCTTGTCCCTTGTCAGTCTCTACTGGAATAACATTGGCTCCTTTCAGGACTCTTACTATTGTGAGAGGAACTGCTACTCTATTTATATGCTTACTTCAAGTTAACTTTACATGGAAATTACTATATATTAACTACAGAGGATTTTTTATTTACTTCTTAAATGATCTCCAAAATGTCTGTGCTTTCCTATATTATCGCTTAGTATCTTGAAGTGACTTTTCTTTAGTTAGCTCAATGTACACTGAGTACATTCTCTGCTTCATAATGTAGATATCCTTTCTTTTCTGCAATCAATATCTGAGTTTTCTTCTGATTCTCCAAGTACTCATCCCACTGATGGTCCTTGCTCCAAGAATGATCTATTCTATTCTCTTCAGTAAGAAACCTCCTGATTGAGCAGCATGTTGGGGCAGAAAGGAGAGCTCCAACAGACAGAGTCAGAAAATACACGACACTTTTTGTATTTCTCATTAATTACCCTCCTTGGCAGTACCGACTCCGTGTTTGGTTTGGTTTGGCTTTCTTGTAACTATTTCACACCCTGTTCTACACACTAAACAAACATCAAAATAGAAGGTATAACTAGAAAGAAACTTTGTGATAGTAGTTTAAGTTTTTTTAATATTTTTTCATAATGTTTCCTAGATAGTATCCTACACACGTAATATATTAAATCAATTGGCTAGGAAGTATTTTGGGAGGGAAAATCCCACTTCATCAAAGTTTGACAGTTGATTTGGCCTAGAAATTATTTCCCTTAAAAACCATCAAACTTCTCACCTGGCCACGATCAAGAATATCCATCTGATCATGCAATCTTTTGTCACTTCCTTATAACCACTGGAGCCCCGAGAAGCTCAGTCCCCTTTACAAGTCTGGTGGAAGGGATACAGAAACAAATGGTCTCATTTCTTCCACCAAACTACTCTGAGAGGAGACATAATTCTTATGCCTCAATTTTCTTGTAACCCAGGGTCTGTTTTCTTATAGAATAAATGTAGTTAAGTTACCATACTCAAACATTATGCAGCTCTAGTCTGAGTTCAGTGGGGTATGGAAGGCAATCATGAGAAGCTAAGTAACATTCATAACATTCTATGAGAAAATGCACTCCTTGTTTGAAATAACTGCTTTACAAGTAATCTTTTAATATACAATTATTCATAAATTGATGAGTGTATTTGTACATACATTTTTCAAAACTATACACGTATCACGGACATTCTACAGAATGTATTTTATTTTACTACCAGAAGAAACTTGAGAGAATCTTTCAAATCTCCGTGTCACTAACATCAAAATACTTTGAAAAAAACTAACTTAAGTCTTTATGATCTATGACTAAAAACAATAGGATATTGGGTATTGTGTTTATGTCACTTGTTTTCTTTAACTTGCCTTGACTTATAAAAACTATTTTCATTTTGTACTGAGGGTGTTGGGCGCCAAGAAAGCAAAATACAACTGGATTTGATTCATGACTGTTTGGGCTCTGGGAACAGAGACCTTCTGGCACCAGTCCACAGGTGGGACAGGTGATCTATTGCTTCTCTGCAATAGCCTATCTGGCCCAAACAATATCTGATTGTTGAAAAGGTGGCCATTTACCCATTTTGAAGGGGAAACCTGGCAGACTTAGATTCAAGTCACAAAAGTCGTTTGGGGTTCTACTTTTTCCCTGAGATTTACAGAGGGCAGCCTAAAGAGCATGACTTTTCACAAAGTGCTTTTGTTTTTAGATTTCATACATTTGCTGTATCTAGGATGAAAATATGCTTTATAGGTAGCTGGAAATATTTCAAATTATGTTTACATTACGGTTTTGTCCAATTTTTCAAAACGACATGGTCTAAACATACCACGTTGGTGTAATTAGAGTTAAGAGAAGAGAATCTAAGGAATGTAGTTTTCTTCAAAATTAACTAAGCGATGAAGTCAAAGTACACAGTGCTGAAAAATCTTCTGTAAACTAATAACAACAGCTGCTTAATAAATGGCTTTTGTTGGGATGGAGGAGGGAGGGCCTGCCTGCCCAGGCTAACCACATTGGCAAGTCCACCCCATGTTAAGTCAAAGGAAATTCAACAATGTTATCTAAAACATACAAAGGGCATAAACTGATATAATGTTAAGTCAACTGTGTAAATATTCTTAAGAAGATATTATTAAAAAAACAAATGTTTTCTTTTGTCTAAACCATGAAATATGGAATTGTGTAGCTTTGCCATTTCCTTTCAGACTGTTTAGGACTCAGGCTACTTTTATTTCCTGTTCCCCCCCCCTCCCTCTAATATGAACTGTAGAAATATAAGTATAAATCTGAAAGAAGAAAAAAAATAGGCTCTGGTCTCACTCAATGTGTATTATGTTTTAGCTGAAATCAGGTATATGTGATGAAAACTAACAGGAGGTTTCCATCTCAGGAGGAACATGCTGTTTTTTTTTTTTTTTTTTGGTACTTTGAATTACATAACATGATAAAGGACTTCTTTTTCCCAGTGATTTCCCAACCACATTCACTAGCAAATATCAGCTACTATTTACTTCAATTATTTTCTTGTGTATGAAACTATGGAAGATATTAAGAATTTAATATTAAATTTAGATGCTCAAATATCCATTGATAGAACAGAATTTTGTAAACAACCTGATATAGGTTACAGTCTTGCATATTACATAATTTAATGGGACTTCAAACAAAAAATATAAAAGCTGTACTGGTGATGATTATGATTATAGTATTAGATAGAAATTCACTAGGAAATAAGAACTTTCATAGTTCTAAAACCAGTAACAGCTTATGGGAGGTGGGTGTCATCTCTCTAAGCAGATAAGTATAATTAAACTGTGTCTGTGGGACCACAGGCAGCTCAATGATATTTGCTTCCATCTCTACATCACTACAAGAGTTTACCTACACTGTGTGCCAAGCAGCACAAACCTAGAAATACTGGTCTTACCAACCATTAAGCTGGCATAGCTCCAAGTTTACTACCTAGCTTACTCAACACAGCTCTTCACAAGTCTTGAAATTTTAGACACCAATATTTCTGTTAAAACAATTTCTAGAGTAGCACGGAGTAATAATACAAAGGATATGGCTAAAATTATAAACCTAGACACTAATTCTAGTATTACCACTATATAAATCAAGCCAAGAAAATTAATCTACCTACCACAGTTTGTCTGAAAAAAGAAAAAAAAATGTATCACATTATTCTAAGGTCCTCTTTGGTTTAAACAGTCTACAAACGTCATAACATGACAGCGCTTCCCAAATTTTTCATTGATCAAGAACATCCCCGCCCCCACACACACACACTTTTTTTTAGCCACTGCTACGTCTAGATGCTTTATGTAAGCATTTATTTCTTCATTTATCAAGCAAAGATACATGTGTGCATAATTAATTCCACATTGACTCAAAAGAAATTTGATGTTTAAGTTAGGTCACACGACCTTATCTTAGATAAACATATGCACTTCACTGGCTTTGGGGAAACACGAAAGGTGTGAACTGCTTAGGGGTCTAGGTATACTTGATTGAAAATCACCAAACTGGGCAAAATACACCATCCAAATCTGCCAGGAGAATTTAACTACCTTCCATTTGTCTTCCTGATTCAGCTACCTAGAAAGAAATTATCACCCACTACCAACTTCTCCCAGAAACATATCTCAGTACTTATTAATCCTTCTTGAGTGTCTTTGTTTTCATCTGAGGATGCTAGATTAGTGGATAACACACAGGTCAGTGAGCAGTCTTAAAACAAATACCAGTGGAATTGGGGCAGGTAGGTAGTTGGGGTGCCCATTGTCATATAAACCATTGAACTTACAGACATTTTCAGATACTTTCAAGGTAACTCATACTTTTCATCAGTATTGGTCTTGAAATTTTTAATTAATTAATCAACTAGTCAGAAAATACTGGTGTATATACCATATGCCTGAAATAGGCCTTTTGTGGATTGGGCAAAGATGTATAAGAAATCATCTAAGAAATGAAGGAATATGTTCAATCAGGAAAACAGAACGCAAACACAAAGCACTAAGAAGCAGTGTGGCATAAGAAAAACAGTTAACTAGAGGCCTTAAGCGAATAAATCATTTTAGCCGATCTGAGTTTCAATTTTTTTCAACTGGTAAGTGAAAGACAAGAAGTTCTGAATATTTCTAACTCCATAGGACCAGTAAAGTCATCAAATATTAAGAGTGTTCAGAAGTGGCTACTGAGTTCTCTGGTGCTTTTACCCCTGAAATGAAATTGAGCTGAGCCTAAAGGCATGTATATAGTTTGGAGAGCTAGTGGGTAGAAACCAAATGAGCAAACACAGAGAAATATCAAAGATCAAACCATGTTCACATTAAAATTAATGCATCAAGTACACAGAGTAGAAAAAGATTATACCTGAAAAGGTAAATTGTACCAGTATTATTAGAGGCATTGAAAGGCGATGTCAGGATGCCATGGTGGCTTTCTGAGCAGGGGAATTACATTAATTTATTAATCCATTCGGCATATAATTATGAAACATTTACTGTATGCAAAGCAGTGTCAGGGGCTGTGGGATGAAACAACAGTGGACAATCTGTGTTTCTTACATTCAGGGAGATTTGCAGTCAAGTAGAGAAGGCAAGATACAAGTAACCATATTTTACTTGTATACAAGTAAGCATATTTTAACTCAGTAACTGTGTTTTGAGATTCAAATGAAATTGAATCAAACCCCCATCCAAATTAAGGACGAGAATTAGTGAGCGTCCCTGGATGATTGATTTACATTGTGCCTAGTTACTTCTAATTCCAGTTTTGGCCAAATTCTCAATATCTTGTCTTGCCTCGACGCAGCTCCCTTCTGCTTACTGTGTACTGACCCAAACACGGAGCGTGCTTCCTTTTCTTTGATCTCACACAATTTGTATACACTAGATATTTTCTGTTTGCACCTCCAAATCTTTCTACCTTATCCACTTTGTCCTGTAACACAGAAGGCTGAAATGTATGTTCTGCTCAGTGATCTGCGCCCACTGACTTCCAGCTGGGTTTAGCTGATGGGAGATACCAGCAAAATTAGAGCATGGGGGTTAAAGTGGGGTAAAGCAGTTAATTTCTCCAGTTCCCTTCCTGATGGTTTGCTGCATGTTTACTCCATTTCTCTTGCACAGCTCCTGTGAAGTGATTAGCTTTCTTATGCAACCAGATTACTTTCTCTGTGTTCCTTCTCGTAATTGCTCCCTCTCTATATAGCTTAAGGCCCAGGCAACTGCACTATCACTTCTAGGTTTTTCTAAACTCTGTCCACAACTTTTAAATAACCTCTTTTAAAAATTCCCCTCTTTACCAAGTTGAGTGGCCATCTCTTTCCTGCCAGGACCTTATTTGTTTCAATGAAGAAATGATATTTCCTGAATATTTAATGTGTAATAGTGAGGATTATATTGTAGCACACAGTGTAACTTAAATTTCAGATAGCCCTGTTCTTAAAAGTCTTTTAATCACTGTCTTCTCTCCTCCTTCAATTCCATCCTTCTCTCTTCAGCTAGAGATCCAGACATTCATTATATGGCAAAGCCTTTTCTTCTCCTATAACTTCCCCTCCCCACTCCCATATCCCCAGGATCTTTACTTCAAATTCCCACAAATTCCTATATATACTTAGGAACTCTAATTTAGTTATCTCGGGGGTCGAATCCCTCACATGCTCTGAGGTCCTTCTATAACTAAAATCACTTCTCAAGATATTTTGCTAAACAAAGTCAGTTCTTGTTCCTGCCTCTGCTCATTTAATACTCTCCTGATTTCAGCTATTAAATGAGAATAATACAAAAATGAGAGTTTTCTCTCTACTGTGAAAGAGGTAGAGATCGAGTGATATGAGAGATGAAAGAAGAAAGAGCTGGCAATATCAGACTATTTCAAGAAGGTGGCATTGGACAGATGTAAGCTTTCAAAGAGAAA
This sequence comes from Rousettus aegyptiacus, assembly GCF_014176215.1. NCBI lineage: Eukaryota > Metazoa > Chordata > Mammalia > Chiroptera > Pteropodidae > Rousettus > Rousettus aegyptiacus. The sequence goes on from NW_023416295.1 coordinate 147,852,416, forward strand.
TGTGATGTGGCCAGGCAGAATTAGGAAGAAAGAAATTCAAACCAGAGGTAAAAGAAAAACCAAGTGCATGATACAGAAAAGCATGACTCATGTGAGTAGTTCTGTTTAGTTTATAAATGATAAAAGTGGTGTTTGTGAAGATTAATTTAACAGTAGCATGCTGGATGAATTCACGAGAAGAAAAACTCGAGTCAGGGAGACCAGGCTATTGCAACATTTATGCAAGAGCTGATTATAGATCAACCTAGGATAGTGACATGATAATAGAAATAAAAAGACAAATATAGGAAACTAGAAGACTATGTTAAAAAGAGGTCTATCTCTATATTCTAGACTGAAAAATGGGGATTATATAATAAGATTAAAAGAAAATTGAAGAAAAAAATTTCTAATTATATATATATATGTTTATATCATTATGCATATATAACTATGCATATACATATATATTTTCCCAGCACTGTATATCTAACAATATATTGACACATTAATACTTGGAAATTAAAGTGACTTATGCAAAGTTACCCAGCTAATTGGCGATAGAGCTTAGAATCAAAACCTCTGCAGTCTGACTCCAAAGTATGTGCTCTTAACTGTTATATTATTTACTACTTCTTCAATCATTATTCCCATTTGACAGAAGTAGGCATTATTCATGCTCCTATTTTACAGAACAGGCAACAGAGGTAGATGAACAGCAATTTGACCCAACAAACTGAGTTCAGAGCATGTAGTGTTAACCTTCATATTATGCTGCCTCTCTTGAGAACTATTAATAAGCCTTAGTATTCAACTTAGAATATGAGGCAAAGTAGATGTAAATGAAAACTGAGCTTTGAAGTTAAGATGATTTTCAAGGCCTTCTCTGGTTCAGAAGTTTAACATGGGTTTAGAGTCAGTTAGATTTTGCTATACCCAGGCTTAGATGCCTATTAGCAGAAATGCCTTGAGGAAATCTCAGGTTCCTCTTTCGTGAAATGGCACAATAATCCTTCCTTCACAATATAATTATGAGGCTAAGAGGAGATAAAGTTTGTAAAAGGTGTAGTATGGGGCACATAATACTTGAAGGCAACAATTATACTTGCTCACTTTGTATGCCCAGCATCAAACCTGGCACATAGGAAGCAACATAAATATTTGTTCAATGTAAATATTAGTTGACTAAACAATTATCTGGACTGATTGATTAATGGAAATTAACCACCCAATGCCAATGATTCCAATGATCTCTCTGTCTTTTCTCTGACTCATCTCTAGACTGTGATTTAGAATTTGAAGAAATTTTCTATCTCTCATGTATCCATTAGTACACTTAAAAAGAGGTGGGAGGATTTTAGAAAAAGTAAGATTAAGGCAAGTCTAATAACAGCATTGATGCATTTAATCATACAACTATCCTTTTAAGACTTGCTTCAGCAAAAAGACTGTAGTTTCAGAAACTTCTCTAAAAGGTGAAAGAATTAAGAAATACAAACTGGCAGTTATGAAATAATCAAGAGAATGAAAAGTATAACATAGAGAATATAATCAATAATATTGTAATAACTATATATAATGCCAAGTGGATACTAGATTAATTGACTCATAAATTATATAAATGGCTAACCACTACATACCTGAAACTAATATAAAATAATATTGCATGCCAACTCTAATAGAAAAATTAAAAAGAAATTTAAAAAAGAAACTTCTCTCTTTCCTTCTACCAAATCAGATCTAACACTCTTCTGTGCTATATAGATCCATACTTTTTTAATAAAAAAGAAATAAAAATGAAAAAAATGAAATTCTGAATGATTGAATTTTTGAATTCCATTCATTTTTGTTTACTAACAATTTAAACTAGATTTTCAGTCAGCAGGTCTATTAACTATCTGCAAATAAATCTAGAATCTTGAATCTAATTAGCATTCAGAAAATTAACACAAATTGAATGAAAAAATGAGGACATTTTCCTTCAGTTGACCAAAAAGCAAAAGTAAATAAAGGACTCTGATCAGCAAGGAAATAGAAAAGTCCAAAATATTGCTTAAAATATTGCTTTACCAAAGTAATTATTAAAATTCTCTTCTAAAATTCTCCGATATTTCAGACTGGGGAAAATTTCCTAAAGGAGATTTAAACTATGCTTTTTTTTTTTCTTTCCTTAATGATGTACTCATGGTCACATCTTGGTAAATGGTAAAATGCCTTCACATTTCCCACATTGCTCCTTCTACCCTTCCCCATTTGCACTGGCATATGAAGTTTTAATTACAGTCAACTGAATAGAGTTAGAGGTATAATTTTTGAGGCATATATTTGGCAATATCACTCTGAGAGGGTAAAAATATGCCTATAAACTACACTAGCACATGCCATAAAAATAATGCCGCCATTCACAAATAGGAACTCGCATTTGTATAAAGGTGTGACTTATTTTCTACATAAAGAAGTTTTGCTTCAGGGAAAGAAAAACACCACAAAAAAGGAAAAGAAGGGGGGGGAGGGGACGGCATTTCAGTCTGTCAATAAAGAAGCAGTTCATTTTTTCTTCTTTTTCAGAAAGTAATGCTCTCTTAATAAGGGCCTCTTTCCCTGTCATGAAGAATCTTACCGAGTTTTTAAGATTAATATTGTTTTACTCATCTTGAGGATCCGAAATGTCTCTATTTCAGCACAATTGAGGACAGAGCCCTTTCAGAGTTCACTCTGCTAAGCATTTTTAAGAATAAAAACAAAAATAGTATCCTATAATATCTCAAATGATCTCTGAGATAGAAAGGAAGAAAAAAAGGAAAGAAAAAGGAACAGGAAAAGGAAAATGAGGGTGACATTTCAAGAAGAAATTTATCTCCACTTCTCCCTCTTCCCTCCCTGCTACTTCTATTGCTACTCTTGGGTATGTTCTTGAATGTTCAGAGTAGCTTTCTAGTTTATGACCATGCTGATATCTCCTCTAGGGAAGGAAAAATGGTCCACAAACAGTACATTAACCTAAAAAGGGAAACATCTGTTTGGAGCATGGAGCAATTTATTGGCTGAGTTTTGAATACAGCGATTTCAGTGGAGATCCTCTGTGTGATTCTGCAGGTCTCATCAGAGCTCAAGGAAAGGAAAATTGGTCTTTATGTGAGCACTCGCCTGGGACTTAACTGGATTAGAATATAGATTATGTTTGCCATTTAGATAAAGGCAGTTTCCTTAATAGTACAGAAAATTTGAAAATAAAAACAGCACTTAATGGTAAGAAGGATATGGTTAACGTTGAATTTTATGTTATGTATACTTTACCACAAAAGAAAATATTAAGAAAGATAAAAGAAAAATCAAGATACCTACTATTCTTCATATTTTGAATTTTAAAACAGATATCAAAAACTTAAACTCCAAATATCACCAAAGAAAATCCAACTAAAAAATGCTTTTGCTGTGAGATTGTCCCAACTTTTACTAACAAGTAAAGAGGGCTTTTGTTTACAGTAATAACATTTTTAATGTTTGGCCTTTTTAAAGGACTAGCATTTCATTCTATTAAGTCTATGTTCATTGAGAGGATTTTAAATGAACACAAATATGTGAAGATTTAAAAATTGATGTGATATTAGTGATGTAAAGCATAGCATAGAGAATATAGTCAATAATATTGCAATAACTATGTATGGTGTCAGGTGGGTTGCTTGACTTAGTGTGGCGATCCCTTCATAATGTATATAAATGTCTAATCACTATGGTGTATACCTGAAACTAATATATTGTTGTATGTCAACTGTAATTGAAAAATAAATTTTAAAAATAAAATTAATGGTGATATATATATATATATATGTATATATATATATATATGCCTTACTGTTGAATTGTACACTTGTACACCTGAAACGTACTGGATTTTGTTAACCAATGTCACCATAAAAAATAAATAAAAATAAAATTGATATGCCATTTACATAAAACTAAAATGGAAAGAGATGGTGAGTAGAAAAGTTACTTAGACAGAAACTGATTTAAAAGTAAAAATTATATTTGTTTACAAAGCACCATATTTGATCTTACAAATAGGCTATTAATAATGAAGTCCCTGAGGCAAATCTGGCAGATAAACTAGATGCACTAATCACCTTCAGGTTGTTGCCACTGTGCAAATGACTACCATTAGGTGTGATACACACCAGCACATTTGAAAATAATTGCATTTAGAATTGTGTATAGCTGGTCATATTATTTGGAGATAATTTCTTTAATTTTAAAATAATTGCTTCATAAAGCATAACTAATAAAAGTAAAAATGGATATGCAATGGACCATGCAATGGACTCACATTTGAGTTATATATAATATTTGTATGTCAAGAGGATAAATAAAATCTAAACTAACCACTATCAACAGTAACATTCCACTTGAACTTATAAATTTGTGATCATATCGACCACTATAAAATATAACTTGTAATTATTAGTTAAAGGAAGAAAGAAAAAATCTTATCTCTTTGGTCTTTAAATAAACTATAAGAAACAACAGGCAGTCCTTTTCATTACATGAATTTAGACCATCCATTTATTAATTATGTTTTCCAAAAAAGGACTATAGACATAGAAGTCTTAATTCAACACAGGACTATCAGTGTTTTAAACAACTTATTATCTATCGACTAATGATAAATTAGCTAGTACAGCAAATCCCTCCTTGCCAATAAACACACTCGTCCAAAGGTCAGACTTCCGGTTATGATAACTACTGTCTGTATAACACTGCTCCACTTGCAAGGCAATTTTCATATACATTATTTCATTTAAATCTCACAGCTACCTAGAAAAGTATTATCACCATGCTCCTTTGACACAGGGGTGAGTAATATCTGACAAACTCTGAGAGAAGTACAGGAAACAGCCTAAAATAGAATCCTCCAGTTACCATGATTTTTCTACAGGAAAAAGCTCAAAAGACAACCTGAAATGCAGAAATTAAAACAACCACAAAAGTTTGGAGAGTTTGAATTATATGCATTAAGTGAATATTTTAATATTCAAGCACTTTTTAGTAATAGGTCACACTGATACCTTAAGAGTTACTGAGAAGGCAGAAGACCAAAAACAATATAATAATAGTAAAAGCATAGTCTTCTATTGGCAAGTCTTGTTCTCCCATAGGGCACTATGGTATTATCATCTACGAGTTTGCTAGGAATGTCATAGCAAAATACCAGACAGGGTGGTTTAAACACCAGACGTTTGTTTTTTCATAGTTCTGGAGGCTAGAAGTCTGTGGTCAAGGTATTGGCAAGGTCGGTTTCTTCTGAGGCCACTCTCCTTGGCTTGTAGATGGCCGTCTTCTCCCTGCATCATCACAACACCTTTCCTCTGTATAGGTCTGTGCCCAGCTTTCCTCTTCTTATAAAGACAATGGTCATAACGGACTAAGGCCCACCCTAATGATCTCATTTTAACCTCTTTACAAACCCTATTTCCAAATACAGTCACATTTTAAAGTACTAAGGGTTAGGACTTCAACACAAACATTTTTTTTGGGGGGGTAGGGGGGTGGAATTTGGGTCACAACATATTACTCAGAACTATTTATTATCCACTTATTGCTGATCCCTGCCCTCAATGGAATACCACATATTTATGCAGATACAACATAAAATTGAAAAGTTAAATGAAAATCCAAAAGTTAAATGACAATAAAACTATTTCATCATGTATCCATAATCATGTTGGTCACATGACAAAAATTTAAATTTTCTCAGTATCTCCTTTCAACAGGGAATTGTATAATATATTTTAGAAAGAATGCTTCCTTAAATGCTAAAATGTTTACAATTTGCTACTTTCTAAACTACCTGAAAAATTAATTTGTATGAAATATTCCACTAATTAATAAGAGTATTGCTATAATTTTATTTTTTAGTTTTTTTAAATCAGTAAGAAGAGCTAGTACATACAATACAGGCATATCGTGTTTCATTGCGCTTCACTTTATTGTGCTTCATAGATGTTGTATTTTTTACAGATTGAAGACAAGACCCTCCCCAGCAAAAAGATCGACTTGCTTTATTGAGACTCTTGATTTACTGTGCTGGTCTGGAACCAAACCCATAATATCTCCAAAATATGCCTACATATATTAAACAAGGAAGCATATGAATCCGTGAGTTTGTGATTAAGGAAAAATAATTTTTAAATGTCACAGTCACCAATAAAATGAATAGTTTTAAATACAGCATCTACCTTCCCAGTTGTTCTAACGGTTCTTTAAAAAAATTAGTTTCTAAAATATTCTCCTTATCTACTGCAAACTTTAATTGCCTCTTAGTCACTGGTGTACTTACCATATTGAAAATTTATATTATTTTTTAAAGTATTTTAAATTTTTAGGTTTAAATATATATAGTCAAACTAAAAATTAAATATTATACACATCAAAATCTGGCAAGACCAACAATCCAAAAAAAAGCAAATATGTCATTAAAAATTTTAGCAATGTCAAAGAATACTCAAGTTAGAAACGACCACAGGAACTTTCTATATAATTCCTAGATTACGAATATATATAATATATATGTTTTCAGCTAGATTATGCTTGATTACGCTTGCCATTGTGTTGTCTTTTTGACCACAAGCATGGATGAATGTCTTTGGAAACAAGTTAACGATGATATTTTTCTCTCATTCAAAGTCACAGATCAGAATGCATCATCCTCTAAGACCCACTGCTGTATATTTCTTCACAAATAACTAACTTCGCCATGCTTACGTAGTCACATAACTCAGGTAAAATGGAATGATGGTAATAAAACATTTTCTATTTGAAATGCATTGCATAATTCTTACCTCCTTTTATAAACAGGCGTCATCTAAGGACAATTGCCTCTTTTGATATTTATTTACAGTCCTCAGGCTTCACATGACAAAATAGTTGTTAACATTAATTAGTTTATTTAGTCATTAGTATTTTTTTTTTTTAACTAAAGGTAACTCCATCATAATGAAAGAATGGCATTACATAAAAGAGTAAAAAAGTGGGGGAAAGCAGAAGCATGACACGGTCAACTACTTTTATTGGGCTTGGTTGATATATTATCAAAGAAAATTGTCATTGAGTTTATGATACCTGTTAATTTTTAGCCAGCAAGATAAATTTGTTTTCACTCTTTAGCATGACTTTGTGCTTGCTTGTTTGCTTGCTCACTTGCTTTCTCTTTTTTCTTTCCTTACTTCTTGCTCATTAAAAAAAAAAAAAATCACAGTATACTCTCTTCTCCTTATTCCTATCCCCAACTTTTGTAAACCTATCTTTTACTATTGTAATTCGATATTTTCCATCCTAGTGATTATCAAGAGGAATGCACCTCTATTATATTTAAATACACCTGTGAACCTAGAAAAAATAAAATAAAAATTGGCCTCTTACTACATCTAGTAGTAAAAAGAGAGCAAAAGGATTGCACAACTATAGGGCAAGGTCCACTGCAGGGTGGCTTTATGGTGATGATGGATCACAAGAGAACTCTTGGAGAAGCAGGGGCAGAGATAAAAGAATAACAAAAGAATAACCTTAACTACTAACCAACTCAATTACCTCGAATAAATCAACAAGTTATCTTTTTCCTTTCACCTTGACAATTATTATTTTTTCTGCCTGTTGCCTTGGACTACTGGAGTAATGCCTGTACGATTTACTTCCACTATTGAAACTTTATATGGTATGAATTTATCCTTCATTTTACACTCAATACAATGTTGTACTACACAAATTACAATTTTGAATAAGACTGCAGAAGTTTAGGGTGTGGATTAAACTACTTAGACATACTGAGAGTAAGCATTTAAAGAAGCACTTTTTGTATATAAACATTGTGTTCACTACAGTTGATCTTTTCCTGGTCCTTCCTTAAGGTCTGCCATAACTTCCACTTGTCAGGAGCCCCTGCTACAAGAGTGTGAGTTATTTTGCATTTACCAAACATAACGTTGTCTTTTATTAAAATTCCTCTCTAGTTCCAATGTTTAACCCTCAAATAGCTAAATTAAATCACAAAGTAAATTAACAAGACAGGGTTATTAAAATATTTTTAGGTCATCAATGATGTTATGTGATCATGGAGATAAAGGCAGAGCATATTATATCCCAAACCACGGGAACTTGCTATTTCAGTTGGATAATCCAACTCTTGCCTCCTGCTTCAGTAAGTTTGGATGCAGATGGCAAAGAGTTGTTCTCTTTTAACCAGAAGTAGCTGCATTTAGCAACAGGTTGAATGACTGACACATGCACAGTGCATAATTCCTTTTGCAGTGGATAAATGAGTATCAATAGACACAGAATAATCAAATGATTGCCCGGTGTATGGCCTTTACAATATATGGTTTTGATCAAAGATAGTATACAATAAAAGCAACATCTTACACTATTTATTATGGTAGCCAGTGGCTTTCAATTCCAATTCCAAGAAGTGGCAAAATCTATGGTATTTCCAGGATATAGTCTTAATCCGTTGTCTTAAGATTTTGTTACAAAAACAGGTCCACTTGTTTTTATTATTCCCATAATCAAATTTTAACCTTAAAATATGTCCCACAAGAATAGCAATATAAGTTCCATATGAGGATGTAAAGCTCTATGTTATAATACAAGATCTGACCTATTACTTTATTAATTAGTAAAACAAAACAAAAACAACAACAAAAAAAAGAGAAAAAAAAAAACCCTGAATATTTCACAAGGTATAATATAAGCCTGAAAGAAGAGAGAATTGTTAGTTCTAAATTTTGTTCTTAGGAATAAAAAAAGACATTCTTTATTACTCTAGTTTTCCCACTCAGCAAAATCATGAAGCATTATTGTGTACTTTACAAAGATTGTCACGCAAGACCAATTCTAGGTATTTGTCCACAGTCATTTCAGGCAAATGGCACCACCACCTTGTTCTCTAGTCCCTTGTCCAGTGGCAATCGCAATTAAACATTTAAAATGGCTAAAACTTTTTCTTAACAATCTTGTAAATTTTATATTGTGAAAATCCAGAAACCACTTAAAAGATTTTAACTGAACTCTAACTGAACTCTTGTTAGAAAATGTAATCAATGTCATTAACAAGCAAAAAAAATAAGAGAGAGCCATTCTTGGCCCCCCCATTCCCCATGATCCCTTTGCAATTGTTCTGGAAGCATTGTATGTGTGTGTGTGTGTGTGTGTGTGTGTGTGTGTGTGTGTGTGTGTGCGCGCGCGCTCATGCACGTGTCTGTGTCATTGAAAGGACAGTGGATCCTCCCACAAAACTCATACATACGATTAAATAATAATAAAAAAAGAACAGTGGCTCACAAATGGCATAATCATATTAACACTCCTTAAATCCTTGTTAGAACAAGACAACTGTCTTAAGGATCTTTCAGTTATAAGTAATCTACTCAAACAAGCTCAAGAAAAGAGATTCAAAGTTATCTCAGAGTAGCCTAATACAGAAAATATATTTAGGTTTTGATAACAATGAAAAACTCTTAAGGCAGTACCCCCCTCCTTCAGGCAACTAACTTCTCTACTCTTTTAAACCATCTTCTGCAATGCGGTTATTTTTTGTTTCTCCATATTAGTGAGTTTAGTTTCCTGTCTCCAATTCCCTTTAACTTTCAGGTAGAAAGTCCATTTCTGTCTAATTCAGTCTCTGGGGCTCTGAGTTTAACTTACCAAGAGAGTGAATCTGATTATCTCAGCTTGGTCACATTCCACCTGGATATAAGAGGTGTGGCCACTGACCGTGGGCAGGGTCACCTGATATATGCCACAAGGATTCACTGGGGCTGGAATAATTGAAAAAAAAAAAATGGTTTTTCTGCCCAACCAATTAATTTTTTATAGGCAATAGTTATCAGTAATAAAACTTGTTCAGTTTAGAGAATATTACTTTCAACAGATTATACAAATGTCCTTTATACTCAAGATGCTAAGTAAATGGTAATCAGAATAATATTAATATGAAAGCATCTAATCCTAAAAAGGCAAACATAATATTTAACTATTACAACATCGTAATATTTTTAATTAGCTGAGTATAGAAGAACATATTTGAAACTCAGGCATGAATTTAATAATTATATTTTGAAATTCAGTATCTCGTATTAGAAATAAAATTCACATTAAAAAAATAATTTTATAAACCTGCCTTCAGTGAGAGTTTTTCATTAGATTTCAATGAGTACTTGTATGCAAATCACAAATTAAGGTATATATTTTTTAAAACTCTTTATAAAGTCAGCATAAAATATAGCAGTTCACTAGCTTAAAAAATATCAGAAGAACGTTAGAGTATTTATAAAATAATAATAATAATACCTTTCATTTACATCTGCTGTGCTGGGTACTTACTGCACATACTCTCATACATCCACAACAATTCTTACATTTAGGTATACTTTTAACCATCTTAGAAATGAAGACTCTGAGGTTCAGGACTATTGTATTTTGTCCAAGTTACCCAAGGTAAGTATGCAGTGATTGCAGTATTCTCTAAAAATAATCAGGGAATCTTTCGACTAACGTGAAAGCATCTTTGTAAAAATTAGAAAAATCTGACACTTTCTCAAGACAGTATACTAACATCTGCTAGAAAATTGCATTATAAACATAGAAATCCATACTGTGACTACAAATATGAATGCCCCACCCCCAAGATAGTAAGGATGTTATTAGTCTACCTTCCTGTCTACATGGAGTTCTATTCGTAATGACCTGGCTGTGCTCACGTCTCCCACTAATCCCCGCCCCATTACCCAGGTAAAAGGTTAAACTCTGAAAGTGTTTCTAGCACATTTGTTCAGTAGATATCCCAGTGGTAAAGGACTTTAAAAGAACTGTTAAACCACAGTTCCAATAATCCCCTACACGTTTCAAGTAATAAAATTTTATATGGTCCAAGAAATGCATATAGTTTATGTCCCATAGTCCCCCATGTCCTGATTTATTTATTTATTTTTAATTTTTTTAGTTCTATAGCTAACAAAGAAAATCTCTTAGACATCAAAAGAGCCTCCATTTTTCTGTATCCTTGTTCAATGAAATGTGACATTACTCAGAAGGCCTACATAGAAGATTTAACTACAGGTATTAACTATACTTACTTTCATTTGCTTACTTCACTCAAACCTGCAAGTATAAACTTTTTTCAGAATGATGGTTTTGCGACCTCATTCTGCATTAGACCAGCAATGCTCAAGGAGAATAAAGGAGAGAAAGAGGACAGATCAGAATCTCCAGGAAGCATGTATACTAGTTTGGCAATGCGTATTCATTACAAGACAATACCATAGCTGGGGGAGGAGAAAATGAATTCTTGTTTTTATAGTAGAAACTACAGAAAGTAAAACCTCATGAAACCCAGGATGATGGGGATTGAGGTTGAGGGAGGAATGAAGAAGAAAAATATGGTGTATATGTAAGAACTTGAGTAACATTTGACCAGACATTCCACCCTGAATTCACAGGCACCATGTCACTGAACAGCATCTTATTTGATGAAATCCTTTTACTCAAGACAAGAGATTTCTTGACCTTAGCTTTAAACTTAAAGGAGTCTAAAGTTTTAGCTTGCGTGCAATAGCAAATTTGTCCAAAACAGCATAAAGCCTAAAATAGTGGCTTTAAAATATATCTTTTGTAAGATTTTTTTCCCCCAACAGCCATATTGATATTTCTAAGAGCCAATAGCTACCAGTTTTAGGCATTGTTCCTATGTTAGTGAGGAACACAAGAACCTAGCTGATGCTAAAATAATTCTATTTACACTCAAATTACAACTACTTCTATTCCTAAGGTAGCCTGAAATCCCCAGGAGCACAGTCTCCTGGGGATTTCATATATACCTGTGTGTGTGTGTGTGTGTGTGTGTGTGTGTATACCTCTTCCTAGAAATGTTCTTAAATTATTTACTATGTACAACAGTTCATGAACTTGAGACGAGATGTGAAGTATATGTGTTTAACCAGAAGAAAGAGGTAAAGATTCTTAGAAGCACAACATCTCATTCCAACATGTAAAGCCATGATCCACAGTACTAACTCATTCCGGGGGTGCCAGGACTGATTTAAAGAAGAGGAACCCTGACGGGCCTCCAGGATTTTCTAGGAAGAACACCTGCATCGAGGTGGACTGTAGCAGTGGCTGACTCAGGCCAAAGCACTTTCATTTCCCCGCTGGCAACTGCCACCTGCCAGTTTCCATCATATTCATGAAGCAAAAAATAAAGATACTTTAAGTGTTAGAAAACAAAAATTAGGCACAAATCCACCAAAGGAAAACCCCATGTATGCACATAAGTAGGTCACAATCATGGTTTTGTATAGGCTTCCATTAACACTGCTCAGTGGTAAAAAATAATTCAAGTTACAAGTAGAAGAGTCATCATACAGAGAAATAATTACTTTATAGATTGAAGAGTTCCACTACCCTTTGCTATTTCAAGGATTCAGAAGAAACCCTCATTATATATGCCCCTTTCTTAATCACGTCTTAAAATATAGTACAAGGTGACAAGAGATGGTTTATGTTAAAGAAGCTGTAAGGAGACTCACTTCGAACACATATGAAAATAAAAACAGAAACTTCTCAGAGGATACCTACTTGTAAAAGTATCCTTCAACATCTAGAATGCACTAAAATATTCAAGAAACCAACTAACGGCAAAATTATTTCATTACGAATATCTTCTACCCAATGGATGAATTATTTATTAAAATTTCCTATGCTGTTTTCTCTCAGTTCTTTTTGCCAAATTTTTCATTAAGGCATGAATATTTCAGTTTGGCTATAAAAACCAAGATTACATTTTACAATATAATTATATTTCCTTGAATGATAAAATTCACTTTTCTTCCCAATGTTCTAGTTTTCCTAACCAAATCTTATATAAGTACTTCCCTCATATTGCTTTCTGACTAGTCTTAAAATGGCTATTTTGTATATATGGAATTTCACTATTTTACCCCCACAGAGGTCTATTGGCAATCCTGTTGTCCACATTTGTATGTTTGTTTACACCTTGACTTTAGAGAGGAAGTCTGGTCACTGGAAATGATGAGGTAAAGATTCCCTCCTCAAAAATTTCTCTATTAAATATATTCTTTTAAAAAAATTCTCTTAATCTAAGAAACCACTTCTTTCAAATTAGACACACACACACACACACACACACACACACACACACATACAGAAAAGCTATTTGAAAGTTTCTTATAAAGTTAAACATACACTTAGTGTGCAATCTAGCCATTTCTTTTAAGAAAAATGGAAACCTGTCCATGCAAAGATCTGTACACCAATGTTCACAGTAGCTTTATTTACAATGGCTGCAAACTGGAAACAACCCAAAAGTTCCTCAACAGGTAAATATCCATACACTAGAATACTACTCATCAATAAAAAATAAAACTACTGATACATGCAACAAATATAGGTAAATTTCCAAAACATTATGCTGAATGAAAGAAACCAGACACAAAAGACTACAGTCGATATGATTCCATTAATGTAATAATCTAGAAAAGGCAAAACCATTGCACCAGAAGGTAGATCATTGGTTGCAGTGGATTGGCAAGAGGCAGGAAGGAACTTTTTTGGGTGATGTAAATGTTCCATATCTTATTTTGGAGTTAGTTACATGACTATATGTACTTATCAAAATTCATTGAACTACACCCTTAAAAATGGGTGCATTTTTTTACATGTAAGTTATAGCTCAATAAAGTTGATTTAAAACAACAAAAATTCAAATGTAACAATTTAGATCAGTGACCCTTGAAATATTTTGTATCATGATATTTAATGAAAGCTCTTGACCTGGTTTCACAAAGTTGAAGAGAAAGACCAGGAAAAAGTTTTGTAGACTCACCAGAGGCATCCAGTCCCTATTTAGTGGCCAGGCTAAAACACCTTTCTCTGGAGGATTAAGTTAAGACAGTTTGATGAACTCTAAGTACTCAGATTGCTTATCTCAATATTTAACCCAAAAATGGTTGGATAGAGGAAAGGGGAGTTTGAGAAATGAGAGGTAATTATTCTGCTTAGCCTGAGGAGAGGCACTGCAGAAAGTATTTTTCAGAATGTTGAAAATAGATATCACCTACTTAGAATTTTCCCAAAACCCCAAGTTTGGCAACTATCACTATTCCATTGAAAATCATCTCATGCACCATCTTTGACACAAATAACCAAGAATTGGAAATGTCTTTGATCCCTATGAGATATAGTGAAATGAAATCTTCCACTGAAAAATGTTAATAGTTTTTCATTTAATTGACATGGAGGGCATTGGGTCAACACTTCCTTTTGTCTTATACCAAAAGATAATTAATCAAGGCTTATTCTTCGTATTATCAAAAGGTCACAAATTATATCACAATCATCTCATAGTAGTAGTATTTCATTTTTAAAAATTAAATACTCTCAGATATGTATTTAATTAGCTATCAACCACTTTTCTGCAAATAATTCTGTATACAATTGTTTTACAAAGAAAGTAGGCTAATTTTGATTCTCCTATTGATTCTCTGTCTTCCTTTGTCATTAATTTTCTAAAATAAAATAATTCCACATGATAAAATTAGTCTTGATATCCCTGATTGCTAAAAGGGAGACTGATTTCTCAATCTCATTTCTATGAATATTACATTTACTATAGTTCAAAAACTTGGTAAGGTCACCTGCCACATTCTATTGCTCAAAAGAAGTGGCAAGAACAAGCCAGATTCAAGCACTGGGAAAATGCGTTCCATCTCTTGATGGAAAGCTGAAACTAATTTGTGGCCACCATAAATAGGAAAAACAGAAATTGTCGTCTAAGAGTTTTAGCTAGTAAAGAAAAATTTGTGCTTCAATAGAAAAGTGTGCATTGTTTATGGGACACTCTCCCAGGCTATCTGATTCTATAGTGGCTATTTTATAACTCTGTAAATTGTAGATAACTAATGGCAATGCAAAATGATTCTTGTCTATAGACATGCAAATAGATTGTTTCCCACAGGTTCTATTGACTCTCTTCCTCCACTGTTGATCAAGGCAGTTTTGCTTCTATTTGTATATGTATTAAAATATTCCTAATCTAAATATGTCTGTTATTTGGATTCTTTTTTTAACATTTTAAAATTTATTTTTAATTATGGTAAAATGTACGCAACATACAAATCTGCCATCTTAACCATTAAGTGTATAGTTCAGTAGTGTTAAGTACATTCACACTGTTGTGAATCACCACTATAAGAATCACCATCTCCAGAAACTCTTTTCATCTTGTAAAACTGAACCTCTGTACCCATTAAACAACTCCCTATTCCTCCCTTTCTCTGATCCAAGCCCCTGGCAACCACGATTTGAGTTTCTGTCTCTATGAATTTTACTACTCTAAATACCTCGTACAAGTGGGCCCACTCACTATTTGCCATTTTGTGACTATCTTCTTTCATAACGTCCTCTAGGTTCATCCATTTTGTAGCATGTGTCATAATCTCCTTCATTTCTAAAGCCGAATAATGTTCTATTGTATGTAAATACCATATTTTGCTTATCCATTCATCCATGGAGAGATATCTTAGCTGCTTCCACCTATTTTGAATAATGCTGTTTTTTTTTTTTTCAATTCTTTTGGGTATACACCCAGAAGAAGGATTGCTAAATATTATGGTAATTTTATTTTTAATTTTTTGAGGACCTACCATTCTGTTTTCCACAACAGCTCCACCATTCTACATCCCCACCGACAGCGCACAATGATTCCAATTCCTCCGCATCCTCACCAACACTTGCTATTTTCTGTTTTTTGTATAGAAGCCATCCTTACGGGTGTGAGAAGTGGTTGGATTCTTCTTTGCTTGTAGTATCTTACTGATTCTCACATTATAGGTTAAATAAAAAAACTTTAATGTTTGTTCACTTTATAGGACAGCTATGTCTTTACTTTAAAAAAAAAAAATCTTTCGACAAGCTGTAAAGTAGGACAAGACAAGCAGTCTAGAATGGGTTTTATAAAAGGGAGAGCTATTGAAGCATGTTTGTTCACTAACAGATATGATGCAATAAAGAAGGAAATTTATGATGCAGGAGGAGGGTACAATAGCAGAAGCACAGGTTCTGAGTACAGAAATAGAACTGGATCTAGACAGATAAAATCATATACAATTTATTCATTGTAATTGGAAGAAAAGGAAAATATTCATGTGTAATGCAAATAGATTTCTTTACTTGGTTGTGGGGGCATATGTAAGCTATCTTTTGAATTTCTCTTTTCATGTTTTAATTTCTGCATAGCTCAAAATGTAGTGCACAGTAACTACTTAGTAAATGTCACCTGAGTGCCTGTTATAAAAATAATCCTACTCTATAAGAGCACAGTAGTAAAGTCCCACCATGTCTAATATAGAAATACTTTAAATATTCAACTAGTTCAAATCATAGGCTTCATTACAGATTCTTAAAATGCTTTTAAATTACCCATGTAAATTATTTTAAAGATATACTCTTCTGAATTTCCCTATACCACCCCCACTTAGCAATCAAAGGTATAAGAGCCATGTAGCAAAGTTGATCTGTCTGCAACATAACACCTCTTTGACAGAAAACAGAAACTAATGAGAGGAAGCTAAATAGGGATATTGTTTACTGGGCTCGAATGACTTTTTGTTGGCAAGCAGGTGAACCCTATCTAAGAGATAGGGAATAAAGAAAAAAATTTTGCTTGATCTTAGATTAGTAGAATACGGGGAATATGATTTTTAAAAAAAGAAAAAACTTAACTGACTCATATTTAGAGCTCACCAGACCTCAGATGTAGAGCTCATGATGTACCTTGAGACTTTAAACACTTAAAGAGCAGGCCTAGGACAAGCACCAAGGCTGAGTGGCAATTGGCATCTGTGGGAGAAGAGAGCTGTGTGTTCATTAGCATAAACAACACATTCCAGGATTCCACACTATGTAACTTCCCACATTGAGCGTCTGACCCAGCTGACCCCAATTCTGAGTTAGCTAGTCAGCATCTGAGATTAAAGAAAAAGTTACATAATGCCAAAGGTAGAAAGGCAAAGCTTAGAAATTTATTTCAATTTAGCTCAATTCGACAAACGTTAATGGAACACCTTACACTCAAAAAACACTGCAACAAAAAGTAGGTATGAAGAACAATAAAATGGATACTCTGCTGCCTCCCTATTTTTGTTTTAATTCTTAACTTTTTCTTAGACTAGAATTTGAACTAAGAAAAAGAACTTGCTTATTATTACTTAATTATATATCATGGAAAAAAACAAGACATGAATTTACCAAACATTTAAATTAAGTATTACGACTAGTTGCAATGGCCTTCTAGCAGTTGTGACCTCAACTACGACAGCTGACGCCTCATCCCAAGGCATGCTCGGGATCACTTTTTGATCCTGGATGGCTAAACGTGAATCTCAGTCTGTCCTAGTCCGCTCCATTTCCTTCAGTTTGCCTTCCCTTTCTTCTTCCAGGCTTACAGGTGTGTGTTTGCCAGAGATTTATGAGTTCCCCCTGCTTTTCTACAATGCTGCATTACTGTGCTTGCTTTGGCAGCCCATATTCTATGATGCTGCATTATTATACTTTTAAGGTTATACTGCCAATTTACATCTCCTATCCCCTGTGTCCCTTTCTTTCTAAACGTGTTAGTTCCTTTTCTGTGGTCTGTCTCTATTCTACATGGTCTCCTTGAAGTTGCAATATCATTCATTTCGCACATTCGACACATTTTCACGGAGCATAGTTGGCTGGCTCTTGAGCTATACCACGCTGCAGATTTTGTCTCACTTTTCCTTGTTGACCCCTCCGGAGTCCTTTTTCACTACCCATCTTACTACTGTATGCTTGGTTCTCTGTTCTTCTACTTCAGGAAATTTTGCGGTTTATCTGGAAAGGACTGAGTTCATGAGAGGTAGGCTGCAGGAAAATCATGTCCCCACAACTCCCAGCAAGTCTCAGATCTGCCTCTGCCTCTGTCTCTCTGTCTCTGTCTCTGTCTGTCTGTCTGTCTGTCTCTCTGTCTCTCTCTCTCTTTCTCTCTGCTTCTTTGTTTTCTTTATGGCCCTAAGGTTCCCAACATTGTAGAAAATGACAATGTAATTTAAAAATCACCCCCACGAACTTCAGAAATCACCCTCTCATCTATTTCTTCCTCCAACACACACCCTGTGAAGTAGTCTCCCCCCACTATCCTAAAGTAGATCATTTCTAGGAAACCTTTTGTAAGCTGAAATGGCATAAAGTGAAGAAGCAATCACCTTAGGACACATCTTATTAACAATGCATAAGATAAATCAAGATAAAGCACAGATATTTACAGACACGGTTCAAAGCTATGGTGGCCCCCTGTCACTGCTCGGGGTGCACGCTGCCTCTGTAACAGCTCGCCACACAAGAAACACCCAATGCTGTTTTCACTTTTCGCCTTTTTTGGTAAAAGCAAAAATGCTCTTCAGATTTCTTTCAGTTAGGGAAAGCAAGTACTGATGTAGGTCTTTCGTAAAAGTGAAATGGTATAAAGCGAACTTTAGAAAGGCAAGGGATACCTGTACTCTTTTATATAGCTAGAGCTAATTACAGAATTTGTGAGGAAAGTTTGGGAGCTTTTACATTTTCTTATAAAAAGCTCAGGATGATTCACATCTTAAGATTGATTTACAAGACCATCAGACTGATTTTAATCGGGATCTCTTATGTTTCCTTCACACCCTGTCACTGTCATAATAATGACTGTTAAAACGCCCCACTCCTAAGACAAAAAGGAAAACGAAGACAAGAGCCAGAGAATTTCAAGTTCCCAAATGAGCAAATATTGCCCATATTTGAGAAAAATTACATTGGGTTGGTTTTAAATGTTTAAGGATTATGCAAATCTCCAGAGGAAAATAAAAGATAACCTTTGACCATAAAAAAGAGATACTCTGCTCATGATGTCATTTGATAGTTACTTGTTAATTTTTAAAGATTAACACCTTCCTCCCTAGTTTATTTTTTTTTTTTAGGAATGACCATAAATGTATTGACCTGTGAATGAATCGATGTCTTAAGCATGACATATTATCATATCAATTATACAATCTAAACAGGTAAAACATTTTAAAAATCATTTTTAATGTCAGAAAAAAATTCTGTTCATGGTTTTGCTCACATTGAAAGTCATCCTTGCTAACAAATATATTTCTTAATTTATGCGTATTTGGCATAGAAAATCTAACTATATAGAAAATTTATAATAACTCATAGTTAACTGGTCATTCTAAGACCTTACCTGTCTTCATTCTATCTCATTGAGTTCTTCAAATTAGATTAAAAACTGGACTGCCTGGGTCAGGTGTCAACTATGAGTCGTCTTCCTCTTATTATGTATTACCATTATAACCCTAAACAGCCACAGTTCACTGAAGTCTGCTGTGCACTGGGTGATTTTAAAAACCAGTGTCATCCCAATAAATTTGATAAAATAATAAAATAAAATAAAATAAAATAAAATAAAATAAAATAAAATAAAATAAAAATAAAGCAGAATTTTAAAAAACACCTCAGAGGTGCCCTTTGATTGATGATTGGATAAAGAAGTGGTGGTACATATATACAATGGAATATTACTGAGCCATAATATTGCCATTTGGGACATCAATGGATCTTGAGATTATCATGCTAAGCAAAAGAAGCCAAACATAAAAAGTTTAGAACTATATGATTTCACTTATCTGTGGGATGTAAAACTGAAAGCAACAAATGAACAAGACAAAAACAAAAAATCATAGACACAACAGTTTAGTGGTTACCAGAAGGAAAGGGGGGAGGGAAGAGGTAGATAAGAGTAAAAGGGGTCAAATATATGGTGATAGAAGGAGATTTGACTCTGGGTGGTGTATTATCAAATTGTATACTTGAAACCTATATAATTTTATTAACTAGTGTCACCCTGATAAATTTTTTAAAAAAGAAACGCTTAGGAAAAAATCTCATTTAATTATCACAATAACCTTACCCAAGTAAGCATTCTTATCCCCTTTCCAAAGAAAACTGAGGCTTAACCCGATTAAGACATTAGCCCAAGGTGTTGTATCTAATAAGTGGTGAATTTGGAATTTGAAATCAGGCATATCTGTTTGCAAATTTGATAAGGCCATGGTGATTATGATGGCAAAATTCTTTTGTTAGTTCTAAACCAACGGCTTACAAGAAATTGATGTGTGTAGGGTGAAAAACTGTGACTTTTATCAAGAATATAAAATTATTGTATAAGTTTTATCTTGATCAGAGAAGCACGAAAAATATGAAATTTCAATAATAAAACATTTTAAAATTTACAAAAATCTTTTCCATTTGAGCCAAATTTAGGAGGACAGGCAACATATTATTATCCTCATTTTACAGAAATGGAAGTTGAAACTCAGAGAGGCAGGTTGTCTTGGCCAATGTCAAACAACTAGGATACAGTGGAATAAAGCCTAGACCCCAAGTCTTTTGAATTCTAGTTATTTTACTATTTCCAATACATTTTAAGGAAGCCCACATTTAAGAATGATGAAAAGAAGCTCTCTAAACGTTGTTCCATGATTTTTTTTTTTTAAAAAAAAAGGAAGGAAGAAAAAAGAAAGAAGAAAGAAGAAAGGAAAGAAGGAAGGAAGGAAGGAAGGAAGGAAGGAAGGAAGGAAGGAAGGAAGGAAGGAAGGAAGAAGGAAAGAAAGAAAGAAAGAAAGAAAGAAAGAAAGAAAGAAAGAAAGAAAGAAAGAAAGAAAGAAAGAAAGAAAGAAAGAAAGAAAAAGAAAAAGCAAGCACTATAAGTTAACTTGAAATATCCACTGAGAGCTTCATTCATTAGGTGGTAGCAATAATCGCTGTTAAAAAAAAAAAAAAAAGTCTGTTCCTGTTCCATAATATATAACAAAATATCACAATGTGACCACAAAAAGTATAATATAAGAGAAAGAAGAATACATAAGTAATGAAAAGGCTAAAAATCATTTACCAGACAAAGAGGCGTAACCTAATTAAAGTTGAATAGGACTATACCGAAGCATTCTCAGAAATCTCTTTGCATATATCAATTTTGTTGTTACAATTTACCTTCTAGAATGATCTAAATATATTCCAAACATTTTTTCTGCTATATATTATGTTTTTATAAGCACCCAGGGCACAGCAGACTTCAATGAATGATGGCAATTTGATGATGATGATAAAACATAAAACTGAAATATATATTGTTGAGTTTTTAAATTTCTAATTCGTTTTTTAAGTTGGCAAAGTAACATAATTTAAAACAAGAGTTATATAATGCACAGTTCAATAGAAAATGGGTAAATAATTGAAATTTACAGTGTAAGGGGAAGATAACCAGTCTTACAAAGAGAATTCACACCTAAAATTAGTGAACTTTGTTTTGTTTTCTGTGGATACTGATTTAAAACCTTACAGCTAGTACTTAATTTCTAGTCATCCTTAGGCCAAACCAATAAATGTAGGGCTAAATAGATTTTACTTATATATTTAGTCATATGTTTCAATACTAGACTATTGGTTAAAAACAAGAAACATAAGAAACACAGAAACAGAATGAAAAGTATAGAGTTCATAAGCCTAATAAAAAGTTAATGGGCAACATTAAAATAAACATAAAAATAGTAATAATTTTCCTAGAGGAAAGAAATGGATTTAATTTGTTCCTGACAAAAAAGAAGCACTTTTAGGGAAGAAAGATATGAGAGTTTCTGGTTGAAAATGAAAAAAAAGAGAGGAAAAAAGACTCTGGTGACCCAAAAATTTTCACTAAAGCTAAAAACATCACAACATGCCTAAGGTAATCAGATCTTCTATAGGTGCTGCTGGAAGTTAACCCAAAGCTGAAGCAGAATCAGCCCAGGAAGGTAAAGAGAAAGAATACACATGGGATATGTTAAAAATAATATTTCAGTATTTTGGTGAAATTCTAAGGGCCAATGGACCCCAGTTTGAGAATCATTATTCCATACAGTAGCTTGGTATAAAAACATAAACTCAAAAATAAAATATTCAGATGAGATATGATGAATTCATTAGACCCTACTTTTGAGTATACTTCATTGGTATCACCCAGTCCCTATTTCCCCACCAACTCTTTTTTGGGTGTTCTAGAAGTCACATAGGCCCCTGTTAAGAAACAATCTGCATTCTACACCAAGATCAGCTCGAGATCTCATTAAGAGCTGCTCATTGACAGGGTTTGTTTTGCTGTATTTGGGGGTTGAATAAAGTGTCAAAGCACTTACTGAAGAGGAGATGGGATGGCTGAGGGAAATTTATTTCAAATAGTTAGCTTAAAGGCTTGCAATTGGGTTGGTTGAGTTCAGAGTTTCTTAAGTGACATTTATATTTCCACTGCCATTTAAGAAAACATTTAAATTATTCATCGTGACTTTATTAAAAATCTGCATTTTAATAAGACACCTAAAATGATAAAAATGAGAACAATTCTACAATTAAGTGTGTGTGTGAGTGAATTACAGTATATCAAGAATCCACCTGTGGCATTTTTATTTCATCAAAAATATTTATTTTTTTCCCAACTCCTGTTTTGGGATATTTTCAGCTTATTTAGTTCTTTCTTTCTTCCTCTGGTTAGGCATACTGATATCTTCTTCTACATCTCTAAATTCCAGCACCTTTATACTTCAATATCACTTTACTTCAAGAACAGTTATAATTTTAACTCAATATTTAGATTTTAATGAGAAGTGGAAGAATATTAGCCCAAGACCTACCATTTGATGCCATCTCATTGTTGACTTCAAGGATGAAGAACCCTGACTGAGGGAGACCACTCTCCAGACCGTGAAAGGGAAATCACACCACCAGCCATCAGTGGGTACCACACAGTCCTTGTCATCTATCCCTAAAGCAGAGTTTTCCACATTGTTCATGATACCATAAGATGAATATGGTTAACTTTAAGTTATTAAATAACAAAGAGATGTTTTTCTTTTCATTTTTTCATACAACTTGTAATTTATTGAAACTTATATGTTGGTCACACATATCTGTAAAATAAATCTATCTCTGTAACCTTTAAAAAAAAAAGCCAATAAATGCAGATTATATATTAAAAGCCCTCATATGTCACCAGCACCCACATAAAAATTTTTAAAAAGTATTTCTGAATGTAACCTATTTTTCTTGAGACTTTTTTTCCAACTTTATTGAGATATAATTGACATATAACATTGCGTAACTTTAAGCTATGCAACATGATTTGATATGTGTATGTATTACAAAATGATTACCACAATAAAGTTAGTTAACACAGCCATATCTCACATACTTACCTTTTTGTATGTATGTGTGAGAATTTTTAACATATACTTTCTTGGCAACTTTTAAATATACAATACAGTATTGTTAACTATAATTATCATACTGTACATTAAGGGGATCTTTTTCTTACCTCTATGAAATTACTTTAGAAGCTCTTTTTTTACTTACAAGTACATGCAAAATACTTTATTAATTTCATTTCACTCAAATAAAGTTATATTTAACTGCCTATAAGTACTAAGTTTATATTAATTCCATAGTTTTGAAGTTTTAAAACATTTGCTCTCATCCCAAATTTGACTTATTTAGGTGCTACAGAAAATTATTAAAAATATAGAATTAAAAATGGCAATGTGATAACTATTATGCCATCTCCCTCTACTGGATAGTATTAAAAAGCTTACTCTAATATATGTGCCTAAAGTTGTGATTACATAGTCAAATGACATGGAAATGTAAATCAATTAAATTAATGTCCTATCCCTAATTTTGCCATAGAAGAAAAATATCACATGACTTACTCACTTTGAAAATTTTGCTGCATAACTACTCTCTTCCAGCTCATGTGAATGTGACATACAAAATAACAATAAATATTTTTATCTGCAAATCACAATATCTGACTATATTTATTCAGTTAAGGTAGAATTTTTTCAAAAATAATTTGGAATATCTAAAACTACTATACCAAAAGAACAGGTATAATTGTTACTTCACAGTCAAGATTTCCAAATTCTTTCTTTAGTCAAATATTTGGAGGAGGAATTTAGGTCCAGGTGTTCAAATACAGCCCTTCATAGATTAAGACGGAGAATTTCTATTTGATTAGTCTGAGAAAGCCTCTATTATTACATAATTCACAGAATACTTCAAACTAGAATTTATTTTCTTATGTGACACAATGTAGAACAAAGGCATGGATTCAATCCCTAAATGGCCTTGAGCAGCAGTCTGACCTTGACAATTTATTTAACCTTTCTCAGGTTTAATCTCCTCATCGAGATAGTCATCATACTTACTGCTTAGGGTCATTTTTAGGAATACCTAATTCAATGTATGAAAAGTATTTATCAAAAAGCCTCATTCAAAGGAAATGCTCAATAAATGTTAGCTATTTTTAAATAGTAATACGAAACATGAATTTAATGAAGTTAGTAATGCCAAGTTTAAATTATGTGAATGAGTCTTGTGAAACCGTTAGTGCATTTACATGCATAATTTCAAGTCAGTCCTTTTTCTATATTTCAAATAAAATTATAGAGATAATAATACAAAATATGCTCCTTGATAACCAAAACTGACATTAACACAGAATCTAAGGCAGTATTAAAAACAGAATAGATCTAGTATGAACTTTTGATATTATTTCATACAATCTCCATGTTTTTCACTTATGAGAAAACTAAAGCCTTGAGAGGTAAAATGACTTCTAACAATAACAGGGCTAGATTCTAGCCACTAGATGTTGTAAGCATGAAGCAAAGGTAAGACCCCAAAAGCTAGTTCGCTACACTTCTCAAAACATCAAACTTTTCCCTGATACCAGTTGCTTTTTGTTTCTTGGTCACTTATTCAATGCATGCAAAAAATACAAAAACAATATATGATGCAAATTATGAAGTCACCAAATATGAATATGAAACTAGTGGGTTTAGTCCCTAGAAGACAGTTACCACAAAAATAAATATCAATGGTTTAAATCATTCAGAGTATGTTATACTGTCTTCAAATAATCTTTATATTATCTCATTTTATTCTTCAATCTATCCTACAAAGTAGAAAGACTATAGCTTATTAGTTGCATTTTAAAGGAGAAATTGAGACTCAGAGAAGTACAATTTCATAGCTAGGGATAGGGGAGACAAAAACAAGGCTTTGGACTCCTGGTCAAGAGTTTTCTTCACTTTTCTTTGCATTGTAATGGTTTTAAGCGACAAAATTGATACCTTCTGTGCAACATTAATAAATAGTAAATGTGTAAAAATAGAGCCATCCAAATCAATGAATATTGGATATATTTAAAATTAAGTGTTCATCGTGAACATACATTATCAAGAATTTGACCTTGGAGAAAAGGTCACAGTCATTGTTAGCTTTATATTAATTTGAAATATAAATTGACAAAATTTTTAATTGCTACAATGTACCCTTCAAAATAAATGAAGTTACAATCAGCTAGGAATAAAAATATTTAAAATGTGTCATTAAATGAAGTACCTGAATATAACCAGTTATTTTTAAGACTCAAAAAAAGGCTTTCATATTTGAATGTAATTTATAAAAGATACCTCATAGGTAAATAAGATTCTGAGTTAAAGTTTTTAAATGACCTTCACTTTCAAATGTCCCTTTAAAGATATCCCACAGTGTTGCTAAGTAGAGTAAAACAAATTCTATTGACTGTACTTTAACACTACGATAGCTTCTATTGATGTAACACATTATCAACTACCCACCCTAGTCAGATAATACCTTTCCCAAGGCACTAGAGCAATAAAGATTTGCCTAAGCATGCTGTCAGGATTGTAAATCCTCTGGAAAAAAAAAAAAAAAAAAGCAGTTTACCGCTTTGCCAAGTGTACTCGGCTAGGATTGGGAGCAAAAAGGGCATCCTAGGTAGAGGGCACCTTAAGGGTGTGGTATTCACATCCATCTCCGTGAGCCCTAAGCAGTAGTAGTACAGCCAGTCTCTAAACCTCTTCCAGGGAGGTGAACAGAGCTGTGCCGGAACTTATTAAAAAGGCAGATGACTTGACAATTGGCAGGAAAGAGCAAGGGTGTGACTGAGCTTATGAGGTCCAGTTAAAGGTTCTAGGGAGCAACTGGCATAATAAAAGAACATGGAGTTTTAAATTTGGACAGATCTGAGTTTGAATTCCTATTCCTCAATTTCTTTACCACCATGACTCTCAACAAGTAAGTTACCCTCCCCATTTAACAGGCATATAACCTTAGAAAGTTGTTCGACCTTTTTATGCCTCAGTTTCTTCATCCATTAAATGAGATAATGCCCCTTAGGGCTGTTGTAAAGCCCTTAGAAGAGTACCTGACATGTGGTAAGCCCTATTTAAGCATTAGCTACTCTTGTTTGTTATTAACTCTCTAAGCCTCGGTTTCCTCATCTGGGCAGTAGGGATAATAGAATGTGCTTTGCAGAGCTGTTTTGAGGATTGTGTGAAAATTCAATACCTACTCTATAAATTATACTGTTACTGTTTGTTGTTACTTTATTGTTGTTTTTCTCCATGCAAGTCAGTTTTTTGTGTTGGACTGTAATACCACATATGTGCATGATAGCTGTTGGGAAAAAAAGAGAGAGAGATAGCTGGATCTTCCTCTAGTTATAGGATGACAGTTTATGAAACAAGTCTGGAATTTAACCCTAATTCATTGTAGGGTTGCCCACGTAGAAAATAATCTCAGACAAAGTAAGTATATCATTGAAATTGAGTTACATTAAAAAGGTCTTTCATACAGGTGATAAAATAGAGCTATAAAATTCAATGTCAAAAACAAGCTCAGATTATTCAGTTTTAAAATTTCCAAGAATAATAAAGGTATTGCATAGAACAGTTCTTGCATATATGTTTTCCATGCTGCCCATAATATTTATTCATTATAGTTTTTCAAAGTTAAGCCTTCAGATAAGACTATAAGACCTTCTTTAGGTTAGACAAAGATCAGTGAAAAGAGACATAGTGTGCAAGCTTTTGGATCATTTTCCTACAAGAAACCAACAACAGCATTACCCATGCTGAAGTAATGATGTATCCTGGGGCAAAAATGAGCGACCAGGACTCGGGGGAGGCAAGTGAAGCACTGATCTTGGATGCTGAAACCTCAGTACTCAAAATAAATAATATATAGTGTAGTGATTTTTAAAAAATCAAAACTAATGCAAAAAATCCATGATGAGCAAAATATCGAAATTTTAAATACAATGAGTGCATTCATTTTCTACAGCTTTTGTAGCTTATGACATCAAACTCGGTTGCTTAAAACGACACACATTTATTATCTTATCGTATAGTTCTCTAGAATAGAAGTCTAAAATGGATCTCACTGGGCTAAAAAAATAAGATGTCAGCACGACTGTGTTCCTTCTGGAGGCTCCATTAACTTGCCTTTTCTAGCTCCTAGGGGCTGCCTACATTCCTTCACGCTTGGCCCCCTTCTTCCGCCTCCAAAGCCAGCAATGAGTTCTTCTCACAGTGCAGTACTCTCACCTGCCTTCCTCTTCCACTTTTAAGGGCCCTTGTGATTACATTGAACCTATCTGGATAATCCAGTATAATCTCCCCATAGCAAAGTCCTTTACTTAATCACATTTGCAAATTCCCTTTTGCTACGTAAGAAAAAAAAAAAAAATCCTCACAAGTTCTAGAGATTGAGTCTTACGTATACTTGGGGGCCATTGTTCTGCTTACCATAAAGAAGGTCCACCCAGCCCTTGTAGGACCCTGCCTCATTCTCCACACCCTAATCTTGGCCCTGCCACATTATTAATTGACAAAT
Organism: Rousettus aegyptiacus; assembly: GCF_014176215.1. Classification (NCBI taxonomy): domain Eukaryota; kingdom Metazoa; phylum Chordata; class Mammalia; order Chiroptera; family Pteropodidae; genus Rousettus; species Rousettus aegyptiacus. Next base: position 147,880,238 of record NW_023416295.1, read on the forward strand.
TGTAATCATTTCAGTCCTAAATTCTCTGAATTTATAGCATTCTATTCATGATACCCTTATAAAATCTAGAGGTGTCACCGGGCAAAGCTGTTTCAGAAAGTGGCCCAGAAGCATAAAAGTAATCAAAAGGTTAAAAAACAAGCATGATAAATAATTGTTTATATACAAAGGCAAAAGTGTTTCAGTATTTGGAAGCTATTGAAAAGCTAAACCTCATCTCTAAAGCATTAATGCTTTCCTTCCTTTTTGTACTAAAGAGCATATTCTGTTAATCTAAAATTTTTACTTTATTACTTTTATTTTACTTGACTTAATCAAATGTTCTGAAAACATTTGATTTGAAAGTTATGATGATTTGCTTTCAGTTTTTAGCTGAATTAAAGTGCCTATCTTCTGCAGGACCCTGGGTGTTCTAGGATTACTTTCTGCTCATATCAAGTGAGGTGTGGTGGTGCCATTCCTGACAATTCTGAGTACATGGGTGTCATCTCTAGACCTCATGTTGAATTTTCCCATCTGGATTTTATCCAGTGTTTTATGAGTTCCTGAACGCAGGTACTATCTTAATTATCTTTTGGCATAAAATAGATGTCAGGCAATTTTGTAAATGTTATAACACTGAATTTTCAAAATAACCCAAAGAATTAAGTAGCATCGTCTTCTTTAACTATGTCCCGGACAAGCGGAATGACTTGCCTAATGTCACCCAAGATGCAAGTCCATCTCCAGCATGCTCTAAAGCTCCTGCCTTTCCACCCACCCCCACCCCAGTTCACCACTATTGGGGGCATTATTGTGGATATCCAAATACGAGCTTAAATCGAAAAATAGCCCATTGGTTCCAGACCATCTACCTTTCTTTAGAAGATGAAAAATATACTGACCAGGGTACAACACATCTAAAGAGACCCCTTTTTCTCTTTCTCTTTCCCTTTCTCTTTCTTTCTCTTTCTTTCTCTCTTTCTCTCTTTCTCTCTCTCCTCTCTCCTCTCTCTCTATCTTTCACACACATATCTGCTAATAAAAATAATCATTAAAACTTTGTTCAAAAATTGAGTAGTCCAATTCCTGAAGATGTATTAATAACCCTATTTCAGATCAAAGGAACAAAATTTTGCTTGCTATCAAAGCGTTCAGGGAAGCTGAGAGAAGAACATATGCTTCATCAATAGTAACCTTGCCAGTAGGGCCAATTAAATTAAGATGATCTCTTTTCCCCCCAATAGATTTGGTTTCAAATACTTCACACAAGTTGTACCCAGAAAATCTAATGCTAGACTATTTATATTCATTAATCCTAGAGCTTTCTTTTCCAATGCTTTTCTATGAGGGAAATTCCCATTGTTACCCTAATTATTGGACATTTTTATTTGTACATGAAAGAAGCCAATTCCTCCCCTTCATGTCTTTAGCCAAGGCAGCCAGTGCCAACACTAGGATCAGCAGGTGCAGCTTCCAGCATTCTCTTTGTGCTGGCTACAGCATCAAGAGAAAAGCCTACAGTAATCACCTCGAGGGCAGGACATCATGGGCTCTCCCCACAGAGCACCCGCCAGCAGCTTAAAACTGCCATGTGAAGGTCAGGGAGAGATCTAGGGCCGAGGGCCTTTCGCCAAATCAGAGTTCACTCAAGGGTGCACATTTCTCCACAGGGCAAGTGTGATTCAACAGAAACAGTCTTCAGACATTTCACCCTGCAGCCAATCTTCTTTTCTCTCAAGCCCCAACATTCTTCCTCTAATTTTTGCCTTTCCAGCTCAGATTCTGACAACAAACTGGTCAAATGCCATCAAGGCAAAAAAACCATCTCATAAACACCAAGAAAAACAACATAAAACAAAATAAAGAACACTTGTTTTAGAGAACATCATAGCAAAGATGTTAACAAATTCTAACATCCTACTTACCTATATAGAACTTGCTTAATGTTTTCCTCAATAAATAGACATATTAAGAATCGAGTCTTTCTGAGAAATATTCCTTTTCAAATAGTAATCAGGAGACATAAATATTAATTTTTATTCAATTGAGGCAGTGCTTCTTCTCAAACTTAATCATCAGAATCATTTGGAAACCTTCTAAAGTATAGATTCATGGGCCTCCATCTAATCAAATGAATCAGAATTATTCAGAAAAGTGCCTAAGAATCTGAATTTTTACCGGGATGATGATTATTTGACTAATTTTTTTTTTTAAGCGTGGCAACCCTTGGTTGACTGCACAGATTGCAAGGACCTTGTTAGTTTACAATCCCTTATATTTTTTATTTTTCACACCTATAGCACCTGGTCTTCCTAGGTGGTCTACCATCCAAGTACTAACCAGGGCCAATCCTGCTTAGCTTCCAAGATCAAACAGGATTGGGCTTGTTCTGGGTAGCATAGCCATATACTGTAATACTAAACTAAGCAAATTTTTTTTGTGTTTTACCATATGTATAGCTTTATATTAGACCTTGTAGCTAATAAAAAGATGAGAAGGCACATAGCTCATAATATGGAAGGATTTTAAATTTAGTAAGAGAAATCAGACAAGAAAAAAATAAAATAAGGCATAATATAAAAAGTGCCATAAGAGTGTTCTACCAAAATAGATCTAGGAGTTTAAACAAGGAGAAAATACATCAGGTCATGAGGGGAACAAGGAAAAGCTTAAAAGAATATATTTCACTTGAGATGGACTTCACAAAAGTATAATCTTTATGAGAATCAGAAAATGCAAAAGCACAGAGACATAAAACCCACTATAAGACAAGAAAGAGTGAATGACAGTGTTTAGCTATAGTACAGAGAATAGCCAGCACAAAGGCCTGAAATTTAAACCAGTGCCCAATTGAGAGACCACTGCATGTTTGGCAGTGTAATGTATATTTAATTTCATGAGAGATGGGATCAATGAACTCAGACATGGAGTCGGCTGGTAACAATGTGCTCCACATAGCACTGCAGTCAAAGCCCGCACAGAAAAAGAGGACGGCTTTGACAATTAGTAAAACTGATTCTGAGGTCTGAACCTGAAAAATGTGAGACGGTTTTAAAATCAAACCAAAGCCCTTCCCTCCTTCCTTCTTTCCTTCCTTCCTCCCTCCCTCCCTCCCTTCCTTCCTTCCTTCCTCCTTCCTTCCTTCCTTCCTCTCTTTCTTTCTCTCATTCTCTTTTTTCTCTCAATCTCTCTCTTTCTTTCCCTCCTCTCCTTTTTTTCCCATCTTTTTTCCTACCTACTTATCTACCTACCTCTAATATACAATTTCTGCATAGATAATAGGACAGCATGCAATTTTGGGCCATTCAAAAAGTTCAAAATACTAATCAAACTCTTTGAGGATTTGGTGTTTATAACAACATAAACTCAGTCTAAATTAAGACTTATAAGGTATATTGCACACCAATAGAAATATCTAAGTCTACAGAGATCAAACAAATAGATTTTGTCATCCATCTGCCAATAGTTAACATGCTCAAATGGGAGGGAAAAAATCTTTTCCAGGCATATCTGCAGCACAGAAAAATAATTTATCTTTTTGCATGATATATTTATATAAATATTAATCCACAGCTTTCGATAAAGAAAAATATGGCATATGCTTAAGTAAACATGCACATATGTTTCTGAAAAATATTTTAAATACAAGCAGCTTTGCGGAAATTCTCAAGAATTATTCCAAACGTTAGCAATTATATTCTCAAAGGAAAGATTGGTCTCTATAAATGAAATAAATGCAAGAAAATTTTCTTTAGTACTTGTGATTGTGCAACACAGATGTCAAGATATGTTTATACTCAGTTGGGAAAATAAGCACAGTGCTAGGAACAGAGACCCAAGAGAAATCAAGAGAGAGCTAAGCTTAAAAAGAGAAGTTGGAAAAAACTGCATTATTCTCTGTTCTCTTTTCTATTCCCTTTCAATATGAGTTTATCGAAGCATCGCTTTCATGAGAGCTTAATGCTTGGACAACTCTATACTAAGAAATAGGGAAGGGACAGAGAATAATAACAATTACCATTTGTTAAGCATCTATTTGTACTAGAACATCTGCTAGACTCTTTACATTTGTTATCCTGCAAAGCAGACAACTCTTAATATCTACAGAAAGATTAAAGAAATTATCCAAGGTTATAGGACCAGTAATAATAATGTCTAATTCATTGGACACTATTAAAATAGGATAAAACAGGAAAAGTATTTAAAACAGTGGCTGGCATGTGCTAAGTAAATACGAGCCGATACTATCATGCCATGTGAAGACCAACACCTATCTCACTTTTTTAAAGCTATAACTTACTACAGTAAAATATTTTCCATTCTGTATTCCTGTCACATTCTTAGTGTTATAGATTCACAGAGCACCACTTTTTCAGTAATTTTGTATTTATAATCACTTTTATATTCTAAAACTCAGGTAAGGAAATGAAAGTAAAAGTATGTAGAAGGAAGGCCTTCCTGTGATTTATTAGCAGAATAAATAAATCATATAATGCCATTTACAAGTTCCACCAGCTTTATTTGTACAGTTGTGCAGTATATGCCTAATCACACAGACAAATGCGCAAATTATATCTCTGTCTTTGTATACTTAAATGTGTCACAGCCGAGGCAAGTCCTTGTGGTCTCCTTCCCTCTGAGGACAGAGAACAGATTTCAGAATGCCTCAGCCAGATTTTCTTGCTAAATTCTTTTCTTTCAAAATATATAATTGTCTTAAAAAAAAAAAGTTGTCAATGTTAACATGTAACAGTTTTATTATTTTAAAGTAAATATCTATTCAAAAATTGCTGTTTTAATTTCTAATATTTAATAAATAATATCAATAGATATAACCCACAAAAAAGCAAGGGATCTCTGGAGAATATCTATAACTTTTAAGACTGGAAAATGGGTCTGAAACAAAAAGCTTGAGAACCGCTGCTGTGGATGCTATTGTACTTCTTGTAGATAAACTGAGGCTTTGCTATACCCAGACATAGCAGCACCACAGCTAACGGGGTTGAGGTACGAGAGAGAGAGAGAGAGAGAGAGAGAGAGAGAGAGAGAGAGAGAGAGAGAGAGAGAGAGAGAGAGAGAAAGAGAGACAGAGACAGACAGAGACAGAGACAGAGAGAGAGAGAGAGAGGGCGCGGGGAGGGGGCTGGGACGGGGGAAGAGAGAGAGAGCGCGTTTGTCCCACACATGCCTGGAGTGGACGAGTGTGAAGTGAATGCAGAAATTAATCACAATATTCTAGTGTACAGTGCCTCCTGTATTTTATGTTAGGTCCTCCTCTGATGGTCTTATGAGGTAAGTACTATTACTATCTGCATTTGGCAAATGAGGAAATTAAAATATCAAAAGGAAAGGGGCGTTCAATAATAAAAGTATAAACAATGGGAAAGAAACAATAAGCAGAAAGTCTACCTAGAAAAGGAATCTTCTTGTGTGGAAGAGAAAAATTAGGGTAAGGGGAACTGTTTGAAAGAGAGCAAGTCTCAGAGAACACAAAACCACAATCAAACAATCACAATAACTCCCCTTGTTTGATCTTGAGAATCTGTGACTCTCCATTTGTACATAGAGATATTAATACTTTATCTATCCTTTCCCATGTTTGTAAAGATCAGAACAAATGCAAATGTTTACAGAAATTCTCCTCAAGCTGTAAACTCAGGAAGTAATAAATAGGTCATATTGTATAAGTTCAGGAAGCAGTTCTGATTATTTCAGCTTAGAAGGACTTTTTACTTATTATTTCAATAATTTCTTCATGTCAAGTGTACTATTATTGAGGCATCTTGTTTTTTCCCTTGGATTCTTGGTTCAGTTAGTTTCAAATCATGATATGTGTTAAGCTAACTGCTGACAATGTTTTTTAACGGCATTGCTAATCATTGGCACTTTCATGAATACTACAGCCATATACTTTGTAAATAACTAGAAAAAACTCAATCACAGAACTTTTCAGAAAGCCATGATACCTCTTGTGGGATACGTAAAAGGAAAACCAGCAGAAAAAAAAGTTTTCCAAATTTTCCTTGCAGTTTATTGACTTGAGGATTGTTTTCTGAAATAGAATTGGCCATAGGATACTTTTGTGTGTGTGTGTGTGTGTGTGTGTGTGTGTGTGTGTGTGTGTGTGTGTCTGTGTTGAAGTCAAGCACCAGTAATCTGCGAATGGAATGTCACCAAACCACACTCAAGCTTTAACCAGGAGCATTCATCTTGCCATGTCTGGCAGCAACCTCAGTGGTAGTGTCTATGTTTACCAATCTTGGCACTAAGCTGGCACCAGATATGGTCTGAGACCTGCTCAAGAGAAATTATGCAACTCTCATGCTGACATGGTTTAGCTTAGAAATTCAAGAAAATTAAAGCTTCTTCCATTTCTAACACTAGCTATACAAGCAAAGTTAAATATCTCCGATCTGTTCCTCTGTGAAATGTGATTAATAATAAAGTTTATTAAAGAAAATGCAACCTTTGTATTTGCAAAAAAAAAAAAAAAAAGAAGAAGAGCATTTTGAAATTCTGAAGGTGAGCACCACAGAAATATTATTCATAGAATCATTATGTAATATCTATCTTATTCACATGGGTGGATGTTTTCGAGAGAAGAGGCCTACTGTGAAACCAGCCTTGTTCCATTTCTGACATTCAATAGCATCAAGAAGACAAAATTCAAAACAACTAGAAAACAATATAAAGCAATCCATAAAAAGGAGTAGATTTATGATACAGACCAAATACTACAGGTTTTTGAAGGGAAAAAAAAACAATCTGAAATGCAGTATTAAAAAAAAGAACAAGAAGAGCACTGAAACCTGGCAAAGGCTATGCTGCAGTGATGTAAAATATTTTGCAGAATTACTTCTTTCATGGTATCACGTGCTATTATTACTCATGTGTCGGGGAAAAAAAAGAGAACGTCTTTGTCTTTCCCCCTACTTTCTCTTCTGGAGTCAAATTCATGTTCAGTGCCAGAGAGAAAAGTACTATCCTAGTCACAGACATTTGAGCTCTGAATATAAAACACTGTATCAAAATCTTATCCTTGAGAAAATATCTCAAAGTCCATGTGAGTCATATGAACCCACTGTCATCAGAAGTTGGAGAATCTGAAGTACAGAATTTTCTTCCCTTATATCTAATCCTTGTTGTTTCCTTCCTCTGAAAGTTTTTATAAACACGGCTTCCTGTGGTAAAGCTGAAACTTTGAACTCATTATTATTACTATCTCACCTGAATTTATGCAAGAGATATACTTCTTTAAATGAAAACACAGAAGTGACTACTTGAGCTAAACAAAAACAATTATGGTCAGACAAATTTTTAGAGAAAATTATAAAAACGAACACACATACAAAAAAAGAAAAAAAAAAAACATAAGGCTGTTCTCCAAAACAATAAACGTAAAAATATTTCAAAGCAACATCTGACGTGGAAGACTTTAATAATTCTAGGCACAGTTCCTTAAAACATAATTCATGATAATACCTAAAATTATATATACATAAAAACCGCCTAATGAAAAATCTAATAAACATCTGATTTTCTCGAAGTGAAATAGTGAACTATGGGATTTCTACTCAATTTCTGCTGCTTCATTTCAGAATCCCTGCAAGAAAACCAAATACCTATGCAGTTCTTGGGCCTAGTGATGTAAGGACCTTGGATTTCCACAGGCATTAGCAATGCCAGCCTTGGATTGCATTCTCCATATTCTTCATGACTACTGTAGGTCCTAATATTTTATCTAACATCTTTAATCATGTGCTATAGAAAACACAAAGGATAGGTCTTGTAAGCATTATATGGAATTTATACAAAATGTTTTCCTTATAGAAAAAAATATTTATAGTAAGATATATCATAATAATTACAAGGAAATGAGCATATTCATGAAGAGAATTTATGCAGATTTACTCTTGTCTTAGTACAAAGGGTGAGGTTTAAAATGAAGGCAGAGCTCCTTAAAAAAGTGATGTGCATTTCTGATGAGTTGATTTATTCACTAATTCAAAAGCAGTTATTGAGGGTTTACCCTATACCAGGTACTTCGTTAATCATATGAATAAGAAATGAGTAAATAAAATATACCTTTTCATCTCACAGTGTAATGGGAGTGACAGACAAATATCTTTAAAAGAGTGAAAGAGAGCATAACAGATTCATGTTCATAGCACTGTAGAGTGACAGAGGAAGCAGTAGTCAACTGGTCCCATTTGTCAGAGGCAATGATGGCTCGGAGTCTTGTAAAACAACAACAAAGTGCTTATTTCACAGTAGACTCAAGAAGGACAGATAATGCAAACAAATAAAGCAGCATAGGCCAATACATGAAGACATGAAAAAGTATTTGGGATTTCTAGTACTCCATGTGGTTTAGAAGGCCTGGTGCATAGAGCAAGTACTGGCAAGGGCAGGAAGAGAGGGTGGGAAGGGAAGCAGAATCAGATCACATATGTTATGTTAAAGAAATCCAGATTGCTTTCTGAAGGCTTTGGGGGTGACCTAATCAAAGCTTTGATTTAGAAAGAGCACTGTGGAAGCATCAGGAACAATTTGGTTGGGCTAAAAGATCATTACAATTGGGATTGCTATATATGCCACTTTACTGATGAAAAAAACAAGTAAGGATGTTCTGCAACTGACTTTAGTTAACACCTGGGGCAGATGCTGCTACATGCCTAGGTAATATCTATTTTCCCTTTTGTCACTACCCACAGAATTATAATTTTTCTTTGGGGTTGCACTGTGCCAAATTAAAAATGCTTGCCTCCATCAAAGACAGATTTGCAGCTAAAGCCATATAACCATAGTTCTGTCCAAGATGTAAGAAGAAATCTAATGGGAAGGACCTCTCTAAAATCTGTTGTTTGTCCCATGGAAAAGTGAAATATTAACACATGCCTTTCTGTTCAACTTTACCCTTTCTTTCTGCCCAAAATATGAACATGATACCTAGAAATAGAACAATCATGTTGTGGACTTCAGGACAAAGCCATACACAAAGGACAATAGCATGGAAAGAAAAAAGAAATCTGGCTCCTTAATGGCTCCTTCAAGCCTCTGTACTATCCTGAGCTGCCTATCTCCAGATTTCTTTTGATGTATAAAAAATAAAATCTATTTCATAAGGCACCATAGTCAGATATCTATTATGTATAGCCAAAAGTAATACTGACTCAGCAGTGAAGGAATATTTATGGGAAAGGGTAAGGCAAAAAAACTTAAAAACAAAAAACAAAATTAAACAGTGAACAGAGAAAAGAATCATGTTCAAGACAGAGAATGAACCAGAAAAGATCTCCTTTGCTTTTTATTGTGGTTTATATTTCCAAAGGCCTCAATCTCTCTCTTTACCAGTCTCATCATACATTGACTTTCTTAAAGTTTAAACCTATGACCTAATTCTTCATATTTTCTTTCACTTTTATTTTAAATTTCCTTGGATCAATGAGGTATTAAGAGTTATGGATGACCTCCACTGTACCCTGAAAACATAAACAAATAAATATCCCGAGTATTTAGAGGGTCTCCATGACGTCCTAAGCAATCATTTTGCCTCTTAAACTGCTAGCTGAAAAATACCTATCAAAGCAAGTATCATTAAAATATCTTACTGTGGCAAATTAGCTTTGGTGAAAGGGCCATGTAGAGCCATACTCAGTAGTTTGTTTTTCCTAAAAGCAACAACTGATTGAGCATCAACATTATACTAGTTCTAACGGGAAGAAAATCCCATAAAAACACAATTTATATTTTAAAGTGTGCCAGACCTGCCAAGTGAGTCTTCAGAACCCAAATATAATAGATAGCTCACATCTTTTCCAGTTAACATGTGCAGTTCTCATTGGCATTTCTGGGATTCTGGCCATAAATGGAAGCTAACATGTGGTTCTCAGTCATTCAGTTTCTCTGCACATAACAGGAACTGTTCTGATTATATGTGGGCTAATGCTGACACATTGTGTTGTTCCAACTAAGTAACTCCAAACATTCACTCTGAAGCTGACTTACATTACCGTTCTGGCTGCCAGATGTTCTTTAGAGGAACTGCCTCCTCTGTAGCATCATGAACCTTGATTAAAGTAGATGATGGGCATTTTATTTACTTCATCACCCTTATGTGGAACAGTGTCCTGGCTATTGATTACAACTAGCTTCCAGTTGGAAAAAATAACCATTACTATACAAAGTTCTAAAAGCTCAATTGAGCATACATGCGATACAACTTAACTCATTGATTTTAACTAATGATTGGTCAGCCTGACCTAAATAGTCAAATCCTGTGTGACATTACCTACTTTTATTATCACGGTTCAAGAGTCAGTCATATCACTTCTGAGAAGTTTTATCTTAAATATGAATGATAAAAAATGAAAGTGTCATTGCCATACAATATTGCAAAAGTCAAGACTTTATGCATAATGTATTTATCTCTACCCAGCTGCATGCTGATCTAATTGATCCCAGATGCCAGCAAAGCAAAAATCAAATTCACATATCTATCTAAACATCTTTTTATTTATACCTGCATAATCAACTCAATGGTCAAAATACACATTTAAAAATAAAAGAGTTACTTTGAATACTATCAAAATCTATCATAGCTCAACCTTTGGAATGATTAAAAATGAAAAGCTTTATATTGAAGCAGGAGGGTAGAGTTTTTACAGATGGTATTAAAGGAAAAATAGGGAAATATAAGAAACAATGATAAAATTTTAGACCAGAAGTGGTGCTATCTATAACTTCCCAAACCTGGAAACTTCAGAAATAAGTTGACATTTGTGTGAACTTAACTATATAAGAAAAATTAGATGTTCTGCAATAGATGCAAGATTTACAGTGATTTGTATTCTGTGTCTGATGGGGAAGAAATATAAGTCTGGTGAGGCAGAAACAACTTGTAGCTTCAAAATTCTATGGTAGGCATACCAAAGAGTTTTGATTCAAGTACCAATTCTAATAGATTGGTAGTATTTACCTGAAACATCATATTGAGAAAACTTTGGAGGCGGAGTCCAAGATCAGAAAGGAAGAAAGCCATAAGTGATTAGTAATATCTGCCATGGATAAGAATGGGTAGAACATATGTCAAATATATCATCCTACTATGGCATGAGTTCCTGCAATCTACTGTAATTTAAATACAAAAATCACAGTTCTACCTATATATCCAAATAAATGAACTTTTCAAAGAATTTAAAGATTTGAGATTTTTTTACTATCTACTAATATAAGCGCTAGACCTTATTTTCTCCATACCGCCACTCTCTATACTGGCAGATTTGTTTAATACTCTGACAATTATCCATAATACCTTGCCCCAATGTATAGCCCTACTTGAGGTAAGAAACAAACAAAAATTAATTTACCAATTAACTAGAACTTAAATATCTAAAATTAATTAAGAATAAAATGAAGAATGGATCCTAAGGGTCCAAATTGGATGATTAGCCATTTTATTAAATATTGACTTAAATTCTATTTAAATCACCTAAGTTTTCATAGTGAGAGATTCAAAATCTGCAATACTCTAAAAAACACAACTGTAATTTATTTATTTATTTCAGTAAATATTTATTGGGTATCTAGTCATTGTCAAGCACTATTTAAAGTATTAGACAAGGGTAAAACAGTTATTGTGGTCAACCGTAAAATAAACATGACTTGATCTCCATCTTTAAAAAGTTCTAATTAAGTAGAAAAGATCAAATGTTCAACCAATTGATTATACAGGACAATTTAATATTCACGAAACAATAATGTATATAACTTGTGGCTATAGCAAAAATTATTAAATTTGAGAAAACTATTGCTTTTTAAATCAAGGAGTTAGCAGAAATACCCCATATCCTTCATTGAAATAAACAAAATCAATGAATAGAGAATGGAATTACCCTAAGTCTGGCCATGTACACCTCACTGGAGGAGGCCCAAGAGAACTCTGAACCTAGTTCTCATCAAAGAAAACAAAAAGAAACTTGACGTTCACGTGAAGCATCTGGCAGAGGATCATTCTACCGTAATGATCTTCTCCACTGCTCCAGGCATCTAAACCCAAGGTTTCATCAACTCATTATCTGAAGGAAGATAGTCATCATAAGATCTTCCAGACAACTATCAAGAGTGGAGATAATGGAAATGCCCAGAGTGAGTCAAGATTATGAATTCAGAGAAAAGACCAACTCATTAATTCATCGACAATTTATTGATGCCTACTGCATGCAAGGCAGTTTATAAAAGACAGGAAATACAATGTTGATGTAATTCTGATTTCTGTCCTCAATTTCAAGAATCTCAGGTCTGGAAGGGAGGAAACAACTTGTAAAAAAGTAATTGAAATGAATTTGAGCCTTTTTCTTACCATTTTCCCTTTCCTTCCCTTCCCCACAGTGAGCCAACTACATGACATCAAGGAGGGTAGGGGGAGCATATGAAAACTTATGGCAGTACACCCACAGGCACTCGAGGAAGTAAGAAATGGGAGAAGGGAAACACCTAAGCAGAAGATAGAGCTATATCAAACAGAGGCAGTGTGCCGGCTGACATCTCAGAAGGCAGGGCACATGGAGTAGATGGCTAGAGGTGAATATGGTAGGAGTAGTTGGTAAACTGGTTATGCTGAACACTGTAAGTTATTGAGGATAGTGAGAGCCAGGTTTCTAACAAATGTATAAATACATAGAAAGAAGGAAGTCTTGGCAGAATTGTGAAGTACTGCCTGGAAATCAGAGGTATCCAAGGAAATAGATAGGTAGAGCAACATTAACATCTCCTACTTTCTAGCTTTACATGCTTAGAGGGCTGAGAAGCAACAGCATCCCTTAGTGATGAACACACTGAGGGCCCAGATCTTAGAACCAGTGCTTCTTGGAGACATAGTTGATCCAAAATCAGGGTAGGGAAAATACAAGATAAGGCAGGAATATCTTCTTGGGACAGAAAGTGCTCAAATAATAATAAGAATATGTCAAAGACAGAGAGAGAGAGAGAGAGAGAGAGAGAGAGACAGAGGCAGAGACAGAGACAGAGAGAGAAGCCGCAATGAATAAGAGGCAAATTTGGAACATATATGAATGTCAAAATAAAAAATGATAGTAATAAATTACAAACCAATGAATAAAATGGGAATCTATGAGACCATGCTGATTAAATTTAAAAATAAATAAATGAGAAAAGGGATTTCCTTATACTAGAATGGAAATGAATAAATGTAGATGATAAAAGAAAATCAATATTCAGCAACCATTATGATGATGGTTGATGTGAGCAGGAGTGGTCAGTAGGTTTAAAAGTGGTGGGGGGCAGTTCGAAGCCAACAGGATATGGGCATAATCTTGGGATTATTTCTTCCACAACTTACTATGATTAGAATTAATATACAAAGGGAGAAATGGTGACTTTACAGTAGAGAAACCTGACAGACAGCAACATGATCAGGTGAAAAGCCAACATTACCCATGTATGCCCCAGCCGTGATGCACTGAAAGGAGCATAGCATCATTTCTGTGATTCCTGCCAAGAAATCCCGCCCTCAGTCTGGTCACAAAGAAACACTGGAGAGACCGAGGCTGAGTGTCATGCGATAGAAAGAACATAGATCCTGGGTTATTTAAAACTGTAAAGGGAGGGAAATATGAGGGAAGGAGGAACACCTGTAAAATTGGAGGAACCTGAAGAGATACAACGTAATGCAACATAATATTCCTGGGCGGGATAATGCCCAGATATTGAGGAGAAAAGTGAGAAAATTGAGCCTTCTATTTCACCAGCCTTGCAGATATCCACAGCAACACTGATGCCTCCACCTGGTCCCATGTCAGTATTTCACGCAGATCCCTGAGGAAATAATCCTTATTCTCTGTCCACACAGCTCTTTCAGATGTGGCACTCTCACCCCAATGACAACTTGGCATTACATAAGCTTCCCCTCTCCTTCCCTGCCCTCTAATAAAGAACCCTATATACCACGCTGGGCAAAGTATGAGGGGTAGCGGGGGTGTGGAATTCCTGAACTGACTGACTAGATTAACTTTCCACCACCTTCGAGAATGGAAGCACAAATTAAATATTTAACTAGAATACAGAAAAATAATTTTTAATGAATTTTCCTACACACTTGAGTCTGTGATGTCACAGCAGAAAGTGGGAGGATGGAAGAAGGGGCAGTTACTGCCTGGCTTCCGAATGTCAAAATCCTGGTCATCAGGAGATCAGAAAGGAAGGACTTATATTAAAATATTTTGGAGAAGAACAACATGAGTAAGGTGATGCTCCCTCTCATCACCTCCTCCAGTATCCCAGACAAGAAAGGTATTACCTGGGTTGAGGAGAAAAAAAAGGAGAATCACGAGGGTAATGGACATTGGTAAGCCACAGATGTTAAGATAGAACTTAACATCCCTATTTTCCCGATAAGAGTCTTAGGGAAGTGGCAAAACCCAAACAAGCGATGGCTTCCTGGTATGCCTAGGCCAGCAGTTCTCTTCCCTGGCCATACATTGAAATCGCGTGGGAACCATACTAATAACCAGACGCTAATTCAGGGCAGGGTTCTCAAACTTTAGCAGATATCAGAATCACCTCTGGGGTTCTTAAGATGTATGTGTGTGAGTATCCTAAGATACACACACACACACACACACACACACACACACACACACACACACACACACATACATACATTCCCAGATACCACCCACAAAGTTCTTGATTCAGTAGGTCTAGGATCTGTCAAGAATTTCCGTCTCTAATTGGTGTCCAGGTGAGGCTGAATACTGCTGCTCCTGAATCACACGTTGAGAACCATTGCCCTAGGTACTGGCACCTTTAAAGCTCCTCAGCCAAGGTTGAGAACTGCAGGTCTAAGTAGCCGGAACACCAACAATCCCCCAGACATTCCTGCTTGTTGCATGGGAGAAACAAAAAGGATTCCCAGTTTGAGCCCAAGAATTGCAAAGCAATTGTGGAGCAATCCTCTTACTCCAGAGAAACAAAGGTGTCCTTGAAAGCCCACATCACTGACTGATCAAGAAAGAGATGGGGACAGACAGCTCAGAAGATGCCTCTGTGTCCACATGACATCAAAGAGCATAAAACTCTTTATTCCTTTTACCATCAGCCCCTCCCCACCCCCCACAACATAGTCACAACTTAAAGAGAGAGTGGGCGGCGGCAAGACTTGCTGTTTGGCTGAGAAATTTTTTACCACCTTAGTGAAACAGGGCCTCAAAATAAAAATTTTATCGAAGTACAGAACAATTTAAAAGCTAAAAGTTTGTGGACTGATTTTTTTTTTTCTTTTTTTAAGGTAGAAGGCAAGGTCGTTTTTCATGGCTGAGAGGACCAGAAAGGGCGTGAGAAGAGTGGTTAAAGTCTGGAATGCTGGCTGAGGTAATGGGTATGGGAACTGACCAGAGATTGTTAAAAGGATTATCGACCTGAAATGCAGTGCCAACTGAGACTGGAAACCATAAATTTGTAGTGGCATCAATTCACACAATTGTGTGACTTTTCTCCACTGGTGCTGCCAGGCACAGCACAGCAGCAGAAGAAATTGCTCATATTGATCTAAAGTTGGGGGTTTGCAGATAGGTATAACTAAAGGGTGAATCGATGAAAGAAACTAAAGATTGTGAATGTTAAATGAGAAGTTTAACTATTTACTCTCATTGGAAAAGATCACAGACAATTAGATTTGAAGAAGATGGAAAATTGGTAGCAAAAGAATGTAATCCAATGTGTTACTAAAATAGGAAATATATTCAAATCCAGTATTGCTAATAGATGATGGATATAGGACGAGGGAGCATCAGAAAACCACAGTTCAAGAATTTAATCAATCAGTTAGAGAACAAAATATTTAATCACACTAAACTTAAAAATAATTTGAGAGCAAAATATGTACCAATTCCCGTGAAAAAAAAAAATTCCTTTCTGAGAAAAGAGAATTGATAACAACTATCAATACATACATAAAAGTTATTTTGGCCAACTTTTTAAAGGAACTAAGAGAGACTAATAATTCTTGTATTATAAAAAAGAAAAATCTAAAAATCAACTAATATTTTTAAATTATAATTTTAGAATTTAAACACTGTCAAATTATTTAACTCTTCTACTTAGGATCAACTAAGACATTTCCAAGATTGTTCTCTGGTATATTTTTTTTTAAATGCTTTGCAATAATGAATAGTTTTAGCGTCCAAAACTAAAGGGGCAATTGCTTGCATGTTTATCACCATGATCCATTTTAACAGTCCTTTTCTTACCAGGAAAAATCCACTAAATTGGCATTAAACCAAGAGTTATTTGTGGTGAGTCTGAGAACACGGCATACATGTTCGCCAAAATAGTTACATGATAATGCTAAATTCAATGGGGCATTTATCATTATGAGTTAAAAAAAAAAGAAGAAGAAGAAATGGCACAATAGTTTCTCCTAGTTTTCCCTGAGAAAATTCCTTTAAAAGGATTTGCTGATCAGATTCTGCCATTTATCTTAACTTGGAATTGCAGAAATAAGTAACCCACCGAAACACATGGAAGCACTACACGAAATTCCAGTGTGCTCGAAAGCGTTGATCCAGATGGTGGTCAGACAATGTTTGGGAACTCTGCTGTCAGCCTAATTGTGAGTAATGACTGAACTCTGAGAAGTTTGCACATTTGAATCAGATAAGCGTCCACAATGTTGGATTCTTTCAACCTTTGTTTGAATATGCCTTTGGTCATTTTTGTCTTTTTTTCACTTGTTTTAATTTCTCATATTTCCATTGCCAAGAAAATATTCAAGCATATACATTTGATGGCTTCTTAAGCTACCTTTAAACCTATGATTTATTCTACCAGCAAACTTTTAAAACTAAATATATTGGACCTATCACAAAAAAATATATGTATACACCAATTACACACCCATTATTTTGTGTTTCTTTTCTCTGCCTTCTTCTGCTCCAACACTTCCTTCTCCCTCTGCTTCTCTTTCTTCCAAAAATCTACTATTAAGGCTGCTGAAGGTCCTCTAAGATCGTATACTTTAGTGAGAAGGAAACAAAAAAACACAAATTAACATGTATAACTACCATAAGATTGTAATAAGAGCTATAAAATCTTACTGGGTACCATGAAAGAGAATAATGGCAGTGGGAGGATGGAGAAATGAGGAGGCATGAAAATGGAAAAGGCTTTTTGAAGAAGGTGACTTGGAAGCTGAGTTCAGGAATAACAGTCCAGGCAAAGGAACCAATATATGCACGAGGCCCTAAGGAGAAAAGAGTTTGAGATGTTCCCAAAAGTGAGAGAAAAATTAGTGTCTGGAGCCGAGTGAGAGGACAGATAAAACAGGAGAAGCAGGGGTGAGAACATGAGGGGGCTTGCAGGAATCAGAAGGAGTTTTGAATTTTATTCGAAGTGGAGTAGATAGTCATTGAGAGGGTAAGAAGTGGGGAATAACATGATTAGATCTGATCTGAAGTTTAAAAAAGAATCACTAGCTTGTGCTAGAGAATGGATGGGAGAAAGACAAAAGTAGAAGAGAGAACAATTAGAAATCAATTATTTTAATTTAGGCAAGAAATAAGGGTAGCCTGAACTAGACTGCTGGCATTGGAGACATTTCAATTTCAACCCTTAGTATATACAATCCTATTTTTATTCGATGAAAATAGCCTTAAGTTTTGTTCCTCTCCTTTGCAAACAATTCTCTATTTGTATGAAGACATAAAGTGTCTAATATGAAAATTTCACTTTGCTTTCATTTTTTAAAAAGTGAACTTTTTCTACCTCTCCTGAAAATGTCACCTTTATAAGGAGGGTATATAAGAGATTTAAGAGAATGATAAAAGGATAGCCAACATTTATGCTCCCTAAATTGACAATAGTTCAGTTGTTTTGTATAGTGAGAGAATAATTGCTGTTATCTCATGAAAAAAACATAATACTTATACACTCTCTTGTCCTGTGAACTAAATATAATTTTATATAAACAGGCAAAATGACTCCAAGTCAACACTATACACTTGGTCCAAATTTAAAAGTTAAGCTCAGACTTGGGAGTTGTTTCTCAATTTAAAATTTGCTTTTACTATTCCTCCTTCCTCATTGACAATATCAGTGCTGATATGCCCATGTAGTTTAATAATGTTTGTCTATATTTCCCAATCAATTAATTAAAGGAAGAAAATTAGCATACCTAGGCATTTATAATTCTTCGCTGAATTGATGATCCTTTGGTAACATTAATTATAAGTGATATTAATGCACATAGTATGACACAGACTAAAACTTTTAATAGTAGTCTATTGTTAATTATTGTTGTGAAGGGCTTAGTCTTGTAGCCAGTATATTTTTTTTCTTATTAGAAAACAAGTAAAATAGATTCTTTATCTTAAATCGTCTCTGCAGACAGGCCTAAATTATTCAATAATTCTTTAGTACTCGCAGTTGGGTATTTACTGTCCTCTCTGATTCTGATCACTGGCAAAACCTTCCTGGATAGTTAGTAATTTACAATACTAATGAATAAATGTGTCAGTAAGAAAGAAAACAGGTCAAGTGACAATAATTAGCAAACTTTTTATAAAAAGAAGAAACTCTTATTTTTCTAAGATGAAATAAAATAATTTTCTTTGGCTTTATTAAGTAGCATGGGAGAGTGACTGAAATCAGTTTGGGATAAAGGCCAATCAACAGTACTGCAGCACTCTACACATGGCTCAAATCCATTTTATTAATCACCTCGGGAAGTAAATCTCTAATTCCAAATTCGGTCTCCAAATCCCTTTCGGTACTTTAGCTTCTTCTAGCTGATCTGGGTAGGTATTTATCCCAGACTCCTCCTTCCATTTTTTGTTTTTCTTTACATGTGGCCATTCTTGGATGAATATTTGAACAACAGTGCACTGATTACATAACCTTAAGTGCCAAGCTTCTCAGAGGGAGTTGAGTTAGCCAAGCAGAACATATCATGCAGCTGGAGGGGGAAGTGCTACCATGGTGATTTACCCAGAGGACTCACCCTACATGGATGTTTCATAAATTAAATTCCATTCATCATCCCGGTTCTCTTTGTCAAAGCTCTCTCTCCCTTTCGTAGTACTAGAATACTAGAGAATGTAGAAGAGAAGGGGCAATATATATACTTCCACAGGACATGCAGAAAATCATTTCCCCATGACGTTAGTGAAGAAAAGATGGTTGCATCAGGGAAACATGCTCCGTAGTATGAGAAATCATTTGGAGGAGTGGATGAAAGATGTGATGAACACAGGTGGCATCATTAAACAGTGACTCCTAAAATCAATATACTCATTATATACAGTGTCTCCTCAGGTGTAATCATGTGACAGTTCTACCCTTGTAACTGTTCTCTTACCAAGCTCTTCATCCATCTTATACAGTCCTCCCAATCTGTTCTGTATCCTGTGGCTCCCTAACACATGGTCAATAAGAATAACGCATCCCTGCTATTATACCAGTCATCAGGTAGCCACCCATAAAAGAAGCCAGGTGACTAACTGTTGGCAACGAATGTTAGAATGTCCTTGATGTTTGCCAACCAGGAGATACCTCTGTGCAATTGATTTCCTTGGGTTTAGTGTGGGTTTATTTGTGTATCTTCAAACTGCGTCACTAGAAACTGCAGACTCTATATTTGTAAAAGATTAGTGTTCTTGCCAGAGAGGCAATCAATAAATGAGACACTTCTGCTGCCTTACTTTAGCTAGCAGGACATCATCTTGTTGTTTATTCAATATTATGTATGCTTCTCGCTATTGAACTTGTGTTATGAACAGAGAGAAATTCAAATTGCTAACAAAAAAAAATTTAAAAGATCGAGATTAAAGTATCAAATTAGTGTAACCCAGCTTCTAAATGGTTCTCTTTTCCTCCCTCATTAAGTTTCATTCAATCATAATCTTGGATTAATCCTAACTGGACTGCAGGAGAGCAGAGGGTTTGGAGATGGTGCAGGGATAAGGCAAAAAAGGAGCTTGGAAACAAGTTATAAAAGGCTAACTTCAAGCTGGAATTTGCCATGCATCGAATTTGAATGTGGTTTACAAACACAGCATGCTATAGAACATCAGAATATGATAAGAGCATAACGTAGTTACTGGATTTGGTGAATATAAAGTGGGAATTTTTAGATTGTTTTTGCTGGACATTAGAGGATAGGATCAAGAATTAAGGAGTTTCACAATGAATGGAAATAAAAACAAGTGCAAAAAAAGTAGATCAGATCATCCTGAGAATTTTAATAATGAAGGGAAATAAAAGGACAAGGGCAAGAATTCAAAGTTGATGAGAGGAGACTGCACATGTGAGTAGGTCTAAGAAAAAGAGGAGAATTAATGAAGGCAAGATCAAGAAATAGATGAAAAGGGTAGTACAGGTGGAAAGGCAAACTTCTGAAAGGAAGAGGGATATTTCTCCCTTAGGGATAAAATGTATAACCTTAAAAGAGCCAGCCTGTAATGCTTCATTATGGCTTCTTTATTAGAATACATGTGGTTAGGGTAAATTTTAGCATCAAAAAAGATATTTGATTGTATTTTATTTATTACTTAAATGGACAAAAACTATATTATTTTAGAAGGAAAAAAACAGATGACCTCTATATTATTTGAAGAAAAAAAAGATGCTCTCTAAATTTTCCTGTAATTCTAAATTTCTTTGACTGTAAGTCTGTTCTTAATCATTCCTCTTGACTGTTCATTCTCAGAGGTGATGGAAAATTTGCTCTTTCTCATACGCTTTAATGGCCAATGCTGGTAGATAGACTGGGTTTTATATCTCTAAAAATTTCTTCCATAGAGAGAGAAATAACACGATTAAATAATAGTAAATTAAAATTGATTTCTTGCTACTGTGTATTTTTCGTTCCCTAAGTTCAATGGCTGGGCATTCTTTGTTTTGAAAACTATTAAATGAACTTGCTAAACTTTAATTAAAACTTTATTTCAGGTCAATGTGCATTTCTTATTCCTTTAAGAAAACAACAGAATGATGGCTCCCACGCACATCAGTCAGTACTCTTGAAGTACTGTCCTTACAATAACAAAAAGTAAAACACTTATAAAATTTACTGCAAAACATTAAGTTAATTGAATTTCCCTTAACATAGTGACAAAATTTAAAATTAAAAAAAAAATTCTTGAAAAACTGACTTATTTTGCATAATCAGCTGAATAACTGCTAGGCATACTAACATAGCAAATTAAAAGAAAATTTAAGTAAGTCTTTATAACTGCACCATGATGATCATTGAGAAATTTCTTTAGTTTACTTTACAAAATAAATTTAACACTGTTATTATCTATTATAAAAATTGTCTAAAATGACATGTAGTGAGTTTTAACAACATATTCAGCTTATTTGAATTATGTCCAGTTGTAGCTTTTTCTCATCTTAAATCATCTAACCTCAACCTCTAATTCATTTTTTGTTTACAGCTGTAGATGCAGACACAGTGTATTAATGATCCATCCCATATGTTCGTTTAGGTGAGTTCAATCATTCTTTGACAGGAGTCTTTTTTTTTTTAAACCTACATCATGCAAGAAAAATTAGGTTGACCTAATTGTTTTTTGGAGCATGGGATCTTCACAGGCACATTTGCAACGTCTCCTTTTAAATGCTGGTGTTCTCCCTACTCTACCTCCTAATATTTTAAAAAAGATACATTAGAAAAAAAAAAAGAGAGAGAGAGAAAATTTAATTCTGTGTGCAATACTGGCCATGCTAGTTATTTTTAAATACCAATCTACCTGGCTTATTCTTCCATCTTGATTGATTAGAGCTTGACAGGATAGTATTAACTGTGGCAATGTTAAAAGATCGCTACTGTATCTCTTCTACATCATTCCAAAAAGTTTCCAACAACAATGTAATTACTCTTCCACATCACCAGCTCCTGTTGTTATTTGCAGATGTTGCCAAGGTTCGGCTCTTAAGAAATCCTGAAAGTCAGATAACTCTCTTAACAAACAATGTGTTAAGAGGGAAAAGGGCTGATGGCTCAGTAAAAGTATCATTGATACCATTCTCATAAGCAGTTATCTAATCAAATTTCCAATTAGCATTTAAATAAATCGTTTAAATAAAATAAAACAGAAATGAGTCTTTTGTAAATTATGGGGAAAAAATCTAATTGCTAGCACAAAAGTATTTTTTAGCATTTTATTTTATTTTATTATTAGTTTTAAGTATACAGTCTATTGGTTAGACATTTATATAGTTTATAAAATGATCCCCCTGATTACTCTACACGTAGCTAATACATTACTGATGACTTCTCTAACACTTTAATGCTTTCTCCCAGCTCCACACTCCCCTCCCTTCTGGCCATTACCAGATTGTCCTTTATATTTGTGAGTCAGTTTTTGGTTAGTTTGTTTTTTTTTGTTTATTTTGTTGTTGTTGAGTTGTATAAGTTCTTTATATATTTTGGATATTAACCCCTTACTAGATGTATCATAAGCAAATATCTTTTCCCATTCAATAGGCTGTCTTTTCATTTTGTTGCTGTTTTCCTTTGCTGTGCAAAACTTTTTAGTTTGATATATTCCCATTTGTTTATTTTTTGTTTTCCTTTCCCAAGGAGATATATACAAAAAGAAATTCCTAGCAGCAATATCAAGGAGCTTATGTTTTCTTCTAGAAGTTTTATGGCTTGGGGTCATACATTTAAGTCTTTAATCCATTTTGAGTCTATTCTTTATATGCTGTAAGAAAGCAATCCAGTTTCTCTTTTTTTTGCATGTATTTTTTAATATAAACTGATTTATAGCATATTTAAAAGATAATACATACCAAGTCTCCAATAGAGTGGAAGAATATTTGAAGTAGCTCAAGAATTACTTTACTACATGATATAACAAAGAATCCATTTTAGAAAATAAATTAATTCTGTGAACCACCAGATATTGACTCTAGTGATTGTCTCAGTATATACATGTACAAGATCGAATGAACCTTTACTGCCACCTAATAGTTTAATATGGTAAAAGTTTTTATTTATTTTCGTAGAAGTAAAGGCGATATGAATGCTTATCTGTATGAGATGCAGTATAAAAATGCAACAGGGATACAAAATATCTAAGCCAAGAAATAGATAGAAATAAGAATGTATTCTGAGTTAGGACCTTAACGGGTTCCATATCCATAAATCATTCAATACTTATCAGAAACAATTAAGTTCCATTTATACTTATATCTGTTCCCGGGTTACGCACTTCTTCCTCAATATAATATTTAATGAAAATATCTTAGTTTTTTTGCTATTTTGACAAAGAGAATGAAATAGAATGAATATGTGTTTTTTCTTCTATTGTAATTATATTAGTTTGAGAGGGTTTTTTTTTTTTCAAGAAAATTAGATGTGAGTTGCAAAAGGAAGAGTTAAAAATATTTTACTTTTTTCCCCTCTCAAAGAATCACCACAAAATAATGAGAACAAGTAACATAAAACTAATTCCATCTTCGGTGTCTCAAAGGAGGCATGTAATATAAACTATTTATATAAATATGGAAAGTGATGAAAGAATGATTAATGGCTTAGCAAGGAAGAGAAGAGTCCAACCTAAGTGACTACAAAAAATGGAAATCAATGAAAAGCCAGGTGAATGTCCCTGTAAAGCCTCAGAATAACGATGCAGGTAACAATGCAGAATGGCTCAAAAATCAGACACCATAGGCAGCAAGAATAAGCACAGGGTATACAGCAGGGCAATTTTTCAAAAATCTGTACAAGAAGCAGTTAGATCTGCAGCCAAAAATGTAAAACTTCTAGAAGAAAATTAAGAAGCCAAAAATTTGCTCTGTGGACTACCCAACAATAGTAGTCCCGAGTTCCAGGCATAGAGAAGGGCCAGTGTGAGAGGTCACAATGAAAACAGGTGATTAAGCCTGCATGCTGAAACACTAGATCACTACCTCAGTCCTTCCCACATGGCTCCGGAATTGCAGTAGCTAGGCTGATGTCTCCAGGCAAGATCCTTTTCTAGAGAAAACAAAAAGATTAAGACCTACAGATTCTAACATTTAGGATCCCCTAATAACAAACTTAACTCACCATCTGACTTTCCTAGAATGATGACTACCAGCGTACAAGCTTATCCTTACTCAAAGATTTTCAGCCAGCTTTTTGGCTCCTCACTCAAATGAATAAACAGTCAAATATTACTGAATCTTTGAGGAAAGAAACCCATATAAAATATAGTGAGGAAAATAAACTAGAAATAAAGTAGATAGGAGGGAACAAAGACAATGAAGATAATGAACAATGCAGGTAACAATAATCATGACATTGTCAGAGAAATAAAAGAGGCTATTGTATCAATAAAATAGAAAATGGGCATGATTTAAAAGAAAAAATAAAACAAGAAAACTTTGAAAAAGAGCTCTTGAAATTTTAAAGAAGGATTTCTGCAATATAAAAATCAAAGAAGATTTGAACAATGTCCTAGAAATATCATAAAATAGAACAAAAAGGCAATTAGATACCAAACAGAAGAGAAAATATAAGAACAATGAGAATTAACCTAGGAGATATTTCATACAACTAATAGGGTCACCCAAAAAGAAAATAGATAACATTTTAGTGGGGAGAAAATCATCCAAAAGATAACACAAGAAAATTTTCTATAACCAAAGTACATGAATCTCCAGAATAAAAATATCCACTAAGCACTTAGTACATTAAATAGAAAAAGATGAACAAGAACTATTTTGATTGGTTCTTCAACTAATATAAAATACCTAGATTTTACATTTTAATTTTGCTTTATTTTCTATTATTGTTGCTTTTTTTATCTGCTTTCATGATGTTTCCTGGATATAATGAGAAATTGAGTAAAGTATGACAGGATGCTGTTATTTTAACAGAAAACCTATTCATTGTTGAGGGTCTACAGTACACAATTTATCACTCACTCAGTTACACATTCTTGTATTATTTTATGACTATTAAAATTATTTCTCAAAAGAAAAGAAAAGAAAATTATTTCTCAAAAGCCCACACATAAACTGTGATAATAATTTTAACGAGAGCACCAAGCTCACTCAATGAGAAAAGGAAAGTTGCCATGAGCAAAAATTATTTTAAGATGGCTCATAGACCCAAATGTAAAAGCTAAAATAAAACACTTCTAGAAGAATTATAGGAGCAGATCTTTCAACCTTGAGGTAGGCAAACATTACTTAGATAAGACAGAGAAAACAGCTATAAAAAAAAAAAAGATAAATCTTATCAAAATTAAAAAATGATAAATCTTATCAAAATTAAAACCTTCTCTTCATTAAAAAAACTATACCAAGAAAATAATCAAGCTATAGATTGGGAGAAAAATGCAAACAAATGACAACAGATTTGAATTCAGAGAATATAAAAAAACTTGTAAATTCAATAACAAAATGGTAGACAACCCAATTAAAAACCAGGCAAAAGGCATTTCATAAATAAGATATATGAATGTCCAAAAAAAGCATATAAAAAAAGTGTTCGACATAACTAGTCATCACATTATGACACAACAATTTCATTCATAGACATTTATCTAAGAGAAATGAAAACATATGTCCTCAAAAAGCCTGTATAAGAATGTTAATAGCAGTTTTAGTCATAATAGCCAAAAACTTAAAAGAGTTCAGTATCTATCAGCAGAAGGATAGATAAACAAACTGGTATTTATTCTATGGTATACTTCTCAGCAATAAAAAAAGAACAGAAATGAATCTAAAAAACATTATACTCAGGAAAAGAAACCAAACACAAGAGTCTGTGCTGCATGATTCTATTTAAATAAAGTACTAGATTAGTTAAAACCCATTGGTAGTTGTTGGTATATGTGTGAGGGAAGGTGGTTAAAGGAGAAGGATCATAGGTATAGATTGGGAGAAATTGTTGGAATTAGTGGAATTGTTCTACGTCTTGACAAGGGTGTGGGTTACACAGACATATTCATTTTTCAATACTAGTTGAACATACATTTAAGATTTGTGCATTCACTCTGTATATCATATTTCAACAAACTTATCATTTGGACAAAATAGAAGAGCTAGCATTCTATGTCAGATTTATAGGAGATTTTTCCCAGTAATTATCAGATTATTGGGTAGCATAAATATAGGGACGGAATGACATATCATAATCACTCAGCCAGCCAAAGTAGATTTTAATAGTATTACATGAGAAGTTCCACTTTCATGGTATCCCCACCACTGCTTATGAAGAATTCTATTGTAGATAGATTAACCCAAAAGCTGTATACATATTGCAAACTGTCCTACATTAATTTGTTTGTTTACAACCATTAGAGTTTTTTGCAAGGGGTACATATCAGTAATCTCTAATGGTTAAAGCCCGGTGAGGGCTATGAGCTTCTTTCCTCAGCAATCTCATTATGTTATAATGAAAGCAGGTCTTAGACTGAATTGGGTAATACCAACATTTATTAGCAAACAACCATGAACACAATCATACAAACTATTCTATTTGTTCAGCAAAATCCCAGCCCTCTCCTTTTGAGCATATTGTGAACAAACACTTTGCATAGAGGTTTAATTAGAAACAGGTGCTCTAGTGGAAGGAGTCAGCTAATACTCTCGTTGGATCAGGTGACTACCCTCCAAAGACCATGGGACATGGGGTTGATAGAGTGTAGAATCAGGGTAGAGGTGGCTCAGGCCACTAGATTCTCATGTCCTGTTTCAGCAAGGCTTAAGTGACATCATATTTCTAGTCAATCGGCATGTCTTGAATGTCACTCATTTCATCAATAAAAAATAAGCTATAACTTCATTTATGCTAATTTATAAATACTCCAGAGCTAACCTCAAGTATAAACAGTTGTAGTTTAGCAAACTTATAAGTCCTGTGGTCTGATCAGAGCAGTGGTCCTCAAATGTGGCTACATGTTAGAATCACCTCCAGAGAGTTTATAAACTTTTATGGCTAGGCCACACCCCAAACCAATAAAATTAGAATTTCTAGGGGTGGGATCCAGTTATCAGTATTTTTCAAACCTCCCTAGTTGATTCCAATTTAAAGACAAAGATGAGACCCACTGAATTAGAACCCTTCGAACTAGCCTAACTGCAGTACATATTACTGAATACGTGTTTTAAATGCTATTTAACCACCTTCGGGGATACACAATATACATTATGTATCGCACTGTTAATGTTTAGACATTCTTTTAATAAATTATAATGATAAAACAGTATGGAACTCTTCCTATTTCCTCAATGATAGAACTGAAATAACATAACTAAAGATGTCAACTAGAATAGAGTTGTAATACCCCACCCCGCCCCTGACCTGGGAAGGTAATTTGGCCATTAATGAGTACTGGATGTATTCAAATATAGATGTTTAAGACTCTGCATTAAAAATTATTCAATTACATCTGAGAATTGTCTGTAAATAGTAATTTGTGCCCTGATTCAAGGAAGTGAGTATTTCACTTCTTTGCCAACCATGCCAACCATGTAAGCAGCAAAGCACAAACAGAACTAAAGAAAAATACCTGTAACAGAACAGATCTTTGATAATTCCTTCAGCCCAGCTGGCCAAAGATTTAACACTTCCTAATGATGAGAAATTGAAAGATATGCTTGCAACACTATTTCAAGTTATATGTATGCGTGATGCATAATAAGTTCATGTAATTGCTGAGTAAAGTGCATATTTTGTTATAACTTAGTGAGAGTTGGAACATTCTTGTTTAATCTTTTCTTTTTTTTATAAAGCCTATTATATCAAACTTTACCCAGTCTTAACCAGTTCCCTGTTTTGATTCTCCCAGAACTTAGCACCCTCTAAATAACCCTCTGCTAAGACTTGCCAAGGTGGTGTTCACTCTAACTGCTGTAATTTCTAAGAAATTTACTTTTCCTTTAACAGGTTATCTAAAGATATTTCAGTGAGTTCAACAGCAACACCATAGAGAATGATTGATTAAGGTTATTTCCTGTTTTGGAGTGCTATATATTACAGGAATTCAATAAGTGTATATCGATCATATTTAAATAGAAACAAATTTAGCAATATAAAATTCCAATTGAATATTGCAAAATATTTTGCACCATCCCATTTGTTAATCAAAAATAGTCTGAGGAGCCTTGAAGAAAAACAAAAACCCAATCTACCCAAATAGCACTCCTTCATAAGAGTCAAGTTGCCTAAAAGTTATTAGAGAGCTATTCCTTTGGGTTTTACATACAAATGCTATATTCAGTCTCAGTGCTTTTGCACATTTTCTCCATCTGGAATTTTCTTCTCACAATTACCTTTCAAAACATGGCTTAGATGATATTTCTGTGAAGTCCTTTATGAACTCTCTCAACTTTCCCATTATAATTAATTACTCCCTCCTCTCGGCTGTCTTTTGTGTTTACCATAGAGTAATTTGTTTTCATATCTTTCTCCACCTGCAACACTTTGACTTCCTTGATGGTAGAATCCATGGTGTATGTGTCCTTGTTTCCCAGGGGTTTATCATCTCAGAGCCTAAGTTTTTTTAAAATGTAATACATTTTATTGAATTATTTAACCAGATTTTTAGTCCCGTGATTATTTAATTGCAGACTCTACTTATAAACACTTACTAAGGACACCTGAATGGTACATTGCTTTTCCATGAGAAACAGCTCCATGAAGATGGAGACACACTGTTATCAGTTGGTTAGAACAGAAATTCCAGCTAGAACAATGGCACTAAAATAGAAACTAGAAATGTACCAAAGGTAAGAATCAACTAATTATTTGGGACCATTCTGGTGACTAGGAATTTTATAGAGATTTTGTAGCTTTTGCATGCTTTCTAGGTAAATCTGATGTGCTTAGGATATTATGTCAGAATAATTCACTTTGGTTTGCTTAAACATTTGTTTAAAAAAAAATGCTACATAAGATTCTATCAGGTTCAAAAGAGAGGTGTGTGTGTGTGTGTGTGTGTGTGTGTTTTCTTGTGGAAAATAAAATCTATATTACCTTAAGTCACATTACATATTGTTATTGTTATGGAATTTTTTGGAGACATATTCTATTATATTCCCTGTTTTAAAAATAGTAAAAAATTTTTAAATGTAGTGCTCTTCCCTGAAAAGTTAGATGACACATTCAGGCCACTAAGAAAATGAGTGTCAGAGCTGACATGAGTCAGCATTTATCTAACAAGCCTTCCTTGACCTGCATTTAGTGAATGGTTGCACGACATAGAATAAAGATCAAATTAGAAATTCACATCTTATCTGGGCAACAATGAGCCATTATTTCATGTCTCTGGGTCTCCGTTTCTTTTTTTGTAAAATTTCTTTTATACAAATTCTCTGAGGATTACATGAATAATGTAAAAATGTATACAGTAGACAATAAAAATGTTTTTGTTGAATTGGAAATGTACTCATAAAAACTCTGTGAATCAATTAAGTCAATAAGATAATTTTGTTTACCTAGAATATCCCTCTATATATGGGAATCATAGTTCTGGATTCAGAACTACAAATTAAAAAAAAAATCTGTTGAGCATAATTGAGGCAATGTTAGATCTGCCAGGATACTGTAGCCAATAAACCACCCCTAGCATGAGACCATAAAGGTGCTTCAACATCCACAAGTGCTCCAAATCTCTGTTTTATGTCTCTTCTGAAGGAAGGCAAAGTGTTTTTCTCTATCTAGTTCTCACAAATGAAGTGGACCAAAATGTTAGCCGCGTGACTTTAATGAGTATCACATGAATAAGTTCTCTACACACTACTTTGGAAATGTCGCCAAATGAAAGGTTGTGTTTAGAAAGAGCATAAAACTGAACAAGATAATAGTATAGTCGTTGCCTGGAACACAATTGAGGCCATCACCTTTGCAACTGGAAAATATAACAAGGATGCAATATGTTTGGTTAGTGAGTACATGCACAGCGAGTACTCAGAACGTGAGACGCCTGCTTTAACTTGAAAATTGGTTCTTCTCCCAAACAAAACCAAATAAACCTGTACAAAGCATACAGAGAGATGCCTGGCATATCCTATAGGTACTTGTTTTCCTGTTGTTAGGCAGTCAGAAGTTTAGCCAATGCTTAAAATGCACACTTGGTCATCCTCACTTAACACATTTTCTGTTGCCATAAGCATAGTTCATAAACAGTTAGTTAAAAGCGTTCACAGATAATACTTCCAGAACTCCCTTCTGTTTCTAGCTTGTTACTGGTGGAACCATTCCAAGCAAAACAAACAGTAGGACAACCTCTGTGGAGCTCTTACCTCCCATTCACATGATTAAACTCTCATCTAACTGCCATTCAGCTGCCCAAAGTGCTTCTAAAACTTACTTTGCTTATTCATTTGTATTCTATATGTGACATTATAGCAAATATTACCTCCTCTGAGTAGTACCTCATTGGACGATAATTAATTGCATGCATTTCTCCCATTGTCCTATCTCCTAGGGGGTAGATATAGTACAACATTAGAATCATTTTTGTATCAGTGATACTTAAAACAGGACTTGGCAACGAATAGGGACTCAATAAATTTGTGTTGACTATTAAGAATGCCTTCATTTTGCACCTTCTTTCCTACTGACCCTGTGCATTTGTTTGTAATAAAGCTCCTGCCTTCATGTCTTTACTTAAGATACTTGAGTATCTGAAAGCAAATTTTAACCCTCTGAATTAACTAAATTCTTCAAGCAATTTATGCAATCGTTCATTTACTTTCACCAAGCATACAATCTACTCTCCCAATTTCAACAAATATTTATCATCTACTGCCTGAAAATGCCATCTGACATCTTATGAAAGTTTGAAAATTATACAATCACTACCATCAGTGACAGCACTCTCCAACAAAATGTGAGAGACACAAATGAAAGAAAAATGTATAGTTTTGATTTTTCTAGTAGCTATAATTAAAAAGTAAGTAGAAACAAGTAAATTAAATTTAAATAATACATTTTAACTATATATATAAAACTATTTCAATGTGTTCAGTATAAAAATTATTAAAGAGGTATTTTACATTATTTTTTTCTTATCAAGCCTTCAAAATCTGGAGTGTATTTTAGGCTTACAGTATATTCAGTGAGGACTAGCCACATTATAATAAGTGCTTAGTGACCACAGTGGCTAGTGGTCACCGTATTGGATAGCACAGGCCTATAAAATCACCTATTCATAAAAGAGAGGTGTACATAGAACTTTGATACAAAATAGAGTAGGACAAATGTGATGTTAAATAAAAACAATAAAACATGGAAGCCAAGGGAGGACTCAATCCTAAAAAGGGGAACAGAAATGGGGTCCTTTGGACCTATTCTCTCTTCCCTTCACTAAACTGTGCGTCCTCTTGGATTACTAGCCACTTCCTCCTCCATCCAATGACTGTGAGCATCTATGTATCTATGAAAGCAATTACGTGTTTTGTACGACTATATATAAATGGATGACACATTTATGTGAAATGAGGCCATGTGTAAATGAATGTGGCTCTGTGTAGCTTATATAAACGTTGTGATTAGAATACATGGGAGGGGCAAATGCAAGATTAAAAGAAGGGGCTATGATTGACAAAGTATATAATGGTGTACTTCTTTCCCTAATTGAATACCAAAGTGTAAGTGCAGGCAATGAGTAAGATAAAGATATGAAGATAGTTAAAAGAGAAGCTGACTTGCTGTTTTTCTCCCTCTTGGGAAAAAGAATTAGTAGAAATTACTGTTAGTGTTTCCAAAACACCTGTCATACAAAGATCTCTTAGTTCTTGACTCTCAGGAATAGGAATAAATTTAGAATGTAAAACTTAGAACTACGAGGATTCATGAAAATATTCTCCATTCTTGTTAGAGGTTTTCTCAATGTTACTATTGTCTATTCTGCATAAACTAGTGTGAGGAAATACAAAGAAAAGAAACAGAATGCCTATATAAGATCAGATGTAAATTAAATGATAAAAGATTGGGGGAAAATGCATCCAAACAATACTGATTATGTATGTAAATCATTAGCCTGGTACGAATTCTTTCACAAAGCAATTGAGATGAGAGCTCTGTTTTGGAAGTTGGGGATTGGATTTGATTGAAAAGAGGGAAAATGATTAAGAAGAAAGAACAAAAGAATGAAACATAACACATCTTAAACAGACTCGAGAAAGTGAAGTGGGAAATAAAATAAGTAGTTTTACTCAAAATTGACACAAAGCAAATAAATGTCAGTGAGGGAGAAAGAAAATAGAAGTGAGGAGCCTGGACTCTAAGATTTCATAGACTCATCCTAAATCAACTGGCTACGAGTTAGTTATTTGGTCTCT
Organism: Rousettus aegyptiacus; assembly: GCF_014176215.1. NCBI lineage: Eukaryota > Metazoa > Chordata > Mammalia > Chiroptera > Pteropodidae > Rousettus > Rousettus aegyptiacus. The sequence goes on from NW_023416295.1 coordinate 147,912,524, forward strand.
CTCAGTCCCAATATCCTCATCTGAAGTGTGGGGCTCATAATAGCCCCCGCTCAGAGAGGTTTAAATGAGTTCACCTACATGTGGCATGGGTTTAGCACAAAGCCTAGCATTAATAAACACACAATATATTTTAGATGCAATTGTTAGAAGTTTTGGGAGCACAAAGTTTGGAATTTGATAACAAGAACAATTGAGTACTGTTAGGAAGTATCCAATAAGTTACCTTTAATGGAAAGAAAAAATAGATCTTACTTTTATTGTCATTTGACAAAAGAGACTACAAATGAGGAAGCCAACTTAGAATGTCATAGTCACTAAAGTGAAAGGTTGGCAGAACCTGAGCCAAAGTTATGCCTAAATAAAAAGTGGTAGAGACAAACAAATTTTTCATAAATAATCTGAGAATTTATAACGAATGAAGCATGAGAACAATGGAGAAAAAAACTGTACCCCTACTTCACGTCAAAATACTCACTAGTTGTGTCATTCTGGAAGATTCTTTTATCTCTCCAAGCTTCATTTCCCACATCTTTAAAAAGGAAATAATATTACTACCAACTTCATAGGGATATTATGAGAATTAAGCAAGTTATTTGCCAGGCATTTAGAATAGTGACTGACACATGGTAAGTTCTTTGTAAGTATGGTTAGGCAAAAATGAAAACAAACATAGCAACTTAAAAAGCTCTTTAAGCACTTACTTCTACTCTTCCATACATAATATTTTTAAATCCAAAAAGTAACACTGTGTGGTAGTACTGCTCTCATTTGAGGAATGAGGAGTCTTGAAGGCACAGAGTCACACAAACGGGAAGTTTTTGAGCCAGGAGCCACATCCAGGCCTTGCTCCCAGCCCGGACTCTTTCCACTACCACTGGCATCTCCAATGCCATGAGCCTGAAAAGCTGGAAACAGTGATATAATAACAATACTGAGAAGCTGGGAAGGGCTAGTGGCACACTGACTAGTCATTAGGCTTCCTGTTACTTTGATTTTTAGAATATAATATCAGAGAATCATTAGAAGTATAAAAATGAGCAAAGACCATCCAAATGAGAACAAAGGCTATTTATTCAGAACTTGCTATGGCAAAGGAGTCAGCCACCATCACTTGGCAGAGACTCAAAAGCAGTCAGAGGAGTGGGAAAGCTTTATAAGTAGAAAAAAGAGAATTCAAGAAATGCCCTGCCTGGAGGCGGTGGCGTGGGGAAGCTGGAGGAGAGCTACCCAGAAGTCGGGCATCCTACAGGATTGGTTAGGGGTGCATAGATAGCTTTCTCTGGTTGGTCCAGAGTTGGAAAAGGGGACAAAAAATTAGGGAATTTGTCAGTTATTAATCAAGTCCTGGCTTTTGGAGGTCAATTGTTATAGAAGTTATTATTGCTAAAGAGAGAGGGCTGCCTTCCTGGGCTAGTGATTATAAATAATGCATGTTGTCCTGCCAGGGCGTTGAGTTGTTTCTCAAAAGCATTTACCCAGTGAGGGCGCTTTGTATCCAGATGGGGCCCTGTAAATGGTCTTCACTAACAAAATGTGAGCCAGAGTGAGTCAATTCCAGGCAGAAGTGGTTACAGAGCAAGTGTGCCTTCCCCACCACTCTTTCCTCATCTTCTGGCTGAAATTTTAAGACTTCAAGGTCTACAGGGGGATGAAAGAGCCATAAAATGAAATAAGCCTTAGTTGCTAAATCTCTGTGTGGAAAGACATCCAAAAATATTTGATTTGGACTTTATGGGGGCAAGAAATATATTCCTATTATATTAAACCACTGAGATTTCAAGGTTTTTCTATTACAGCAGCTAGTATTATTTTAATTAATACAGAAAACCATCCCATTATCCTTTGACAGATACTCTCAACTCTTATACTTTCTTTCCAAGTTCAGGTGAATTAGACTTGTTCAACCCCAACTCTCTAAAAAAATACTGAATTGCTAGATCTGCTGTCATGTACCTGAATGCCACGGTGAAGAGCTTTGGTTTCTGAAAATTCAATGTTTATGGAAATTCATATAGGACTTCAGTTTTTACCTCTGGTTAACCCTTTATTCTGCAGACTATCACTGGGGTCAGAAAGGAATCTTATAATCCTCAGGAGCACTCAGGGCCTCATAGAACTTTCAACCTATAACCTATGGGGAATAGCAACTGATACCAAAACCAGGCTTTGTTGAAGAGCCAAACCCTGAAGGAATCCCATGGTTGTTGGTTTCAGTTGTATTACTGGCTCCTTCTCTTCCTTAAATCTCAGATATATTCTCTCATAATCTCTCCCAACTCGTACTTCCAAATCTCTCCATGTCCTCTAGCTGAGTTTCATCTGTACTGTTCTTACAACAGTTAGTCCGCACGTTATAGGAGGCAGAGAATTAAAAAAAGAGAGAGAGTAGCACTAGTAAAGTGGAAGGGGAAAAGGCCAGATCACATAAAGTCTTGTAAACCATGGCAATGAGTTAGTTGTTACCCTCAGAAGAAAACAAAAACTAATGAAGTTCATTAAGAACGAAGATGATACGATGTTTTTTTTTTGTTTGTTTTGTTTTGTTTTTTAAGATCTTTTAAAAGATCACTTTGGCTTCAAGATGGAGAAAAAGGTAGAGAGAGTCAATTAGAAGTTTTGGCAATGATCCTGTCAAGGGATGATGTGGCCTAATCAGGGACTGGCAGAAGGGACTGATGATAGGCTTGTGATGAGGACTGAATACTGGGAATGAAGTGATGTTAATGGAGATGCAGACATTTCTTCCTAAAAAACAGATTGGGGGAGAACACTTGCTCTATTGTTTTATAATGTTTGTTTTGTTTTACAGATACTCCGTAAATAATTGTTCTGAAAGGTACTCTCCTTCCCCACCCCCTGCCAACACACACCATCTGCAAACTGTTAGTAAATCAAATGTAGGACCGCCCTGTTACTCTTTTTCTCCTCAGAGTTAGCTGCTCCCAAAAGATCCTCAAAAAACTCAAGACTCATAAGTTTTCTTCAGTTCTGATGACAGTGGCCAGAAACACCACCATATATGGCTTAGGCCTGGGATTCTCTACCTGCTGATTCACCCACACTCACATTTTCCTATAGCTGGTTTTGCCGTGTAAGCTTTATCCACTGCCACTTCCTCAGCTGCCTCAATTTGTGCCACAGAGGCTTTGACCTTTTATACTTCAGATGACCCTCCCCTGACATTCTCTCGGATGTGTGGTTTTCATTGCTTCTCTCCTTTCACACGTACTTTAGCCCCAAAGGTTATCCTACTGAGGGTCAACACCCCACACTACCACTAACGGCAGGAACCATAGGAATTCACTTTACTTTCTCTTGCTCAAAAGGACCAAAATCCGTTTGTGCTCACCATGCTGAAGTCATCCCTCCATCCTCTTCTTAGTTCCCAGGTAGCTTATATCTCCCATGTCGATGGTACAGACTCAGCCTCTTGTGTTTTCACTGGAATCTCCACTACTTAACAGATGTTAACTGAAGGGGAAAAGAGAAAGTAACATTTTTTTCTTCTTGGAAGTTTGCCTCACATCAATCAATTTGCTATATTTAACATTCGAGCTTTGTGAATATGCTAATAAATCATTAAAATGCATGTGGATCTTAACATTTTGGGGTTTTCTTTCTTTTGCTGTTTTATAATTTCTACCCAATTCTGTAAATTACAGTGTTGCAAGTGAGAATAATCACCAGCAGAAATCTGCATTGTACACAGGAATAAATAGAAGAATCTCAAGTTAAAAACCTCCATCATTTGTTTTATACTTTTGGCCTTGAGTAGTTCACAATTCTGTTTCTCTTTTCCCAAACAGAATATTGATTAGCTTCAGAAGGCTGCAGTTGGACACAATAAAATTATATATATATATAATATTATTATATATATATATATATATGCCTCCTAAAATACCCAGAGAACCTAAGGAAGGAAACATAAAGAAGCTAGGGACTTGGGAGGTCCTAAGAACCCAGTTCCCCTCTACATACAGTTCCTTAAAGATTCAGTTCCTACTTGCACATTTCGGATATCAAGAAATTCACTAACTGGGAAATAGGTAGTCTCAATGTTAGTTGGTTCTTATTTAGGACAAGTTTCTTCTACTGAACACGAATGTTCCTATGACTTCCACCTCTAGGTTCTCTAGAATATTGAAAAATAAATTAGCTTTCACTCCTAAATAATAGTCTTCAATTTTTTGCACACAGCTGAGTCTCCATTGTCTTCTCTTCTTTAGACTAAGCATGTGCACCAACCCCAGTTTTCCCTCAGAGGTCAAGTCTTACCAATGGCTCCTTCATCGGCCCAGGCTCACTTCGACTACCCTGGAAGCCCATCCCCCACTTCTCTTCTCATCTCACTCTAATGGACACCCTGATGAATGTCCCTGGAGCGTGCTGGTCCTAACACAGGCCTGGGAACATGATTCAAACACCAGACAGCCCAAGGTCTCATATAACCATCCTTAACAAGTTCAATTACAAGTTCAATCATTACAAGTTCAATCCTCTCAGTTTTAACTCTATTAGCACCATTTGACTATTCTTAAACTTGTGGTTCAATAAAACTCAAAGGTATTTTGGACATTTTTCTGTAAAGCTAAGACTTCTCCATCATATATCTGTTAATTTTAGACTAACTGCTGGACTTTATATTTATTCTTGTTACATCACAAAGTATTGATTCTCACCTAGTAAGATTTTTGAATTGTTATTTTATCATTTGAAATATTAACTATTCTTCCCAGAACCTACACATCTTTTCCATAATCCAAGTCAGATATAAAAATACTGAACAGGATAAAAAGCAAAATGCTGTGAAAAAATTTAAGCACTTAAACATATAAAATAAAAATGTTAAATCTCATTTAAATTATGTAACAAAAATTAAAATTCTACATGTACTTCATGATGTGAATCTTGAGGCAAATTTGCTCCCAGCATATAAGAGGATATTTTATTATACTGTGTATAATAAATAAATTATTATAAAATATCCACAGTTCTCAAGTAGAGCAAATTAATTTTTTTAAAAAGCTTCCTATTTTTGACTATAGAAAAGCTGAAGGATAAAGGGATGTTGACATCCTTATGGAAAGCATTTATTATGCTGTGCAAAGAATATCAAGATGCACTAGTCTGTAACTCTTTTCATATAATATGCTTACTTAGACTTCTGCTTGCATAGATGCCCAGACTAAAGAAAAATATATAACTAAGTTTGACATTAATCTACTAACAATTTCAATTCGTCTTGCAATTTTAGATAAAGACTTCTGGTCACAATTTGGTGACAGACAGAGGGGAGAGGGGTTGGGGGATTAGGAGAATGGGGTGAAGGGTTAAAGAAGTATAAATTAGGAGTTGACAGATGGTCAAGGGGATGGGGAGTATGGCATAGGGAATGTAGTTAGCATTAATATATTGGCTAGGTGGAAAACCAGAGGAGAGAAGGAGCAATTAGGGGGATCATTTTATAACCTATATAAATGTCTAATTAATGTATTGTATACTCGAAGCTAATTAAAATTAAAAAAAAAAGACTTCTAGTTATACCCCTCAATTCAGTGATTTCAAAGAGCCTGCAAAACAATGATACAAAAATCAAGTAGCAAAGAAAAAAATATGCTTCAGCAATTTAATTTCTTTGATTATACGTTTTGCAAATAAATACGTGTGTATGCATTCAGTCCTGAGAGATATATAGAATTACTTGACTGTAATGCTTTTAGCAGTAATTCCATGACCTAATTATTGGTATAATTTCATTACCAAAGCTTTTCCCTTTTTCACACCAACCTAAGATATCAACCTTGCACCATTACAAATTCTAACTGTAGCAGCCAAATATATCCAATTATAATCAGTTGCAGTAAACTCTCACTTTGCATTAGGCATAATTAACTGTGGGATAATCAGTTTAATAACATTTAATGTGCTGTGATAGCATTTCTAAACTACTCATAAGAATTTTAAGAAATAGAATATACTTTGATTCTAACTATCAATGTTTCTAACCATTTCATGTTTGAAATTTCATGCCTGTGTCTTGTTAAAGAATTTTAGTGTACCTACCTACAAATTTTAACACCATTTGACAATTCTTAAACTTCTGGTCCACTAAAACCCAAAGGGATTTTTGACATTTTTCTGTAAAAAAAAAATTGGATATGGTTAATGACAACTTCATGTATGTAAAAAATGTTTTTAAATTCTGTTTTTTCATTGAAATATTATCTATTTAAAAATAACTTAATAGTTACAATCCTGCAAATATAGCCACTTCCTAAATTTTTAAGCATTTTCAGAGTGGCCAAGATTTTTCTTGGTGTATTAGAGGGTATAGGTTAATTAGTAACAATTTTTAATTGATGAATATGCATCTCGATAAAGATTCCACACATGGTTTTCTTCAATAATAATAATAAAAGGAAGAAGAGGTAAAGAAGGAGAAGAGGAGGCAGAAGAGAAAGACCTCTACTCTCTCCTTGTATGGAATAAAACACACATCTATTCCATGTATTTCGTCCTTCCAAGGAAGAATATTTTTATTCTAGAACATAAAATTTTTAATTATTGTCACTAACATCGTCTTTCTTTTTATTTCTATGGCAACAAGGTCAATTAGGAATAATATCAAATAGTATTTCTGAAGTTTATGCATATTGTTTAATTTTAGGCTAATTTCATTCATGGCATTAAGTAACAAAATAATAATAGTAGCTATTGTAGTTCCATGTTTCTATTTTACTAGAAACCCTATGACAATAGACCCTATGGAATTCCTAAAATTAAATGGTTGCATTGTAATTTTATTTGGCATTGTAATAATAGTGCTGCAATCCTAAACTAGGACTTAGAATTTGTTTTCCTCTGAGCAGAACCTATTAGAGAAATATTTGCTCTAGTGAGCTTTAACCTACATACTACAAACATGGTTATATGTTATATTTAATTATCTCTGTTTTCCCTCTTTGTCTCAAAAAACTTTTGACTAATAATCTCTCTGGCTCAGTTTACTATCTCTATTTTTAAAGACCACTCTTAATTAACTCAATTAATGAGTTGCTAGGTGAGTAATCTCTCATGCCATCTAATCAATCATTTTGTGTTCAATTACCCAGAATTGGTAAAGAAGACACTCTCAGGATCATTTCCACTTCATGTATGTAATGAAAAGAAATTTATGAGATAATTAGGAGACTCACTTTACCTATCTTTAAAAGGCTTTGTAACTATTAAAGATAAGCATTATTTGTAAATAATGCTAAGTGTTTCCCTTCACAAGAGAAATCCAAGTTACCAGAATTTGGACAATGAGGGATTCTTCTAGAAGAGCTGATAGACTTCAAGTAATCCACGCATATTTCCTCACCATAAGGAACAAATGCTGATGGAATTTTGGATGGATAAATATGAAATAATAAAGTCAACAAGCTTCTCATGAAGTTTAGTCTATAACCTTGTAGTTATTACACATCCTTTAAGTGACTCACCTACTCATTCACAAAGAAAAAAGTCATCAAGAAGTTTCTTTCTCCTCCATACACAGTAAGGACAAGTACGGGTCTAGCCAAAGGATCCTACTTTTATCCCTACTTTATCTGTTTGTCCTTATAAATGATAATACTGACATGAAAACAAAATAAAACAAACAAAACAAAGAAAATAATTAAGGAAACTACATGAAAGTACAATTTTAAAAATTTACTTCCAAAGAAATAGTATACACCTCTTGAACTCACAAGAATATTAGAATGGGAAGGGGATGAGAATGGAAATAAAACATTCTGTGAGAAGGGGTTCCTCATCTGATGTCTTTAGGGCAGTCTCCCGAAAATTTACTTCTAGAAACACAGGAACATATGTCATTTATTGCGTCCAAGCCCTGTACCAGAAATATCAACATGAATAATATGTGGTCTCCACTCTAATAAGATACATGTTTAGATTACGTGAACAAACTGAAGTAAATAAAAAATAATTATAGCACAGTCTGATAATTCCTAGAGGTATACTATGGAGGAAGTGATGATTAGAAGGCAAGAAAGAATAGTCAGATAAAAGGTGTTTTAAACTGAAAAAAAAGCATATGCAAACCCACAAGAGCATATGCCTCATAGCTTGATCTGAGAGTGAAGCAGATAGGTTCACATGACAGAGTCCAGCAAATCTGTGACCACGTAATGGTATGTAACGAGGGGAGGAAGGCAGTGGTTAAGCTGCACGCGTGCACATCCATGGTGACTTCTAATCCCATTACTTGTGTCATAGTCTACTCATTAGAAGCAGGTTAATGAGTCTAGCCCATACTCACAGGGAGGTGACGAATTACTCAAAAGCATCAGTATCAGAAGGTGGGGATCAATGAGGGCCAACTCACAGGCTGCCTACCATTCCACATTCTCTCCCTAGAGCTCAAGACTCAAAATCCCTTGGACTTAAGTCATGTGGGGACCCATTTGTAGGATTCTGCTTGTCCATCTCTGATTGTGATGCTGCCTCTGGCCAATACCACTGAAGTGAGGGGCATGGGTAGCAGTAACAGCAAATGTTCTTAACCCTGTGCTCACTCTCATCTACTGCTGGCACCCAGGCTGTCACCCCACCCCTTCCACAGGTTCAGCATTCCTCTGAATGCATCTGAATGCATCTGAATGTTCCTGAATGCATCGGCACTGAGGGATTTCAAAACCTTTGCTCTGTACCACTTAAATAGGCCTTTCCAATTGATGTCTTTGCTCCTGGTCAATGTGGCAATGCCATGCTCTCCCAGGTCAGCCTTAAGCCATACTGGATGAGGGACAGACATTCTTTATGTAAATACAATCATTCTTCTCACTGCAATCATAGGCCCCTTGCCTCTCCTCCCCATTTCTGATGGCACATGGAAGGTAGCAATGTGGCCAGTGTGAAAAGAGATCACACTTTATAGTAAGAACACTTGAAATCTACTCTCTTAGCAATTTCAAGTATACAATACAGTATTGTTAACTCTTATCACCATGCTGGACAGTAGGTCTGCAGAACTTGCTCATCTTATACTCTTTCACCAACACTTTCTCATTTCCCTAATCCTGCAGCTCCTAATAGGTGTATTAAGCTGAATAGCGCACCTCAAAAATTCAGGTCCACCCAGAACTTCAGAATGAGACTTTATTTGGAAGTAAGGTCTTAGGAGATGTAATTACTTAAGTCAAGATAAAGTCATATTAGATTAGAGGGCTGAGAAGCTTACGTGCAATGGCTGGCATCCTTTCAAGAAGAGGAAAAGATACACTGAGATATATACAGAAAAAAAAAAAAAGGCCATGTTAACATGGAAGCAGAGATTGAAGTGATGCAGCTACGAGCCAAGGATCACCAAAGATTTCCAGGAGCCATCAGAAACTAGGAAGAGGTGAGGAGAGAGCCTTCCCTGGAGCCTTCAGAAGGAGCGTAGACCTGCCAACACCATGATTTGAGAATTCTAGCCTTCAGAACTGTGAGAGAATAAATTTCAGTTGTATCAAATCATCTAGCTTGTGGTAATTTGTTATGGCAGCCCTAGAAAATTAATATAACAGGAGCTAGAAAATTAGCCAGAGATGGCACATTTGACAATAAAGAACACAAGGAGGGGTGGCTCCATAGTGTAGTGGTTAGGACGTCTGCTTTACATGCAGAAGGTCCTGGGTTCGCACCCCAGGTGGAGCCACAGACCATACTCTGGGTGCGCTGGGCCCTGGGTGTGCCAGGCCCCCGAGTGCGCTGAAAGTGCCAGGCCCTGGGGGTATGCCACAAGCATGTAGGAGGAGACACCCCACCTTCAGAAATCCAGTTCTTAAGGGGAGACAGCAACATCCATAGGTCAAGGGTGGAAGTTGGGAGGGGAGGGGGGAGGGGGGAGGGGGGAGGGGGGCGGGGGGAGATTGGAATTAAAGAGGGGGAAAAATTAAAAAAAGAACACAAGGAGATGGTTCTTGAACCTGAATAGGAAGAGATGGTACCTAAACCCCATAGAAGAATCTACACATACACTTACTGAACAATACACAAAGAAGTGACTTCCTCTTCTCTACTCACTATATTCTAAATCTTCATCAATAAATCATACTGCTTATGGAGCCATAAATTTTGTAAGATATTTTTGACCAAACTATTTCTATAGAAAAGAACTCCACAAAAATATTTGTCCAGGGCCCTATACATCCTGTTGTGGCCCTGCTACTGTTCAGCTATACCTACATACCATTTTGGGGCCCTCTCCTTTTTTTCTTCCTCTCATAGCACATATGCTAATTTGCTTGAGACAGTCCAAGTTTGTACCTGTCCTGGCATAATTTTAAAAGTGTTCTCTTTCACACTCAGAAGGATCCCACCTTGGATGATAAAATCACAGGTCTTCACAATTATACTATCAATAAGTCTTATTGGTCCTATCTTTAAAAAAAAAAACCCTATCTTGACGACTCCTCGCCATCTTTTAATGAACCTTTACGACAGCATCCAAATGTTCCTATTTCTTTTCTTATTCTCCACCTGACCCCCTAAAACAATCTATTCTCCAAAAAAAAAAAAATTGTCAGAGTGATCTTCTTAAAATGTAAGTCAGTTTGTCACTCTGCTAAAAAAAATAAATAAATAAACAAATAAACAAATAAAACAAAGCCATACAATTGCTTTGTGTTACACATAGAACAAAATTGAAAGCGTGCAACACCTGACCTCCAATTCTTGTCGTGGCTTCCTCCTATTCGTCTGGGTACACACTGAGACACCAAATCCTCAGAGAGCCCTTCCCTGGCTACATCCACCTAAACTGTCTCCTTTCAACCCTGTCACTCTCTAGTTACAAATTTCTTATATTTTCTTCATAACACATCACTATTGAAGTCTATGCTATATTCTGTACGTTGATTTTATTTTATTCTAGTCTGTCTTTCCCATTAGAACATAAGCTTAATGAGAACAGGGACTTTATCTTTTTTACCACTGTGACTACAGTACCTAGAATAATACCTGTAATATAGCAAGCACTCAATAAGTGTTCACTATATATGTTAAAGTTACTGTTTTATGGTGTAACATGAAAATATATATTTATAGAGCCACGGAAACAAGAGTTTAGAAGCAATTAACTGCAATGGCTACAGTCGAATGCAACCTGAACATGGTTTCCAGATTAATGTTCTTGAAACACCATTATCTCATATCACTCCAATATTCAAAAATCTTTAGAATATCTATACTTATTGCAGAATGAATTCAAACTCACTAGCATAGCCTTCAAAGTTCTCTTCAGACTGTCCCTATTTGTTCTCTCCGACTTTAAGTTTTCATTTCTAATTTTTTGGACTCAACTTATAAAACTTCAGCCTCATTCTTATTTTTTTTCACACATCTGTAAATGTCTGATTCTACCCCCTGACTTTCCCCACAAACTTCTTTCTATCTATATAATTCCACTTTGTCCTTCAGGGTGAGGTTAGAGAGTCCTGCTGCTCCACTGCATATTCTCAGATATCCCAAAGCTTCCTTGGTCTTCTCTTCTCGGCAAGTGTGGTTTCTTATAATCTGCATCATTCCTGTGACATTTGGCTTTTTTTTTTAGTTAACTGTTAGTTACTTCTTATGTTTCATGACATTTCTGCTCAACTAAGTGTAGAATAGTTGGAAAAGAAATATATTCTTGTATCACAGAATTAAGGTTATAGTAAATACCCAATAAATTATTATTAACTAATAAGTGGACATATTGACTGCATGTAAATGGTATTCTCTGATTCACATTATATTAGAGAATAAGTTCTTCTACTGAGGGCTATTTTTCAGTCTAGTTGACGTTATCTTAACTGCTTTAGAAAGAAGGAAATTATATTGGAAATTTACATTTCTTGAAACGAAGAGACTAAGACTCAACAAATTTTTTCCTCAAACAAAAAGTATAAATACGTAATATTTAGAGTGAATGGCAGAGAATATAAAGAAGAGCAGTGCTTCTCAGACCTCTTTTCTCCAAAAACAGAAACAGAACTATGAACTTTTCTGGAAAGTTGTTCACCAGTCTACAAAAATTTGCTCATTATTTCTTTTTCTTCCTGTCTTTAATTTTTAAAGTAAGTTTAAAACATCAAGATGTTGGTCTTCAACCAACAGAAAAATCACTCATCAGCTCTGCATGCTTCTTGAACTTTGATGAAGGCGTAGAGTACTGCTTTGAATTTTCAGGTTGTGTTTCCATACCAGGAGCTCCTTCAAATGGCTCTCAGAGAAGCTTTCCCAGAAGGAGAGCACATGTGGCATTCATGTTTCTCTGATGTTCATTTTCTTGAACTCGATTGCATTTACTCTTTTAACTCTTTTTCTTTTAAAGGGGAACAGTGTTCTTGGCTCAAAATATTAATTTGTTTTACTTTACATAAATTTGCATAATGAAGCATTAACTCAAAACGTGGATAATAAAATCAAGTAAAATCAACCTACGGTAACTGTATTCAAGTTTAACATGGGTGGTGTTATAATATCAAATGCCTACAATTTGAAAATTAATCACAACTGTGATCGAAATATGTAGGAATATTGCTGAAATTCTGTTTAATAATCCCGCGAGAAAGTCACCGAACTTATTCTGCTTTCACTAAATGACTCTACAGGAAACTGGATGGGGCCTTATTTTCCTATGAATGCTACCAAAAGTGATCACACAGCTCAAACGTTACCCCTTCTGTGAAGGCATTTCATTTGTCTTTTATCCTCAGGACCTAGCATTGTTTCCACGAAGCAACCTGATGATCACTTGTCTTTTTCATTTGAAATTATTCAGTTTCTCTATCTCTAGCCCATAAAAAAGTTTTTCTGAAATTGTGGTCGCTTAATCTCCTCCATCAGAATTATCTGCAGATTACAGACCGAAGCAACTGAATCAGTTTCTGGAGGAAGGATCTATAAATCTGAATGTGGCATCCTAAATAATTCTCATCCACATGAGATTTTGTGACCCATTCTCTCTCTCTCTCTCTCTCTCTCTCTCTCTCTCTCTCTCTCTCTCTCTCTCTCTCACACACACACACACACACACACACACACATCACATAACAAACATTTCTTACTTAGAGAAAAATATACAAAGCAGATGTCAGAGAGTAGAATTTTTGTATAAGTTTTTTTTTTATCAGTTACTAAAAGGAATGATTATTCACCAAGGAAGAAAACTACTTACTAGCTAAATGATGGAAAATGGTAACACCTTTTTACAAATCTACTTTGCATTTGCTATTCATTGGCAAGTGTGTCTCATGAGGAATCAACACTCGTCATATTCTCTGTAATCCTCCCACACTCTTATCTGGAAATGTTATATATTTGAGCCACATGATTCTTTCAATCTTCAAGAGGCCTACCAGCTGGCTGAATATACACAAAAAAGAAAATTATATATTGTCTAATATAGAATCATAGAAATTAATAAAGTACTAAAGATTAGAGTTGTAAAAATGAATAAAGTACTAAAGATCACATCTTTAACCAAATACATGCATTAAATACATTAAAAGGAGACCTTTCCTACTCTCTGTACCACATATAAATTTCTCAAATCCAATTGTCCTTGTTGCTGGGTTTTTCTTCCCCCATAGCCTTTCTATATAGACTTTTCTGTGTGGAAACTGGTTGAAAAGGCCTATATCAAATAAGTAATTTTCATGTGAACAAATGTTGTGCTGGTTCTCTGCTTGCTTTGCTGTCAATCATTAAAGTATGTGGAATTCCTAGAGGCTAATCAGCAATTCTTTGACAAATGTCAAGTAATTAAATAATTACAGCTCTAACTAACTTTAAAAAAAATAATAAAATAAAACCCGTCAAGTGGATGAACTCAGGCAGCCCTCTTTCTTAACTACCCAGAAGTGTTTCTCAGTGAAATCTTTCACTGAGAAAAAGCAAAATGTAGAATGCTTTAACAAGTATCCTTTAAATTAAAAAAATAGAAAATATCCAGCACATTTAAAAAAAAAAAAAAAAAAAAGTATGCTACCCAAGTCCAGAGAGAAATCAGCAGGCTATTTAACCAACTTTTTCTAAGAAAAAAAGTTGTGCACATTTGTCTCTTTGTGCTCTTAGAGTTGGTTTTTCAATAACCGTTATCGTTTTATACTACTTTATCTATACTCTCTCACTTCCATCACTGTTGGTACAGGGGGGTTACTGACCATTGCCAAGAAAACAGAAGTGAGTTTGAGCCTAAAGCAAAGACTTGTTCCATTCGATATCATCACCATCTTTGAAAAGAGAAAGACAAGTAGCAACAGGATTGAATATAATGCTGAAAAATATAGTTTCCGGTTATTGAATAATTACAATAACAACAATGGCTAGCCATTTTTTGAGTACCAGGAAATGTCCTAAAACTTCAAAATATATTGATATTCATTTAATCCTCATTACAACTTCATGAGTTAACTGATATACTTATTTTCATTTTATTTTCATTTTTCAGTTTATTGGGGTAACATTGGTTAATATAATTATATAATTTTGGGGTGTACATTATAATTTGACAACTATATATTGTATTGTGTGATTACAACCCAGAGTCAAGTTTCCTTCAGCTACCATATTTTTGATCCCCTTTACCCACTTCACCCTCCCGAAGCTCCCTTATATTTGACCTCCTTTACCCTGTCTACCTCTTCTATCCTCCCTCACAATTATTTTCATTTTAAAGAAGAAAACTGAAGCACAAATTAGTTACATATTTTGCCCAATGTCATAAAGCCGGTAAGTGTCAGAGTCGGGATTTAAAACAGGCAGGTTAGCTTCAGAGCCCACACTCCTCACTGTGTTATGATGCTATCAAGCAAAATAAATTGGTTCATGTAGGTACAGACTCAGGACTTCATTATCAGAGCTCTAAACAGCTGAGCTTACCAGTCACAGGTAAATCTTGCACAACAATTTCAACACATACCCAAAGGTCCTCATAAAATTAAAGTGGAATCATTTTTATCTAACACAAAATATGCCCTGGAGATATAAATAGGTTTAATTTTTTTTAATTAATGTAAGAGAAATATCAAATGAGTATTATATTAGTCAGAATTATCTGTAATGCAGCAATAGATTTTGGAGATCCAGGAATTGACCTTGACTTAGGGACTTTTGCCTTTTTTCCGTCCACAATACACTGTAATTATTCCACCTCTTCTTCAAAAATACTGGGACATAATTTGAGTGTATTAGCGTGAATAGAATTTAAGATAGGAGAAAAACACATATACAATTTTAAATTGGGAAAAATATGTTATACATATGTTCAAACACACATAAATTAATCTCTATTGCTCAAGATGATGACAGAAAAGGTTGTTAATTAAAAATGTTAATTATATACTGGGGATAAAATAAAGTTCAGTGAGAAAAAAGTAAACTTATGAAATATACTAAATAAATATTATCCGTCAGACAGAGAGGCCACAGTACAGAAGATAGTGGGGGTCTCCATGTATTAAAAAGATAGAAGTGCCATCCCAAGCAGATAGCCCCAGAGTTGAGACCAATAATCTGGTCTTGCGGTTAATGACCATATGTCACAACTACACTCCAGTTCAACATATAAAACTTTGAACAAGTCTTTCTAAAGTGAAAGACCTTTGCAGAAAGCTTCTACTACGGCAAAAGTTCTTAGACATATTAACACTTTTGAAGCATCTATTTACTACTAGGCTTTACAGATTAATGAATAAAAGCATAGACTCTCATAGCAGAATGTCCAGTTCTAAGTCCCAGTTCCCCATTTACTAAGAGCGTAAGCAGATAAATCATTAAACCCTCAGTGTCACCTT
The DNA here is from genome assembly GCF_014176215.1 of Rousettus aegyptiacus. Taxonomy (NCBI): domain Eukaryota; kingdom Metazoa; phylum Chordata; class Mammalia; order Chiroptera; family Pteropodidae; genus Rousettus; species Rousettus aegyptiacus. The sequence goes on from NW_023416295.1 coordinate 147,928,336, forward strand.
ACTTTTCTAATCTGTAAAGTGAAAAGCATAATAAAACTGTTTACCTTACAGGACAGTGGTGAGAAAGACCATACATGTATAGGCCATGGGTGTAGTGTGTGATAGATGGTATGATTTCAAAAAATGTTATCTCTTAGCTATACCTATAAACCCAAAGAGCTGGGATTTTACTATCATCTGTGGGATGTCCTTTCTTTAATCTACAGAAGTAAGCTAAGAGTTAAAGAAGAAGTTATACAGCACCTTTTCTCTTTCCTTTTTATTTCTTTTGCATCCTCTGCTTTTGTTCTCTCTTAGTCCCTAAAGAACTTTGGCTCAAAGCAGTCTCTATGAGAAAAGTTAAGAAACTTTAATAAGGGTTTGGAAATTCTTTTCATAAGAAAACGCCATTATTATTTATTTAGTGTGTAAGCAAATATTTATTAAAAGACTCCAGGCACCATTAGGACACAAATAAAAAAAAATAAAAAAAATAAAAACTAAGTCTTTCTCCTTAAGATACTCAAAACTGAATGAGAAGACAGATCCCAAAACAATTAAAATGCCCCCAAATAACAGTTTTATTCGAAGATTTTACAAAGTATGGCTGAATTCCAGACAAAGAATCACCACGTCTGCCTGGGAAAATTAAAGAAGGCTCAAAGTGGTAGTGAAGGTTTTCCACTCAGATAATCAGGAGAATTTCTGAGAGAAGAACAAGAATATTTAAGGCACAGAGGTTGACACTAAAAAAAAATATTATAAGCATCATTGGAGTAAAAGTATGTGTTGGAGAAGAGACAACATACGAGTCCCAAAAGAAAAGTAGGAATCCAATCCTGAAGGGCATTTCATATCATAAAAGGAGTAGAAGGATAATGGACATCAGATCTATGTGTGAGAAACTAATTTTAATAACAGCATAACTGATTGAAGTGGATTGAGAGAAGATTCGGGGATATAAAGAATGAGCCTATGTAAGATAATATAGATCTAAACGTGAACAGAGGTAATAGAGGTAAAGAGGAGGCCTAAGAAAGGTATTTAATAGAGTGAACAAATTGGATCTGTGGATTGATAGATATTAGAAGTGAGAAGGAGTGCCGGTAGTAATAGTCTTTATGATAAATATAAGAAAGAGCTCTGTGTATGAATCTAGGTTGAAGGAGGAGACAGAATTCATGCAGTAATTTGAGCAAAGGAAGTTTAATATGCAGAATTATTCATTAAAATAGGAACTACCTACTGAAAGAAAAAGAGAACTTTAAAGACCACAGAAATGGCTGATATGGAGAGCAGCCACTACCTCTAGAGCTCAGGCAAAACATCTGAGGAAACAAGACTGAAGAGGCTTCTATTACCCACCAAGTTTGAATTCCAGAACTTGGTGGAGAGGGGCAACCATGGCCCAGTGAGGACCAAGTATTTTGCTGAGATGTAACACCACAAGATCAGAATAGGATTTCAATCTCTGAGGTGTTGCAGGAACCCAGCTGCAGGGAGGTGACGAGATGCTGAATTCATGGGAAAACTATTCTTGGGATGTAGAGGAAAGCTATCCATAGAGAAGTGCTGCTGGAGCCAATCAAGGGGAAGGAGTTATAGAAGAAAAACCTCTCCCTCTGTAATGCCCTTCGACATTCTCTTCTGACAAAGTTTAACATCAAGCCAGCTGGGCAAATGAGGAGTATTTACAAGATCCAGCTATATTATCAAAGAAAAGTCAGTGAAGAGTGGGTTTAGAGCTGAGAAGCAATAAATTGAAAACTGATACAGAATGTGCAGGAATAAGGTGAATTCTACTATGCAGATTTTGAGTTTGAGGTACATTTTGGGACATTCATGTTGTATAATGGCTCTTGTAATCTAGAGAGAGGTTTGAGTTGAAACTACAGATTTTTAGAACTATCCACAGATACGTGGCAGATAAAGCCTTGGGAATGGATAAAATTGTCCAGAGAAAATGAGTTTTTTTGAAAAGAAAAGATGCTAAGAACAAAGGGAAAGAGCACATATTAAAAGGGGGCAGAGGGAAAAGATTCTACAAAAGAAACCAGTAAATAAATCACAACCTAGATTATAGTTTAAAAATGTGAGAAGAGAGTGTTGAATAACCCAAAGTGTTAAGGAAAAGAAAACCAGAAAGTTTCTACTTGATTTGACAATTAAAAGGTAAACTATGCAAAAAAAAGTTGAATGTAAGGGAGACAATGAAAGCCAAACTGCATGGATCAAGATGTGAATAAGTGAGGAAAAAGAGACAGAAAATATTATTTTTTTTCTAGGGTGAGGATAAAGCATCAGTGGAGAGGTTGGGGGGGGGGTTTGTCTCTTGTTTTGGGGAGTTTTTTTAGTTTGCTTCTTTCATGTGTGTGTGAGAGAAAATGCAGAGAGAAAGTGGTGTGAAAGAAGTTTGAGTGTGTGAAAGAAACCAATGAAAATCAAGAGATATAGGGAAGAGAGGAGATAATTGATGAAAATATTGGAGGAGGCAATACATAAGTAAGATAGAAATCATACTCAGGCAGAAGTAAAGATACCTACTCCTCAAGAGTTGTGTGTGTGTGTGTGTGTGCGCGCGCGCGTGCCAATTAGTGAACAGAAATAAAAAGTGTGATTTTCATCCACCTTAAAGTAGCCTTACGATGTTACCCAACTCAAAAGCAAGAGATTCACTGAATTTTAGAAAGGACACTTGGAGTAATGGTTCTCAAATGGGGGTCCACAAACCAATAACATCAGAATGGTATCCCAAAAGGAAATGTATCTTTCTCAGAAAGTCTTCTTCCTAAGGCTGCCATAGGAGCTAACTTAAATACGGGGTGTGGGGAGCTAGCAGGCAAGACTTGGCCTTCTTCAAACAAAGCAGATTCCCCTTTCCCTTGTTCGACATATTCGGCTTCCTTTTCCTGTTTCATTCAAAGAAAAGCTTTGCTAATAAAACCATTTGAGAGCTATGCTTTAGTACAATCCATTTATTTTAAAAATGAGGAATCTAGGGAATAAAAAGACAAGCGACTTGTCCAAAATGCCATGGCTACCCTGTCATTAAAAGTCTTGTTTCACTACCAATAATAAATCAATTAATGTATCAGTTCTCCCAAACTTAAACATTTATACTGTTTATAATTTTAATCCAAATATTTTAACAGAGCTCATTCCTTTCTTGGCATAGTGATATCCTATACCCTCACCCAAGAAAAATCAAGAGGACTTATGTCTGTGGCTTCTTATGTATTTGCTTATCAGAAATGCATTTAGTAACAACTATTCGCAGACTTTTTAGACCATGAACAAGAAAAGGACCTCAAGGAAGTAATTGAATACATTGTGTTCTACCACATCAATATCCTAACTATTTGAGCTAGATAATTTTCTATTGCTTTTCAAATGAAAAGAAAGTCCATAATCGTCCCTGAAAAATAATCCTCTGTGTCTTCTCACTTTTGTCATAAGCAATCAAATGAAACAAAATTAAAACTTCCATCCTCTAACTTCAGGATTTAGGGAAAACACTATTAGAAATGCCTTAGAAGTTTGCAAAATATACATTCCCTTGCTCTAACCAAGATACCCTAATAAACTATTATTAACTCGAAAAGAGATATAGTTTATATAAGGAAAAAAATTCATTAAAATTAATTGGATGTTAAAAATATATACTGAGTGAAAAGTGAGAATGGTAAAGTTAAAGTATCTATATTAACATTGAATAAGTTAGACTTCAAAGCAAAGAGTATTATCAGAGATAATAAAAATAGCAATAAAGGAAGATACAAAAATAATAAATATGTAGGAGGTGCAGAATTCTAAAGGCGCAGAATTAAAGGGAGAAATATACAATCCCACAATCAAATCTGGAGATGTCAGAACCCAACCCCATCTCAGCAATTGCTAGAAGAGCTAGACACAAACTCAGTAAAGACACAGGCAATCTGAAAAACACCATGACATACTTGATAATAAAAGAATCAGCAAATGTATAATACATATTATTTTCAAGTGTACATGTACTTGATATATTCACCAAGATAGAGTATAGGAGCATAAAACAGTTCCTCAATAAATTTTAAAAGATCGAAATCTGACAGAGCATGTTCTCTGATTACAGAATTAAGTTGAATATCAACAATAATGAAAACATAGATATTATTTCAACATCTATAAAACTTTGGGATATGCAAAAATTTCTTAGAACACAAAGAGCAAAAATCATAACAAAACTGATGAATTAGGCTCTAATAAAATTGAAAACTTTGGTCCTTTCAAAGATACCATTAAGAGAAGAAAAAGGCAAAATGATAACTGGGAGAAAACAATCTGTAACACATACATAAGATAAAGGACTTGAATCCAGAATATCTAAAGAATTCTTAAAATTCAATAATGAGAATTATTGAATTCAATCTAAAAAGTAGACAAAATGTGTGAATAGACTTCACAAAAGAAGAATAAACATATGTAAAGATGCTTAGTATCACTAATCATGAGGGAAAGGAAAATTAATACTACACTAAGATACAAAGTACATATCCATTAGAAAGAGTAAATTTTAAAAAATACAAATAATCTTACCAAGTCTTGGCGAGATGTGGAATAACTGGAATTCTTATATACTACAGATGAGGATGTAAAAGAATACAACCACTTTGGAGAACAATTTGACAGTTTTTTTAAAACATTAAACAGTTACTTGCCATACAACACAGTCATTCTACTGCTAGGTATGTACACAAGAGAATCCAAGACATAAAATCTTGTATATGAATGCCCTTAACAGCTTTCTCTTTAATAGTCAAAACTTACAAATGACTCAAATGTCCATCAAAAGGTAAATGAATAAACAAATTATAGGATATTTATATAATGGAACACCAAACTATTGATATACACAAATACATGATAGACAGCAAAATTATGATTAGTGAAAGAAGTCAAAAAGGAAAAAGAGTACAGACCGTATGATTGAATTTATGTAAATTTCTAGAAAATGCAAATCAATCTATAACAGAAAGCAGATCAGTGGTTGCCTAGGAACAGATGAGGAACAGATTACAAAGGGGCAGAAGAAACTTTTGAGGATGTTGAAAATGCTTTGTATCTGAATTTCAGTGATGATTTAATGGCAGTATACATATGTCAAAATTGATCAAATGAACATTTTAAACATGTGCACTGTATTACACTTATTTATACTTGAATAAAGATATAGAAAAATTTTTTAACAATCCTGTATTGGGAGGGAGTGAGTTGACTATAGAAGAAATACAGTTAGTCACGGGTTGATAATTATTAAAGGTAGGGAATAAGGACAGGGGAATTCATTATACTAATACCTTTATTTTTGCACATGTTTGAAATGTTACTTTAAAAAATGTTTCAAAATCTTTAGATAGAACCTATTAAAAATATAATTTTGATTCCTATGAAACCCTCAGGGAGAAGTTAATTTTCCATTCTTAGTAGTTACTTAGCACTCTAGTCTCTATTTTGCTGACCCTACTTCAATGTGGCTTACATATATTAATAAATATTTTGCTATACCTCTATAAAGGAATCAGGCCAAAACACAATAAGACCACGATTTGTTTGTTTGTTTTGTTTTTGTAATTCAGAATTACTTTTGGAGATTATTTGTGATTATATGGTGGAACTGTTAAGAAAAATATATCCACCACTTGGAAACAGGCAAATAAATGACCACATTTTTTTTCAATGTCATGCTGGAACTTGTCTAACAAACAAATCCAAGGTTTATTTAATTCTGTAGAGTTTGTCCTTTGACTTATTATTTATTATCAATTAGAATATTTTACAACTCTGTGGATGGATATTAACTTGTAGAGAACTCATAATAATGCAACCAATTCTTATCCAATAACAATGAAAATAAAATGTGTCTAATAGAGATTTTATCTAGTAAAGATGCAAATGACTCCTTGTCTGGGTTAAAAAATAAATAAAAAGATAACACCAAACATTACACTTTGGAGTTTAAGACATTACCTTGGCTTGTACTTAATTTAGCAACCTTTTATTCAGTATTCATTCTCTTAGTGACTATAAATATTTATTCCTACTGTACTCCACTGAACCAGATTTACCATACTTTTGGCTATCAAAAGTTAGATATAATAGCCCAGATATAGAAACAGCCTAACTGCTCATCTATGAATGAATAGATAAAGGAAAGCAGTGTGTGTGTGTGTGTGTGTGTGTGTGTGTGTGTGTGTAGAATATTATTCAGTCATAAATAAAGAATAAAATCTTGCCATTTGTAATTGAGTGAATGGACCTTGAGGCATTATGCTAAGTGAAACAAGTCAGAGAAAGACAAATACTGCTTTATATGTAGACTGTAAAAAAAAAAAAAAAAAAGCTCAATAATATAAAGAACACATTGGTGGCTTGGTGGCATGTGGGCAGGGGTTAAAATGAAGGGAGTCAAAATGTACAAACTTCCAATTATGAAATAAATATATTATGAGGATGTTAAACAAAAAAAAAAAATCAGATAAATCTTTATGTACCGACTTAAAAAATAATCTAAAAATATCCATCTCCTGCCTTGCATCAGGCACACTATTACTCCATAAGAAAAGCAAGAGAAGCAAAGGTACAAAGTCAAAATCACAGGTCACTGAATTATTTTTGGCTCAGCTTGTGCCTGAAACCCCCAGTGCAGAACTCTGATAAATAAAACTAAAGGCCTAAGGGGAAACTACTTCCACACCTAACTCTGAAACTTCATTTAATTACCAGGCAGCTATCCCAGCTCTTGTAAATGAGGAGAATAAGGTGGCCAAAGTTACCTTTGGGTCAGCTTGCCACCTGGAAGAAAGAGAAGAAAGGGCTATAGTCCTGCGTGACTTTTAGCATATATTAACTTTTTGGTAAATGTGGATTAATCAGTGTCCTAAAATCTGATAAATCAAATTAGTCACAATGTGGTAATTTGGTACTTCAATGTGGTAGCAAGAAGGATTAGGAGAAGGGGCAGGGGGCTTGAGGTAGCTAACCCCTAGGCAGATACCTATACTCAGCAGCAAGACTGATGTGAATAATCTTGGAAAAGGTTATATAATCTAATTGGAGAGGCCAGACTTTGAACATTAAATAGTAATAGAAGAGCTATCGATAGTGATGTTCCAGGTTAGAGGAAGACAAGATTGCTATGGACTGGGGCATTCTGAATGAATTTTGATGGTCGAAGGTGGGGGGGGGGGGGCGGGAATTGTTTGATTGTTTATTTTAGGAAAGAAGCAAATAAAGGAATTTATAAAAGGCACTGTGGAGTGAGGAAGAGTACAGGGTCTATCCTGGGAGACCAATTCTAATTCTTAAGAGTGGAGATATAAGAATAACAGCGTTAATACACAACGGATTACATATATGCTTAAATAAAATATAAAAAGAAGATGAGGGGGGAGGGGACGGCAGGACAGCACAACCAGAGGCAGGAAGCTGAGTTCTAACACACACTGACAGCAAGACTGCAATACCCTGGGATCAGGGACGCTCCAGCCCCCAGTATTCAAGACTTCTCTCTCTACAAGCATACCCTCAAAGCACCAATGATGGACGGCTCTCTAGACATTCCACTGCTTGAAGTTTAGCAAATCTGAATGGCCCTCTAGACATCAACATTAACTCCCCAGATACTCATGTTTATCTTCTTCTAAAACAAACTGGACTGGAAGAAAGAAAATAAAGGGAGATGTGGTGGAAGATGGGTGTTCGGGAGGAGGAGGAAATGATAGTGTGTGTTACAGAGATTTGAATCCCAGATAGAAACAACACTTAGGTTTGGTATATGCTGCAGGGCACAGAACACCCGTGAAAGTCCTGCAAGCCAACCCTGGCTCAGCCACCAGCTGTCCTGGGCAAGCCATTTAACCACTCTGGTCTTATTTCCACAGCTGTTAAAATGAGAGAATTAAATCAAGAGAATGATCTCCTAATTTCCTTCCAACTCTAAGTATTAAACTGTAAATATTATGAATCCGAGAAATTAAATTTAACACATTGAAAGAATAGAAAGAATAGAAAAGGATTCAATTTTATATAAATAAATCAGCAATAATGGTTAGTTCTACCCCATTACAAAACCTTTAAGTTCTTTACTTTCTGAATAGAAACCAAGCTATACCAGAGAATGGGCCAATTATAATCACAGTTACAATGATGGAAAAAACAAAGAGGTGGGGGGAACAGGTGGTCATTGTTTTATTAATGAGCCGCTGCCTTCTGCAGCACAAGATCAACATAGCTCTTGAACTTAAAATGTTTCCTAATGGCAAAACCAAACTATTTTGTTTTATTTCAGTAGTCTTGCTTCTTGGAGTTCGGGGTATGTTTTTGGTTTTTGGTTTTTGTTTGTTTGTTTTTTAATTAGGGTAGTGGAAAGAAAATTGGATATAAGCAAAATTTTTTAAAGTTTGCAAGGGCTTGAATGAAATGTTTCTTGATAGATGCAAGCCCTGCCTGAGCATGCATTGTTGGTTTTCTTCACACATTTGCTGGAGCCTGGCTTTCTTCTCCATGCTTTGTGCCACCTGGTTTGCAGCTGAACAAAGAACAATCCTCTCTATTTTGCATTAGTCTTGCTTGAAGAGTTCATAAGAAAACAGTGATACCAAATGTGGCAGGCTCTTGAGAAAGTGTAATTACATAGAAACAAATAGGGTATGTGTTAACCTAAATATGTCTGGAGTGATTTATTATTTTCGCTACAGTTCAATAAGTTTTTATCTTTGATGTGGAGATTTTCATTGAGGAGAATGTATAGTACATTCTAACAATAAAATAACCATTATAAGAACATGGACTCTGGAGCCAGACTGCCTGAGTTTGAAATCCAGCCCCAGCCCTTACTAGTTATGGGACTTGGGTTAAGTTGCTTAACCTCTCTGTACTTCAATTTCCTCAGCTATAAAATAGGGGTAATAGTACTTATCTCCTAAGTATTGAATGAGTTCATCTTTGCAAAGCCCTTACAACAACAGCTGGCACATACATAGTCAATGCTACAAAAGTATTCAGTAGTACTAATAAATATTTGTTAAATAAAAAAGTGGGGGAGGGAGAAGATCTAAATCCTTACTTTCTCATATGCTTTCCCTTCATAACCACCATCCTTGTTATGCTTCTGCATATTAAGGATCTTTTTCCTATCCTCTTGTCAGATACACTCTTTCTTGTTCTCCCACCACTACAGAGAGAATAAGAATCAAAGGATCATAGAACAGGAAAATATTTTTAATGGGGTTCAGTTCATCTACAAGAAAAAGGAACTGAGACCCAGAAAAATTAATTGACGTGCCTAGGGTTAAACAGTTAATAACTGGCCACTTCTTATCAGATATTCAAAAGCACTTTCTCCTCCAAAGTACATCATCTGGTTCTGAATTTTCCCGTTACTACCCACTCCTCTTCTCCCTCCTTCTCCTCCTCCCTCTCCCTCTCCCTGTCTCTCTAGCTCTGAGAATTTTCTTTAAGTCTGTTCTAATCTGATTGCTTAAATGCCCTTTTGCTGGCATAATATAAAGGAAAATAACACACTCATAGATCTGAAATGAAAATAAAAACCAAGGGAAGAATAAGAGTTTTTTACCTTTTTACAAAAGTGTTATGTGAATTGTTACACACTGAATAAGTTAAGAAAGCATAAAATTTGAATCATAGGTGATTTTGCGTTTAGAGAGCTAACTTTCTTTAAAAGAATGAAAGTCCATGTAATTAGTATAGTTCTAAAACTCAAATGTATGCCATCTCATGTATATTGCATGTGGTGACAGATGGTAACTAGACACTGTGATGATCACTCCATAATGTATATAAACATCAAATCACTGTTGTGCACCTAAAACTAATAATTATACTTTAATTAAAAAAAAAAAGATGTGATAACCTCAAAAAAAAAAGAGATTTAAATGCAGAACAAAAAACAATCTAATCCAGTGTTGTTGGGATATATAAATAATTAATATAATAAACAAATATACTATACAATTACCAGTATTACCAGTGAGATTACTGCTGTGGAGGAAGCTATCAGGTGCCATCCTAGATGAGAATCAGTAACGGGGAGGCTAATTTATTTGGTTTCTCTGAGGAAATAGCCTGAAGCCACTGAGTAAAAAAAGTGATCTAGGCAGAAGAACAGCATGAATGAAAGTCCTGATACAGTAAAGAGATGGTGCTACTCTGTGTGGGGCTGAAAGGGGGCCAGATGTGCCTGCTGCTGTGAGCAAACAAGAGATGATACAGGATAAGGCTGGCGGAGGGGCAGGGGCTGGAGCCTGCAGAACCTCGAAGATGATATTGAGGAACAGTATTTTAGCCTAAGTGCAAACTGGAACCTTTGAAAGATGATAAGCAAGGAAATTACATGATCCTATTTGCATTTTAAATAAATCACTGATTACTGGTGTGCAGAATAGATTGCAGGGGAATAAGAACAGAAGAAGGGAGACAGTGGAGAGATGGTGGTGGATTAGACTAAATTAAGAAAGTGGTGAAGACATGGAAGAAAATCAATCAATCCGAGACATATTTGGGGGTTGAATATATATACATATGCAGTTCACTGAGATAAACTGGGTGAGAGGGATATAGTGAGACACTTCCAGATTTTTGGCCTAAATATTCTTTCTCAATCTCATCCAGTATTTTCTTCTTTTTCTCCATTCTCTGATGTTTTTTATATTCCCAGTACACCACAGAAAGAAGCAAGATAATGAAACCAAGCTTTGCTCCTAAAGTTCCCAAGCTTTAGAATCTCATTAAGGATAAAAATGTGCACCAGCTCTATAAATATATTTTCATTATGTTGTGAGATTTCCAGGAAGAGTCTCATGTACCAAAATATCTCCTAATATCTCTTAAATTCTACCAATTGAATATTCAGTTGGCCCTGGATAGCATTTCATCTCTCAGAAATTCCCAATCAAAATACAAAAATATCCTAGGCAAGGTTAACACCATATATCATTAATTCACCTTAAAAGGAGTATTTTAATGAACAGCTGGGAGGAAGTCTTTACCTGGGTTATATCATAAGGATGGGAAATGTAAAAGAGAAAGAGAAAGGACCCTCAAAGGGGACATAGAGAATGCTGATTTTTTTCAGAGTTTGGCAAATGACCAGCTTTGGAGGTTATTTACTGATTAGAATGTTATTTGGGGTAGGGTGCATTTGCATATATGCAAAGTCAGGTGGATAACCAAATAAGAATGGGATGTATAGGATAGTAATGATTGAGAGAAAACAACACTGTGCTTGCAAATATGACTAAAGCAGAATTGTGTGATGTTCTTTTCTTCACGCATAGAAAGATGAAGAGTGAGGCTATAATTATGCTGGAAAAACACATCCAATCAGAAATTTGGGAAAAGGAGGTTTAGAAGCAATTAAATGCAAAGCCTTCGAAGTAAAATAAATGAATGAATGAATGAATGAATGAATGAATAATTGGAAGTCAAGTGAGAGAAGATCACCAAGGACAGACCCAAGAAAAATCAGTACAAGGTGAATTGTAAAGCTAGATCTTGACTCTCAATAAAAAAAACAATACAGTAAAAATAACTAAGGAAACACTTTAACAAACTTAAAATTTTATAATTATATTGAGAATTTAAACAGAATTCCAATTATTTAATTTATTTTTATTTATCATTTAAAAACTATTTATTGAAACGCACTGCATAGACATCTGTGACATCTTTATTTGCTTGCTCATTCACTGAATTCTTTCAGTAAAGAACCTACTACTTCCAGGAGCTGGGGATGAAGTCCCTGTCTTCATTGGAACTTACATTCTAGAGGGAGAGAAAGACAGTAAATATAACAAAAAAAAATGAATAGTTAAGAATTTCAAAGAGTGCTAAGTTTTACAAAGTGGTGATGGGATAGAGTGTAAGTAGATAGAACAGAAGAGACAAAGAGTATTGCAGCTACAATTAGCAAAGGTCACTTAGAGGATCTAACACTTAAACTGAGATCTGAATGAGAAGAAAGCAGCCATGTGAATATTCAAGAAATGAGCATTGAAGCAGAGAGAACAGCAATACCAAAGACCCTGAGGTGGGAAAAGATTAATATATTTAAAGAACAAAGAAGGCAAGTGTGGCTGGATGATCATGAGTAGCTAGAGATAGGTGCTTGTGGCTTTGTAATGGAATCATAGGCAATGGATTCAGAGGCAAAGACTGAGGACCTCGAGAAACACAAGGTTGCATTTAGACTGTGTTCTATTCACACAGAGAAGTTACAGGAGGGTTTCAAGCAACAGACAGACATGTTCTGATTTACTGTGGGAGAAACAAAGATTTTTAGAAGACTCACTGCTGTCCAGGAAGAACAGGGGAACACAGAAGTACAGTCTTCACCCGGCCTACCTGGGAAGATTATGGGAACACCTGAGAGAGGAAATAAGTCACATGGTAACCCTTCAAAGCTTATTTAGCCAAAGGAAGTGGGAAAAAGAGAGGAGACAGAGCTCTGCATGAGGCGGCACGGGCAATGATACCATGGTAGGATTCAGCAAACATGGGCAGAGAGGAATTGTAGCAGGTCAGAATTAGTTAAGACACAGCATGGTGAAGTCTGAGCTGGAGCAGACCAGGAAACTTCACAGAAGGCCCTGTATATGCTGGAATAAGAAACACAGACTTTATCCTTTGGACAAGATATCAGAGGATTTTAAGCAGCATGGCCAAAGGGTTCAATTTATGATTTAGGCAGAGTAACCTTAAGACACTGTCAAAGTCAAATCTGACAACAAGAATAGATGCTGAAAAAATGTTAGGGAGACTGATTAAATAATCCAGGCACTGGTTGATTAGAATCTGAATGTAGTATTGTTGATAGTAATAAAAACAAAAATAATAATAATAAAATAATAATAATAATAATACCTTTAACATATTGTGGTACTTGTTCTATTCTAGGCACTCTTTTAAACAATTAACCTATATTAATTCACTTAATGCTCCAAAAGGCCTATAAGGTAAGACCTATTTGCATTTTACAGATGAAGAAATAGCCAAAAATAAATAGAGCAATACAGTAATAACACAAGTAAATGGTGGTCCTGGGAGTGAAGATGAGGGGAAAAATCCATGAAATACTGGGGGTGGAAAGTATTTCAAGAAATATTTAAGAGAAAGTTAATAACATTTTGTGAATAGAGGTTAAGAAAAAAACCACATTTCCAATTACGCCTTGAGTGTCTGACAATGGCATTAATCAAGACAGAATAACAGTGGGTAAGGAGCCGGCAGGTCTGCTGGGAAGAAGATGAATTCAAGTTGAGATATTTAAGGCACTTGTGGAATATACAAATGGGTACAGTGAGCAAGAATTTGGAGAAATAAGTTTAAAATTTGAGAGATCTAGGACAAAGATATAAAATTGCAAGGTACTGGTATAGACATGTAAATAAAAACCATGAAGCACTTTAACAGGAAAGCTACATTATTAGTAGCATAAACAGAAAAGAAGATTATCAAGATTCAGTAACTATCTGCTCCTTCCTTAGAAACCAGCAGCCTTAGCAGTTCCAGATACATTCTTAACACAGATGAAAACAAAAACTGAGAGGATTTTATGGACAATTTGTAGAAAAAAAATAAGTGCGGTATTTTAGTTGCTTACGGTTTTTAAAGAAAACTTTATCCTAATGCCAATATATAAGTTAGAGTCCAACCAACTAAAATATTTCAAGTTGCAGAGTTTGCTGAAATTGACGATAGAATTTTTATTACAGATTTATTTAAGAATGAAAAATTGGTGGGTAGAATTTTATTTTAAGGTGTAAAATATTTAAGAAACATTATTTTTCTGGGAACTACCAATCTTCTAGTCAAAAGCAATGAAGACTAAGTAATAATAAGAAATAAAATAAATCTTCTTTCTACCTACCATGCCACTGAAAATATAATATAATATATATGACTTTGGATTTCAAACAGAACTTAATCTTAATATGTAGAAAACTAGAAGACATGATCAGGTTAAACAAATGAAGCAGACAAAATTTTTATACAAAGAATGACATTCTTGGTTTTTCAGGGGGCCAAAGTGAACTCTAATCCAGGTCTCTGTGTCTCAGCCAGAGAAAAGATGGAGCAGAAAAAGAAAATTTATATTTAGAATATAATGGTACATAAATCTACTGACCTACTCTTAAATTTACCAATCCATTTTACAAAGTACTAAGATGCCTGCATTCTGACATTACTTTGCCAATCACCAATCAGATGATTGATGATAGATAGATGATAGATGATAGATAGATAGATGATAGATGACAGATAGCTAGATAGATGATAGATGATTGATAGATAGATAGATAGATAGATAGATAGATAGATAATGTGTACACAGAGATACATAGATACAAATATACTTTCTAACTTATTTCTGTCCTTTCATTCAGGTCTGTCATCAATTCCCATTTATCCTGAATCTATTTCTCAAATTCAACATTGAAAGTTAATAGAATATCTAATTATGAATGGAGAGAGTATATGTAAAAGCATTTTGAACAATTATAAAAGATTATGATTATTATCTAAAATCCTCAACCTCTGCTTTAGGGTTTTCCAATGGATTCTACTAGACAATCTCATTTCTTTTCTTCTCTAGTTTTCCTAGAATAATATGGCTTCAAATATTTAAAGAAAATTTAACATAATAAGGATAAATCCACAATTGTAGTGGAAAATTTTAGCATACTTTTCTCAATAATTCATAGAACAAGCAGACAAAAAAATAATGATATAGAAAAATAGAACAAGGAGAGATTTATAAACTTAATAGGCATATATAACACTGCGGAATATATATCCTTTACAAAGTCACGTGGCACATTCACTGACCTTATATTGAGTCACAAAGCAACTATCAACATCATACCAAGAAATCATACTAAGAAAGAGGTTATGATCACAATACAATTAATATATAAATCAGTAGTTTTGAAATATCAGAAAATCTCCATGGGTCAGGACCATGGTAGAAATGAACAAAAGAGTATAAAGAAAAGAAAATTAAAATAGAAGATATCAAAATTAAGAACAAGTATATTTTAAAGAAATTATAGTCTTTAAAGGCATGCATTTGAAAAAAGAGAAAAGCTAGAAAAAAATGAGCTAAACATCCATTTCAATAAATTAAAGAATATCAAATTAAACTCCAAAAAGTAGAACATATATTAAGTATTCATAGAGAAATTCATGACCTAGGAAGCATATGCACAATAGACAGGATAAATACCAAAAGCTGGTTTTTTGAAAAATAAAAAAAAACTGATAGATCACTAATGAACAAGTAAAGGGGAAAGAAGGCACATTCATACTAGAAATAACCAAAAAAACATACTGCAGATATTAAGAAGATATTATAAGCAGTTTTAGATAATAAATATAAATTTAAGACAAATGGATAAATTCCCAGAAAAATATATCTATGACTCAAGGTGAAAGAGGAAACACGAATAATCCTACAGCCATGAAAGAAACTGAATCAATAATGAAAAGTCTTTCCATAACTAAACTACTGACACAAATGGTTCCATTGGCCAGTTCTCCAAATATAACACATGCTTATTCTAATAGACTAGCATAATTTTGATATCAAAACCCAAAGGAAAAGTAAGGAAAAGGAAAATTACAGGTCAATTCGAATATAAAGAAAGATGCAAAAAAGCTTCAACAAAATGGTGGCAAACTAAATCCAAAAATATATAAAAATAATAGTACATTTTAACAAAACAAGATTTATTCCAAAATTATGTTTAGTTTGACATGAAAAAGACAATTTAATTTTTACATTATCACGTTATCTCAATGCAAGCAAAGCACCTAATAATATCCAATATTTATTCATAGTAAAAAAAAATAAACGTATTTAGCACAAAAAGAATAGAAGAGAACATCTTTACCTGGTAGAGTTGAAAAACTTTTCTTGTTAAAGAGGCAGATAATAAAATATTTTAAGCTTTGCAGGCCATTTGATCTCTGCCACACTACTTAACTTTGCCATTGTGGAGCACAAGCAGCTCTAGACAATATTTACACGAATGGACATGGTCATGTTTCAATAATACTTTATTTATAAAAAGAAGTGGCAGGCCAGATTAGGCCCATAGGTCACAAATTGCCAACTCTTGAGTTAGACGGTATCTAGAAAACATAACTTATTCATATTTATTACAATTAATGATGAGACCACTCTCTCTGAGACAGAAACAAGACAAAATTTTCCACTGTTATAACTCTGAGGTCCCAGTTAGTGCAATACAGCAAGAAAAAGAAGTAAAAGGTGAAAAGACTTGAAAGGAAGACATAGAACTGTCATTAATGGTAGAAGAAATCATGTGTATACATAAAATCAAAAAAAAAAAACCAGGTAATTTTTTTAATGGGAATTTAGCATGGTTCCTGGATATAAAAAATAATATAAAAATGTATTCCTACAAGAAATAAAAAATGGTACAAACAATACCAAAAATATTAAGTACTTAAGAATAAATCTTTGAACATATGTATAAGACTTTACAGAGAAATTTATGAAATTGAGAAACATTAGAGAAAATCAAATAAATGGAAGTAGAAAATATGTCCATGGGTTGAAATCTCTATATTTTAGACATGTCAATTCTCCCATGTATAGTGTCAATACGATTGTAAACAAAATCTCAACAGTCATTTTGTAGAGTAAGACAAGTTGATTCCAAGATATATACAAAATTTCAAGAGGTCAAAAACATATAACATTTCTGAAGAACAAGGGTAGGGAAACTTCATCTGACAGATGAAGTTATTTTAAAGCTCAAGTAAATAAAACTGTGTGGTACTAACCCCGTGACAGAGAGCTTGGAAACAGGCCACTTTGGTATGATCATAGATAACAGAAGTGGCACTATCTGTAAAGACATGGAAGCTTTTTAAGTAAATGGTTCCAGGATAATTGGATATCCATGTAAGATGAAATAAAATCATCCCTATTCACACAATCTACTACAATCAATCATACATTGATTCGAGACCAAAATGAAAACAGTAAAACTATAAATCTTTATCAAATAATAAAAATAATAGAGTAACACACCCATATGATCTTAGAGTAGAGAAAGATTTCTTAAATAAAACACAAAATTATCCATGAAGAAAGTAATTGACAAATTCTTCCATATAACATTAAGAACATCTGCTTATCTAAAGAACTATAAAGAAAATGAAACTACAAACAATAGAGGAAGATATTTGCAATCCATAAACACAAAAAGAAACCAGAAAGCTCAATTAAATTTTTTCAAGATAGTATAGTAGAAAAATAGGCAAAGTTTAAATAGGCGAAATACATAAAAAAAAACGTATTTGTTTCTTCCAACAGTTTTTTTTAAAAGCTAAACTAAAACGTAGCTTTTAGAAAGGCATATGTAGGTGTTAAAGTCTCCTTTCCTTTCTTTATAATTTTATGACAAAAGACCATAGAACTGATACCTTCAGGTCAAAGAGATACAGATATGTTTAGAGAGGGACAAAAGGGGGTTGGTTGGAAGTTCTGGGGAGCTGGCTATCTTCTATTTCTGACCTTGGTGGTGACCATATAGTATTCACCACAGAATTTTTTGTTCACATGACAAATATTTGTTTAACAAATTTATATATATACTACATATATACACAAATTTATATACTGCATTTTATATATATATATACTGAATTTTATGATAAAGAAAAAAGCAAAACAAAAAACAAGAGTACAATTTTTTAGTTCTTGCTCAATGAAATCTTGAGTTTTCATTTTATGCTGTACAAAATAACTATCTTACAATTTCTTATATTTTATAGATTATACTTTTCTCACTTAAACGTGGAAAATATAAGACCTGTAACAATGAATTTATAGATACTAAATATCACATACTATATGCAGAATGGCAGTCTTCCCCAATCCCTACCCTCTAAAGCTATTTTAAATGAAAATCTGTCCTGAAACTGAACAATACTAACATGGATACACAAAGGTGATATCGGTTTTTTTTTGTCTATTTACCAAAAGATGAAAATATGTAAATGATAACACCACACATGATTTGTACAGATATTAGATGGATTACAAATATACACAAAAGGCTTAGAGTAATCTAACTGACTACTCAAAATATACCATCCTTTTACATAAGCTTCCAAATTTCTACCAAAAGAAATATTATTATACAGAGGATATAAGAAAGCTTATGATTTCAAATTAATTGTTTTAAATGATGTATTTTCATCCATTTTTTAAGTTTCAGTTCTAAGCATCCCATAAAAGACAATTATATTCAATACCATAGTATGGTCTCAGCCACATACATTTTAAAAAATAAGAAATAAAAATGGTATTAATGGACACATTACAAAAAACTAAAGTTACAATACTTTTAAAACATAGTTCTCACAAAGCTATATTGCTCTGACATTCTTTTGTGCCTAGAATCTGTCTTCTCAATTTTATTTTGAGACTTTTGGTCATTTTTCTGATAGCAATGCCAATAATGCCGCCAGTTGCCATTAATCTCAGTTCTGTGAAAGAGTAAATCATTCCCACAAGCAATTAAACAATGAATGCATTAAAATAAGACCAATTAGCGCAAAGTCTAGACATTCACCCTGTAGTTACGAGACAGACTTGTCATAATCATTTCAACTTTAACTGGAAATTTCTTTAATAATTCCTTCCAGCGGAGACAAGACAGAAAATTTTGTTGTGGGAGTACTCAAATTCAGCAGAGTTTAAATTGAAATACTCCATCAGAAATTCCAGTTGTATGTCTGCAACATTTCCATATACCATTAATTTGTATGCCTAGGATTGGTCCTAAGCTCTGTTTGCCATTAATCTACATACACAAAGCACTGTGAGGTTTGTAACTGTGCCAGCTCTCTTCCACATTCCCAATCTTTTAATACATTGCCTTACGAAGACCGATATCATAAAGACAATAGCTGTATAAGTATTTTCTTCCTTCAGGTAGTCAATATTACACAGAAAACTGATTTCGAGATGTTTTAATAACATCTTAGGCCTTTGTGGGAAAAAAATATATATATATATATATCTGAAGTCACCGTAAATTCAGTAAGGGATCTTTCTTTATAAATGCATCTGTTATTATTTCATGTTATCTTTTAATACTATAAGTGTATGGATGAATTTTGGTAATTTTCAAAGGAACTTTGAATAAATTCTTTAACTAGTTTCTAAAAGTTTTGTTGTTGTTATTCTTGTGTCCAGTTTTATAGGCCATATCTTATTCACCAAAAAAAACACACATTTCTACCCTAAGGAAATAGAAAAATAATGTAGTTCTCTATCTAATGATTTGTTGGCAATGGTAAATTCCAATTTCTTCCATTCACCAACAGTTTTTCTCATTAAGGTAATAAAGAGACAGAAGAGCCATAAACATAGATAAAGAATTACAATATTGTTGGCAGGGAAAAGAGAGGAGAGTTGGGGAAAGGGAGCTTGGTGAAGCAAAAGGAGTCCTCCCTGAAAACGAAACTAAAACTAAATGCTTCTTAGGTGAAGCAAGCGAATCAGGGAACTATGAAAGGCCATGTTTTGATTTATTGACATTAATAAATCAGTAAAGACAATCATGATAGGGAATATTTGTGAGAATCTGCAGGGTACCAGTGAAGCAGGGTAGAGGGAGCACAGGGGTCTGCTACAGGGACAAAACAGATACAGTCAGGATCAAGCCAAAATCTCAAACAGGTGTCTAACCTTAGGTGTCATCCTTAGTGACTTAAAAATACACTACACAACAATTACACAGCAACAGCGTAAATTATAAGTGAACCATGGATGTCTAATCTGGGTCATTGAATGAGTATCAGATGGTTCACAACAACTTAAATTGTAAGCAAAATATCATGCACATGTACACATAAAACTTTCTAGGGAGAGAATACATAGCATTTGTAAACATATTTTTTAAATGCATACAATATTTCAGAATGTTTAATGTATCTGTAGTGTACATCTCTCTTTTCTTTCTTTCTTTCTTTTGTGTACATCTCATTTAATTCTGGATCCCATCAGAATAACATTTACCCATACAGACATAAGAAAATATTTCATGTAGTATTATGTAATTAAAATTTCAAGGCTTTTTATTTTAGTTTAAAAAAATTTCAGTGGATTTTTTTTCATCTAAGCATATCAAGTGCTATAAACAGTATACTTTAAAAATAACTAAGGAAACTATGTCTTCTTGAATTGTGATTTTGCCCATGCAAAGATAGTTCATATTTTAATCTTTCATTGTAGCTGGTTACGAGAATTAGAAACAGGAATGCAATGATAGGAACATGAACTTTTAACTACAGTTGAACCACACTGTAGCCTTGTTCCAAGTCTGCTGTCACCCACCAGATTTTATTATTACAGTTTAAAATGTCTTTTCTAATAGCATCTGAGGGATTAATTTAAGATGAAATCCACATTTGCATATATATGTAATAGGGAGAGTGTGGGAGGTTAATAAATGTATTTTCTTGTGGAATTAAAGGAGAGGGACAAATTGTTTTTATCAAGGGAAAAACAAAGAGTAAACATATATGTGACATAAGTATAAAAAATGACTTAATCTACTCTTGAAAATCAGTGTAGACCTAGTAAAATATGCCCTAAAAAGAAAAGAAGTCTGAATACCTTGGCCTACAATCAGGCGAAAAGTTACAAATTGAAACCTGGCACCATATTTCATTCTTCTGTGCTCCTAGAAATGAGAGAGATTTGGTGGAAAAAAAGCATGCAATAACGTTCTAAGTTTGAATATTTCAAAGCCACATAGTGTTACAAATATACTAAAACCTAATCTATATATGTTGAAATATATCTTTATATATCAATATCAACATTCATGTTGGTTCTCTTTACATATAAAAGAAGTAAATTACAGTGAATCTAAACAATTGAAAGATCACACTGTTTAAACCTTATGTGTTTAAACATATAGCATATTTATGACATTGGGCAAATATTGTAGATATAGATAGGCTCATCTCAAATTCTGGCCTAGATTTCATGATTATTTTCTTTTATTCATTCAATATAATTTTTTCCTTCCTGCATGCCAGCATGTGATAATATGAAGACTTTATTCTTTTCAGTGAGAAAGACCTGAGTTGTAGTCTCAGAACCACCGTTTAATAATTGATCTTAAGTAATTTGATGGCTTAATTTTTCCTTCTATAAAATAAAAGACAATAGTTCCTTTGAAAAGACTTAAGAAAGGTCTCCTATCAACAGAAACATGATTTCCTTTAGCCCATTCTTCCCACTGTTCCTTAATCTTCTTATTCCAACTTTGATTCAAAATCAAGCATGAAAAATGCTCAGAACAGTAATTGACATGTAATGGCCCTCAAAACACAGAGACAACAAATGATTAGTATAAGAATGGTCATAGTAACTTATAGCTGTGGATAATACCCTAGTCTTATGGTTCATCTTAAAAAACATAAACACCCTAAAACTTATACCTAGAGTCTTAAGAATTGAATTGATTCTATTTGATATTTAAGAGTTAACTATAATGTAAGCCAAAGTTAAACCACATTTCTGTCAACATTTGAATTTTTTTCACTGTAATATATTATACCAATGGAAGATCTGACTCATCTCTTATTTGCAAATTACCTCAGCAAACATGGAAGCAATTTACAACCAATCATGCTACATATTAAAATTTCACAATACTCTGTCATTTGTCGTTGTCATCAGGAAGGCCACTTCCTTCAGACTAACTTCTGTTTTGTATTTTAAAACTGACTACATAGTCTTCTACCACATTAAGAAGAGAGGCTCTCAAAACGATTTGCTCTCAGAAGGATAATACAGTGAAAGATTCAATGTGTGGAAGATATTTTCCTCTTAATTGATGTCCTAAACATTTTAACTGGTTTGACTAAACACTAATTATCAAACCTTTAACTCTGTCTTTGCAAAAATTCTTTCATTATTAATGTACCCATTAGAGTAAAACCATGTAGGTCTCTACAAACAAATTGTCAGAAAAGTCTTAATCAAGAGCACACCCCTAATGGTATTAAAGGCCTGTGTCTCTGAAAGATAAATGAGAACAGGGTCTAAGAAGGAAGCTTTATCTATTCACATCCCATCTTTTCAGAACTGATTTAATTCTTCAATTCCTAGGGAACTGAAGGTCACATGGGCATTAAACTGGAGTCTAGAATTGAAAGTAAATCCAAGCTACCTAGTTTAAGCACAAGAATAAACAGTGGGTGGAGTTTTATCACTGTGGGTGGCATCTCATGACTGTTGTTGGGATCATGTGCTATGGATTCTCATTTTGGCGCCATTCCTTTTTAGCTATGCCATCTTTGGTGAGTGAATTAAGCTTTCCCTTCCTTAGTTCCTACAAAATGAGGACAGAAACAAACACTAATTAAGAGAAATATTGGCAGAATTACATGATTTAATACATATAAAGCAGTGACGACATTGCTTGGCACGTAATAAATGTTCAATCAATTTTTTAAAAGAAGAGAAGTAAACTGAATTTTAGAAAGAAATAAAAAAATGAATGAATGCCGTCAGGATTCACTTATTTTGCTTTCCTTCTTTCTATCTACATTTCAATATTTCCCAACTTCAGACAAACAGCTTAACAAACAGTCTGACAGCGCCTTCTTTCCTCAAATATAAAACACTTCAGTTAAGGACTCTCATTGGCCCAGTTTAGGTCATGAGCTCATTCCTGGACTAGACACTTTGCAGGTGGGTATCTATGATTAGCATGGCCAAGATTCCCAGTTTATACCAATTGTCTCAGCATAATGACTAATAGCGAACCTTCTACTCTCTAAAGTGTCCCAATTTCCATAACATTATCCACATACCATCCTTGCCAAAATGTTTAATCTGAAGCTATTTATAAAGAAACAAGCAGAAATATTTATATTGTGGGGCATTCTATAATACAATCATCTTGGATGCTTCAAAATGTTAATGTCACAAAATATTTTATAAAAGCAGATTATATGAGATAAAATATGATAACTCAATGATATATAAGATCCCACGAACTGGGGAAACACCTAAAAAAAACATTTTATGAACAATCAGGTACAATAGAAGTGCTGTTCTTATGTAGAAAAATGTCCTATGCTTTGTGATGTATATATACCAAAGTATTTAAAAGAAGTGTCAATATGCACCTTGCTTTCAAACGAAACAAACAAAAAAAGCCTACATTGATAGACACAAAGCAAATATCACAAAATGTTAACAACTGCTAAATACGAATAATTCAAGAGATTATATTCATTGTATTATTCTTTTGATGCTTCAGTGGGTTTATTATTTTTTTTCCAAAATAAAAGTCAGGGAGTAAATGATTCCATGTGAGTAACAAATTATATTGTCACCCTCTCTGTCATTGGACCACTATATTAGTTGCCTATCCTTGAACAATTACCAATTACTGCTTGACAGGGAAGCAAATTCACATAAAAAGATGGCTAGTCCCATTCGGAAGTGTCTGAATGATGATGATGATGATGACACAGCTCCTAACCTCAGTGATCACACTGTCTAGTGACCTCTGTCTCTCCTCACCCATGTTGCTGCTTGCCCCAACCAATTAGACTTTTATCCAAAACAAGTGAATGTTCCTCTATATAGGGAAGTGCAAAACAGAAATACAAGCTTTTTGATGTCTGAGACAATCTAATTCCACAGCATCTTATTTTCATTTGCATCTTGATTTATTTTTTAAACACTACCCTAATCCAAGTTCATTACAGTGCATCAGGTTCTAAAAAAGCATTTCTTCCCTTTTCTTACCTTTTCATATGAAATATTACTTTCTCTTCACACAAAAATAATTGGCATTCTCTTAAATGAATTTAGATTTTCCCCATCACTAGATATATCCGAATGTTTTTGTGACTAAGTAGAACCTTGTTACAGAGTAATATGTCATCAATAAAACAGAAGACACAGCTGGTGCATTACCTGGTACAAATCCATTTTTTCCAGATTATAGAATCTTTGTTAGCAGTAAGTGTGTAATAGATGGAAAGAATGAAGTTAACCGGATCGATATGACATTTGGATTCACAGAGTTAGAAGAAAATTATTTCGATTAGGAAATGTAAAAAGCAAGACCTCAATAACAATGTATGAAAAAATTTGGAATACTAAATGTCATTGATATTTGTTCTGAACTGAATCTAGGAATTTCACATACAGACCAGGAACTAGTCAAAGTTCAAGAATATAACTTTTTCATCTTTATACCACAATAACCTAATAAGGAGACAAAATAGGAGAAAATGGAATGCCAACAAATGTTAAATGATTTATGAATAAATAAATTAACATAAAACTAGAACCTATTTAATAAGCATTTACAACCATAATATTTCAAAAAAAATCAGTTGAACTTCAATTATGTTAAAAAAAAAGTATGCTATTTAACCACTTAAAGAGAGTCACACATTTTATATATATTCGAATGACCCCGTGTACGATATATGATTTGAGAAACCCCTAAAGGCCAACTGTAGTTTTAAATATAATTTCAAATAACTAAAATTTTTTATATATTTTCATTGTTGTAAATCATTTTACCCAAGGCCACTAGAAGCAGAATCCAAAGTTTACAAAAATAGATAATGCCCATTTAATCTATGAAAAAAAGAGGCAAGAAAATACAATGGGGTAAAGATGCTCTCTTCAATAAATGGTATTGGGAAAACTGGACAGATACATGCAAAAAAATGAAACTGAACCACTTTCTTATACCGTATACAAGAAAAATCTAAAAACAGATTAAAGACTTAAATGTAAGACTTGAAACCATAAAACTTTTAGAAAAAAAACATAGGTAAGACTCTCTGATGTTTCTATTAGTAATTTTTTTTTCTGATATATCTCTTTAGGCAAGGGAAACAAAACAAAAATAAACAATTGGGACTACATCAAACTAAAAAGCTTTTCCACAATAGTGGAAGCCATCAACAAAACAAAAGACAATCTATTGAATGGGAGAAGATATTTGCCTATGATACATCTGACAAGGAGTTAATATCCAAAATTTATAAAGAACTCAAACAACTCAACACCAGTAAAACAAACAATCCAAATGAAAAATGGACAGAAGACTTGAATAGGTATTTCTCCAAAGAAGAAATACAGATAGTCTATAGACATACGCAAAGATGCTCAAGGTCACTGGTCATCAGAGAAAGGCAAATTAAAATCACAATGAGATATTACCTCATACCTGTCAGAATGGCTATTATCAGTAAATCAAAAAACAATAAATATCAGTAAGGATGTAGAAAAAAAGAAAATCCTTATACACTGCTGGGACTACAAATTGGTACAACAACTATGGAAAACAGTTTGGAGGTTCCTCAAAAAATTAGAACTACCTTTTGACCCAACAAGTGCATTTCTGGGAAGTTATCCAAAGAAAACCAAAACAATAATTAGTAAAGATCTATGCATTCCAATGTTCGTAGCAGCACAATTTACAATAGCCAAGATATAAAAGCAACCTAAATGACCACCAACAGATGACTGGATAAAGAAGTTATGGTTCGATTCTACAATGGAATAGGTCCATCCATTTGCAATGACATGGATGGACCTAGAGATTATTATGCTGAGTGAACTAAGTCAGACGGAAAAGATAAATACAATGTGATTTCACTTATATGCAAAATCTAAGGAACAAAAAGAACTAATCAAAAACAGGCAAATATAGAGGATGATCATGATGGCCAGAGGGGAGGAGTAATGGGGACTTGGAGAATGTGGTGAAGGGTTAAAAAAGTACAACTTAGTAGTTGATAGATGGTCATGGGGATAGGGAGCATGGCACAGGGAATGCAGTTAGCATTAATATGATGGCTAGGTGGAGAGCCAGAGGAGAGAAAAAGCAGTTAGAGGTGTCATTTTATAAACTATATAAATGTCTAACCAATGTACTATATTCTTAAAACTAATAAAACAATTTTTTTTAAAAAAGTTATGGTACATATACACAATGGAATATTACTCAGTCATTAATAAAATGAAATATTACCGTTTGGAATGATATGGATGTATCATTATGTATTATGTTGAGTGAAAAAAAGTCAGACAGAGAAAGAAAAATACCATATGATTTCACTTACATGCAGAATCTAAGGAACAAAAGAAACAACCTAAACAAAAACAGACTCACAGATATAGAGAACACACTGATGATTGCCAGAAGAGGGAGTGTTGGGGGCTGAATTAAAAGGGTGAAAGGATGAAGAAGTACAAATTAGTAGTTACAAAACTGTCACAGAGATATAGAGTACAGCATAGGGAATATAGTCAAATTATTCTAATAGCTATGTACAGTGCCAGATGGGTACTAATTAGGGAGATCACTTCATAAGTTATATTAATGTCAAACCATTGTCCTGTATACCTAAAACAAATAAAATAAAATAAAAAAATAAAATAAAATAAATAAAATAAAAAATTAGACGATGGCTGAGACTTCTCATACAGCTAGATGGTAACTCCTTTCTCACCCTCCCAACTCCTTTAACTCAGGAAAAACAAAATAGAAAAGAAGGATGCTACACATGGTGAAGTGCTGATAAGAGCAGACTCTTGAAACGGTCAAATAGATCTGTGCAGTCCTCCAGATGAGCTTCAAAAAAGAAGTTATCTGCACAGCTGTCGAACCTGGAGTAACTTATTCGAAATATTTTCCCACTCAGTTCAGTGTATTCCTTGCATGAGGCACTGATTAGCCATATGCTAAGATAATTGGTCCCAGTTTTGGTACTCTTTTCTAAGATGAGGGCTCAATCTCTCTACCAGCATATTCTGTACTCTGAGGCCCTTACCTGTCTGATTAGGCTTTAGTACTGCCGAAAATTTCCTCTAGCTCCTATCTCAACATCAGTTTCAATTATCTATTGCTGCATAACAAACTACCCCAACATTTAGTAGCTTAAAATAATAACAACCACTTACTGGCTTGTGGATCTGTAACTTGGACAGGGCTCAGCAGGGACACATCATCTCTGCTTTATAGGATGTCAGCTAGAGCTCTACTAGAACTCAAGAATCCAAAATGGCTTTACTCACATGCATGGCATCTCAGCTA
This sequence comes from Rousettus aegyptiacus, assembly GCF_014176215.1. Taxonomy (NCBI): domain Eukaryota; kingdom Metazoa; phylum Chordata; class Mammalia; order Chiroptera; family Pteropodidae; genus Rousettus; species Rousettus aegyptiacus. The sequence goes on from NW_023416295.1 coordinate 147,955,506, forward strand.
AAATGCTGAAAAAGCTGGAAACTGACTCCACCTCATTTTTTCCAATGTGGTCTCTCCAGCAGCCTAGCTAGACTTCCTTACCTAATGGCTCAAGGCTTGAAAAGAGCAGCACAGACTGCCAGGATGCTTAATTCTTAAGACCAAGCCCAGAACTGGCACACTTTCTCTTCTGCCCTATCCCATTGATAAAAACAAGTTACCAAGTCAACCAAGACCCAAGGGAGGGCAATTAGATCCCACCTTGGATAAAAGGAGTGGCATGTGCTTACAGAGGTGGGAAGAACTAATAGTGCCCTCTTTGCAGATGATCAGCTTATGATTTAACGTAAGAACTTTTTAACTAATGCCCAACATGCCATCGTCTTATATAAGGACAGAGATGAAATTATATTATTACTTCCTACATTACTGATGACTAATATAATCATTTCTTACTTTAATTTTCACATAAAAATAATCTATAAGATAGTTATTTTCATAGTCCTGATGAATTGTGGGTAGGGTCACTGTAAGGTATTCTGGTTAGGTAAAGATAAGTCCTTCAAAACTACACCCACCTCACCAAAAAGTCTTTCTTCTCTCATCCTGTCAGAGTTCCAAACACTCTCAGCATTACAATTCTTTATAGTAAGGTATTTAAAACAGGAATAAAAATAAGAGATCCGCTTAAAAATAACTTGCACAAGGTTTTTATAGAAAGACCCATTAGAGGGGACATTTGAGGAAGATTAAAGAGAGAGGGGCAAGATAAAGAGAAAAATAACCAAAAGAATTTGAGGTAGATGTCACTTTTAAGAAAACCTCTTAGAAGGAACAATAGGCATTAACAGGAGTGAGACACACTAAAGAGAAATTTACCTGTGCTAATTTGACCTTGGTATATAATTCTATTTGGTACGACAAGATTCTATGAGAAAAACAGTGGATGTTTTTGCTTTTTCCATTAGAGACCACAATGCCATTGATTAATTATCTTTTATTAATGTATTAGTCTTAACTGACAGCTTGTCAGTTAAGGCATAATTATATACTGATTTCCAATTTTCTGGAACCTGATGCCCACTGCAGAATTCAATCTCTGAAATTTTCTTTGCACCTAGCACAAGGAATAAAATTATCTTTAATTGCCAAAATAAACACTATTCGACAGATAATTTCTACTATTTATTAGCACTTGAAGAAATAAAAAATTAGAGTAAAACAGCCAAAATCAGGCTTACCACTTAAATTTTTAAAATAAAAAAGAGCAACTTCTTACTGATGAACCGTGTTAATTCATGAAACAAATATCTCTTGAACAATCATTACATGTAAGAAAACATCAGGGATCCAAAGAAGAACGGCTCATGCGCTTGAAGAGTTTAAAATTTAGCAGGAGAGATAAGATGCGAAGGCAAATAGCCATAATATCAGAGGAAGGGTAAAAATGTCATAGAAGAAATAACATGAAAAGTGCTGTAGATTATCAGAGAATAGAACAAGAACAGCTTCAAGGAAGAGAATCCCTTGATATGCACTCTGAAAGGTGGGTAGAATTTTTAGAGTGAAAAATGGGAAGAGAAGAGCATTCAACACAAGACAGTGGTGCAAACAATGGAAAAAGTAGAACATTTTCCAGGAATAGAAAGTGTAGATTATAGGAGACTTTAAAAATATTTAAAGTAGGTAGAGAGTAATAGCAAAGTATAGAAAGTTGAAAAGGTAGATGGGACTATCACTGCCATGTCAAAGATTTGGGGTTCTAGTCTAGGGTCTTTAAATATATTTGTTCAAGTATCCTCAAAATTTTTAAAAAACTGCATACTTCCGTGCATGATTTTTTCTTTACAATTATAAGTTTTTATATTAAGTTTAACTAGTGGCAAGGAAATAATTTCCAAAAATATGATAAATATTGGCATTCTCTAAAAACTTCTTAAATTGTCCATTTGAAATTTATGCAAATCTTGTTCTTAAACAAAAATTATACATGGTTTCTTTTTCTTTCTTGAACTCTTGCTTTCACTTCTTTTCTCCCACAGAATTTTATCCTAAATTCTGAAATGTCTTTTATAAATCAAGCTTTCATACTTCTATGAAAAAATAATTTAATAATACATAGTGTAATTAGTTTTTTCTGCTATCAAAGGCTATTTTTACAAAAATGTTCCAGATTGTTATTATTACCATGATTATCAACACATAATTGATCAAAAGTAATATTTTTTAAATTTCGATAAATGATTATTAGATATAAAGAAAAAAATATTATTGGAAATGTATCCCTTAAAAAGATTGATGAGGAAGGCCTTTTAAAAAATATATATTTTATGTATCCGTGGATGAATATCACTTATTACAGAAGCAGAGTCAGTCATTATTCCATTTCTTTTTTTTTTTTTTTGATTTCTTCATGTTTACTTCATGTAAATAGTCCATGAAACTAAAGAGTTCTGTTATATAAAGTATCACTCAATTCTTTGAATTCTTGAGTTATATGTCAAAAATCACAATGATCCATCATCAAAAATTATTTTTAACCTTGGACTTAAAGAGAATTTTATGAATTTGACCTTAAAAGCAAGGGAAGCAAAAGCTAAAATAAATGAATGGGACTACATCAAACTAAAAAGCTTCTGTTCAGCAAAAGAAACCATCAACAAGGTAAAGAGACAACCACCTGAAAGGGAAAATATATTTGCGAGCAACACCTCCGATAAGGGTCTAATATCCAAAATATACAAAGAACTCATACGACTCAATAACAACAAAAAATAAATAATCCAATCAAAAAATGGGCAGAGGACATGAACAGACACTTCTCCTTAAAGGACATACAAAAGGCCAACAACTATATGAAAAGATGCTCAACATCACTAGCTATTAGGGAAATGCAAATCAAAACTATAATGAGATACCACCTGACACCTATTAGAATAGCTATAATCAACAAGACGAATAATAACAAATGTTGGAGAAGATGTGGAGAAAGAGGAACCCTCATACACTGCTGGTGGGACTGCAAACTGGTACGGCCACTATGAAAAACAGTATGGAGATTGCTCAAATAACTAAGAATTGATCTACCATGTGATCCAACAATCCCTCTACTGGGTATTTACTCCAAAGACTTGAAAACCCATATCTGAAAAGATATTTGCACACTGATGTTCAGAGCAGCATTATTCACAGTGGTCAGGACATGGAAGCAACCGAAGTGTCCTACGATAGATGATTAACTAAAGAAGCTGTGGTACACATATACAATGGAATATTACTCAGCCATAAGAAGAGATAAAATACTGACATTTGCAACAAGATGGATAGACCCCAAGATAATCAAGCTAAGCTAAAAAAGCCAGACAGAAAAAGCTTAAAATCACATGATGTCACTTATATGTGAGATATAAACCTAAAAGCAATAAACGAACAGGACAAATGAACAGAGACTCATGGACATGGACCATAGATTAGTGGTTACCAGAAGGTTGGTGGCAGGGGTGGGGGGAGGGCGGGAGGTAGACAGGTAAAGGGTGTCAAATATGTGGTGACAGAAAGAAATCTAACATATATGCCTTCCTGTTAAAGTGTACAGCTGAAATTTATTGGATTTTGTAAACCAATGTCACCATATAAAAAATTTAATTTTTAAAAAATTAAAAATTAAAAAATAAAAATAAAAGCATCTGCTTTAGCTGGAGAAAAAAATTATTTTTAAAAAATAAAAAAATTAAAAAATTGTTTTTAAAAAAGAAAAAAAGGCAAAAGTACTCACTTCTAATCTATGAACAATTTTTAGAAATACTGTAGCATCAGAAATAAGAATGCTTATTCCTGAGCACAGTTTTCCTTTTGTTATATGATTTCAAAGGAAATCTTTCTTCTTATCATAGACACCTTAAGTAGCAGCCTAATTTAAAATGACATTTTATGAATTTTTTCACATTAAAAAATAACAAAGTTAGACGTATTTAGTGAAATGAAGATGAGAATGACCAATTCAATGCTTACTGAAACAGAGAGAGGGGATTTTAACTAAATTTTACAGTCTGTCTCCACAAACATACATAAAACTTACTTTGTAAGTAGAAATAAAGTTTACTAGAGTCTTTATCTGACTTCTCTGCCTAATCTCATTTGAAAAACTTAATGAATTCAGTTGTAAATTTTTATTCCTATACTGTCCTTCTCCAAAGCTCCTGTTTCCCAGGCCTCTCCAACTTTACTCTTCATAAATTCTTGTTTTTAAAAAAAATCTAATAATGCAAAAATTTCTTTTTACGTCCCTTGGTTTCAAAAGCACTATTCTCTTTTGTGTTCTTTAGAAAATAAATATAGATATTGATTTTTTAAAAATTATTTTTAGCTATCATATGATAATATGGTTAGATCCACATTAGTTTTATTCAAAGCAAGGAACTAGACATTATCTGATCAACATGAGGATGTTATCAGAGTCCAATTATTATTTATATTGCAAGTTGTCCCTTTTTAGCCACTTCAAAACTTTCACAACCTGAGCCAGTGTATAAGATTTAGGATGAGTGATGTAGGCATTTCTTTTGTCAGATGGGAGAATGGCAATTGTTAAAGTCACAGGAAAGGAAAACCACAGTTTGCACCCACCTGCTCAGCAGACAGAGCACTTTGAACAATTTAAGTCTGCAAACTAATGCTCAGGAAACTTTCTACACCTAAAAATCTTTTGGTAAGTCTGTGTGTCTCCCAGGGCACATGTAGCCAGTCAGGACACTGCGGAAACAGGGGAAAATTGACAGTTTTGGGTCAGAGAAGGAATGGAATTGTAACTGTGCTTTAGAAATATTAAGCTAAAAACAAGGTACAGGTTGGTTTGCAAGGAGACTGCTCAAAATGAGGAGACAAATGGAGACCTTAATATATAGGTATCAGGAAGTAAAACACATTTATAAGTTAATTTTCCCTCAGTGGCTCTAAAACCTACTTTTTATTGGGAGCTAAGCCCTTTGGTTATTATAATGGTTAAGAACATATCGGTTCTCCATGGCTTTTATACACTCATGACATTCATGTTAAAACTCTGTAATGGTCTTGAGCAGAGATCTCCCTTCCTGTTTAACCAAAGCTCAGAAAATCATGGCCAACATTTGACTTACAAGTGAACAGAAATGTCACTTATGTTATGCCAAAAGATTACTGTGCCCAAGTCCTTTCCACCAACCTGACAGAATCCTAGAAATGTCCACTCTTACTCAAACTTTTGGGTAAATAGACTCAAGTATTTTACTAAAGTACAATTTTTTAAATATAGGTTTTCTAAAATCAGCTAAAAGAGCTTTGAATGTGTGGAACACAGGGCAAATGTTGACTCATGCATTTAAAAACGTCAGAGTATGGACACTACTCATGAAGGACGGACCCAAACACTATATCAGGATGTTATCTGCAGAAATAGGGAAAATAGTGGAATGGGAGGAAGGAAACAAAGGCAGAACTCAAAATTGTTCCTGCCACTTACATGGAGAGATTGTTCAAGTATTAACAATGCGAACATCTGTCCTCTCACCACCAGAGAGACGGACTGGAAATTTGAATGTGAGATGCATGGAGAAGGGCAGTGGAAAGGAGACAAAACTACTTTCCAAAAATTAATCAATCCCAATGTAGATGAAACTATGCTGGAATTATTAACTGGGAAACTTGGCTTCAAGTCCCAAATCTGTCACTACATAGCTGTGCAGTTATCACTCAATTTCTCCTATTCGCCATTTCTTCATCTATAAAAGTAAGAGGTGGAACAAGATGATGTATAATCCTAGAGATTCCAAGTGCTCCTGGTCTTGCCGAATTATAATATCTCCTACTGTGTCCTGTTGGATTCTCTAATTTTTTCAATTAGGGAGGAGAAATGTTTCCACTTAAAACAGGAGGTTGTCTTTGTTTATTTTCATGTCTACTGTGGCAACATTCAAACATGCTGGGATCACAGATATGTCTGGCTCTCTCCCCAGTGTCCTCTTGCTGGCATGCTTTCCAAATAATCAGACTTGAAACAATAAAGTACAAAATCACGGGGAATTCCTACATCTCCCCTAACATAATGTGTCACTATCAGGATTCAAGATTGGCCTATACTAGTATTTTTGCTAATGGCACCAATTTTCCCTCAGGTTTTTGTGTCACAATTCATAGGTGATTGTCCTCAGGTGAGATTCATCAGATTTTGTTAAAGGTATAGACTCTCAAAACCTAAAATTGTGAACATTATTTTATTATAGAAGGCAAATCTGCAGACAGAGCTAAAGCTGCACAGCTAACAAAAGCCCAGATATTTTAAATGTGAGGGTTTTTTTTTTTTTTTGTAATTTCAAAACGAAACTTCAAAAAAGCAATGTTTAATGGGTTGAACTACAGTTTGCAACATTAGAATGGATTCACAGTTTGAGATTTAGTCTGTCAGCAATACAAACATCCAACAACTTAGAGGACGTAAAATGTTGCAGACCTGTGAATATGAAAATCCAAACACAGTCTTTAGCATCTCGCACTATTGAAATGATTCAGACACACGACAATTACATGTAAAAAAATTAAAAGTTGGCATTGCTCATGATGAGGAAACAAGTTTCTGAGACTGGATTGAGACCTTAGGGAGTATGGCAACCATCAAATCATGTGCAGAGTAAGTAGAAAGGTTCTAGTTTATGCAGTAACCACTACCCAGGAAGGTTCACTGTCCATCGAATGCTACCCTCACAAACACCCGCCCTACTCCCAGGCTGCAGTGAAGAGAGGTGAGAGAGAAAGGGGTACCTGAGAGGTGGTTTAAATTTAAAAGTATGGCCGCAGTTGTGAAATCTAACATTTTCTATAATGAATACACTTCATGAAATCCCAATTCTACCAGAAAATTATAAGGGGTAAAGATATATCTCCATTAGTAGCAGGATCTGTTTAATATTCTGTTTACCATTTTCATTTGCATTTTCACAAAACTAAATTTTACTACCCAGCACACCTGCTAAAAATAAAAGCATGGTTTAATAATAAGTTTACTTTCAACTACATATCATTCTGATTTCTGTAAATCTAATCCTAAACTTCCTTGATTTTAAATTAAAAGTTCTCTCCTTTTAATCTCTAAAAATAGTTCACTTAGCTAAATATGTAGGTCCTGCAGAATTGGCTAGATTTATGAAACATTTTTTAATAAACCAAACAGTGTATATAAAAAGCAGATGCAATACCTTTGTAATTCAATTTTATAGTTTAAAAATATTCTACATGGAAGTGCCAAATTCTGCCCTGCAGAGACACAGGGCTCCCAATGACGTCAATCAGAGCTACACACCCCCAAAGGAGGGCAAAACTGTGCCCTGAGCACTTAAATTTAGTAATCCATTAGGCACAGCAAGAAAGAAAAGATCAGTTCAAATACCATCTCATCAGCATTTAAATCCGCCAATGCTAAATGCTGTTTGAGGCACGTTTAAACCCAGAGTTTATAGATGTAAAAAGACATACAAGAGCAGAACAGTTACTTTTCATACAATGACTGACCAATTTTTTTAACTGGAATTTTATGTACACTTCTATGCCCAAAGGGAACTATGCCTTTATTCCTTCCGAGACCATCCTTTATCATTTTTAAGATAGGTGGAGAGTCAGACTTCCTGAAATAAAATGTAGATCATGTAGTTGTATAAACAAGGAAAAAATCTATTCCTTAAATGAATAGAAAGAGGATTTATATATGAACCAACGACTGCTTCTGACATAAGCCAGCAGTCTGTAGTCACTTGAATAGGATAGATGAAAGGGAAAGACAATAGGAAAACAATGGGAAAGAGAAAAGCTAAGAGCTGTTAAGATCTGAGTGATGCTTTCCTTCAGAGAAGCCATTAACTTTCTGTGTACCTATGGTACCCTGTCTAGGTTCAGCTGACTTATAGGGAGCTATTATTATCTTAATTAGATGCTGTTAAAATAAAGTGAGAATGTAGTACCATACTAAGTATATGCATCATAAAAAAAATATGTAGTAGCAGAAACATCATCTGGATACAGTCTTCAAATTCAAATACTCTTATCATTAATAATGATTCCTTATCACAGTCTGTCATTAATGGAATTTTTCGCAGTAGCGTTCATTCCTTGACTGCTCCACAAATTTTAAACATCTTAGAGATATACTAGGTGAGATCAATTTTTAAGCAAGACTAGAGTTGGACGATCTTTCCTCTTAATAATCATCCCTCTTTCAAGTCTCTGTTTCTTTGGGCCAGTTTTACTTCCTGCTGCCAGAATAATCTTACTGAACAATTTTGTTCCCAGTTGAACACTTTTACTGTCTCTCTGTTAACCAAAGGGCAAGACTGAAGCCCAAACCTAACAATCAAGTTTCTCTTTAATCTCACCTCACTCTCCAGTAACCATTCTGAACTATTTATTCCCTATCCCCCTAAAAAGGCTCCCACACTTCCCCACTTTTGGGTCTTTGCCATGTTGCTCTGTCTACCGACAAGCCCATCTAGAGATCATTATCCAGATGTCTTCCAAGGCTGGACCTTGGAAAAATCACCTCCTACACAAAGCTACACACAATCTCTTGCTGCTAGCTAGAAGTGCTTTATTCCTCCCCAAACTTCCCATAGCACTTAACTTGTATAGTGGTGCCCCCTTATCCATGATGTATACATTCTAAGACCCCCCCCCGCCCCCTGCCAATGGATATCTGAAACCATGGATAGTACTGAATCCTGCATTTACTATGTTTTTTCCTATATATAGATCTCTACGATAAAGTTTAATTTATAAAATAGGCACAGTAAGAGATTAAAAATAATAACTATTAAAATAGAACAACTATATCAATATACTGTAATACAAGTTATATGAATGTGATCTCTCTCTCGAAATACCTAAAATTTTCTATTTAATATTTTTGGATTGCTGTTGACCATGGGTACTGAAAACCATGGAAAATGAAACTGAGGCTAAGGGGAGACTACTGTACGTCCTTACTGTGATGAATAATCTTCTCCACTCAGTTTTAGTTACTAGTGTGTAATTTATTTCTCTATTTAGCTTTATAGGAAAGTTGCACATTTAATTCATACTTTTTATCATAAAATACCTAGTTCAATACTTTACCACCATTACAAGAGCCAAAGATATTTGCTGGCAACAAAAAGATTAGTATACAATGTTATAATTATTAGTGAAGAAATAATCATTAGAGTCAAAGTCGCAAGAGACTAAATGCTGGCTCCATCTCAAGAGTGGTCAGAGATCCAAAGAGGACTGTAAAACATTCTGGCACAAGTGGCCTCTAGTCTGGCAACAGCTTCCAGTGAGAATTTCCTCCCCGGGATCATGTCTTAAAATTTGAAGATGTCATTTGTTAGACTATTTCTGAAGAAAGATAAAGGGAGAGGTAGCTGAGGAGCCTTTTGTGCTGTCAGCATTGAACTCCCACAATTCATATGAATGTTGCTTGCCCTGACTTGAGGAGCCCGGTAGGTTTTATAAAAGACAGACTGACACTAACACATATGAAAAAGCACTTCCACTTCACATATAGAAACCAGCCCATGAGGGGGCGTCCTATCTCCTATCTCTGCTCCCTAGGCAACTGAGGAGCAGAGACTTCTCCAGATGGCAAAGGAGGATCAGGTTGACAGAAATATGACTGACACCTTGGCTAGATGGCTGCAAATTAGAATGGAGGAAACACTTCTCAGAGGATAATCAGTTGAGTCACTACTGGCAGGCACTTACACTGATCAGCTGATTCACCTGGGATAGTTAGGGAGCATGCACAGGCTGAACCCATCCCCAGGGATTCTGATTTAGTAAAACTGGCCTGGAGATCAGACATTTGTATTTTCTTTTATTAATTTATTTTTTATGGTGACATTGGTTAACAAAACCCAATAACTTTCAGCTGCACACTTTAACAATAAGGCATATATATGTGTTTACACTGTGTGTTCATCTCCCATAGTTAAATTCTGTCTTTCTGTCACCACATATTTGACACTCTTTACCCCATCTACTCCTCCTACCCTCTAGTAACCACTAGTCTATCATCCATGTCCATGAGTCTCTGTTCGTTTGTCCTGTTCATTTGTTGCTTTTAGGTTTATATCCCACATATGTGATATCATGTGATTTTCAACTTTTCCCATTTGGCTTATTTCACTTACCATGATTATCTCAAGGTCCATCCAGCTGGTCGCAAATGTCAGTATTTCATCTCTTCTTATGGCTGAGTAATATTCCATTGTATATGTGTACCACAGCTTCTTTAGACAATCATCTATCATAGGACACTTCGGTTGCTTCCATGTCCTGGCCACTATGAATAATGCTGCTATGAACATCGATGTGCAAATATCTATTCCGATATGGGTTTTCAAGTCTTTGGGGTTAATACCCAGTAGAGGGATTGCTGCATTATATGGTAGACCAATTCTTAGTTTGAATTTTTAACAAGCCCGCAGAAGACTATGTGGTATAAACCAGAGATGAGGATTCAAATTCAGTCTCAAAGCTATTTTCCTTTCAAAATTTCAGTACCCTGTGTAGTAAAACTATGTCATTATGTCAACACTTAAAATAACCAATCACTGCTACTAGGTTCATCAAAGTACAATAATTAGAATCAACATCAGGATGAGAATACTTCACTAAAATGTCTTATTAATGAATCAATTACAGTCTCAGACAGAATTGGGGACAGGGTTAGCCAAGGAAAATTTGTTAAAATTCAGTAAGAGAATCACCTCTTTGGCCACAATACAGTAGTATTTCATTTTTAAATTTTGACATTTTTGTTTTAAAAAGACACTGTTTTAAGTAGGTAAAGACAGATATCTATATTCATCAGCTCCCCTGAGGTATCTGAAATAGCACATAGTTGCTTAACCCATTCCACTCTTCTCCATTTGCCAACAATGCCTAAGTGAAAAGATATATATAAGGCTTATTTTCTTCTGGAAATCCTTTTTTTTCTTTCTCCTTCTCTCCAGTTAATTTATTTCTTTCCCTTGACTATTAGAAGCAACAACTGAGTCCCATCATTTAGAGGATGTTGTTAGAATACAAATCCACTATTTGAATTAGACATTTGAATCTGATCCAATCTATCTGAAATTCCAGAGTCTCAAAAAAATATAGTTGGAAATAGCATTTTCTCATGAACTAGTTAGTCTTTCCTGTTGCATGTTTTCTGTTTGTTACACTACCTAAAAATGAAGCAATAGAAGAAAAGATGGTGAAGATTATTCATAATTTAAAAACCTGCAAGAAGGCATATTTCAGGTTTCTTAATCATATGATTCTTGTTTTGGCTCATTTTCTCTTTTAACTATTTTCTCTTTCTTTTTATCAAATTAGAATTTTGTCCCAGCTCTAGTTAGAGTTCCCAAATGGAAAATTTTTCCCTTTTCCAATCATCATCAATTTTGCTTTATTCTATAACTCAACGTTTCAAAATTTACTTGAAAAAAAAAAAACATTATTCTCCATTTCACTGTATTATACAGAGACCAAAGTGAGCTTACAGTAAAAATAAGCAAAAAGTGATAATTAAGAAAACAGAGAAGTGAGTCTTGTCCTTGTTTCAGCAAAAATAACCAAATTTCTTCTCACTCAGTCTAACTAAAGTCCAGGTACTATTACAGGATACAGGATATCATAAGTCAAAAGGAAATAAGAACAAAAGAAAGAACAAAGAAACAAAGTATCACTCAAAAAGACACCAGTTCAAATAGAAGCTTCCTGATTCTGAATCTTTCAACTATCAGGTTCAGCCTCTCAACCATTTCTTGTCCATGTGATAGCTTTTTAAATAAGCTGTCCAGTGGCTTAGTAAAAAGCCAAATGCTACTCCTCAAGTCAACTCCAAAAGTACTGATGCAGCAAAAACCCTTTTTCAATTCCTTTTCTGATTATTAGCTGTTCTTGAATCAAGATCCAAAATGACAAGGTAGAAAAGGGTAACATTAAATTGAAAAAACAAGGCACACACTCAGCTTGTAAGTGAAAAAAAAAGCCAGAAAAGAAAATGATCTTTTTAAATGAACTCCTGAACTTCACTGCAATGGACTCCTTAAGAGTAGTTGTTATAAGTCTACTCAAAGTAGATGCATCTGACAAGTCTGCATTGCACTCCCAATGGCTGGAGGAGATTGGAGCTCTGAATAGTATCTTTTCCTTGCATAAAACTTACCAGTATTCAGTTGAATGTTATAGCTTACTCATGTACATAATAAAGATATAAAACAGGTATTATTAACAAATCATAGAAATTAGTAATCACCAAAGTTGGAGAACTTAGAAGCTATAGTTGACCGTTGAACAATATGGGTTTGAAATGCATGGGGTCACTTATAAATGCATTTTTTTCAATAAATATGTACAGTACTGTAAATGTATTTTCTCTTCCTCATGATTTTCTTAATAATATTTTCTTTTATCTAGCTTACTTAATTGTTAACAATACAATATATAATGCACATAACATACAAAATATGTATCAACCAACTGTCTATGTTATCAGAAAGGCTTCTTGTCAACTGACTATATTAGTAGTTAAGTTTTGGGTGAAAGTCAAAAGTTAGACTGCCCCAATACCTCTACTGTTTGAGTATCGACTGTAATTACAACAGGAAGAGGAAGACAATCTAAAAATCTGAAATTTTTATTTAGTATATAGAACACCACTAATATACTAAAAAATCCAAAATATTTTCTACCAAGTTCCCTCTATTTTTATCTAAGAATGACTGAAAGATATGGGGTAGGGGGGTATATTAAGAATAGACTTGTATAAAAGCTTCAGACTGCTTGGTCCCTGTGCTTGAAACCCTCTTCCTTTGACCCATATATTTTATTTGCATTCTTTTTCTCATAAAGATGCTGAAAAGCATAGAACATCAGATGTGCTTTGCTTATGTTTCTATCTCTCCACTTAGATGATGAGTTCCTGAGGGCAGAGGACAGAGTCAGAGTATTTATCTCTGAATTTCCACTGCTTAGCACATTATTGTGCTGGGTAACCGATGGCATGCATAAATACTAGTAGTAGTAGTAGTAAAAGCAGTACTATTCATTAAGCATCCAATCAGTCCCAAGTACTGTGCTCACAACTTTCTAAATACTCTCTATTAAGGACAATAATCCTGCAAGGTAGATTTTCTTGAAACACATTTTTCAAATGAGGGAACGGGCAATAAAAGGATATGAATTTGACGAGCATCACAGTTTTTTAAGCAATGGATTTTGAATTTTAACCCAGATGAAAGTAATCAATGCATATACACTTTCCACTATATCATTCTCCAGTGCAAAAAAAAAAAAATTAATGTTTGTTGAATTTAAATGAATATAAAAATAAAATAATGTGATTTACATAACATTAAAAGTGGTATGTGATAATGCACATGAATAATTGTAAAATAAGTGACATAACTACATAAAAATGGTAAATTGATCCATATTTTCTACAGAATGAAGATTATAAATATGACAGCTAACTCTGAAAATCTCAAGGATATTTAAAAGTGTAAAGAATGATGCTTTAAAAAAAAAAATTAAATCCTACTACCCAGATATAGTTAATATTTTGGTAAACATCTTTTTGATCATTTTTCTATATACATATATATAAGCATACTTTATGCACATACAAAATTATACAGTCCCAGTTGTGTATAACCTACATTTTTATTCAGTAATGTGGCTTAGAGGTGCTTCTATATCACTGAATACAGAGCTACACCATAATTATTAATCCCCCTGTAGGCTTCCAATAAAAGTTATTTAGTGTACTTCCCTATTAATAGATATTAATCTCTGCTCATCTTTTTTTTATAATCAATTCCTAGAAATTTTCTTATTTTAAATTCTGCAAAAAAAATAACATTATAAAAGCTAGAGAAAATGACTACAGTGAAAAAAGTACTTATTGAAAAGTATACTCATTACTGTGAGAGGGTTCGCTGCTTTTTTTAAAATAAAAAATAATTCTATGACTAACCATTGTTTCTTTACCACTTTACATATAAACATTTTCTTTAGAAAATGCAAAATAGGAAGAAAATCACCAGCTGAAAACAGCCCAAGTCACAGGCCTTTAAGCTAGATATCTTACACAAAATAATTTTATCTTCATCCCCCTGTTGAGCCTGACCTACTTGGTTTGTTTTGTTTGCACATATACTAGACTTGAAGAGTAAAACACAAAAATCAACTCCAAAAATGTTGAATATGTTGCATGTACGTCTCCCTCAGTGTTTCCACTGAAAACGATCTAAAAAACATGTGCACATACATGTCACTGTACATGCCTAAAGAGAATGTCTTTCGCCCGGAAGAATCAATAAATATTCAGGAAAAAAAAAAAAAAAAAGATAGGAAGGAAGAAGAATATCAATAGTATACTATGAGATGTTTAAAAATTGGTTACTTATTATGTGCTATTTCCATCAGATATAAGCATTGATTACGAGTGTATGCTCGGGTCTGTGTCTATGTGTGTTTGTGTGTGCATATTAGTTTGCTCCAGTATGGCTTATCAGCACTTTTATTTTCAAGTGCAAAGTCAAGCATTTCCACTTAAATGGAGTCATATTTAAAAGGTGAACTAGCTAAACTACAGATCTTGTGTGATTCTTTGGCCCTATTGCTTAGAAGACAGAGTCCAAACCTTCTTTTCTAACTACATCTATCATTTCTTTTCTCATTTCCTTTTCCTATCTCACATAAGCCTATTAGAAATATAGCAACAGATACTCTTTCTGCTTGTAATCTAAACACCAACCTCAGACACCTGGCCCCTTCATCTGGCCAATTCCTGTTTATCCTCCAAGACAATGTGGTAAACATACATATACACACATACATCATAAACCAAGAAGGGAAAAAGATGCCTTGTCCCAAACCAGAGTCTCATACAAAGTTTAACTGCCTTGTGAAATAAGAGAACTAGAAATTACTTTCTCAAAGCTACTCTCCTACTTGATTGAGATTTAGACTCAAGTATTTGACAGTAAAACTTTTTGAACCTCAATATCCACTCAAATCTCTCAAATCCTAGTACCACTTAAATTATTACAATTATTTGTAAAAGTACCCTTTTTCCTCCCCACGTGACACCCCCTTTAAGACAGGACTCTGTCTTCTTTATTTATGTATCCCTGAATCCTGGTCTCCTCCTATTACATTAGATTCCTATAAGTGATTGAGATATTAATGTTACTTACTTATTTTTTATTAAAATCTCTTTAATACGACTTTTTTTAAAATATAAATAAGCCTAAGCCTCGACTAAATAGGAGGGCAGCTTGTAGAAAAAGAATATTTAGTCCACTTATCTCAAAGAGTAGTCAAATTGTATATGAGGCACTGGTTTGAAATAAATTCACCTTTTTCTCCTCGGTTTTTAATGTGCTTTTGTCTATGTGTGTGTTTGCCACATGTCTTCTAGGTCATAACTGGCATTATATTGTTAATGTCATAAAATTTCAAAATATGCAAAGAGCTCACTGGTTCTTTCCACCTTATGGATAAGACTCTCTCAGTAAATAGTACTGGGAAAAGTGGATATCCACATGCAAAAGAATGAAAGTGAACCCCTATCTTTCATCTCAAAAAATCAACTGAAAATAGGTTAAAAACTTGAACAGAAGATCTGAAAGTGTAAAACTCCTAAAAGGAAACAGGATATAAACTCCTCGACATTGGTCTTGGCAACAATTTTTTGGATTTGACACCAAAAACAAAGACATCAAAAGCAAAAATGAACAAGTAGGACTACATCAAACTAAAAAGCTTCTAGATGGCAAATGAAACCCTCAACAAAATGAAAAGGCAACCTATAGAACTGAGAGAAAATATCTGCAAACCACATATATGATAAGGGGTTAATGTCCGAAACATACAAGGAACTTGTACAACTCAATAGCAAAATAATAATAATAATAATAATAATAATAATAATAACCCAATTCAAAAATGGACGAAGACTGGAATCGACATTTTTCCAAAGAAGACATAGAAATGGCCACTATGTACATGAAAAGGTGCTCAATATTACTAAGTATCAAGAAATGCAAATCAAAAACACAATGGAGATATAAAAGACAAGAGGTAACAAACAAATGCTAGGAAGGATGCCCAGAAAAGGGAACACTTGTACACTGTTGGTGGGAATGTAAATCGGTAGAGCCACCATGAAAAACAGTATAGAGGTTCTCAAAACATTTTTAAGTAGAACTACTATACGATCCAGCAATCCTTCCAAGGAAAACAAAATCATTAGCTCAAACAGTATCTGTACTCCCATGTTCACTGCAGCATTATTCACAATAGCCAAGACTTGGAAACAAGCTAACTTGTCGATGTTCATTTATGAAGGATGAGTAGATAAAGAAAACATGATATGCATATATAATGGAATATTATTTAGCCTTGAGGGGGAAAAAAGGAAATCTGCCATTTGCAGTAACTTGAATGAACCTGGAAGGAATTATGGTAAGTGAAATAAGAGAAAAACAAATACTACATGGTATCATTAATATGTGGAATCTAGAAATAGTGAGGAGAATGGTGGTTGCTAAGCACTGGAGGGAGGAGAAAATAACAAGAGGACGGTGAAAGTTTTAGTTAAGTAAAGTTTTAGTTAAGTTTTAGATAAGTAAGGTCTAAGATCTAATGTGTTATATGGTGACTATTTGATAATACTGCATTGTATAATTGAAATTTGCTAAGAAAGAAGACCATAAGTGTGTTCACAAAAGAAAAAGGAAAATATTTGAGGTGATGGATTGATGGATGTGTTAATTCAATGTGGAAATAATTTTGCAATACACATATCAAATAATTACATCGTATACTTTAATATATTATAATCTTATTTGTCAATTATACCTCAATAAAGTTGGAAAAATAAAAAAATAAAAAGATATTAATAAGCTAATTCCAAATTTTATTTAAACATGTAAAAGAATTAATATGGTCAAAAAATCTTGACCAAAAGTTTAAGAACTCATGACCTGATTTTAAGACTTCTTCTAGAGCTGCGATTATTAAGACAATGGGGAAATGACTTATAGATAGATTAGTGGTTCCTAAGATTTTTGGTCTTAGGACTCCTAAGATCTTGTAAATTGTTGAGGATCCCAACAACACTTCTGTTTATATGGATGACATATTTCAATATTTACCATATTAGTTATTAAAAGTGAGAAATTTTCAAAATTTATTTTAATTCATTTTAAAATATCAATAATCAATTACATGTTAACAAAATTAAATATTATTAAGAATAACTATATTTTAAAAAACAAAGAAAATCAGTGAGAAAAAGAACAGTTAATATTTTTTTAAATCTCTTTAGTATCTGACTCAGAAGACAACTGGATTCTTGTATCTGGTTCTGCATTTAATCTTTTGCTGCTCTGCTTTGCTGAAGTACATGAAGAAAATCAGGCTACACACTGCCATGTATTGGAAAAGTGAGGAGTATTTTAACCGACTTCTCAGATTATTACATATATTCTGTTTAAAAATACATTAAAACTCGAGTGGTAGCTTTTGAAAGGTTACTTGTAATGTAGATCCTAAAAACATATCGATGCAGTTTTCATGTTCCATTGGTCCGTCTTACATTTTGAATGGATCTTTTCTTCATGCATGCTTTTATAATATCATGCATAAGTCATTAAGAAAATATTGATTCATTAAGTTCACTATATCTTCCAAAGAGTGACACATTTTATTATAAAATTTTCAAAAATCACATCCATTAATATCACCATTAATCTTAGCAATAAAATCTTTTAAGTATTGGAAAGCAGTAAGGCTCATGGTGTCAGATATGGATTTTGCAAAATCATTATTTTTGCTTTAAAGCTCAAATTTTATCATTGGAAACAGAGACTGTCAGTTTATTCCCTTAGAATGACAAACCCACTTTGTCATTTCTGAGAAAGTATTCAGCAGACACTCAAATCTAAATGATCACAGTTTGCCTGTCAGTCATTCTTTCAAGTAATGATGGTACTTTACAGAAGAAAAAGAGAGAAGTCTTTAGGTCAGTTTGTTAATCAAGTGCTTTCCCCTAGACCAGAGATCCATGCACATTACAACTGCATGAGGCCAATCCACACTTACATCTGCCGTAGTGAATAAAGTTTTATTGGAACACAGCCACACTCATCCATTTACATATAGTCTATGACTGCTTTCATGCTACGGTGGCAGGATTGAATAGTTACAGGATCTGGTGCGCAAGCAGAAAATATTACTATCTGGCCCTTTACAGAAAAAGATTGCCAATCCCTGCTCTAAACAGTGTTTCATGCATACTTCTCATTTTATCAAATAGAAAATCTTTAAAGGTACATACTCAAGAGTTAACTTTAATTATCCAGTTTTTCTTGCTTTGTTATGGACTAAAGCATGTGGCAGTGAGGAATACAATGGTGATGAGTACAGTTTGACACCACTGCCTTGATTCATCCTAAGTATGAGTAACTTTCCATGTCATTGCTTTCATACCATCAGTGCAAATAACTATTCAGTGAAAAAAGCAAATATCTTTGTATTACTATAAAAATAGATTTCACTTTATATACTCTCTGAAAGGATCTTAGGGATCTCCATGGATCTGTGGACCAGATTTTGAAAACTAATGAGCAAATAGATCTGTAGAACAGAATAGAAATTTAAGAAATATATTCATACATATATATTCAATTGGTCTCCAACAAGCACTAAAACAATCAATGGAGGAAAAAAAAAATTTTTTTTCAACAAATAAAACTGGAACAACCAGATAAAAGTGAGTAAAATGACCCTTGACCCTACTTTTCATATACAAATAACTAGAGATAGACCATAAACCTAAATACTGAACCTGAAACTATAAACTTCTAGGAAAAAAAAAAAAAAACATATTTGTGATCTTGGGCTAAACAAAGATATTTTTTAAAGAAAACACAAAAGGAATACCGAAGAATTATTTAATCTGTCTTTTTTATAAAAATGTGTATTCCATCGGCTTCCTTTCCCCTCAGGAATCATATAATATAGCCATGCAAATTAACGTGGACCTAATCGCATAACCTCAGTGTGTCAGCAACTTTTACTAAATTGCCAGCAAGAGAAAGAAACCATTATTCTCCATTGTCACTCCCTCACCACATGCTTGCATGTCATAGCTAAGTCAGATCTGAAGCATCTACCCCATCACATCTAAAAAAAAAAAAAAAATCATTGAAATATCATCATTAAAAATTAGACTAGAATCCTCTACTTCTAGTTTCAGGCAGATTGTTTTCAGGGTAGATGAACTGGTTAGCCTGCTGCATGGTAATAGTGACACATTTGAATAAGTAATTTGAGAAAAGAGATATGAGGTCACTAAAGAGGAAGCTGTAAATAAAATTATCACCACAAGTATCTTACCAAGCACTAACAGCTACAGATATAAAGCAATCACGTTAGTTCCATTTCCTACGTTGACACCCATGGCACTGCCAGCAAATCACAGATGCACACAACATGAGCAGGTGCAGGGATGATTTCATGAGCTGCATGATGGCTGTTAAGAAACAGTGGTGGGCCCGTCCCTCACTGGAACTGTACGTCTGTTATACATCCAGCATTTCATTATGGAAAATCTTTGCATTCATTTAATCCCTTTGGTGGTGCATTCATTTACCTGAGCTAAATATTGCATGAATATTCATTAGGGTACCTTATTTACATGCCTCCTAAGCTATTAGACTCTGCAGCAAATGTTCTAAAGCAGAACTGGGTATTAAGCATCACTCATGTGCAACCACATTACCATGACAATTGATGTTCATAAAGACCCTTAAGAATGACATGATTCTGAAGTCCCTCCCATATTCAAAGGCAATAAATTCATCTCCAAGTTAAATTTCAAGTAAAAATTAAAATAGTAATGATATTCCATCTCTGGTCTTTTAAACTGGCAAAGATTAAGAGAAATGATAAAGGTAAGGGGAAATGGGATTCCTAAACACCGCTTAAGGAAATGTAAATTAGTACAAACTTTAGAGAACAATTGTTTAAGGGATATTAAAATTAAAAGCCTTACAAATAATAATAGCTAACACTTATATGGAGCTTATCATAAATCATATACTATTCTGTGCTCCATTTCTATTATCTAATTAATCCTAAAAATATCCCTATGAAATAGATTATTATTAACCTCATTTTAAAAATGAAGAAATTGAGTCTCGGAAACAATAATTAACTCATCCAAGGTCACACAACTGGTAAATGGAGATCAGGAATCTGAACACAGGAAATTGCTCCTCAAGAGTCTATGTATTTAACAGCCACATTACATTGCAGTATAATGCATCTCAAAATGTGCAGACCTTCATACTCCAATCTGCTTCTAGGAATTTATGCAAGGAAATTTTAAAAAGATATGTACAAAAATATATCTACAGGGATGTTCACTATAACATTTTTTAATAACAATAAAATATTTCCAAGTGTAAATTTTATAAATTTACAATTTACAGCATTCAAGTGTAAAGATTCTGGCATAGCCAAGTGGCAAACTGTTATAAAGCCATTTTTAAAATTATTGATTTTAATAATATGAAAAAGTGATTATGCCTAGCAAGATCTTGAGTCAGCTTTTCCCATTTGCTCTCGCCCCATGTTTCCCGACCCCTACCCTTCTCTGTCCTACTCTGTGCAACCAAGAGGCTAACCCCTAAGGACCACATCACCTGGGCTCCCTTCAAGGCTGGATTCCAGCTGGGTTCTGTCAAAATGAAGCACTATGAGGAGGGTATGAAAAAAAAGAGAATCGCTCTGCAGAGTGGCAGTGGTTGCATCCTTTCTGGACGACGGCTGCCAGTCAGAAGCCCCTCTTCCAGTTGTCTAGCGTTCATTGGGCTTCAATAATATTTTTTTTTTCCTGGACCCCTTCAGGCTTGGGAGGTAACAGGCCACCAGTGTTAGTTTCAAAGTACCTCAATCTCCATTGTTGGCTCCCAAAGCCCTATAGATGGTCCTTTCATTGAGATCTCTTTAGTAGAGCCATCTGATAATTCTGCTGCGTACAGAGACCCTAACTATGAGGGATGTGAGCGGGATGGGAGATGTATTTTAGCTTAGAAAAAGTCTGATACAATATAGAAGAAAATGCTGCCAGAGTTTTTCTTTGAGTGGTGAGATTATGAGATATTCATTTTAACCTGTATTCACAGACATTGAGGAAAGAGAGAACTCTGTTTACATCCTGGTTCCAAAATGTTCTTTAACGAAAACATTGAACAAATCACCTGATGTCATGTAGTCATTTATAAAATGAAAATAATAACGTCTGCCTCTTCAGGTTTTTATGGATATCAAATACGATAGTCTATGCAAAGCCCTAAGCATATAGTAGGTAGTTATATGATGTCTTTTTTTTGGCAACTTTTTAATACATGGTTATTTATGTGGTGAAATTACATAACATGATAAAAGGACCTATCAAAAAATGCTGAATGTGAACAAATGCCATACGAAGGTATATTTTGAAAGTTTACAACGAAAATAAACTTCTACACATAGTAAATAGTGATCTGAAATACCTTTGATAATTTTTTGAAATGACTGTACACCTACCCATTAAATTATCATTTAGAATATACTTGAAAAATGAAAGAAACAGAAAGCCATTCTTGGTTACATGAATAGCCAAGAGTTAGCTTAACACAGAAGTAAACAGAATTTCCCAGAAACTAATGTGTTCTTGATGGATATTAGCTCGTAAAATTGTCACAATAAGCGTTCAAGAGATATAGTCTCTCTTTAGACAAGAAATGACGTTTTAATTTTTGTTTGGAGCTATACACAGTGAGACTTCCAAGTCATTCATTTTCCTGGTCCTATAACTCAGGTATGACTCACAAAATTTATTCCATCACTCTCGTCCCCACCCCAATCAATTCTGGGTGACTTAAAGATTGGCATCATTCAACCCGAAAAGGCCAACTGTTTAAATGGTAACTTTTTCCACTGCTCTCACCAAAAATGAGCAACTGGACAAAATAATCAAAAATTTCATAATAAAAACAAATAAAATGAGAATTCACCCAATCTGAAGGTTTGAAAGGAGACAATACCATTTAAATGTCTGATGCCAGACAGGTCCAAAGGAGTTCACTCATTATGGGAAACTAAAGGAAATGTGGTCAGACCGGCTGTCATTTTTAAGAATATCACTGAAGCTTTGCCAAAATGATGTATGTTCCCATTCAAACATACCAAAAGCTACTGAACTTAATTTCCTTTTAAACATGTACTTTGCTATCCTCAATTGCTGATTGGCGAGGAAATGCTTTAACCCACAGGGCATTTTTGGTTCACTAACAAATGTAATCACAAGCAGCAGACTGTTTTTATGTGTAACATTTCAAGTAGACAGCCATTTCAAGGGTCTTGCCTCTCTTTATTCCTTTTCCTATTCAAGAATCCGGCCGTCTTCCCAACCTACCATCTCCTTCCATATCATGGGTCGATTTTGTGCTGCTCTCCTAACATCTACATTATCATCTTGATCATCAAAACTGAGCCACATTATTGCTCTCCTTAAATCTTTTCACACGTGTGCCTCAGTTTTCACAGCCCTTTTCAGTCTCACATTCTGTAACCGATTTGTTATCCTGGCTTGAATTTCCTCTGCAATATCAACCAAACTCCACCCAGCAGCAGAACACCAGGTTTCAGTGCCCAAGACCTTCACAGCTTACTTAAGTCAGTGTCACAGGAACTTCTCATCCAAAAAACAAAAGTCATAAATCGCTTCTGGACTGATTCTAAATAAATCTACCAGAGAAAAATAAAATTCAGCTTCCACTTATGCATCCAGCAGTTGGAAAAGACTAAACACTTCAAAATTCACAGAGTAAGCTATTTCCCTGCATTTTTTTTTCTTGCTTAAAATCTGTGGAAATAAGGTAAGTTAACATAGAAAATTCCCATGTATATTGAAATATATAGTACAAACCTCTATGCACACTTAAAGACACCTATACAATGTGGGCATTATAACCTACCTCTTCACTACAAACTACTGAAGATGATAACATAGTTCAGCATCCAGCAGCAGTTCAATGGCTTATAAGTAACTAAATGTCAGTTAGATGGAACCATTCTACTCGCATTATCTCTTAATGTGCTTTGAAGACTATCAGGATAAAGAAGTTACAGGATAGAATATGAATATAATTTGATGAATTCTAATTATTGCTGTCTTGATTGATTGTCTTTCCCCCAGTTGTGTAGGCTGACTCACAGCTAGCTTCTGCTACTTCTAAACTGCATATAGTAACATGGCACGTACTCCAACAAGAAGCCAGGCACATGTCTACCAACTCTAAGTATGTAGAACTCTAGCCCTAGAAAAAATAAAATATATAGTTACTTATACTCAAGGAGAATTTCTCTTTCTAAAAGTTGTACGCTGTCAAATATAAATGTAGCTTTCTTCAATTCCTGGTGGAAAAGTAAATACTTAACTCCAAGGCACACTGATAAAAGGATTACTTTTTCGCCATCATTCCTCCCTCCCCGTAATGCTAGGTTGCATTAAGCCAAAAAGAAATATTGACTATCTGGTCACAATTCAATCCTTCCTGTTTGTGATATTTGCTTAGACCATGCTCACATCCTGCCTCCATTACTTCTCCCTCTCAGCTATTTAATCAGATTGCAAATGACTTGGGATAATGTAATATCACAGATAGAAAGTGCTCACACATTTCCTCAGTGAATGACTGAATGACATGATTGTAAATCATTAAATATAGGAAAATTAGGGTGGATATTATTTAATATTTCGCAGGAGCAACCCAAGTAATCAGCTCCCATGTAAACATTGCTAGTTACTCTTTCACACTCAATTCTCAGTTATTAAAACACAGCTTGCTCTCCTTCTCTCCACCTCCCTAACCTTTATTTAATCACAATCACTTAGACATTCACTTAGAGAAAGTTTAGGAATATCTAGCACACTCTGATTTTTTTCTGTTTTCTATTTGGTATTTCTAAATTTGTTGCTACTTCTTTCACGGTACCATTATCCTAAGGGCTACATTGAAAATAGGGATAAAAAATGACTCAGGATTTTAGCTGCCTTTAATATCTCTACTTCCATATGATCCTATATATTCATATTCCCTGGAAGCTGCCACCCACACAAGCTTTAGACTGCTGCTAGGTGAATACATAAGACAGTAAGAAATTCTTATTCTGAAAGTATTCATTGAGAAAAGCTTTCTATTGTACCATGCATTACTAAAGTTCTGTTTTTAACTTTAGCTTACATTAAAAATCATGTTAAAACCCTTTATAGAGTTAGTTGCTACATAATCATAAAAAGTGGAAACAAGCTTCCAGAAGCTGATGACAAATCTATGTATGTGTTTAAGCACCAAAAGTGATGTCCCCCTGCTTTCGTGTCTTTCCTGTTAGAGTGATACACAATCTAGTCTCTTACACCTTGACTGTATTCCGTTATATACCCCCAAACTTAGGCTAGATGACCAAGGTCTCAACACCATTTATTTTAACTCAAGTCAAAATAAAATTTGCGAGAACAGATCAGAACTGGTTTGAGACAAAATTGTTCCAATCTCAGAGAGTATTTTTCCAAATCTAAGAGGTGCTACTGAAGTGTGTGTGTGTGTGTGTGTGTGTGTGTGTGTGTGTCTGTGTGTGTGTGTGTGCAGAAAGTGACTCAAGAAAATCTGTATAAACAAAATGTCAACAAATACTGCGAATTGAAAACTGTTTCATGACCAACATCCATTTGCAAATGACTCATGTAAAATGTTAGAAATTATTAAATTCTTGCTTCCATTTATTCTTACAGAGCATGTACATTTTACGTGTTAATTAACATTCCCCCATTTACCCTGAAATGCCCAAAGGCCCTTGGATTCTCAGAACTAACAAGCTAATTTCAAGTACCCTCTTGCACCACTGTTTCTACCATGAAGACTGATATCTATAAAAACTCTGCTGTATTTGTTCCCACACCTACTTTATTTTAGTCTAATTAGGCAATTTAAATTTATAAGTGATGCAATATAAATATAAAACAGTTTCTATGAAATCTGTTTTGGAAACACATGACAAAGGAAAATTGATTTAAAAATAATAATTTCTATTGAGTTAAATGTGGTTAAAACAACACTAAAAGTTTAGGAAAAATAAAATTTAGAAATATTCTGAACTTACATTATTCTAGAAATGTATTTCAGAGCTCACTCTATTTGGGGAAAAAAACAAAATTAGAAATTACAGACTATAAATAATGATTTTTTCAAAAAACCTGAACTCCAATTGACATATATATAGCGATAGAAAAAAATTGACAGTAGAACAAAAATTGCTCAGTGAACAAGTGTGTTTCTGTTACACAAGTATAGGTTGGGTCAAATAAAAGGTTTGAGGCATTTAGTATCACTTTTGGTATATCTGGCTTTATTGCAATTAGCTAATCAACTCTGGGCCTTGACTGCTTTGGTAAGAAGGTCTCACTATATATAAAAGCCATTTTTAAAAAATATGCTTCTTTAGCTTTAATAGCCTTTCCCTTTCTACTCCTCTACAATGCAGATTCCAGATCTAGGACAAGGCACTCCCTGTGAATACTAATCTGGACCAATCAAATTCAGGACAATTTTTTCACTGTTGCAGTAGTATGGGAAGACACTGCCAGGTTAGGTTTCCACACTTATGAGGGCAGCCCTTTCTTTAGATTGTTTTCCTCTTAGGAGCTTCGGCTAAGACAAATCCCTGGTCTCATTTTCCATCATAACAAGCCCTACATCATCTCTCACTCTCCTGCCTTTCTTCCTCTTCCACTAGTGTAGTCAGAATGTTAATAAGGCCAGTCTGAAGCACCAAGCATCTATTTCTTTGGCTTCAGCTTCCAAACTCTTCCTCACATATGGTCAAAACATGATGAGCCCAAGCTACTCTGAGGAACCTGGCATCTCACTTTCTTTCAAATCTTTATGCTCTCTGTCACTGGCTAAAGCCACTGCCTGTTGGGGTTGCCCCAGGCCAGCAGTGTAGACCAGCCTGCTCTAGACATGTGGGCAATGCTCTCACTCATTATACCTTTCCTATGGTGGATGGAGGTGTGTCCTTCTTTCCATTGGAATAACAAGTTTCAAAATTCAATTTTGAGAAAGAAGGTAAATAGGAAAAGAAGACCTATTGCTGTTTAGGCTCATCTGGTATAGAAAACAGAACCCTCCAGTCTAGCCTAGTAGAATTTTGCATCGCCATCAATGACCCAGTTGACAATAAAAGAATTATTTGGCCTTGCATTTTTTGAATACAAATTCCCTCAGGAACTCATACAAACATGGTAAGCTCAAGAAAACTCCCTTAGCCAATCATGGTTATAATGTTATAATATTATTATTTCTTAAAACAATCGCAGTGATCATAACCAATAATTATACAGAGATCATATATTATGTATGACTTTTAGTTAAATTAGCATCACCCTACCAGAGGTTACTAATCCTATCACTGACAGATTACAATACTGTTCAAGATAATGGAAAATAAAATATGGATGAATAGTGTATTAACATGGTAATCTTCCAACTCCATACCTGTTCTAAAAAGTGTTATATGAAGTGTTAATATGAAGAAGCTAAAACACAAAGTTTAGAAGAAATTATTTTTTGTTCTTTAATAACAGTGTATAGTCACAACTATGATAGTTGCTGCATGTCTCTTAAATGCTGACAATTGGAACATTGCTACAAGGGCATTCCATAACTTCTAGAACTTCAAAAAATTTTGCAGAATTCATCATTCCAAATATTAGAGTATAACAACAGACATCACACATTTCCCAAATTTCTTAAGTAATATTTATTGAAGAGTTACTATGTGCCAGATACTATTTTAAGTGCTATGTATAGTATCGGTTTATTTAATCCTCACAGCAAACAAATGACATTTTAAATATCAGTAAAATAAGCAAAGAGAGTTTCAATAAGTTTCAGTAAATTCTCCACAATTCCAAGCAGTGAGAGAAAGAGGTAAGATTCCAATCTGGGTGGTCTGGCTCCACAGACCCTTCTCAGAACCACTGTGATAATCTATATCACAAAACTAATCAAAACAGGCTTTGTTCCCCAAAGGTATATCCTAGGTACGAGAATTCATTGAAATGAACTTGAGAAGGAAACTGTTCTTTTGATTGTTGTTCTTTACTGTTTTAGAAAGTTATATATGTTGTATGCTGTTTTATAATCTGATATAAAGTGTCTGGAAAAGCTAATAGGAACGTGTATGAAAAGTAAATAAATACTTACTTAATTAGAATTAGAGAAGATACCAAAGTAAAAGCTCAAGAAAAATTAAGAAAAACAACAGAAACTATATGATACTATGCATTTACTAAAGCTTATTAAAGTGAAATTCCTGGCAGCCACAAAGAGAAAACATACCACCTCCACAAAAAAAAAAAAAAAAAAACGATTAATTTTCCACAGATCTTTGTATCTCAAAGAATTTTATGGAATTTGGGATGTTTTTTATTCTTCTTTAATGAAAGAAACAGAGTTTGGTAGAATTTTAAAAGGCAAAAGGAGTATGGGAAAGGCCATTTTAAACAGAGCAAAACGAAGGCCAATAGCATGAAAGCATGAAACACTTTTTTGTGTTTAAGAAATGGTGATAGATTGCCATGGTTAGAGTAGTGTTTTCTAAAGAATCTTCTGTAGGAATACTCACTAGAAAGACCAAAAAAGTAATAATTCCCATTGTAAAAATAAATTGAAAAAAAGCTGGCTTAAAAAAAACACTAATAAGTAAAGGCTTCTTTTATGGGCTATGATGAAATAGCTGTACCAGACTAATCTACTTCAAAAACAAAAACAAACCAAACACACACACACACACACACACACACACACACACGCAACTCCTGTAAGGCACTGAAAGGCAACCTAGACAAACAAAACAAGCAAGACCTAAGGGGCAAACCTCCTAAAGGGAAAGAAGTAAATAAAGGAGGTGAGCCCTACCATAGTGGCCTGCTGCTTTGTCCTTTGGGGGCATTTGTCAATTCCCAGTTGAAAGTATATAATTCAAATAGAAAGAAGTTACTTAGACCTTGTGCCTGTGACACTAGATTGGAGAAATAAAAATTCAGGGATGCCAAAGGAGTCGGGACTTGAGGGGCAAAGATCCTAAAGAAAAGTGCACCATATAGTAGTGACCTCAAAATTTTATGTGCAATTTCCCCTTTGAGTGATTTGTTGATTCCTTAGCTGTACAGGGCAAGTTGCTGAAGAAACAGTTCCAGTAGAAGCTGCTAAGATGTTAAAAAGACAAGAAGAGATTTGGGCTATCTCAGGAAAAAGAAATTGAGTTACGGTGGCTGTCTATAAAGAAGGATTCTAACAAATATGCCAAGATTTCTGTTGAGACCTCTGAAGGATTCTCTCCTAAAGTCAAGCCCAGCTTTGGCATCACTTGGACTTACTTGGCCTTGTTTCCAAACCCACAAGGGTTAGGATGAGGACTAGAGCACAATCTGTTGTTCTAAGGAAACTAGGTCAGGTGACGAGGGTGTATGCCAGCCCCTTCCCCACCACCTCCCGGCCCCATCACCTAGCAATGGTCTCTCAACATTCTAAAGCCTGTGATGGGGATTTGGCCTCACAAGGATCATTGCTAAACACAGGTCTCATAGTAACCACGGTTCTGCCGCCTTGGGGTACCAAAAATATCAATTAGATATTTCTATGGGAAAAATAAACCTTTAGCCCAATCTTACACCAAACACAAAAATTATTTTCAAATGGACTGTAAACTAAATGTAAAACATTAAATAATAGGGTCTTTAGAGGATAACACAGAAGAATACTTTTATGTTTTGGAGGTAGGCAAAGACATCTTTTAATAGGAAATAATAAGCACTAACCATATAGTAGATTTGAAAAATTGGAGTACATCAAAATTAAGAACTTTCATCCATCACAAGACACCATGAATAAGTAAAAAGGCAAACCAAGAAGCAGGAAAAGACATTTACAATACACATATCTGACAAAAGATTTACGTGTATAATATGTAAAGAGCTTATATAAATATCAGTAAGAGAAAAGACAAAACAAACTTTTAATGAGCAAAACACCAGAAAGACTCTCTGCAAAATGACTACCCAAGTGACCAATGAACACATGAAAAGACGTCATATACCCCATCAGGGAAAAGCAAATGAAACACAACACACCAATATGCACACAATAAAAGAGCTAAAAATTTAAAACTGCATCAATAACAAACTTTGAGAATGCGGAGCAACTGGAATTCTCTTACACTAATGTGGAGATTTTAATTGGTATGATCATTGTGAAAAACTTTTTAGCAGTATTTTAAAAAAAATACATGCATTTTATGGTCCTGCAATTCTACTCCTAAGAACAACAACAACAAAAATGTACATCTGTTCATCAAAAGACACGAAAAAGAATGTTCACAGCAGCACTATTTGTCATAACCCAAGATAGAAAATAACTCAAATACCTATAAATAATAGAAGGGATAACTAAATTGAATATTTATACAATGGAATACCATGAAGCAAAACTTTTTCTATAAAGGGCCAGAAAATAAATATTTTGGACTTTGCAGCACATATATATTTCCCTTTGCATATTCTTTTATTTATTTATATATTAATTTATATATAATTTTTTTTACAACCCTTGAAAAACATCAAAATCATTCTTAACTCAGAGGCTATACAAAACAGGTTGTGGGCTGGACCAGGCCTACTGCTGAACTTTGCCAACCCCTGGCCTAGAGCAATACCACAAATTATGTGACTACATGGATGAATGCCATAACTATAACACTGAGCAAAAGACATTAGACATAAAAGAAAACATACTCTATGATATCACTTACATAAAGTCTGAAAACAAGCAAAACTCATCCGTGGTGATAGAAACCTGAAAAGTGTGGTGGGCATGCAGAGGGCTTCTGGAGTGCAGGAAAGTGTCTCTATTTTGATTTGGATAGTGTTTATATTACGCAAATTGTGTTCGCTTTGCAAATATTCGTAGACCCATGTACTTAGTATATGTACTTTAGTATATTTATGCTTTCTTCAATAAAAATTTACAATAAACAACTGTCTTCATTACGGGACTTCTCAGACCACTTAATAGACTAATGCGCATTTTCAAGTTCCCAGAAGAATGTGAAAAATACAGTATTTCCCAAATTTATTTAATCACAGAACATTTTCTCCCAGAACACCTCTCAAAACTAATATATCTCTTTAAGAAAAAGAAAAAAAAAAAACTAGGCTAGAACACCATGTGTGTGAAGGTGTAGAGGAGAGAATGAAAATGAAATAATAGGCTAAGATCATAGGAAACTTCAATGCTGTAAGTTCACATGGCATGTCTAGATTTAACTTTTATCTTGAAGGCAACGAAGGATTTTAAGTGGGAGGGGGACAAGATCACGTCTGTGCGTTTAAGAGATAACAGTGACAGAAAAGTGGAGAGTAGCTGGATGGAGGAAAAGAGGTACACTGGAAAGGAGCAGAGAATCTGCAGGGTGGGGAGCAGTTAGTGACACAGTCATACTGAAATGCAGCGGGAAGGGTTTGATCAGAGCAGTGACGATGAGAATGAGACAATTTAAAAAGGTTCAAGAAAAAAATAAATATGTTTCCTGGTCAATAAATTACTGGGGAGAGATATGCTTGTTATATTTTTAAGAAGACATATACTCTTGTTCTATAGCTTCTTTTACCACTTACTTCAAATCTAGAATTCTATATTATCAGTTTTTGTAAGGACCGAAAGATGCAACACAGAAGTTCTATAGAAGAGTGCTTGGAGAGAGCAAACTGGTTGAAAATGGGTCTTTGAGGGCTTGTCTTACAATGACACTTGCATAAGCAATGCCCAGTTTTTATTTATGAGAATTTTTATTGAGGATGGCTTGAGCATACATTTGCAGAGAAAAAGTCATACTTTTACTTAGAACATATGTTTATTTGTAGTGGTTGGGAAAGGGGATAATGAAGATTTGAGAGAAGTCAAAATGTTCCCATCTGACTGCCCCTTTGCCTCAGCATTTAAATTAATTTTGAAGGTTATTCCCTATGGCTAAAACCATGGGGAACCTATAGATAAAAGGCTGGGAACTGCCAGCAGGCCTGTTACTCTACATGTTCTTACCTTTTCGAGCTACTTACTCTTCTGCTTCCTCACTGTATCTCCTTATCAAAGGACTAAAGAATGACATAAACTGAATTCCCTGAACACTCAGGGCCCCTCTCAGTGCCTTTACTCCATCTCTTTCACTGTCCCTCTCACTCTTTACCCCTGTTGAGTGTTACCTCTTTTCAAATAAACTTTTTTTTCTCTAAAAAAATTAATTAACTAATTTATTAATTAACTAATTAATTTTTTAAACATTTTAATGATTTTTTTACTCTAAAAAATTAATGAACTAATTTATTTATTTTTAACATTTGTAAACTCAGCAGTTTTACATGTTTTGTTATCTGCCACCAAATGTCAAATAGTGGTCATACATAAATGTTTTGACTCTAAATAGCCTTATTTGTACAAATAAGCACCAAAAAAGGCAGGTGAATACATAATGAACTAAGCACGACAATGTTATTCAACCTCATTTACATCTACAGTTTCTATGTGAGATATTATCATGGAGTTTGTGTTAAACCAAATAATGTTCCCCAAAATATATTCACATCCTAATCCATAAATATTATTTTATATAGCAAAGGGACTCTGCATATACAATCAAGAGAAAGAGCTTCAAATGAAGATTACCCTGGATTACCTGGGGGGGCCCAATGCAATCACAATGGTTCTTACGAGAGGGACACAGAAGAGTCAGAGAAGGTGATGTGATGACAGAAGCAGACACGGGAATGATGCACTTTGAAGATAAGAGAATGTATGCAGCCACTGGAAACTGAAATAGGCAAGGAAATATTTTTCTTTCCTGCAGCATCTAGAAGGAACTAGTCCTGCGGAAACTTTGACTTTAATCCAGTGAAAATTTTGGACTTCTGACCTCCAGAACTATAAGAGAATAAAACTGTATTGTTTTAAGTCATAAAGTTTGTGATAATTTTTTATAGCAGCTGTTAAGAAACTAATACAGCATTCTAGGGGAACACTGATCAAACACTGGAATCATCTGGGCAGCTTGGTGAAGATACAGAGCCTTGGGTGCCATTCCTAGAAAATCTGATTCCCTAGGTCTATGACGAGGCACAGAAATCTAAACTTTTTAAGAAGCTTCTTGGATGACTGTTGTGCTGCAAACTAGAGTACGTCAGAAGAGTGATTGGGAAATCCTCACTGAGCCAAAATCCAAGTGTCGCTAGGGCTGCATTTCCACAGGAAGCTCTAGAAGAGAATTTGTTCCCTGCCCCTTCCAGTTGCTAGTGGCTGCTAGCATTCCTTGACTTGTCGCCACATTAATTTAATCTCTGCCTCTGTGGTTACATTGCCTCCTCTATTATCTGTAAGAAACCTCCCTCTACCTCTCTCTTATAGAGGCACTTGTGACTGAAATTAGTACGCATATGGATAATTCGGGCCAATCATCTCATATCAAGGTCTTTATTTATATCACCTCTGCGAAAACCCTTTTCTCCTATAAAATAACTCTCACAGTTTCCAGGAATTAAACCTGCTGTCTCTGAGTTCCACTGTTCATCCCACTACACTGCCTTAGTGCCCTTTGAGGTAACTTAGGGATGGAGTCAGTAGGGCTGAAGCAGACTTTCCAAAAATACAAAACTAAAATCTTTTTGTGTTCAAATCCCCCTCTGACTCGTTACAAATCACAATTGTTATTTAAGAAAAAAAAAAAGCCAGTCTCACTGGAGTATTCTAATGACTAATGAGACTAGGATAAGCAGGGAATTCGGGGGTTACTGGAAGAACTAGCTCCCTAGAGTTCAGCAGCATTCTTATTATGAGGGTTCTTCTGCACATAAAAGTATTGCCAACAAAGGAATCTTTATGAAAATTCTCTATCACATAGAAATTCACTGCATATGACCATACAAACAGATTATAAGAAATGTTGGTTGGGGTATAAGTTTTTATGCAAAAGTATATTTCAAACTTAAATAATTCCGAGATTCCTTTACATGCGTTTTTACTCTAAGCAATCAAGAAATTTAGACTCTATGGTTCACTGAGAACATTCTTGTCCTGTTTGTCTTTTTAAGGCACTTCAGGTAAATAATCTAGAAGAGAAATGTCACAAGGGACACACACCAGAACTCAAACAATGGCGTAAGAAACGCGTATAGTATGGTGAAGCTCCACAGAAATCATAATACAGATTTTGTTTCCAAAAAATGTCCTCTTCCTTTGGGAAATGGCAAGCACTCATTCTAATATTTTTCTAACATCCCTATACAATGAGGCACAAGGTCTTTCCTAACTGTAAAATGTTATCCTTTTCTCAAACGTACATTTTTATATCCATCCCCTAAAAACATTCATAGCTCCACTTCTCTTTACTATTCTCTACTCAAAATCTAAATAGCCATCCCCTTAAAATAATCCATGGCCTGGCTTTCAACAACCTAATTTTCACCTTAGCAGGTCGTTATTCCCCTCCGAATAGTTTTCGTAAGAAAATAATAATTTTTAATTCATCCCACCTGAGTATGACCGCGCTTTTCTTATTTGCTTATTTGAGTTCCCTTTGTAGCAGTGGCTCCAAATTGTTCTGTCAATGCTTTGAGTTAATCTTCCAGCCTATGTGCCTTAAAATTCCCAGAGTAGGGTTGGCTAATAATCAAATAATAATGTAGGCATCATATATATGTATATATGATAGTGTTGGGTAATAACTAATAATAGTGCTAAGAACCAGTTCATCAGAACCACCTAGGAAACTTGCAAAAAAATTCAGATTCCAGTGCCCCACCTCAGACCTACTAAATATAATTTCTAGGAAAATAACTCAGAAATCTATACTTTTCAGAAACAAAATGGAGCCACTAACAAATTGAAATTCAATGATTGGAAAGATCTAACACTTGGAAGTGCCCACTTCATGCATCCTTTTCTTCCCACGAACATCTGAGTTTTCATGATTTGACAGCAGTGTTCTGTAGGAATAAAATGCTATTGATTTGCCCCACAAAGTTCAGCATTATCCACATACTACTCATAACTGTGACATATCCATACTGCACCCTTGAATACTGACTGCAATTCTGTGCTCTTAAATTCCTACCCAATTGTATTCTTCCCTTTTCAATAGCCATAATACTAACATGTCCTGGATAAATCCACCTTTATTTACTCTTCATTATTTCAGTGCCCAGTTCCATTTTCTAGAGACTTCTCCCTAGTACCTTTAACCCAATCCAGAAATCCCTTCCCTTAAGGACAAGAGGGTGGGTAGGCAAGGAAAAATCAAATATCTAGGAACCGACAAATGGAACAAGAGGAGGCAGTGATGAACCTGCTGTGAGCATATGGACCACGGAATTTGATAGCACGACCTAATTTCCCCTTGGTTAGCATAACAGAGAAGACCAATTACAAGAGCTTATTCTTAGGGGAAGAAATATCTCGTTGTGTTATATGACACAGGGAACCTCTTCCTATCTGTAGAGATTTTAGTCAACATAACAACATGAAGACAACTTAATCTTGTTCAGTTTTACTGTGAATAAACATTTTTTTCCAAAAAGGAGTATCCCCCACAGACACAACTCTTCACAAAACGTCACTGATGGGAACAATTGCTGTCCATGCTCTTTACAAAACCTAAAACAGTGGAACCTCTCGGGTCAGACACTAAGAAAACCCAGCTGTAACTGGGACAGAGAACACATTTTGCCTTTGCACAAAGTAAAAAACTCCTACGTTCAAACTGTCTTGGTAAAGTGTCTCACTGTAGAATGTTGTTGGCCAATTTACATGGCATTTAGATTTGAAGTTATATGCCATTTGGGGAAGATTACTATAATTAGAAAAATGGCCTGATTACTTTTCTGGCAATGGTGAAGAAAGAGAACAGACTTTTCAGCTTATAAAGACAAGTCTTTGAGAAACCTCAAAAGGTTTCAGGATCCTGTTTGACAGGAAAGAACATCTCATCTGAATCTCTTGGATCTGTTGAAAACTAAGCTTTTTCTTTTCTTTTTTTTTTTCTTTTTTCTTTTTTTGAAAAGCCAAAACCACAAGAGAAAGAGAGAGAGGGGGAAAAAGCAATACTTCTTCCTACCAGATTTTGAAACCGAAATGACAGGAACGGTCCTTTCTGTTGCTTTGTGAGCTTCAATTACTGGTCCTTCGAAGAAGCACAAACGAAAAACAATGGGTTTGGGAGGGAGAAGTATGGATTTTCAGTGACAAGTCTTGGAAGATGGTTTCAGGAGAATGTTTTATGATGGCTATGTGTGTTCCAATTTCAAATAATATGTATGATGTTATAACCTCATAAGTTAAAAGAACCACTCTTATTATTTTAGATCTCAAGTTAACGTCTATGATATAAAAAGAAAAATCATACTAAGTTTCTCTTTTCCTGTGTTGAGAGGGGGAGACACCGCGGCACTGACTCAAACACCCATTCTCCAGGCCTCAGTCTTACAGGACTTCGCCTTTCACCCAGAATGAAAGCGGGAACAGTAACAGCTCTGTTGAAGAAAAATGATCCAAGGCTTCAGCTATTTAGATTCTATTTCCTGAACTTAGCAATTGAAAAACCTGCACTAGATCACACATGTCTTCACAAAAATACAATTTAAAACTGTCATTTTTTTTTTTTTTAATATAAGGGTAAAATTGGGAGAGTGAAACCACTTCAAAATGAGCATTTTAGTGTGGAGGGCAGAGAGCTTGGTAGATGGGAAGAAGTAAAAAGAGTTATTAAATGGTTGCTGCTTTCAAGGCATGAGCCGTCGAATGAAAATGCTCCTTTAGTCGGCGTCTCTCGTTACGATGTTTCATATCATCAGCGACTTCTGAAGTGCCCCTTCCCTTTCTGAGGCACTTTATCTAGCACAAAAAGGACACGTTGGATTTCAGGCTGTGCGAGAAGTGAAACGGCAGCTGTGTCCGTCACCAGTCTTGGAAGAGTCATCATATAAAGGCCCCTTTGATATAGAATTTCTTATTCAACATCTTAAATGGAAAATGTAAATACATATAAAAAGACTGCCCCCATGGTGACTTTGGATCTTCTCTCCATTTTCAATTTAGCCTCTGAAAATCATTTATCAAATTCTTTCTTTATGTCAGGTAATCCATGTGAACATTTTAAAGTATAACTATTGTTCCAACCGGATTCTCATTAATTTGTTCTTTGTAAAAAAAAAAGAAAGAAAGAAAAGAAAAGAAAAGAAATAAAAAAGAAAGAAAGAAAATGGTGTATGATAAGATAGTATTAATCAAGTAAATCTCATGTTCTTCTTTTAGCAATAATCAACTCCTTTGGTAAAAAAAAATATTTTATAATTACACATTTTTGGTTAAACTTCGATGTGTTATAAATGTCAACTAATTGAAATATAATCTTTTACTATAATTAAAAGGTGTATAACAGTGCGTGGACTCTTTATAAAGAAACAGGGCAAAAGTTCTTTTCAATGAAAGGAATACAGACTTTTTCCTTGAGCAGCTATGAACAGGTTAATTAAAGATGTGTTACCATCCGGGGTCAAGAATTCTGAAATCAAACTGCTACAGGTTCAGTTAAGTCCCCTTAAAATTCATATATTGAAGCCCTAACTCCCAGTATCTCAAAATGTGACTGTATTTGTATTTGACAGAACTAAACAGGCAATTAATTTAAAATGAGGCCATTAGGGTGGGTTCTAACACAATCTGACTGGTGTTCTTATAAGAGAAAACTTAGACACACAAAGAGACATTAGGGGTATATATGCTTAGAGGAAAGACCATGTGAGGACATAGCAAGAAGGCAGCTATCTGTAGGCCAAAGGGAGAGGCCTCAAGAGAAACCAACACTGACAGTACCTTGATCTTGTTCTAGCTTCTAGAATAGTAAGAAAACGCATTTCTGTTGTTTAAGCCACCAGTCTTGTAGTGTTTTACTAAGGCAACCTAAAAAGACAGACCAATATACAAACCATCAAGTAAAAGAAGCAAGCTGAAGGCAAGGCCCTAATACTGGATTGGGGTTGACAATGCAGAGAACTGCCTTAAAAACAGAGAGCAAGGAGTGAGGTCTGAAACGTAGGAGAAAAGAGTCAGGTTGTCAAGTCAAAGCAACAGATATAAGAAATAAAGGGGGAGGGTGGGAGATATAGCTATTTCCTATCAGATGAGGATTTTATTGAATGCAATGTTAGAGAGTTTCAACTTCATCTGTGAAGGAAGGCAGAAGTCATCAGGCCTGGATTTTACAAGATGTTGGTAAGGCAAGAGTATGCTCTTATGGTACTGTGTAAGATTAGGCAAAAGATGATAATTCCAATTAAGGCAGGATTAGAGATATCTCCATGGTTGCAACAGGGCTTGAGGCTGACAGAATTAACCAAGGGAAGGAAAAAAAGTTTTTTGTCAATAACAGAGATTTTCAAAAGAGAGAAAAATGAACTCAGAGGCGTTGATTCTATTTCTAATGTGATTTCAGTGTTATCTGAAAAGCATCCATACTCAACGAAGGGCAGGAGATGAGACGTTTTTGAAAGTTTGATTCCGGGGCTTAGGCATCCAATTGATATGGTAACTCCCCAGGATGACTAGATGTGTCTTAGAGAACTAAATTAAGGATGTCTTTATGTGGACATAAAGTTACGCGATGTCTTTAGCAGAAATAAAACTAACCTAGGAAAAGACTCTCCATTTTCCATTTTCCTCCCCATCTTTATTCCTCCCTCCCAAAGAGTGAACCCCTGTTCCTATAATGCTGGTAGACTCTCTTTGAAGTCTGCATATTCCTTTTTAATCTTTGAGACTGTCCTCTCATATATTTAGGTCTTTGGACTATTATTATTCCCAAACTATGCTACTTTGCCTAAGCTGAAAAAACTCCCTGCAAAAGATTTATTAATTTATCAGTTGATATAATTTCTCATCATTTGAAAAACTAGACATTATTTGACAAAGTATTTCTTCTTTGTTATAAAGACCAGGAAACAGTCTTTCTTAGCTACATGCAGCCTCTAGTGATGTCGCTAGATTATTTAGAGTCTGTGTTTCTGTGGTGTGTGAATTATTCCCAAGCAATTCAGCAGGGCACCTCCTTTGGGCAAAAGACTACAGCAGGGACAGTGGGATATAGAAAGATAAACAGAATATGGTCTCTGAGCTTCTGGAGTTCACAATCAAGAAAGAAAACAAAGATCCAAATACTGCTAATACCAATCAGATGATGACGAACACCACAGTCTAATGCAGGCAAGTACTGAGAAAGTATAAGGAAAGAGTAGATTAATTCTAAATGGGGATGAAGGAGAGGCTTCCCTGAGAACGCTACTTGACAGGGCAAAACTCAGTTCCCCGTGAGAGACCCATTTCTTTCACGAGGCTGAAAAACCATCAGCTGCAGAGGAAAAAACGTGAGTGTCATTTTAATTTATCCTGATGCTTAATTAAAAATTAAAAACTCAGAAAGGTATACACATCCAGGTCTATTAAAAACAGAGCCTCAGTGACTCACTAATAGTTTCATTCCACTTATTTTTGAAAGTAAATTTTAACAAAAATAATACAAGATAAATATTAAAAGATTGCTTCAGGGCAGCCTGCCTCAGAAATCTGAAGCTGCCACTCTCAATATGTCAGACATTGCTCACAATTGTTCCAAAGTAGCCATAAACTATTTTTTTTTTGTACTAGTTATGTACTGTACTGTCATGGTTCATTGATTGCCATAGGACACCATGTATATGTGTATGTTTGTGCATGGCTGTGTGAAAGAGACGTGTGCGTGTGTGTGTGTGTGTGTGTGTGTGTGTACGCCCACACAAGATTTGAGTTTGAATAGAAAACAATGAACTTCCAATAACGTTTCTAAGAAAAGGTAACAAGCCTAAGAAAGAATAGTCTTATTCTTCTTGCCTTAGAAACACACTATAACTGTTAAATAACATGGAGAGCCAGATGAGCTAGCTCCTTCAACTAAATACACATATTTGTAATTGTTTTTAGCAGTCTCCATGACTACTCCTGGGGTTGCCTAGTCTTCTCAGAACCTTGTTTTCACACACACGAAGGAGCACAACCACACCACACACAGGCTCCAAAATTTACACTGGCTTCTCATTCAGTTAAAGACCTTTCCTAAATTGCTTTCCTAGTTATTTTAAATTTTCTCCCTGAACTTCCTCCAATTCCCTGAGATGCCTTCACCTCTGTCAGCATCTTCTTCGTCTGTATCTTCAATATATCAACCATCAAGACCTAGAGAGGACTGGTTTCCTCTTCCACCAATAAATCCCTGTCAGCTAAGGCAAGTGCCTAAAGAGAACTCCCCTTGATGACATTTTTCCCTGCCCAGTTTTTCATGCACATCTCAAGCAAATACTCTTCTCTCAAAGAGGACATCCCTGCTCTAAATCCATTTATAAGATTAAGTCAAAATTTGTCAGCTGGAGATAATGGACCCCCCACAGTCTGGCATCTAGACCTTATTTACTGCTATTGCTCTTCAATGTTGATTCCAATTAGAATTGCCTATTCTCTGTTCTTTAAACAGTCATGACTTTCTCCAGCTCTGGTTCTTTGTTCATCATATTCTCTTTGCTTGCAATATCTTCCCAATTTCGTTTCACTTTGTCTAGGCACTGCTGATTCTCACTATTCGCCATAGTTATGTTCCATAAAATCACCATAAATACTGAATTAGTAATACTGAACCACTGCCCTTAGGAGAAATACAGGGTTAGGTTCCCGAAAACCTCCAGTCACAACATGTTTGTCATTCAATCAATACTTAAGTTTGTTTGATATGTGTTTCTGTTTAAAGACATCTGTTTAATATAAATTGTAGATTCACTAGCATCAAACTCACAGCCAACAACACTATATAACTCAAGCCTGAATGAAGCTTATCAGACATACATATTTCTCCATAAGGCACATCACGGCCTTCTTGCATTCAGGAACATCAGACAGCACTTCGACACTATGCTTGAGGGCCATTTTAAACAGCAAAATCACCAACAAAAATGCAAAAAATATGGCACTAAACAGACCACAGAAAGGACACTTGTTTACAATATGAGAGGTGAAGCAAGAAGGCAGAGCTGCCTTGTTTGCCCTTGGCTAGGAACATGCGTGTGTTGGGCAAATCAACTCTGTCTGCTCACACCCATTAAAGACTGCAAAAAGTGCCACATGTATGGATTTGGAGTTACAAGTAAATTGTAGAGAGTACGTGAATCCTCGAATATGGAATCTGAGAATAATGAAGATTAACTGTATTACCTATTCATCAAGGAAGCCATAGAGTAGCAGGACTGGTCCTGTATTTTAAGCGGAAAATCTAGATGTGATGAGTCTTTTCTACCTGTGTAAAAGTTAGCCACTATTTCATCTTCTCAGGCCTCAGTTTCCTCAGCTTTAAGATGGCAATAATAGCAGGACACTCAAATAAGAGATGATGGATATAAAACCCACCTATTTCAATAAAGCACTATGTAAATGAGAGGTGGTATGGTGACCCCATCTTCCACAAAAACTTTCTCTATTATTCCAGCCTGTCCAATCTCTGCCTTTCCTGAAATTGGAGCAGTGAATAATTTAAAATGCTTACTTGTCATGTGATATAGTCTTTAACGTTTTATACTTCCTCGGTTCATTTGATTATTTAACTTTTAACTTCTCAAACAGAAGATAAGCTTCTTGAGGACAAGGAACTCTTGTTTGCTTCTTTGACTCATTCACTGGCACCCAGAGCAATTCTATTCATAAATGAATATACAGAAATCATTCCACAGATTTCTCTCAATCCTCACAGCACGGGAGTATGATTTACTTATAAGCAGGCATCCCTTATGATGCCAGGTTATGGCTCTTAGCATCTGGCTGGCAGGCAGTCAGACCAGCAAACTTTTCAGACCTGTTTGCAAAAGAGCTTATCTTTCCCTGTAGATAAACTACCTGGCACTAAACCAAAGCCACTTATATACAAGTTAAGAAAGTTCAGTTGACTTTCTGATAGCTTCTATGCTTCCAGCTTTTGACGGAGACCAGCTTCAAGCGTGCTAACTTTAAAAGAGCAAATCTTCTCATAGGGCACATGATCTGGAAAAACCAGTGAGATTTTTGCCTCTCGTAAAATTGCAAAGTCATTTTTTTCAGGTATTTGAGGTTTGTAAAACTGTCTCTGTTTTAGACTAATGTTTGGGTGTTGATTAGGTCCCAATCCCAGAACATCCTGATAGTCTCCCCTTTCTTCATAATTTAGGTTATTTTCATCCACTTCGAATTCCCACAGTTTCACATGATTCCATGATGGAAGGAAATAACTGGAGAGAGGAGAAAGGGGCAAAATTCAAAGGAAAGCGTCTGTCTGGTGTAATTGAAGAGAATCATATCACACAGATAGCTCGTGACGTGCTCTTGGCTGTGGGTCTGTCCTTATACTTTCTTAGTGATTTATTCAAGGGGCTCTGCTTTGTTTCACTTGCAAACTATTTTAACATTGCTGTGGGTAAACAGAGTGTCACCAGATTTCCCGTCTTTCCTGGGTCGTTTTTCCTGGTTATATAAATGTTTGTCTTAATCCTACTTCTTCCTCTGCACTTTTCAAAATGTTTTTCTATGCTTCTAGTCTGCACAGGGTCAGTGTGCTAATTACCAAACGAGATGAAGATGAAAGAGACTTCGTGTTTGGGGCCAAATATCTAGGCTACAAGTCTTCAGGCAACATCATATTTTCAATAACATTCGTAGTTATCCAGCCAGGCACCCTTCACCCTCACATGTGGTTTCAAATTACTAACTGACAGCTCCAAATGCGCTCAGAGCAGAAAACTCCATATTACGGATCCAATAATGGCTGCTTCTGCTTTTGTGGTTTTCAGAAGTGGGGAAGACTGTAATCAGGTATGCTGATTTATTAGCATGTTTTCTTCAGCTCCAAACTTGTATATCAGGGGGAAAATTTTAAGTTAAATGTGAATGCTCCACAGTTTTCCCACCATCCGAACTCTGTTATATTTGGCAAATGATTTTCTGGAAGGGGAACAACACGTTAAGCTCTGGCCATGACATAGTTTGTGATAAGCTTAACTAAATTCAAGAAGGAGCAATCGATGCCAACTGTTCTTACACTCTTAGAAATTCTCATGCACACAGTGGGGAAAGCTCAAACAAAGCCTGAATATTTCAAAAGCAATTTGATACATATACTGTATTAATTAATCCATTAATTCTGAAGTGGTTTTTAAAATTACAAATGATCTTCTGATCATGTCCAGAGAGAACTTAGACTAAAATAGGAATGACTGACACAGGATAAAAATATACCACTAAGTTGGTTTATAAAAAAGATACTTCCTATTCAACTCCAAAATGAACAGAAAAATAGACCTTTTTTTTTTTTTTTTGCTATAAACTAACATAGCTGAAATAATCACAGACATTAATTTTTCTCTTTCTTTATGAGGACTTGCTTATATTTTCGTTAAGCCTTACCACCAGAACAGAATTTCTGTTTAAAGTGTTTAATGGTAGAGACTAAAAATTCTATTACCCCAAATCTAGCTGCTTCCACATTTTACTCAACTAAACATAGCATATCTTTTTACTAAGGGGAATAATTCTAGCTGCAAGGAGATGATCCATTCATGAGAAACCAGCCTACACATTCTATGGTGAGGCGGATGACTGAACTAAGGTTTCACACAAAATTAAAAGAGAAAATACCTAGAAACCTTTCAGAGCCATAGCAATGACATTTGAAATAACTTTAGAGTATCTTAGAGGCAAGGCCAAATATCAAGAGAATAGCACAGAGCAACCTACATAAATCAAATTATTCTTTTCATTTAGAACCATAGTCACAGTACTTGTTGTATAACAAAGAAACTTTTAAAATGTAGGTAAGTAGACAGATATCAATTCAGGTAGGACTTAAGAGATGTAAGAAAGGCCTTCGCTTGTCCTTTGGTTTGTCTCTAATGCCCAAACAGGATCTTTAGAGTGATATCAAAAGGCAGGCTGTTAAAACAAGTATGAAGACAGGATGCCTTTGAGAATCTGCTAAAATTATAAACTTATTTTCTGCAAAAATGATTATATGCACAATTTGGTAAACGTGCAGGAGGTTTTTGAGCTCTGCGAAACTCATCTACATAACCGTAATGACTTATGGACCCCATATTAAGAATTCCAGAATAAAGATATTTTTCCCCTCAAAGACACAAATGTCATTGAATGAAGTTAACTTCTTTCTGAATCACTGGCACTCATCAATTTATTCTCTTTCAAAAATTCTTATTCAGCACCTACCCTCACACAAAGAACTGTGCAAAATGCTATATACCCTTAGGTGATCTCAGTAGAGCCTCACCACTTAAGGATAGGTTTAGATAAAGGGCAGCATTTTGCTTTATACCATAGTATTATTGCAACCAAAGGACTTTGTTCTTTATTGTTGTTCTGTTCAAGTTTAACTTTTTAAGGAAAGATTTCTACAAGTTCATAAAGGATGTTAACATCTATTTATCTAATTCTGAGTAAAGTATCTGCAAAAACCTCACTGACTCAGTAGAGAGAGAATTATTATGAGTTACCCATTCCAGAACACAGGCTCAGACCTTATACAATATGGCTTCCGCTTATGCAATGGAACCAAAGGGCACAATCAAGAAGAGTACTCCAGAGCATCACTTAGATACCTTCCTTCCACTGCTGCGATAAAGGCAGGTTCAGACGGCTATGCC
This sequence comes from Rousettus aegyptiacus, assembly GCF_014176215.1. Lineage (NCBI taxonomy): Eukaryota > Metazoa > Chordata > Mammalia > Chiroptera > Pteropodidae > Rousettus > Rousettus aegyptiacus. The sequence goes on from NW_023416295.1 coordinate 147,999,451, forward strand.
CCTAAATGAAGGGACTGCAACAGCTTCCCAGTCCTAGTAGAGTGCAAAACACAATCCTAACACTTACCATTAAGGTCCTTTAGCTGAGATCCCCAAGACTCCTTCAGCTAATTCTACTACCTTGTCTTTGGACACTGAATCACAAGATAAAAAGGCATTTTCAGGTAGGCGAGTTTGAAGCCTGCCACCACCTATTTCTTCCTAGTTTTGTAACTACAGGTAAGGCAGTTAACATTTTTAAATCCAATTGGTTCCCTCTTATGAAGATTAAATGAGATTGTCTTCTAAAAGGTTTTGCCAGACAAAAAGAAATACTCTACAAAATGTTAATTCTTTTTCTTATCATACATTACCTGCCCTGATCTTCATGACCTCTGAAAGTCAGTGGGATCTGTTCCAGGAAAAGTAAAACTTGCTCGAAGTCACATGAACTAATAGTCGGGGAACCCCAACTGGAAATTAAGTTCCTCAATCCCTTGTCGGCAAACATGCTAATAAATACAGCATGGAGGCATATAAACACAGATCCAGGCAAAGTGTGCAAAACATTACTGATGCAATAATAAATTAGAGCTGGTCTTTGTTTTCAGGATAGAACAGAGTGCTATGAGAGAAGTCTTCAATATGTACATGTTTATGGACATGATGAAATTTTTCAGCAGTAAAAACAAATGTAGGGGTCTTCAGGGGAAAGCACATGGGGGGTTAGGCCAGCAATAGTTCTTTACAAAAACTGACACTTGACCCAAGTATCAAGGTGTGGTGAAAAAATGTAAAGTTAGAACATCGGGATAGAATTAGTCCATCATTTATAAGCAATGAGACTTTGAATAAATTCCTTAATGTTCTTTAAAATACAGTTTTTCTCACGTGAAAAATGGGAGTAACAATATCCACCTCCTAAGAGTGCACAGTAATTTCCCAGACAGAGGAAAGGGAGAAAACATGTAACAAACAGAAGGAACTCCATGAACAAAGAAACTCAATGTAAAATGTTTATAAAATGGTTCGTCTCATTCATACAATCACATAATTATAAAATATCAGAGCTGAAAGAAATAGAGATATCAGTAAATCCAAAGCATTCATCTTACGGATGAAGAAAATGAACCTCTGAATGGTGAAATGACAAGGGGATCTAGTTTCAGAGCCAGAACCAGCACCTAGGTTTTCTGACTCACCACTAAATCTCTATCTCACCCCTCATCTCTAAGAAAGATTTCTCCTAACCAAGAGCTGTCACAGAAATAATAGAAAATCCATAACTTCTCTCAACAGCTTGTCTCATAGTTCTGAAATTCTTACTTATTGAATCCAACCAACTGCAGATCCAACCAGTACTGTCTGCAGGGAAAACGAGTACAATTAGCATCTCTCTTGCCAAAGAAGAAAAGGAATTTTACTCTGGTACATGTAATTTATTGCTAAGAAAGAAGAAATAATTTAGTCCTCATTTCTATAACATCTTTTCTTTGGATTTGGAGATGTCATCCATAATAGATATGTAAAGGGTAAATGATTTAAGAATAGAATTTCATAAATAATAATGCTTCATACAAAGCTCATTCTTTCCATTGACAAAATAACTCCCTAGGGCAGAAGTTATATTTTTCTGCACAGCATGAATGAACGAACTGAAACACACTCCCCTTTTCAATAACAACTCACAAAAGGAAGTAAGGAATAGCAGAATCTTTGGGAGATATGTAGAATTTTTTTCTCAGAGGTCCTCAGATTATTCTGATATTCTCCTGGCTTCCTCTTGACATTCCTCCCACAGCCTAAGCCATTTTTCATATTTCTGGGACTGAGGTGAACAAAGAGAATGTCTCCACCTGGAAAGTAAGTTGGATAGAGAGAGAGATTTCCATCCTTTTTCAGCTGTATCGTTGAGACCTTGCTCAATAGTTCCCTTGCTAAAGCTTTACAGACTCATTCCCCAAGCAGAATTAGTTACTGTCCCTTGCGATCTCATGGCATTTTCATTCACCCCTTTACAGCCCTTAGCCACACTTCTGTTATGATAATTACTCTGATCTCTCTGCTACTCATAGATATGTATGAGACTTTATGCTGCTCTGTAAACCAAGTAACAGTCTGGCACAGAGTAGGAACTCAAATAAGAACATATTTGAATATAATCACCCATTGAATGAATTACTTAGGGTGTATAGGGAACAATATATTAATACAGAATAATTTCCGTGAATTGTTTTGAGGACAGAGGAGATGATCTATGTAAAAGAACTGTAAGTTCTTTGGGGAAAAGTGACTGTAAAACTACAAGGCATTATTCTCCTTTATTGTATGGGAAATCACTACAGTGCTTTCCTTAAATGGCACTTAGTGGCCTGGAAAGCTAATGTCTCTCATTAAATGCCTGACTCCCAGAGAGTCACTTATGTAACTGGAAGCACTTGAGTGAATTCATTGCATGAAGTCATTTTGTTTTAAAAAGTGCTGCACACAAGAATTTTTTTATCTTACCTAGCTCATTATTTGCAACCTCAGGGAAAAGATTAAAAAAAAAAAATTAAATGTTGAAAACACATGGTAGAAAAATGAGAAGAAAAATAAAGCTAAAAAAATGTTTAAAAAGTAGGGTGGGAGTGGGGTAATACCCAAATCAAGCTGATTAAATAACCGCAGCGAAGGGAGAAGGAATTGCAAGATGATGTCAACAAAGAAAGCAGGATGATGTAGATACGAGAGTTTAAATTTCATTTCACATGATTTTTTAAGTCAGATTTGGTAAAACAATTGCTGGCTTTTATGTCCTATGGTTATTTTACTTCTTTAGGGTTGAATTGAATGGAAATAGCAATTCATTTCGTGGCCTACTGATATTTATTTTCTTAAATCTTTTAAAATTGTGTTGCGCAAAAATAAATAGCAAGCACAATTCCCTTAACTATTAGTGGAGATTTAAATCCAAAAACCCATTCTTCAGACTATCAAATGTAGTCATTGACTTCACAAGTTATTAAAAAGATTTTAGTGTCTATCTGTAAAATGACCACCACTCTCAGGGAAAAAAAAAAAAAAATCCAACCTGTTAATCAAGTCACACTCAAACGTATTCATTTATCACTAAATGCGTTGGTTCCAAATTGACTCTCAAGGTTTTATTAATTCCTAATGCACATTTTGAGAGGTTCAGGCTGAATTATAAACAGTTAAGCTCTGTACTCATATATTAATTCTTTATTAAAGGGATACCTGGCAGTGTCCCAACGTTATCAATGACTTCCAAACACATATTTCCAGTAGGCACGTACTAAGCCCCTGTCATATACAATGGGGATAGGAGCTGCTATAAGTAGGTATAAAACTTGATTTTTGCCTCCAGGAGTTTCTGTGCTTTATACACCTTAATAAGAGAAGTGGCAAGGAGACTCAAAATGCTTACAACTACTTAGGGCAAATCTGTTTGCCCTAAGAAGGCACCTTTCATTTTATGTTAACATATTTAAGATATACTCAGCCTTCCCACTGAAGACACTATTAATTTGTTTTTTTTCTCTTTTTCAGTTTGGTGACTGTCATATGAATATGATTCCAGTGACCTTTGGCATACAAATTTCTACATGGAATGAAAGACACAACAGAGAACTGAGTATTGATATAAATATTTTCAGGCCAAAGAACATCTGTCATATGTTCTACTGGCTGGAGAAAGATATTTTGTCTTTCAAGGTCTAGATTTTTATACTTAATTGAATAAACATTGTGCCACACCCACCATGTGCCCAATATATTAAGCACTGTAGATATAAAAATGAAAAAAATATGTTCTCTGCCCTCAAAAAAACAAAGTCTTCAGAGGGCTTATAAATAATAATAGTCTAGAGAAGTTTGCAAAGACCAAACTTCACATACTTTTGTACTTTTCTTCTTTTTCAGAGAATGGCCCCATCATCTGCCCGGTATTCTAAGGATCATTATACTCTTATCCTCTCCTTCATTCCAAATGATTAAATGGAACAAAAGCCCCATTGATTCCACCTTCTAAATTCCTCCCAGAGAAGGAAAAAAGCTAAAGAAGTTCATCATCAGCAAAGTAGTATTACAAGAAATGTTAAAGGACTTCTTTAAGAAGAAAAAGATCAAAAATATAAATAATTAAATGGTAATAACTATGTACCTATCTGCAATTACTTTAAATGTAAATGGGTCAAATGCTCCAATCAAAAGACATAGGGCGGCTGAATAGGATAAGAAAATAAGACCCTTACATATGCTGCTTGTAAGAGACTCCCTTCAGACAGAAACACGCACACGAAGTATAAGTAAAGAGATGGAAAAAAATATTTCATAAAAACTGAAACAAACAAACAAACAAAAAGTTTGGGTAGCAATACTTACAACAAATAAAATGGACTTTAAAACAAAGGCTATATCAAGAGACAAAGACCCAGCAATTCCATTTCTGGGTATTTATCTGAAGAGACTCCAAACACTAATTCAAAAACACATATACATCCATACGTTCACTGCAGCATTATTTACAATAGCCAAGATATGGAAGGAACCCAAGTGTCCATCAATAGATGAATGGATAAAGAAGTGGTATATATATACACTGGAATATTACTTGGACATAAAAAAGAATGAAATCTTTTTTATTTATCTGCGATAACATGGATAGACCTAGAGGGTATTATGCTAAGTGAAATAAGTCAAACAGAAAAAGACAAATACCATATTATTTCACTTATATGTGAAATCTTAAAAAAAAAATAACTGAACAAATAAAACAAAAACAAACTCATAGATACAGAGAACATTTTGATGGTTTCCAAATGGGAGGTGGGTAAAAGGGATAGATGAAAAGGGAAAAGGATTAAGAAGTATAAGTTAGTAATTACTTAACAGTCGTGGGGATGTAAAGTACAGCATAGTGAATATGTCAATAATACCATAATAACTATGTATGGTATCAGACTGGGTACTAGATTTATCAGGGTGATCAATCTATAAGTTACATAAATGTCTAATCATTATGTTGTATACCTGACACTAATATAATATTGTATGCCAACTGTAATTTAAAAATTAAAAAATTATTATAAAAAAATAAATAGAATAAATAAATGAATAAATTTTTCTCAGATCAATTCCTATTACCACTGCCCTATCTCAGATCTACTTCTCTTTCTAGCTGGAATGCTTCTGTTACCTTCTTTCTGCTTTTCTCAAGGTTTGCTAGAAGTTTTAGCCACGAGCCTGTACAATGAGTAGCATAGAGGGACTATTTAGTTTTAAATAGTTAGTAGTATTTAGTTTTAAAATCTTTTATAAATGTGCTATCAATAATTTAAAATACAGATTATTTCTGTAGATCTGAAATGTCAATATAAAGGGAGAGAAGTTGCATAATTTATTAATATTTTAAGAAATAGGTTTCCTTCTCAAATGACTTAAATCTCCTAAATGAATGGAGGGGAGAATCATTTTTAGATATTCTAGCCTTTGTAGATCATAGATCTTTTGGGTTTGGGTATATTCCAGGGAGAAGCAAGGAGATATAGGGGTGTGTAAGTGCCTGGAGTGCTGAGAGAACTGTAGGAGGCTCGGTGTGGTTGAAGGGGGTGGTGAGTGTTGCAATAAAATACATCTCAACAAATTACTAAAGGTTGAGTACGATACAAGACAGAAAAAAACTGAATGACATTAATGGACTAAACAATGGATTCTCTTCCCAGGATATCTGAAAGTGCATTTCAGTTTAATTTAAAATCAGGAGCATATTTTCCACTTTAATATTAATATTTAAGAAATGAATCTACAGAAGCAATTGTAAGGTAATAGAAAATATATGTGAAACATCAGGGGCATCACAGACTACAGTGTCACTAAGAATATCTGAGAGATGTCGGGGTATTGCAACTTGGAACACCTCTACATATGAGTTTATGGGTAAATGACTAAACCACGATGCTGCCAGAGAGAACTTAGTGCTCTAGACATGAGCTCGAATAATGGTGAGTTCAGCGACAAATCTTTAGAAACGATATGATGCCAGACCCTCAAGCCTGCAGGTGATTTTTTTGAGTTCTGCTTTCTTCTTTCCCCTGCCCAAGAATCTAAGAGCCAGAGCACTGTGTCTGAATATAAGTAATTTGTTATTATTTATTCTCTATGTTATTTATCCATTTCTTGAATGTGAATACCTCCTTTTCTCTATTTCTCTATTTGAACACTGAGAATAAGAACTGTACTATATGAGTCAACACTCACAAGATATACTGAAATCAATATTTGCAAGATATATATTAGAACTGTGGAGAGTTATAATTTCTCACCAGAAAATGACCTCCAAAGTCTCTTTTGAATCCTGAAATGCTATGACTTGCTCCATTTGCTATATAGCCATCATAACCAAGGGGCTAAGGTCAAGCCTTGCAATAGCAGGAAGTACTTGTCTAAGTCAGACACTTAAATGGTGGGAAAAGAATGTGATCTCATCATCCTACAGTAACAGTCAATAAAATTCAAATTATGTCTTACGAGTTGATAATAAAAATGAAAAAAAAAATAGTTTTAAAACTCAAAACAGAATTGGGACAGGGCAGGGGAAACCTTTTTAGGAAACGGTCAACCCTAACTTTCAAGGAACCATTAAAAAAAGGAGTGAAACAAGTTTTGGGGTTTTTTTTTTTTGGTTTTTTGTTTCCAATGAAATTAAATAGTCACATTTCCTCCAAATCAGGAACAGATTTGAGCAGTCACAAACTACCAGGATGAGTGGGCTACCTAAATTACCTAACTGGATGAGAGTCATTTACTTGTAGTAATTGATATTGCTTTAACTCTACTTAATTCTCCAACCAAAACAAATCAATCCACAAAACTGTTTGGTGGTCTTAAATGATTATAGTATTGTTTGCCTTTAACACACTGTTTCTTCAGCATTTGAAAATGTTAGTAGAGATATTCTTCATTTTTAGGTACTTTTCTTTTTTTACCATATAAATACTCTACGCCAGATAACATAAAAAATGAAATTAAAAAAAGGTAAATTTAATGCAGCATTGAAAATATACAAAATATATTTTTACACCTTGAATATTCTAAATTAAATCAATAGCAACAGAGTTGGAAAGAAAAAAATATTATAACAAAATTCCAAAGCAGTGACCCACAAGAATCCACAAAAAAAATACTACTTGAGCTAATAGACAAATTCGACAAAATTTGGGGGTATGAGATCAATGAACAAAAAAGCTGAGTTTCTCTACAGTGAGCAATCTGAAGAAGAAATTAAGAAAACAAGTCTATTCACAAAATATAATGATTATGAAGACAAGTTTTGAAGACAGACTGCTTGAGTTTAAAGCTCAACTGCTACTATTAATGGGGGGAGTGGGAGCCCTTGCAAATTTCTTAATCATTCTGTGTTTCATCTGTAAAAATGGAAAGAAATCACAACCTGCTTCATAGGGTTGTTATTTTGAAAATAAATCAGTTTATCCATGTAAACTGCTTAAAACAGTCAAGTGATACATAGCAAGCTCTTAATAAATGTCAGAGATATAAGAGAATTTTAACAATAAAAAAGCACAAAGTATAGAATTAGAAAGCCCCAAAGTCTACATTATTCATCAATGCTTTTGGAGTTGAATTTATGTATTTGGAGGAATTTGTTTTGTTTTCATTATGTGGCTGTACAGCTTCACACTCTGAGGCAGGTGAGAGACCACAGTGAAGACTGGCCTCAGTGTAGATTATCATGCAAAAACCACTATAGTCTCTACGAAACACTCTATTGAGCAACTAGTCTTTTCTGAAACTTGCCTTTATCTCATCATCTCCACATCTAATGCTCCCTACTCTCATGAGTCTGGTTCAAGTATTGGTCTCTCACCTGAATTATTGCCACATCTTCCGAACTTGTCTCCCTTCCTTCAATCTCATAATCTTAAAATCTTCCCTCTACATGTCCACCAGGGATTATCTCTCTGGCCACACCAACTCCCTGCTTAAATGTGTCAAAGACTTTCCCACAGTGTCCCAAGGCTTCTATTCTAGATCTCTGCTTTCTGCTCAGCGTTATCCATCATACCATCAATTGATTTTCAAGAAACTGCTTACAGTAAATTGTGCTTTTCTCACTGATCCTCCTTCCATTACCTTGGTTCATTCTGTCTTCTCTTCCGAGGAGTACTCTTTCCCATACTGATTCCCTTTAGTGCGCCAACACCTAATCATTCCTGAAGATTTATATCAGGGGCCACCTTTTTCAGAACCACTGACTTAAACTCACACTCTCCCAAAATGACTCTCTCAGGATTTTGTATAACACCCTCCAAATATCTCCCCACCAGAATGTCATTTCCTTGGAAACAGAACTTGCTTATTTGTATTTATATCTTCCATGTCCTACATAGTGTTTTCCACAAGGTAAAAAAAATCAATCATTCTGATTCACCATGATATCTCCAGCACCTAGCATGAGGCCAGACATACAGTAGACAATAAATATTGAAAGGAGGGGTGGGGAGGAGAAAGAAAAGAATGTTGGTTAAGAGGCTAGTGTTAACAGTCATAGAGTCCTGGGCTATGCAGATAGAGCAAGCAGAAGGGACCTTGAAAGAACCAGTGTGCCAGCCACATTGACTAAAATACAAAAGGACAACTGTTTAAAATCTGTCCAGTGACAATACTCTGTCATTTTCCATAAGACATTGGGTATATACTTCTTGGTATTCTCACCCATAAAATTAAGATATTACTACCTATCCATTATTTTTTAACATTAAGAGACAAAACACCTAGGACAGAATCTGGTATATATTTCCTAATAAATGGTAGCTATTAATTTTAGAAATATAATATCATTTGTCGAATAGATCAGTATAATCACATAGATGATATATGGCTAGAGACATAGGATGGGTGTACAGATGGATAGGTGAATAGGTGGGTGGGTAGGTGGATGGATTGATGGATGGATGGATGGATGGATGGATGGATGGATGGATGGATGGACGGACGGACAGATAGATCCACAGAACTTCAGGAAATATCTAATGTGATCTCTTACCCTCATAGTTAGGTTATCTTCACCAACATTACTCCCTTGCAATATGCCAACACTTAAAAAATTCTATTTCTCATCCACGATTTATTTAAACAAATATTCATTGTTTGGTCAGTACCCTCAGAATATGACTCTGGTTTCCTCATCATTTATTTAAAATGTGGTGACTCAAAGTAGCTGTGATATTTTAATTAAGGCTTTTTTACTAAGCAATTAAGATGGTCACAGGGATGGGGAGTATGGCACAGGGAATGCAGTTAGCATTAACATGTTGGCTAGGTGGAAGGCCAGGAGAGGGAGGGAGCAATCAGAGGGATCATTTTTATAAACTATATTGATGTCTAACCAATGTGTTGTATATTTGAAGCTAATTAAAATAAATGAATTTTAAATAAATAAATAAATTACATTTTCTTTACACTGAAAAATCAAGTTTCTCTTTACCATAATATAATTATACTATAAATTAAACACATGTTGAAATGGACTCTTCAGATGCATTTCTTTTACCCCTATGTCTGAAAAATACTACCTTGGTGCTTAATGCTTTGGATGTTTTTGTTTTGTTTTTCCACAGAGCACCTTGCCTTGGTTTTAAATAATCATTTTCCATATTATCACAATTATTTTGAATTTCAAATATTAATCATATTAAATAATTTTCATGGTGAAAAATTTATTTGAAAAAAAATCACCTTGATCTCTTTTGCTCAGATAGCTGATTTAAAAGAACATGTTCTAAGCCAAGCTCTGTGAGCCACCACTTGAAACATCTTAGGCTTTTTATGAATAAACCACTGTTGAGAATGCTATGAATATAGCATGTAAGCCACTAGGTCACCCACCTATAGCCACAGGGGTATAAAAAGACCTGAGGTATATCCTACACCTGATACTTGAAAGTTTTATCACCTTAAGAAGAGTAACTTTATATAGTAGTCATTAGCCTCTTTCCCTGTAAAATACCTTCATTTCAAGATAATAGTGAGGAATAAAAAGATTGTATATAAAAGAAAATGCACACATGGAATGAGCTCAACAAATCTTTACTGAACATCAATCTAGTATAGGTGAAACTGTATTTTCCCAGTATTTCAATAAAAACAAAGATATATAACATGAGAAAGTTATTAAATAGTTATTCCCATGCTTTTCTGGTGTTGGGGCAAGAAATGCACATCATAGTAGTATCAAATTTGCACTTTCTTTTGATCATTCCTATTACCCGATAAACATGTGTAATAACTCCCATGTTCCTCCATCTATTTCCTCACTTCTATTAAACAAAACTTCTCAAAAGAGTTCACAAGATTGCTATCATTCCTGCCATCTCTGTGCTTAAATAATTGTGTCTAGAAGAAAGGCTAGAGAAGCAAACAGACAGCTACACTACAACATGATAAATGATCAACAGAAGTATGCACAGTGTAACAAGGAAGCATAAAGGAGGGAGGGCTTCAAGCCCATCCACAGCGGAGGGCAGAGAAAGCTTCCTAGAAGAGATGCTACTTCAATTAAGTCATGAAGGACTCAGGGAAATGTATCCAGGTATTCCAAGAAAATGCTGCAAATGTAAAAGCCTAAAGATGAGAAGAAATGATTAGTTCAGAGAATTAATATTAATTCAAGTAATATGTCATAACTAAAGAGTTGGGTGTTTGGAGGTGGCAAGTCTAGAGAGGTAACCTAATAATACCCTATTATATAACCCATATCACACCTCACCATAATCACTTAGCTACTTACTCTCAGTCTTTCTCATTCGGCCAAAAGCTCCATGGAGTCAGGGACAGGGTTATTTTGTTCCTTCCTGCATGTGTAACTTTTGTATAAAACAGAGTTGGTGCTCGAAAGTCATTTTTTGACACTTAGGTGGCTTTGCTGCCATTCATAGTAGCTTCACTTTCACCAGCCAATAAAGATTCACGGAACCATTCATACGAAAGTTTTGAATAATCATATTTAAGAAAGATCACACTGGCAGCAGTACTGCAAATAAAGAGGAGGGCTAGCATAGATGAAGAGATAATAAATAGTACCCACACAGCATTTTATTTCTTTTCAGAATATCTAATTCACCAAATATCGCAGATTTACAAATAATGTCACATAACTGGAACATTTTTATTTTTATTTTATTTTGAAAATAAGATTTTAATCCTAGCTTATTTTATTTTAATACTTGAAATGGAAGATTTAGGAAATGTAGAATCAGATCAAAATCCTGAAGACTTCTGTTGCCTTCATTTATTCTTTCCTATAGATTTTCATGAGTTTTCTTCTAATTATTTTTAATTTTTAAGTTAAATTCTTAGTTCATTTTATTTCTTTAGAGCATTTTATATAAAATGGTCAAGGACTTTGTGGTTGGTAGGCTTCTACAACTTTTAAAATTACATATAAATTCATGGGGAAAAAAGAATTATAGCCATGCAAACAGACATACAAGCCAATGAAACAGAATACAAAGGTCAAAAACAGCATCTCAAATCAGTGAGGGGAAGAGCATTTAAAAATACATGGTGCTATGACAATGAATTATCAAATCTGGAAAAAAATTAAGTGGGATTCAAGGGATTCATAAATTCAAATATAAAAAATAAAACCATAAAATTATTAAAAGAAAAAGCAGACATATTTCTCTATTGACTTTGGACAGTGAAGGCCTTTCTGACCAGCAATTAAAATACACAAGCCAAAAAAAAAAAAGATTGACAAATTTATTATAGAAAAAATAAATATTTTTACTAGATACTTTTAGTAAAGACAAAAAAAAATAAGTAGCAAATGCATTTCCTTCTACCTGGCAATCTCAATTCTAGAAACTTATCCTACAGATAAACTTCCCACATGTTAGACAACATAGGCCAATGTTATTCACTACAGTATTATTTGTAGCAGAAAATAAGAAGGGGGCAGAGGAATGATGCAAATGTGTATCTATCTATATAAGACTGTTTACATAAACAACAATATATCCATTTATCTCTAGATACTGATACAGAAAGATGTCTATGATAAATTAAGTTTAAAAAAAGAGCAAGCGCATAAGAAAAGGATAAATAACAACCTCTATTAATCTTTATTTGTATTTATATATTCCAAAGACCCATGAGAAACTACTAAAAGAAGATGGGACTACATCAAACTAAAAAATTTATGCACAGCAAAGGAAACACAACAAAAAGACAACCTACGGAATGGGGGAAGATATTCGCTTATGATACATCTGGTAAGAGGTTAATACTCATAATGTATAAAGAAAGAACTCATACAACTCAACTACAAAAAAAAAAAATCCAATTTCAAAATGGGCTGAAGACCTGAATATATATTTCTCCAAAGAGGAAATACATATGATCAACAGATATATGAAAAGATGCTCAAGATCACTAATCATCAGAGATATGCAAATTAAAACCACAATAAGAAATCACCTCACACCTGTCATAATGACCATCATCAACAATTCAAAGAACAAGTACTGGCAAAGATGTGGAGCAAAGGGAACCCTCATACACTGTTGGTGAGATTGCAAATTGGTAGAGCCTCTATGGGAAACAGTTTGGAGGGTCCTCAAAAAATTAAAAATGGATATATCTTTTGACCCAGCAACTGCACTACTGGGTATTTATCCAAAGAAAACCAAAATAATAATTGGTAAAGATCTATGAGCCCCTATGTTCATGGAAGCTCTATTCACAATTGCCAAAATATGGAAGCAACCTAAATGCCCATTAACAGACGATTGTATGAAGAAGTTATGGTTCATATATACAATGAAAAATTACTCAGCCTTTAAAAAAGATGAAATCCTACTATTTGCAATGACATGGATGGACCTAGAGGTTATTCTGCTGAGTGAAATAAATCAGACAAAGATAAATACCACATGATTTCGCAGATATGTGGAATCGAAGGAAGAAAAAGAGCTAATTGAAGACAGACTCACAAATATAAAGGACAATTTGGCGCCAGACATAGGAGAGAGAGGTTGGGGGACTGGAAGAAAGCAGTGAAGGGCTGCAGGAGTACAAATTAGTAGTTGATAGGTGGTCGCAGGGATGGAGAGCACACCACAGGAAACGCAGTCAGCAGTAATGTAATGGCCATGTGTAGAGCCAGAGGGAAGATAGAGTAATCAGGAAAATTGTTTCATAAACTATATAAACGTCTAACCAATGCACTATGCACTTGAAACTAATAGTAACAATGGAGGAGGAGGAAGAGGAGAAGATGGGGCAAGTGTGTGTAAATGAAGTGGTCAAAAACAAGTAAGAGGGAGACTTCTCACTGATACCATTTTAATTACTCATTTTTAACCATGTTGAATATATTACCTACTCGAAAAGTTTAAAGCCTAAAGTGTCAATGGTAAATAAACTTATTACCAAATTTCAAAAACCAAAAATAAGAAGAATTGGCATAAAAAGGGAGAACTAAGAACTCTTAAAAATAATGGTATAGGTGAAAGTCCAGTGGTAGATTTTGTATTTCATGCTCTTCTGATGTCTCCCTATGACATGACCGTTTTCACAATGGTAGGTTCCTTGCGAGTATATTCCATATCATTTCACCTGACCAGCAAAGAGAGTAATGAAAATTAGGGGCTTTTAACATAAGGAGAGAAGAATCTTAAAAACCTATATGAGCGTATTGTTTTCACACCTAATAATTCACCTAAGCACAATAGTGTAGTATTTTCCTTGATATTTTCTTTTTAAAAATATACATCAGGATTATTTACATCATATCTATAGAGCAATGCTAAACTTCATAAAAGTACCAAAAAGAACCAGAAGAAATAGTCTTAAACCAAGAACAGTCTGGAAAATAGACTGGAACTGTAGTCATTTCAAGAACAGATGCACACAATCAATTTCAACATATTAATGTGTCAAAAATGGATAAGATGGAGAATGCTTTCTCCCTTGGGAAAACTATTCCCGCCAAACCACCTCAACTGATGGCAATGCATACACCAAGTCTGCCAGCACCGCCAAACCACCTCAACTGATGGCAATGCATACACCAAGTCTGCCAGCACTAAGAAATGAAAGACAAACACAGGAGACATTCAAAAGCAATTAAGCATTTGGGAAAAGTAAGGAGGAATGAATGAGTTGATTCTGACCAAATTTAAAATGCTGAAGTAAGTAGAGAAATTTGAAATAAACTAAGAGAAAACAGAAAACATCACATATCAGAAAGGTTATATTGAAGGCACTTTAAGATATAGAATATTTACCAAAATTCTTATCCAGATCACAAAGGACAAAATCATACTGTATTTTCAAATATACAACATTGTTTCATTAATATAGATCCCTATTTCATAGAAGAAAAACTTGGCTTAAAGAAGTGAAGTAGATTGCCTAGAATGAGCCAAACCAACAGTGGACCCAGGATTTCTGGAACCTACACTCTTGACCACTAAAAACATCCAAAAAGTGTCAGACAGCCAACGTAGAAGAAAACCATAAACACAAGTTCAAAAATAAACCAAAACAAAATTAACAATTTGAGGGGCATTTTTCAGGTGTTCAGTGTTTCCCCATGTCATAGGAGCACATGTAGATTCTCACCCTTTCATACAACAGAAGAACTTTTTAAAAGCAATAACAGAAGTTAATGCTTCTTGATGATTTCCTAAGTGCCAAAGCTCTTTGCCTGTGTTATTTCATTCTCCCCTCTCAGGAATGTGTGGTGGTTAGTGCCATTATCACTCCGATTTTAAGATAAGGACATTGGAACCTGGAAAAGTTAAGCAATCTAACCTTCTCACTCAACTACCAAGTGGCAAAGCCAAAATCAGAACCCATGTTTACCTTAGAGGCCACATAAAGCCTGAGGGCGTGACGTTAAACCCTGGGGATAGACTGGCACTACCACCTCTGATCTGAGCCACCACAGGTCACTTACTAAACCTTTCTGTGCCTGTGCTTCGGTTAACTCATCTGCAACATGAGAACGGTATTAGTACTTATTTCATGGTATTCTTGTAAGAATTAAATGAATTGATATAAGTACTTAAGAGCATATCTGTGCATAACAGCCTACATAAGAAAAAAATCTTAGCTTTATGAAGATGATAATGATTATTACTATTATCTTTAGTGCTCTAGCTGTCTTCCAGCACTGCAAAATAATAAAGGCTCATGAGATTTCCCTGAACCATTAGGAAAAGTTTAATTTACCTTCAATAAGATTAGCCAAAAAGAAAGTCTACAGTATATTTCAGAAATTTTCTACTAGAAATATTTTTGTGCCTAATGGAATAGTTAATTATCCCAAAAAGTCATTGTAATGAACAATGAGATTAGATAACTAAGCTGTCATTGTTTGTGAGAACATTGACTCATAATAGCAAGGACCATGTGCCAACATTTGATTACATTTTCTTTTCCTTCATATTTTTGATTACCAAAGATTTATAATTTATGTTAATTATTCTAAAAAAGAAAACCAAAACCATAATGCAACCATATCTGAACATTCGAATTCTTTTAGAACGCTTTGCTCTTCCTATTAAAACAAAAATCTTGCCATGCTAATCTGAAAAGTAACATACAATTCAGTCATGCTCCACATTACATTTCAGTCAATTACAAACTATGTATACAATGGTGGTCCCATAAGATTATATTGAAGTTGAACACTTCCTATCACCTAGTGACACTGCAGCCATTGTGATGGAGTAATGCAACATATTATTCACATGTTCATGACGATACTGGTATAAACAAACCTACTGCACCACCAGTCATATAAAAGTATAGCACATAAAATTATGTACAGTACATAATGCTTGATAATGATAATAAACTACTATGTTACTGGTTTATGGATCTACTATACTATACATTTCATTGTTATTTTAGAGGTTCTCATTCTACTTACAAAAAAATAATTGGCTTTCAAACTGTAAGCCCTGCTATGCCGGGACTAGCCTCATACACTTCATGTTTACCATATCTCTTGACTGCATCAGATTCTTTTGAGTTTGACTTACTATCCTGTTATTTTGTACAGTAACATGCTATACAGGCTTGCACCCTAGGCTCAATAGGCTATACTATATAGCTTATGTGTGCAGTAGGCTATACCATTTAGGTTTGTGTAAGTGCACCCTATGATATTCATACAAGAATTAAATAGCCTAACAATGCAATTCTCAGAACTCTCCTCATCATTAAGTGGTGCGTGACCATAGCAATCTAAGATTTCATCGATACTGAGTTTAGAGGTAGAAAAAATTGTTGCCCCTCAAATGTTTCAGTTTGTAGTTCCAAAGTGCGCAACACTACCTTATGTAAGTTCTAAAAAAAAAAAAAAAAAAAAAAAAAGTATTTATTTATCTTGGGGATGACAATATTTTTAGAGAAATACATCACATTTTTATACAAGCATTATACCAAAAAATACTTTTCTCTAAATTTAGAGACACATTAGAAATAAGTAGATTTTACTAAAATTCGAACTGGTCCAATTTCACAGCTGGGCCATTTCTTCACTTTTACATAATGTTTTTTTAATTATTAACTGCTTGTCTAACTTTGGACGTCACTTACATCCTCTGTGGATAAAAATGTTTTCTTATTTCCTGTTCACTACGTGTTAGATGTACTTTGTCTGTTTCACCACACTGGAAAATTAAATTAGAACACATATTTTCAGAGAATGCAGAGACCACAAAGCAATGAGAGAAGGGAGAATCACTCATATTGCCATTAAATGAAGAAGAAAAATTAATTTGCTAAAGACATACACTTCCGTAGAAAAAAAATTCGAAGCCTATTATTTGACCGTTTTCAACTAAACTCATAGGAGGGAGGAAAAATTTTTTTTAATTTACCCAGTAGGAGAAAGACAGAGGAAACTATTTTAAGTCTATGTCTTAGTAATTTCTTGTGACAATAATGTTCTTACACTTTAAAACATGGAAAGGGGATACATGAGAAAAGTATGTGTGTGAGCCAATGATAAACTTTACTAATTGAATAAGGAAGCTTTTCAGTGTGGCATGCATTGCCTTATGTTATATTTAAGGTTTCTTACCCATTCTGTGTCTTCTGCTAGTACCCTTCCTACTTCTGCTAGTAACCTTCCTAGCAATGAGAGGACAATCACAAATTTTGGACATGAGCAACCACAGAATGGCCAAGATACCTAAAATAGAACACAAAGCAATACATACAACATTGAAAGGCTTCCTCATTCAATTAGCAAACTACATTATTGCAAGGAAGGGTGCTGACATAAGACTGAAAAAATCGAAAAGACAAATAAATAGAACTAAAAATTTTATAACATTAAAAGTCTGAAAGTCTGCATTAGATAATACTAAAAGGGTTTTCTTCAAGGCTATTCAGCAAGTAGTGTATACCTACAATGTGCTCTGTGCTAGGCTATTAAGCTGCATAATATTCTTTAGTACATTCACAAGTACATATTTTGTCTTCCCAAAGAAACGAGAGTTGAGGAGAGCAAAATTTGCTCAAGTAACAGTAAGTTGATTAGCCAAGGTGGAGCTCATGTTCAATGGCATTGTTAAAATTGAAAACCATACTGGAATCTGAGTAGATCTGGGTTCAAGTCCCACTCTAACACTGGCTGTATAATTCTAAGCAAGTCACTTAATAGCTCTAGGCCTCAGATTCCTCATGCGAAAAAAGGGGCAAGAATATCTACTATCATGATATCTATTTTATAAGATTATTGTGAAAGTTAAATTAGACAATATATGATTTAGCACTCTGCCTGGCATGTGGTAGTTGTTCAATTAAATATATTGTTACACTAGAGAATAATAGGAAAGTGATTGGATTAGTAGTTTGGGATTCTAGCTACAAGGAGGAAGAGCTAAAAAGAAATATGCAAAGATGCTCGATATCTCCAGTAATCAAAGAAATGCTTATTACAATAACAGCAAGATAACATATTTAGCCAATCAGATTTTAAAAAAATGGATGCCATTCACTGTTTAATAAAATGTAAGGAAATGGGCATTTTCTTGCGTTATGAATATGTGTGTAGAGTAATACAATCTTTTAGACGGACAAATTGACAGCAATGCATATGCACTTTAACCCAGCAATTATACCACAGAAATCCTAATTTATGTGTACGAAAATATTTCTACCGCCTTAGTCCTAGCTCCCATCATCTAAACTATTGGAATAGACTTCTGTATTAGTCAATGTTGCTGAAATAACAAACAACCCCAATATCTAAATAGCTTACAATGACAGACATACTCCTTATCATGGTATATATGAGATGAAAGCTGCTATAGGCTATGGCTATTCTTCATGGGCCTTTTCATTCCAGCATAGAAGAGGACTTCCCGTCTGCTATTCTCATGATAGAAGAACCAAGGGGCTGAGCTGAATCTTGCAATCTGATTTAGGGATTTTGATAGGTCATGTCTGCACACAGTCCACTGAACCAAAGCCAGGTAGATGGATAGTAAGGGGGAGTGACAGGATAGCGATACTCTTCCTACACTGCATATCAAATGGCAACAAAATGGGAATGGATAACCTCTTTTGGGGAAGGAAGGGAGTAACTATAACTCACAACCCCTAACTGGTCTGCTTGATTCCACACCGCAGCTAGAGTGATCCAATTAAAACAGAAGTCTGATTGTGTCACTCCTCTACTCAAAACCCTATAACAGCTACAAAACTCACTCAGAGTAAAAACCAGTCTTCACCACAGCCTTATATGACTTCTATGGTTTGACTTCCCTCCCCAATCCCACTACCTCTCTGATCACTCTTCCCCTCAAAGTTCCTGTTTAGCTGTACTTGCTACCCACCTGCCTCAGGGCCTTTGTGTGTACTAAGCTCGCTGCCTGAACCACTCTACATCCAAATATGTCCTGGGCTCAGCATCTCAATTCCTTTAGGTCTCATTCTAATGGCAATTTAGGAGTAGATAATTGGTGGTTACACGAATCAATAAATGTGCTAAAACTGCATAGAAATATGCATATATACACACACATACACACACAGATGAGTAAATGCAGAAATGAGTACATGTAGAAACAAATTATTATCTGTTTCTCCCACTAGAAAATAAATTCATGGCAGCAAGAGCTTTGTTTTGTTCACTTTTGATTCCTTAGTATCAAGAATAATGCCTAGCATATAGTAGGTACTCAATAAATATCTTTTAAAGAGAATGAACGTGTTCTATAGTCAAAATTGGAAACTACCTAAATGCTGATAAATGGTGAAAATTTTATTAAATTTGAAATACAAAATATTATACAAGAATGTAAAGAATAGTCTATATTCACTCACACAGAAAGATTTTGGATTTGATATTGCTAAGAATATATAGTCCATGATATATTGCTAAGAGTAAAAATAAGTTGTAGAAAACTAGTATAACGTGACCCCAATGAGGAAAGCAGAAAATCATAATGCTTAAGAGAGGAAACTCTAAGGGTATATCTTATTTCCATTTCTCACTTCCAGGGTGGCCTCAGACAAGTTATTTAATCTCATTTGCCTCACCTTCCACATCTGTAAAAATAAAATAATAAAGCTGCAGGGATTAAATGAGTTGACACACATAAAGCTGTGACACAGCGCAATCCATTTCTAGTACTTAGCATATTGTAAACATTTAATATATGCTAAGTATGATTATTTACATACAAAATCCTGTATAACTTTATGCATACGTATTTAAAATCCATAGAAAAAGGTCAAGAATGAAACACAGAAAAGTGTTAACAGTAGTGACTTCTGAGGAGAGATAAGAGGAGGGATGTGGGTTGTTGTTTTGTTTTCATTTTTTTTTTAATTATAAAAAACCCACACATCATCCAAGGGCCAAACATAAATTATTTTAAATTATATAAGCTAATGCTTTCTTCCAGAATTATGTATAATCAAGGATTAACTATATCTGTTTCACCTAAATTCACAGTGGAGTTTGCAGGCCCAGGAACCCACACATGACTGAGGCAGTCGGCCACTGAGAACCCTGTCCCCACACTCCTAATTGCTGAAAAATGGTGACCTGGGCTTTGGTGCCCAAGGTGTGCCAAAGGGCAGGAGTCTAAGAGCGCACACTTCTCCCTCCTCTCTGTCCATTAGGGACTCTACTAAATTGGGCCTCACACTCTCATACTATAGAAAATTGCTTCCGACTTAGAGAATTCTGCTAAAGGCTTCTGCCACTTACTGGCTTCCAGCTGGTTGATCAGTTGATGTCTTATTTTATGCAGGTTATATTTTGTCTTCTGAAAAGCATCTCTGCAGCTGAGCATGGTGTTAGCTCGCTGCTGCTCAGTTATGCCACTTTACTTTTCTTTTTGTATGTTTACCATCCATTTTTCTCATTTTCCTACTTCTTGATTTTATTTTTTTTATCTTTTATTTTAAATCACATTTTTCTTATTTTTAATCATTTTCTTTCCTTATTAGGTTTTTTATCATCTTTTTTTCTATTGGTTTTACTTGGCTTTACTGAAAAATATCAAGATTTAGTCATTCCCCTTCTATTATTTTTAAATGTTTTATCCATTTTTAATTCAATAAATTCTATAAGATTTTTCATCTTTATTTCTTTTAGCCTTTTCTTTGTTTAGGTTTGTAAAATCCTTTATCTCATTTTTACATAATCCTCATTTGTTTCCATTTTTCTGGAGAATTAATCTAATTTTTTCTTCTTCTTTCTCACATTTTAATTTGCTTTTTCATCACGATTTGTCCTTAGGATGGCCGGCAGAAATCACAGGCAAAGTGGTGGTGATAGTGGACACACACCATGCTAACAGGAGAGCTGGAGACCTACTACCCGTCAGTGGCTGTCCCTGAGTCCCCTCCAGTCGTACCTCTCTCTCCACGGCTATTTAGCAAAAGGCGTCCTTTATAATGTTACTTGTCATCTAAATATCTTACTCTAGAGTAGTCATGACAAGTGAGGAGATCCCTATTCTATATGCATAGTTCAACCATAATCTAAGGAGTTGAAGTTGAGTAGGAGATTTTAGTAAAGAAAGGCTGCTTCATCAACATGTCTGGTCTTTGGCTAATCCACCCATAGGTTTCTGTGAAAGAAGGCAAAGTATAGTGTCCATAATAATATTTCTTACATCACTTCTACGTCTATCTAATTCTGACATACTTATTTATAGCTTAGTCTTCTCCCTCCTCACCAGACCTATAGAAGAATCCTGCAATGTATCACAATCTCCAGCTTTCTTCCCTCATTGTGAACATGAGGAGAAGCTCAGCATAACGGAGCTGATCCTTGAAGGAGTTGGGGGAGAAGAGGATTATTTGTGGGGTTTTTTGTCTTAATTGAGCAGTTCTGCTTTAATGTACAGTAGAATCATAACTATATGGCTTATTTAGTCTATCGAAATCAAATGAAAAGATGATGTTCCATCAACTGAAGAGATTTACGTGATCTGCAGAAGGTCTCAAGACACAGTAAAACAGCTCAGTTTGAACTTCTTCCCCATGTCACTCTTCCAAAAAGCTATACTAAGAAAATATCTGTTAGTTTTCTGGACTTTGGCCATAATGTTGATTCTTCTAATTTTCTGCAGTTTTCTCTCATTTTGTCTCTTGCTTATTCTTTTTGAATGTTTCCTCTGTGGACCCAGCCCACTATTACACAATCCCCATTATTTTATTCCCCCCTCCAAGCCTAGGAAATGACATTAGCCAAGTATCCTGATTGAAGATCTGAATCATTAAGTCATTCTTATTTACTACCCACACCCATCCAGGACACAACACTGAATTTTGCTCACTAGCTAATGAAAGAACTTCAGGTCAGGTATCTCCCCAGATCTTCCCTCCTATGCTATATAACCTTATAGCCTGGCTCATTTGAATCTGGTCTGCTCAGCCAACAACTGCAAAGGTAGCGGATAGAAAGCTGCATAATTATGCTAGTGTCTCCATATCCTTATAATCAGGAATGCTCTACCCAGTGAATGTGAATCCCAAGGAAATGACTACAAAGGAATTCCACAGTAAGGAGACTCATGGGTTTGTTTTTCTAATTCATTTTAATAGTAGATGTCTGCTGCAAGAGACCTGTATTTTAGAAATCTATTTGCTTGTAATCAACGGGTAGGATCCTTCCTGTTTTTCTCCAGCTATGAAGGTAGAGATGAGCAGTAAAAAGGCCGCTCTGATAGCTGTTGGTTCAGAACTAACAGCTGTGCAGTTTATGCTCTAGAAATACAATCATTTCCCCTTATTCACAGGATACATTTCAAGACCCCCACTGGATGCCTAAAACCACAGATAGTACCAAACCCTATACAGTATATTCTATGTTTTCTCTGATACATACATACCTATGGTAGGGTTTAATTTATAAATTAAGTACAGTAAGAGATTAACAACAACTAATAATAAAACAACTACAGCAATATACTGTAATAAAAGTTATATGAATGGCTTTGGGGCTATTATTAAGTAAAATAAGGATTACTTGAACATGACAATACCATTACAGTCAATCTGATAATGGAAACAGGTACTAAGTGACTAATGGAAGGAGCGGGGGGCATGCAGCACAAACACAGTGCAGAGACACTGGACCAAGGAGATGATTCATGTCTCAAGCAGGATAGAGCAGGACAATACAAGATTTCATCATGCTACTCAGAACAGAAGGCAATTAAAACTTACAAAGTGTTTATTTCTGGGATTTTCCATATAATATTTTCCAACTGCTATTGACTTTAGGTAACTGAAACTGTAGAATGAGAAACTATTGCTAAGGAGAGACTACTGTGTGTTCATTCTGATCATTCTTTCAGTTCCCTGATATGCTGCACATGCCTGGCCCATGATAAGAAACAGAGAGCTTTACCATTATCTTTTTCCAGTATTTTGTTTCATTTTATTTCAGATTCTAACAGGAAAGAATGTATTAAATAAAAAGCCTGGGTATAGTCTAGAAAATTATAAATTTTTTAACTATACTCATGAACTCATTTTTTAAAAGAAGAAGCCTAATCGAGGACCTCCAACATGGTTTCCAGAAAAGGCACTCATGAAGTTCCCTCAAAATCTACCAAGTTGTTCAGATTCAGAGAAGTGATCATGGTCTTTCATGGCAGAGAATGTAAATTGGTTGGTATGATTCTAAGATTTACAGAAAGCTTTTGCCAAAATCCCAGAGCAAAAATAAATATATCACTTGCTGCCAAACCATGAAAATAAAATATTAAATAATAAAAATATTCCACTGGAAGTTGACTTAGAGACATAAAATAGCTATAACAAAAAGGAAGAATTTGAAGATCTCTTTCAGGGTCAGGGTTGATACCACTCGGAAGGTGTAACTAACACCAAATTACACCTATATTTAATATGTAATGTTTTCCACAGTTCTGAACAACGTAAGCTCAGAAGCTCCTGCTGTCATTCATGAAGTAGGTATTGCTGCTCATACAAATGGAATAATCCAATATTAAAGGAGAAATAAACATGTGTGTTCAAGGATGTTCTTCTCAGCGTTATTTATTTACAATATTTTTTTTTTATCTCAAGACACCTTAAATGATCTAAAATTGTGACATGATTAACTGATGATCAGTTAATAAGTGAAATGATCAATGTCAAATACACAAAGGAATAATTTTGTATGGCAAAAAATATTTTTATAAATAGTTTGCAATAATATGAGGAGATGATTATATACACCAATTTTAATTGGGAAAAGGCAGAATTAAAAATTGTATAGGCAGCATATACAAAATTATAAAGTAAAAGAAGAAATTTTAAATGGCTGAAATGTCCCTAGGTAGGTATGGAAACAGGTAACATTTAATTTCGTCTCTGTGTAACATGATGTTGAATGAGAATTTTTTTCCATGGTCCTGGTATTTACAACCAGAATCCAAAAGTGATGACAAACATATTAAGTAGTTAAATAAAACAACCTAGTCAGTCAAAAATACTAGGACCAAACACCACCTCAGACTTGATTAAAGAGAAGCTCAACTGGTTCTGCCCCTTGATCCATTACCCCTCCACTACTCTATCTAATTCAAAAAAGCGAACAATCAAAAGGAAAGAAAAGAAATGAAAGTGATGACGGGATTATAAGGGGTGAATTATTCAAGGTAAATGAGGGTTTCTGCCCCCTGAAGCCAAGTGGAAAGGAACACCCAAAGAATCACTTGCCTAGAGGAAAGGTGCTTATAAGGTTATAGAATTACCAGATCCTTGCTGATCTTATCACTGGGGTAAAACAATGGCCTTCTTGAGGGAGAACGACATGTGTTTGGGGGCATAAATGAACTTGGGCACTTTGACCCACTTCTGGACTAGATGCTTCCAAAGAAAGGAGACATGTCAGAGCACTGGTTCCCACAAGGCAAAAAAGGAACATGGCATAATGTGTCTGAGATAAGGATGGAGAGCAACACCACACACAGTCACCTCAGACCCTTAAGGGGAACAAAGGACAGCTGCATGAGTTCATACAAATAAACAGAGGTGAAGACATGAGCTGTGAAACTGCCATATACTCCACTAGGAAAGAAGCTCAGCACCACGGCCTCACATGGAGCCCAAAGACGCCCCCTCTCCTTTGAAGCCAAACACCATCAAATATATATATATATATATATATTTACCATCTCTACAGAAACCAGCACATGACGAGAAGTGCCTGCCGGTGAAAACAACCAGTCTGAGCCACTGCAAGACTAGGACGCCCTCTTGACACCAACAGACATCCAACACAACACATAGAAGAAGGTAATTTCTCTAAACTTCCTCCTGCCTCACCCAGTACACCCGAGTAACCAGTCACAGACCCAAAAAAGGGATGGAACAAACCACAACCCTCCTATCCTGCCACCTCTAATCCCCACTGAGAAAAGGAAAAAAGGCGTTTGGGGCCTAAGCCTGGCTGCTGCTGGGGGACGGGAAGAAGATATTCCTGAAATTAAATATGAGATCTATGCTCTATACAGTATTTAATAACTAAAAGTGACTATAAAACACGGGACAAGTACCAGGCGTTTCTTTACATTGCTTAACAATGTAAAGAAAAGACTCATCATGACTCAGCAGAAGTGATGAGAGAAATAAAGACATTTTATATTTGTAGCCCACCAAGTGTGTAATATTCAATAAACTAGTTAAATATTTTAATGTGTTTTCTACCATAATTATGTGGGGGGTTTGTATTTGTTTCTGTATCGTTGATTTTCAAAGTCTGTGCTAATCACTTTTAACTTAGTCATATCGAATATTTTGGAAGATTAGGATATATAAATTTTTAAGTCCCAGGATGCTTTATCTGTTCCTCTATTAGGGCTTTACGTATTTTGTGAACATGACTAATTTTTCCCATTAAACTGACAGTTCTTTGAGTTTAAATTTGATGCATCTTTTATCTCCAAAGTACCAACACTGTGCCTTGCATATAGACAGGACTCAATAAATATCAATGGAATGAGCTAATTGTTCATGTACTTTGCTGTTTCAATGTTAAGTATATGAAAAAGTTGTTTATATATTTATTAATGGAAAGTGATCTGAGTGACCAGTCCCTTAGTTCTGGAATTATAATTTGGAAATGTATATGTCTTCTACCCTAGTGGATCAGTGGTTAATTAATGCAATTGCATTAAATATTTACAATCCAATCCAATACATATGCCTTTCTTTACTTTTTTTTAAATATGCCTTTCAACCTATTCTAAATTGAGAAAAATGTCCCAACTTATTTTAAATTGAGAAAACCTCAAATTTCAAGGTAATCATCTCCATTATCAACTCAAAAATATAATTCATCTGATGCTAAAACTTGAAAATGTTATTCATCCTTACTTATGATTATTAATTTAAGAAAGTGTTCTATATTATAAATGATCATTTTTATTACATGTGTCAAAATTAAATACAAACATGAGAAAATTAAGGTAAGTTTCCTAATCTCTTAGGTGATAAATCACATTTACTCAAGTTAGCCAAGTACAGTTGGCCAAATAGTTGTATGCAGGCAGACACCATAAAAGTCACCTAAAAGTTATGCAATGCGATCTTTCATTAAAATTTCTAAATAAAAATTCTACAGAACATAAAAATTAAGGTCAAAGTGTAATTTTAGATGCATAATCTTAAAAACTATTTCATAATTCTATATTTTAACAAAAAAATATTCAAAATCTAGAATTAGAGAAAAGCTTTCCTCAGACCAAAACTTTACCAAGAAAATTAATGCACGACATCATTTTTTTATCAAAATTGCTAGCTCTAAATTACATTTTATATATTTATTTTTTTTACTATTTTTTCTCATAAGCATAAACATAAAATGTCTAATACAGTTGCAAATGTTATGTATATAAAAAGACAAACTTGACCTAAAGAAACATAAATTATAACCGATGTTTGTATCATCTTTTAATTCGTAAAAATATCAAAAGTCTAAGATCCAAATTAGGAACTCAATTCCTAATTATAATAGAACACCACTACATGAATGCAGAAAGTGTAAAATGTAATTATTTTGCACCATATTTCTCTTCATAAATATATTTGATCGCTAAAAAATTAGGTATACAAGTATTTTTAAGGATGAAGGAAGTTTGAAGGAGAAAATAACATACATGAAATACACATACAGCAGCCTTAAATTAAAATTGAGCCATCCTATCTGAATGTGTAAGAGTTCTGATGATAACCTAAGGCAAAATAAATGTCTTCTGCACTTAAAAAAGAAAAACAGAAGAGGTCAGTGCAGTTGCTATGATTGAGCTTAAAACCTTGCTCTAAGCTTCCTGGCAGCTAAAAAGAAAGAAAATTTTAATAGCCTGTTACTTAATCTCACCAATGGAATTATGACAGTACTTTCTTCAAAGACACACTGTGTGAATATCCTGAGAAAATATAAAGTGTTTGGCATAGTGCCTGGCACCCAGGACATGTCTAAGAAAGGCATGTTAATGCTACTACCAAACCCTATGAAAATTTTCCATGGATCATTGTATTAGGGACTTAAAATGGGAGTCATGGTATTAAACTTGACTGCTGTAGAGTTTGAATTACAAAGACAGTTTCTTCTTTTAGGGAACAGTCATTATATTGATGACAGGCAATGTGCCTCATACATAATAGTTATGTTTAATTGGTCTTGTTACAAGCTAATGCTTTTCAATGAATATTTCTGGATATCAAAGCCTTTCTCTTTTCCTTCACAACCTGTAAATTTCCTGAGCTTTGGTCAAAGCTATCCTCAACTCTTCCAACTACCTTGCAAGGGGCAGGGGGGAAACCTAAATTTCCAGTCAATGCCACCTGCCATAATGAAGCACATAAACTGATCCAGAGCTAAGAGAGGGAACAGAGTAGAATACAGATGATGTCTTTTCTGTTGTCTTGCACATTGAAATTCTTTCTTAAAAAAATTTCTGAGAATTTGATAAATCTCAACTCTCTGATTTTTCCTCTTACTACCCATTCTCTTTATAACCAGGTTCAAATTTCTATCTCTGTTTTCTCCTTAAACTCCTACACCCACCACATGCAGGTTTTACGCCCACCACATTTCCACTGAAATTGCTTTGCAAGGTCTCAGATGACTCCTAACTACCAAACCTCATGACACTTTAATTTGAATATTTTTGAGTACTCTGAAACACATATTTTAAAACACAGCCTCTTTCTTAAAACTCTCTCTTCTTGTAACTTACACAACATCACATTTTTATGGGTGACCATTTTCTCTTTGTCAGGTCTTCATTCTCCATCTAACTCTAAAATGCTAATATTCCTAGGAGTGCCATCACTGTTTCTTTTCCCTCACTTTTACATTTTTTTCTGGGAAAATCCACTCCATCCACAAAGCAATCTCTGGGCCCCCTAATCTACACCAGCAGGAAATGGACTACAAGAGCTTTGCACCCCTAAGGAACATGTACTTCAGTGAAGACATGGAGAGGAGTAGAGTTAAAATGAACCTCCCAAAGGACAAAGTCAGGAGTCACAGAAAAATGGGCTAGGGAATTCCAGCAAAGTCTGGAGCTACCAGAGAGACTAATTAAGGAGCTTTTCTGATCCCAGAGAAGAGAGTCTGAATAATTCCTATCCAGCAAAATTTGATACTTGCTATGGATAGTGACTTCTACATATTTTTTATTCCCTTTTTTTCTGAATGGGAAACTTTATAGCAATTATTCTACTTCTCTACAATTATATTTTGAGTGCTTATGGATAAAATAGAATGTCTTTTAGTTTATTGGTTACCAAACCACAAGAAGATATATCTGGCCTTGTTCTGGAGATCAAGACCTTTGAGTAGGATCAGTAACTTGATGGATTTGGGGGCTTATCCTCCTCATGGAGTAGCTGATGGTATTCCATGAATGAGCTAAAGTGTGTTCGTGGATATTTGGAAGTCAAAAAGGTTGTCTCCCAACATCCATTTTCCCCTTTAACAATGGGGACAGACTCTCCAATTTGGAGCTTGGCACATGGCTTCCCAGAATGAAGATTGCAGCTTCCACTCTTTTTTTTTTTTTTTTGCAGCTGGGTATACTTGTGCAGCTAAATTCAAGTCAATGGGATGGTAAGCAGAAGTGTTTATGTAGCTGCTTCTGGGAATCTTTCAGATGAGATAGGGCATGTATACCCTTTGTTCTCTTCTTTCTCCTTTCCTCCAGCTTTCTGCCTGAAACTTAGATGCCACTACCTGTGACAGATTATAAAATATAAGGAACCTTTGTCTCTCATATTATTGAGTACCACATTAGCCCTCAAGTACCAATTCAAATTTTTATGCAGAGCTAGAATGAGCTTCTACCTCATTTAGGCCACTATTGATTAGAACTTTCTATAACTTAGAGTAAAACCTAATCCTAACTCATACAGGTATATTTGAGTTGAGGATCCAATTTTTGATGTGTTGAGTATGGGGTGCTCATAAAAATCCAAGCAAAGACACTCTCAGGAGGGGAGTTTAGGCAAAAGAAAAAAATTCAGGAATCTGTACCAGGTAAATGGTATATAAAACCTCTAAAATGCCTAAGTTCATTCAAAAAACATACAAATTAGATGGGCAACCATGGTATGAATCCAAAAACATTATTTCAAGCCTACAAATTCCTGTCATGTCTCATATTCTGACTTTCATTCTCATGTTTACTCAGTATACAAGGTATTTATGCTGAGCCAATCTCATCAGATCTGACCTTGCCCCACAGGAATAACCAGTGGAAAACACTGTTCTAATAAAGTCAATGGAAAGTTCACAGACTTGTCCAAATCTTATCTGCACTATTTTTAGTCCAAGAAACAGAACTAGAACATTTAGGGTAAAATGAGCTTTTCTGAATAAACCCCATCATTCACAGTGACGACTGAAAAAAAATCATAAAATCTCAGGCTAGAAAGTGCTCTCAGATCCTCCTAAACCAACACACCAGTATAAATGTTACTAGTTCATAAAGACTACATACCATAAATATAACTTCTTTAACAAGAATCCTAAATGAACAAATTCAAGAACTACTCCAACATGTTTGAAAGAACAAAAGAAAACAACCTCTCTACCAAGAAATAACTTACTAAATGCAGAAGTATTAAGTCCTTCTTATATAGTCTCAAGATAGATCTTTCCATCTCTGATATGCACAAAATCCATTCATCAATGATACTCTGAGATCACCAAGGAAGCTCAATTTAAATATCGGGAACCACTTTTTAACTACAAGGTTATTCAAACATTGTTAGAGTTTACCAAAGGAGTTTATGAAATCTCCCTCAGAGGTTTTTAAGCATCAGTAGACAGTCATTTGAAGAAATTAGTTTAAGATAACTTAAATGTACTTCTTTTGCAACAGGGAGTTGAACCACAAGATTATTTTTCTATGACACCATTTCCTGGTTGGAAATTGAAGGTGGGAAAAGAAAATAGCAGTGAGTTTGAAGTTTGAGGTTTTATTATTTAAATTGCTTCCTCATATTTAATGAGCTGCAAATTTCACCACTTCTGGCATTTAAATATGTTCAAGACTCTAGGACACTTTTCATGCCCTTGCCAAATGGGATTTATTTAATTTCTGACTAATTTATACTTAGGATTTCTCTGAATAATGTCTTGGTTCTGGCTCCAGCTTCATAACTTCCAGTCAAGGCAAAGAACCGCAAGACTGAGCTACCACAGCGGACTGACCTCTATTGTTCAAGGACATCTTGGCTTGACTGGACATTCTTTGATACTTGACACTAGTATTTGAAGTCACAGAGAGACTTCGTCATCTCTATGGTTTGGAAGCAGTTAACTTTTCCGACCAAAAAATCTATGCAGTCAACTCCCGATTTGTGAGTTAATGAGATGGAGAAAGGTAATAATGGAATTCCAAGTCACAGATAAAGCAAAAAAGAAAGTAAGCATGATTAATCTACACCCAAGTCATTGTCTCAATACTCTAAATCTATAATGAAGGAACACACATAACACATTAAGGGAGACTGACCCAAAGACTTATCAGAATGTGACCTTGGAAATCACAGCTGTCAAGTGCAGAGAGAGGGAGAGACTGTGCTCTCTACCCTTACTTTTTTCTTTAAGAAGACTCTAGATGCAGAATTCTCTCATAAGGGGTGTAGGAAAACGCGACCACTTTTAATTTCCCTTGTCCTGACAAGACCATAATTAGCAACAAAGTACTCATCGAGCAAATTATTAAGTGGCTGAAACAGAACATTGCTTATTATCGGCCACTACAAATGACACCATGTTAATATCCATCAAATGCCTGGTAAGTGGGGTATTTCCATCAGAGTGTCTCTTCTAGGAGAAGAAGCCTACTTCCCCTGCACCTCTTAGTAACTCCGGTCTAAGACTACAGGAATTGAAAGGAACATGCTTCTGTGAGTGAGACATATAAGCCGCTGCTCCTGGAGTATTTACGGACTACTGATTAAAACACAAGGTATTATGGACAAAGTATCTTCATCCTCAGTGCTTTCTATTTGGAGAATATTCCAAAGGCAAAAGAAAAGTAACTTTTGAAGATAGAAATGCACTAAAACTAGACATAGTCTTCTTTCACAAAGAAGGTATATGGGAAATGAATGAACGTGACTGGCTCACCTTGAACACAGCAAGCTGTGGATAAATTGACCTCAGTCTATAAAAGTGTGTGTTCAAGTCCCCACTTCTATTGCTTTTCCACATACCCTTCAGCAAGTCCTCTATATTCTCTAACACTCAGTTTTCTCATTAAAAGAAGAAGAGGGAAAAGGAGAAAGAGAAGAGGAGAGGGAACAGAAGAAGAAGAAATCTGTATGATATGTACCTTAATGGGTTGTTGTGAGGGTGAAAAAGTTAATTATGTAAAGTTCTTTGCAAAGTACAGAATTGTATAGAAAACAAGGAATTACAGTGTTATGCCTTTATCATTACTTGAGTAATTATTAACCTCATGTTTTCTGAAGTATCCCCTAATTCCATTCCAAAATCCTCCGAGAAGTTACACTTTCTAATACAGAGTAAAGGCAGCTATATATTCACAATCCATAGGCCACATATATACAATGTGTGCCAAGTACCAGGCCCAGCACATAGTATACCATATAGTATATATACACACGTCACATGCTTATTCTATAATTTATCCAACAACTTCTATGAAATAGTGAACTATTTTTATAAAAACTGGGTATCTAGTGATCATACCACACTTTATGTCTTACTACTCCTTAAAATATTTTCTCTTGGGATAGGAATCTTGATTAGAGTAATTATCTCCTCTGTAATTACAAAAAGAATGTGTCATCTAATAATTGCTCTTTACTAATAAAATTTAGGAAAAAAAGAAATGCACATTTATTGTGCCCTATCATGAACTAAGTACTTTGCAAAGGAGGAAACCTAATTCTCGCTGAGAAATTATCATGCTCCAGGGTCTATATTAGGTAATTTCCATATATTATCTCATTTAATTCTGACAGCAATAATGGAAAATGCCTATTTTTCAGTTGAGAAAGTCAAGTCTCAGTGATACTAAGACTTCCAAATTCACACAACAGGCTACAGGTCTGGTATTCCAGCAGGTCAACATTCTTATTCCTAACATATTTAAACATTAACCAGCTGATTTTATATAGGAAATAAGGATCGCAAAATTATTCCTAGACTATATAATTATTTACAGAACAACCATGTCAATTCCAGGCAGCTTGAATCTTTCTCAAGAGCCAAATAATGGGGATGGGGGGATGTAAATAAAAATATAAAAGCAGTACAGAAAAAAAGTTATCACATTTGACCCCATCTTTTTTATTTCCTTTAGTTACATTTTCCTTGGATTTGGAGCTGTGGAAGCATTTCTTAAGTTTTTCTTTGGAGCAAGTGTCAATTCTTTTTTAGGCTAGTTATTTGGAGAATTAAGAAAAACTATGTCATTTGACAAGTGAAACTTTATGAATTAAAGGATTTTTTTAAATCTTTAGGCCTGCAATAAAGCTAATTGCATCTAATCAATCAAAAATTAATTGTGTAACTACTGTACTATGTTCTTCACCTCAGCAACATGTCATCTCCAGAGTAGACGAGGTGCTCTTTTATCATTTTATGCACCTATATATTTCCTTTGTAGCTGTGTAATGTCTTTCTGCCCCAAGAGATCATAACTAAGGTACATAGGATAGGGACTACATATTTATTTTGCTCGCTCTATGCCCAGGCTCTTTATCTGGATCATATCCGCTCCCCCCCCCCCCACCCACCGCGCTCTCTCATACACACGCACACACACACGCGCACACACACACACACAGCATTTACTAAAGTTCCGCTGCATGAATAAATGAGCTAAAGCATTTAGGAGTTGGCCAGCCATACATACCCTCCATGGTAGAGCACTTTGATTAGTGTTTCCCAGAGGGACACCAACTCTAGGCAAATGTTAAATATAAACAAAAGACCACCTGGCTTTAATATTAAAAACAACGACAACAACAACAACAAACATTGTTGCACATTTTTTGCTTTATCAGAATGTTTCCTGTAGCTTTTCCGCCTATAAAATGATTAAAGCCAAACTCTCTAAGTTGATCTCATCCAAAAATAAGAGAACAGCCTGCCATCGCACCTGCATTGAGCCATTCCAAGAGTTATAAGTACTTTCAAAGGCAAGACTTTCCTTTACATTTTCAAGATCTTTTTCCAAATTGTTTTCTCTACAAGAAACTATACCTGCCTGGTTTTATCTCCTGCCAGTTGTTAACTATTAATATTCCAAATGCAGTTTACCTGCAAACTGGTAAAAAGGTAACTGTCCTGAGGCAAAGAATATAAAAAGTATAAAACATTTAAAATAATAGAGATTAATATTAAGAATAAATCTTTGTCCAGTAAAATGTTCAGAGGAAGTTCTAAAAAAAATTACAATAAATCCCCACATTGCTGATTAACAATGTTTTAATCATAAAAATTTTTTAACTTTATAAATTATTTAATGAGGTTGGATGTTTAAGTCTAGAATCACTACAAATGAGCTGGTATGTATATACAGAAATCAACATTTCAATTTCTAAAATGCTCATTTTCTATAACATCATCTTTGTTATTTTTATATGATACTATCTTCTCTCAAATTTCCCTCATCATTGTTGTAATGTAATCTGCATCCTCTGTAGATTAAGCCTTTCTCACCTGAAATGATCATGTCTATTTTTCTAAACTTGGTTCCATAAATTAATCTCTATTGTACTAACTCATTCAGAAGTTTTTACCCAATGAGATTTACTGCTTCTTTTTAAAATGGCATCACACATTACTTTTACTTGCATGGACAGACTAACCTAATGATCTGTGAAGCATATTTTTACAGGAACTCAAGATACTTGCCTTTTTCTGGGCACAATTTATCTCTTTTAGAACATCTTAAGAATGAAACTATAAGATGGGAGTTCTGCAATTTGTTTCTTTTACTCCACATAAAGTTTTTGAGATTCGAGCATACTAAAATACATAGCTGAGTTCATTAATTTCCACTGATTCATAACACTCTAGCATACAAATATACCACAATTTATTTATCTAAATGTTTAATACTTGTCAGTTCCACAAGAGTGAAAGTATCTTAATAATGAGTATTACACTGGTTATTAATAAGTTCGAGCATCTTTTCAAATGTTTATGAGTCGTTAGCATTTCTTCTGTTAAATGCTTAGAGATATTTTTTGCCTGTTTTCTACTTTTTTCACCTTTTTATTGACTTGTTGCTGTATCTATTTTTGTTTCTTGCTGTATTTATTCACTTTATGCCTTTTCTGAATGAACAGGAATTCTTGATTTTAATGTGATTGGAGTTATAAATGTTTTCCTTTATGGTTTATACATTTTGTATCACGTTTAAGAAATTCTATCATAAGATTCTGATATTCTAAAATTTTATGTCTTCTAAAATTTTTATGGTTTTACCTTTCACACTTAATCCTTCAATCGACTAGGCTACTAGGCATTGTTTTTGTATAAAACGATTTAGGGATCCAATATTATTTTTTTCCCACTGTTAAACATTTAGCCCCTAACAACTCACAGAAAAGTCCATTCTTTCTCCATTGCTCTTCAATATCATTAGATCAGATATGAAGGGTTCATATAAGCACTGGTCCCTTTCCATTTCTTAGCTCTCTACTTTGTTCCTGTGCCAATACCATACTGTGCCCACACCACAATATCATAACTCCTATAGTTTCATAATTATGAGAATTTCAATTTGTCCACATTAATAATCTCATGAAATCTCATAGGATAAGTCTGCACCTTGGTTTTTTTCTTCATTAGTATCCTGTATATTATTAGCCTTTATTCTTACATATGAATTTTAGAATCATTTCCAAAATCCTTTTGAGATTTTTATTAAACTTCATTAACTTATAGTTAAATATATGAACCTGGCATCTTTACAATATTGAATCTCACTACCTCTGAACATGGTAAAACTCTCCATATGTTTGAGTAATTTTAAGACTTTTAATAAAGTTAATGATTTTTTTCTCTACAGAGCTTGCTCATTTTCTGTCAGATTTATTCCTAGGAACTTAACTTTTCTTAATATTACATATGGCAATTAAATATGACTAAAGTTAGAAATAAAATTGGATTTTTTAATGAAATGCCAACTGAAGTATACATACATACATACATACATACAGAAAAATACACAAATTATAACTTGCAGCCCAACAAATTATCACAAAGTGAACTTATCCATTTAACTATGACCCACTTGAGAATAAGACAGTACCAGCACCCAAAAAACCACCAGCACTTACTGTATAACAACTATAATTGAAATTTTTTTAAAATTACTTTTAAAATTAAAATAAATTTTTTTAAGTGAAAAAGAAACCACCAGTATCAAACCCACTACCAACTTCCTCCCCAATGATAAATACTATCTTATTTCTATCACCTTCATGTTATAGAAGTAAAATAATACATATTATTTTGTACGTCTGCTTTCTCTAAATGTTATGTTTGTAAAATTCATCCATGTTATCACATATAACTGTAGTTCATTCTTTTTCATATCTTACAGTATTATACTGTGTGAATGTGTGAATATAACACAGTTTATTTATCCTTTCGCCTAATAATGGATATTTAAATAATTTCCAGTTGTTATGACAAATAAAACTGCTATAAACATTCTCATATAAGTGTTAAGGTGAAATTACACAGATATGTACCTTTTTATATTTTTATCAACTGGTTGGATATCCTATTCTATCCAACTCTTTGAGGTAAGTGCTTGCTTAGGTCAATTCCCCATTTTTTCTACTTAATTATCTGTCTTCATCTTATTGATTTATAGTACTTAATGTTCTGGCTATATGTTCTCTGTCACGTAAACGCACTGTGATACCTTTTCCCACTCTGTGGCATGCGTCTTTGCTTATTAAAAGGTTTTTGACGATCAGAAGTTCTTAATTTTAACATTGAACAAACAGTTAATACTTTCCTCTATAACAAGCACTTTTTGTGTCCCTTTTCAGAAATCATTCCCTACCCAAGGTCATGAAGATATTTTCCAATGTTATCTTCCAGGAGCTTTAGTCTTTTACCATTTACATTTAGAAATAGAATCTACATAGAACTAATTTTTGTGTAGCATGTAAAATAAGGTTTAAGTTTCATTTTTTAATTCAGAACCATTTATGTAAAGACTGCCATATTCCCCTACTCTGCAATGTCACACTTGCCATAAACTAGAGGTGGGTTAGTTGGTGGATTTCATGTTTTGTTTCATTGATCTATTTGCCTAGCCTTGCATAAGTAATGTACCAATTAATTAATTTAGGATTAAAATCAATTTTTATATCCAGTAGCATAGCCTTTCAACTTTGTCATCCTTCAAGGTTGTCTTACATTTCTGTATAAATTTTAAAATCAACTCATGCATTTTCATTCACACACAAGTACACATGCCCATGTGAATTTGTGGGGATTTTTATGAAGATTACATTGAATCTGTGGATTCATCTGGGTAGAAGAAACATGTTGACAATACAGTCTTCCAAACTATCAATGTGTTATAACCCTTCTTCTATCTATATCTTTTTAAAAAATTTTTCCAGACATGTTTTATAGTTTCCTATAAAAATCACCTACATTTCATCCATTAAATTTATTCTTAGGTATTTACTTTTTATTATAAATTATATTGTTTTTAAATTTCATTTTTTTAATTGTTACTGGTATTTAGGACATACTAATTTTTTTTTAATGATCTTGTTTTAGACGATTTCATTAAATTCAGTTAATTAATTCTAATAGCTTCTCTGTAGTTCTGAATTTTCTATATATATTGTTGTCATTTGTGAAAAATGACAGTTGCATTTCTTCCTTTCTAATCCTTATGACTTTTATTTCTTTTTCTCACCTATTGGTTGTAATCATTTTCCATCTCAAGAAGGAGAAGGGAAAAATCAAAAAGGAAATATGAAAAAGGCGGGTTTTCCATTGTCAAGTTCTTTGAATAAACTTTGAATACTTTGAAAGACTGCTTTCAGCCACCCTTGTCTCCACTTCTAATTAAAAGATGCCCAAACACACCTCTTTTTAATATTTCAACCATTTCTCCAGGTTCCTAATATGGACCAAATGACCACTCGCTTTGACAATGTCTTCCCTGCTATCCACACTTCCCTCTCTCTTTAGCTTTCTGCTACATCATGTGCAAGTCTAATATTCCCAAAGCTAAACATTATCACTCACCTATGAGATATACAGCCTTGTGTACAGTATTGCATATTTAACCCACACAACAAATCAATGAAGCTGAAACTATTAGTTCTGATATCATTGTGCCCTTTTTATAACACAAGAGTGTGTTTTTCTTCTATAATAAGAAAAATGAAAGCTTTTTAAAGTAAATATTTGTTGAATGAAGACTGTATTGGGAAAAAAATCTATACATACTTGTGAATGAAGACTCTATTTGGGGCTCTGCCAAACCCTGGTTGAGTGAACTTCAAAAAAGCATTAGCTCCATATTTTTTTTAAATGTGATCTAATAATCTTGCCACCTACCTCAAAGAATTGTGTGAATTAATGTGATAAAGTAATTTGAGTTCCTTCAAAATAGGCACTTTAAAAATAAGTAAAGTTGTTTCATACAGTTCTATTAACTTTGGGTCTCCTTATTTTAAAAAGAAAATATAGCTTATATTCCAACTACTTGCTCTTGAAAAGAATTATTTTTAATGCACATTTCTATAGTACAATTGATTTCTGCCACTTCTTGAAAAATAGCATGAAAAAAATATGTCCTTTGACCTAGTACTTCTACTTTTGTGAATTTTGCCTAAGAAACATGCCAGAATATCAAAAAAAAAAAAAAATTACACACAAATTTTTTTATTGTAGCCTAATAACAGAAAAAAAACAATAATTCAATAATGGAACAATGTTTAAGTAAATTGTGATTTAACCACATAATACAACATCATATAAATGTTAAAATATGCATGTTTTTTAAAATATTGTACAATAACAAGGAAGATGGTGTATCTTAGAAAGTAAAAAAAAAAGCAACAATAAAATTATTTATACAATCCGAACTCAGCTATACTAAACAAACAAACAAACAAACAAAGGATTAAAATGAACAAAAGACCACACACCAAAATTAACTCTAAATGGATTAAGAACCTGCATATAAGATCTGAAACAATAAAATGCATAGAAGAAAACATAGGAACTAAACTCAAGGACCTTGGACTTAAAGAGGATTTTATGAATTTGACCTCAAAGGCAAGGGAAGTAAAAGCTAAAATAAATGAATGGGACTACCTCAAACTAAAAAGCTTCTGGTCAGCAAAGGAAACCATCAACAAGGAAAAGAGACAACCATCCGAATGGGAAAATATGCAAGCAACACCTCTGATAAGGGCCTACTATCCAAAATATACAAAGAACTCATACTACTCAATAACAACAAAAAAAACAAACAAACAATCCAATTTAAAAATGGGCAGAGGGGCGTGGCTCCATAGTATTGTGGTTAGCACCTCTGCTTTACACGCAGAAGGTCCTGGGTTCCGTCCCAGGTGGAGCCACGAACCATACCCTGGGTGCTCCAGGACCCCCAAGTGCACCAGGGGTGCCAGGCCCCAGACAAGTCAGGCCCCGGGGACGCACCATGAGCCTGTGGGAAGAGACACCCCACCTTTAGAGATCCAGTTCGGGCAGGGGTGGGGGGGGGATGGGAATTAAACAGGGGGAAAATAATGGGCAGAGGACCTAAACAGACACTTCTCCCTAGAGGACATACAAATGGCCAACAATTATTTGAAAAGATGCTCACCATTGCTAGCTATTAGGGAAATGCAAATCAAAACCATCTCACACCTGTTAAAATAGCTATAATCAACAGGACAAGTAATAGCAAATGTTGGGGAGGATGTGGAGAAAAAGAAACCCTCATACACTGTTGGTGGGACTGCAAATTGGTATGGCCACTATGGAAAACAGTATGGAGGTTCCTCAAAAAACTATCAATTGATCTACCATATGATTCAGCAATCTCTCTACTAAGTATTTACTCCAAAGACTTAAAACCCCATATCCAAAAAGATATTTGCACACCGATGTTCAAAGCAGCCCTATTCACAGCAGTCAGGACATGGAAGCAACCAAAGTGTCCTACAATAGATGATTGGATAAAGAAGCTGTGGTACATATATACAATGGAATATTACTCAGCCATAAGAAGAGATGAAATACTGCCACTTGCGACAATATGGATGGACCACGAGATAATCATGCTAAGCGAAATAAGCTAGACAGGATAAGTTGAAAATCACATGATATCACTTAAATGTGGGATATAAACCTAAAAACAAAAGAACAAGACAACCAAACAGAGACTCATGGACATGGTTACCAGAGGGTAGGGGGGAAGAATGGAGGAGAAAGGCAAATGGGATAAAGAGGGTCAAAAATGTGGTGACAGAAAGAAATCTAACTATGGGAAGTGAATACACAGTATAAATATATATATGCCTTACTGTTAAAGTGTACAGCTGGAACTTATTGGAGTTTGTTAACCGATGTCACCATAAAATATAAATAAATAAATAAACAAACAAATAAATAAAATGAACAAAAGGTTAACAATGTATATCTTAGAATGGGCAATTTATAAATAATTACACTATTCTCTCTTAATTTTTTCAACTATCTATAGTGAATTCTTATTCTATTTATAATGAGGAAAACTGAAAATCACATTTTAGAAAAAAATACTTTCAGGATATATTTTAAATTCATTGGAGTGAACTTATCAAGAAACTGAAGCAAGGCGATGCATGAAACTCTGGTTCCAATACATTACTGATGAGTCTGACACTACTATCAGACTCATCAACATCTTACACATTTTATTCAACAATGAATAGAATTAACTCATGGGCCTCGGTACTGTAGGTCCCACACTCCAGCACCACAAAAAAAAATCTTCAAAATGGCACTTAGTAAACCCTAGCTCCATTGTTCACTTCATTGTTATCACTAGACCAGATATCTGGTTCATGCAGCACAAATGCTGTTTACCTAAATTGGCCTAATGGGCAATTACTGCCTGACCATATAACAGAAGGCAATATTACTTGACTTTCTATAGTTTACAAATAGATCATCTTAGTTCTGAGACCACTAACTATTTGTTTTGTATGATAAAATTGTATCAACCAAACACAGAGGCTGTTTCTGAGGACAATCTCTTCTTTTTCACTCATTTACTTTGTTTAGTTTAGGACAAGCACAGCTTTGCCCATCAATAAGAGCCATAAACCTCCCAGAGAAGTAAGTCCCTCTGGTTCCAAGTAGGTTTTGTTCACTACACTTGAAGGGAGCAAATGCTTGCTCTCTGACTCCAGCAAATGGGAGATTCTTGGAAACCTGACATAACCAGCATTTGCACCTTCATTGCATATTTTAGAGTGGTCCCCAAGTCACACACCTGAATCCTTGTTCTGAGACTATAACTGGTCTTACAGGGAAAAGCATGGGTTTTGGAATCAGAGAACATTGGGTCCAAATCTTGGGATAGGCATTTACTTGTCCTGCAACCTTGGGCAAGTTACTTGAGTCCTAGAACCTCGGTGTTCTCGTTTATAAAATGAGAGTAACGATTCTTAATCTTTTTAAGTTTGTAGGACAATTTCTTGAGATGCCGTAGATAAAAGGCTTAATGCAATATTTGACATTAATATTCACAAGGCTGTAGTTGAATATACAGGTAATTAAAATAAAAGATTCAATCGAGACACTTCCTAAAATAAGGAGCTAGAATAAGGAGCAAAATTGGTCAAAGAGAAAGAAGACTGGGGTATGAAGATTGGGAGTTGGAGATTAGGAAGGAGGATAAGTATTTCATTGTTTTTAGCATCCAGATTAATTTTTTCTTAACTAGTATTATTGGAGGTTAACATACAGAAAATTCACAAAACATAAATGTAATGCATAATGAATTATCACTAAGTAAACATCCACATTAACACCCAGACACACAGGTTAAGAAGAAAATATTGCCAACATCACAAGAATCCAGAGAGGGATCCTTACAGTTTTCTAGAGAATTGCTAATCCTTCGCAAGCCACAAGACAACAACTTTAAAGGAGGTAATGTAGGGGCAAGAAGCTGACTGACGTAGCCTATGCAAGAGAATAACTACTTTCTGGGAAGTTATCAGTGCAAAGAATATATGAGTACTTCTCTTGGACCAAATGTGGATCCTACCTGAAAGAGAAAACCATATGGAGAATTTCGGATATTAATAGTGCCTGCAGGACAAATGGACAAGCATCAACAGAAAGAAACAAGGGCGTTCATTCTAGGGGGAACAGAAGAAGCAAGCAACTAGGCTATCTAGAAATGCATTGCCCATGTCAGAGTAATGACAGGAACTGCGATATGAGGGGATCGACTCTAAAGAAGCCTCAAGCAAGGGAAGAATCAGCTTTAATGTCTACCATATCCAGAGAGTGTCATCATCACCTCCATGGTACCAGTCCAATGAAATGACCCTGTCCTTTCCTCCTTCCCCTCCCACCAGCACAGGAAGGATTAGAAATAAGTGAGTAAGTGAAGACAGGAGGAACTAAAGTCTAGGCAGCCATAAGAGCAAAAGCCCATCACACAGCCAATGATATGCCATCTGTCTGGGGACACTGGTTTCCCAGCCCACAGCAGGCCTGGATTATGAGAGGATGAGCTTTGACTTTAAATCATTTCACATTTTAATGAAGATTGATGGCTCTTACAAGAGACTAGACAGTTTGCTTTTTGCATTTAGACTCTGAATTTACTTAAGATTATCAAAACAATTAACTGCATTGCACACATTTTCAAGGTCAAAAGAAGAACCAGCTTCACTGAATAAACGTAAAAGAAGAATGAAATTAAAAAAGAAACTACTTTCTGACTCCATCACTGGATTCATAAGTGTTCAATATACCAGGTATATTATTATTCTTATGATCACGGCACAGTCTAAGACAGGTGCAGGAAACAGCCACATCTTATCCAATGCTGGCAGCCTTTGGTGTGACCTGGGCCTCCCGGCCACCAGCAGGATATACAATTTCACCAGAATATCTGCCCTGGTGAAGTAGCTGCTCCTGGAATGAAACTTTTTAAAGTGTTTTTTACAAATAGCATTGCTTATTTGAATGTAGTAAGTAAGGAAAACATCCTCATACCTCCGTATCACTTACCTGAACACCAGGACACTGTACAACATGTGTGTAGCAATAATGAGGAAGAACACCTGTGGCCCAGGTCTCCAGGTCGCTGCTCGGGCCCACAGCACATCCAGCTACTCTTTGCTTTGGTGCGCTGCCAGAACATTTCCCTGCACGTAACCTCAACGAAGCACGCAGTGGAAAAGTTCGTCCAAGAAAGTGTCTTCCCTGGGCTCTGACATTGCTTGCACTTGTCACAGTGATTCCTAGAGCACTGAATCATATCAAAAAAGCAGGGTTGTTAGCATAAATGAAAAGTCATTCAAAAATAATCAAAAATCTAACTTTCTTCCTCTGTTTATAGCCTGCAATGTGAAATTTAAAACTCGGTGATTATAAAAGAAGGTGAAAATATCAAACATCAGAAATATGCTGTCAATTAACTCCCACCAGCAGAGATAGATTAAAAGAGGGTTTTTTTTTTTTTTAATTCCAAAGCTGGTACCTGGCTTATATTTAATAAAGTTTTACAGTTCTAGAACTGAAAATCTGAATTAAAAAATTATCCTCTGAATCTTTGTATATTAACCAATGAATTAAAATTTAATTTTGCTATAGCTATAAGCCTTTAGCCAAGTTCTAGTCTCAATCTAAAATTCTGTGTGCCTGTCTTCATAAAAGGACTTAGTCCAGAATCCACAAGTATCAGAGATGTAAAGAACCTTTAAAAGCATTTTATTCCGTGCCACATTTTCCACATAAAGAAAACAAAGATGCAGAGGGATAAAGTGACTTGTCTAGAATTACCTAAGTATCCGTTGTGAAGATGAGCCTAGCACTACAACTGGTATCCTTTGCATTGTATAGGAGTTCCCCACAACCTTTGGGGTCTCCAGAGATGCCTCAGAGACTGTGTCTGGTTCAGGAAGATTTTGAGCAGTTTGCTGCAGAACACCAGCCTCTATTATCCTTTCCCCATTTTAAACAACTTCACTTTAACTTGTTTGACATTATTAACTTCCACATTAGATTTCATCTGAAGGAAAACATTTGGTTAAAATGTTGAAACCACTGTTTTCTATATCAGTGAACTTTCTATTTAAAAAAAAAAAAAAAAAGAATAACAAATCTAAGCATAATTCATCATTTTGCTAGGTTCTTCAAGATACACTTGAATCACAACTACCCCCTA
Source organism: Rousettus aegyptiacus (assembly GCF_014176215.1). Taxonomy (NCBI): domain Eukaryota; kingdom Metazoa; phylum Chordata; class Mammalia; order Chiroptera; family Pteropodidae; genus Rousettus; species Rousettus aegyptiacus. The sequence goes on from NW_023416295.1 coordinate 148,042,899, forward strand.
ACAAAAACAATGAACATTAATTAAACAGGCTTTAGACTGATACTCCATTCCCAAAAGGTGCTAACTTGCAAATAAGTCACTAATCGGCTATTAGTTAAACCTCAACTGGAAAGTTGGTTTCAGCTACATCATATATTGCATCTTTCTTTCTTTCATTTCACAGAAGAAAACCACTCAAAGAAAATAGGGTTAGGATATGACTTCATGTGAGAGGGTAAAAGGAGCAGTATGTGTACATAAGGCAGTTCCACAGAAAGCAAGTGAGCTATATTGGGTATGTCCAGAAAGTGACAGGATTTTGAAACTTTGCATCCTAGGGCACCTTTTTTCAGATATATCAACCTCCATTCATTCCAGTTACACAGAAGGAGTTCTCTCTGAAGCTAATGGAAAAAATCTATGCTCTGGCAATGACTGTCATGTCCCACCTTGTTAACTCCTTATCACTGGTTATCATGTATTCTCACAACTGATTTTCCAGTTAACTGAAAGAAGATGGTGGGCACAATTGATGGAGAGAAAAAACAATAACGATGACAAACAACAAATGTAATCTTTTTGGCATGAATAGTCCCGATTATTCCAAGAATAAGATAGAAATCACATAAGTCAAGATGAACAGAATCTGAATAGGTAATACGTTAGTATACACAGTTCAGTGTATGTCTGAAGGCAAAGAGGTAGCAATATCTTTTTCACCTTATACATGAGAATTTGACCTTTAGTTAACTTTCCAGCTCTGTTCCCTTGGCAACCCAATAAAAGCTGGCATGTCACATATTTTACTAGGCAAATTTGCTTATGATAAAAATGACCTCTGATTGACAGACTGCAACTGGCTGGGAGAATTATAAATACCTGATTGGGAGCTCTACCTTTGGGCTCCCCTGAGGGACTGGCTTCTTTCACTCAGCAGATGTTTTTAAGGGTCGTCCATGTTGTAGTATACATCAATATTTTACTTCTTTCCCCTCTCTTTTTTTAACAGCTCTATTGAGATATAATTCACATGAAATACAATTCACTCATTTAAGGTGTACAATTCAATGGTGTTACTATAGTCAGAGTTGGGGGAATATCACCACAATCTATTTAAAACATTTTAATCACCTCGAGAAAAAAAATCCTGTACCCTTTAAATTTCAATCTGGCCATCTCCTCCAGCCCTAAGCAACCAATAATCCACTATCTGTCTATATGGATTTGTAGTCTTTGTGACTGGCTTCTTTCACTTAACGTAACGTTTTTGAGGTTCATCTATTTTGTATCGTATATCAGTACTTCATTCTTTTTTATGGTCAAACAATATTCAACTGTGTGGCTATATCATATTTACCTATTTGTTGATTGATGGATATTAGGTTGTTTCTACATTTGGGCTCTTATCAATAATGTTGCTTTAACACTCAGGTATAAGCTTTTGTGTGGACATTTGTTTTTATTTCTCTTGGGCACATAACCATTTGTTGAGTCATATAGTAACTCCATGTTTAATCACTTGAGGAATTGACAGATTCTCTTCCAAACTGTCTGTAACACTTTATATTCCTCCAGCAGTATACAGGGGCTCTGTTTTCTCTGCATCCTACCCAATTTTTATTTGACTTTTTGATTCCACATGCATATTTATAATAATCACTTTTTTATTCTCTAAATGGTTTATAAACTTCATTCAATGATATTTTCAAGACTATAAAATTCTCCAACTTTCGGTCCAGGACTATCAAATTCTCTAGCTTTTGGGTTATAAAAATTTTCTTCCTATTTTTCAGGAACCACCTACCAATTGCCTTCCTGCACTCTTCTTATTCTCCCAGCTTGCCCAAATATCACCATTTCTCAAAGATCTCTTTCTCAAAGTAATGATGTCTCAAAGATCATTTCTCGAAGGTCACAAAGGGAAGTTAGAAGGGAAATGGAAGACTGAGTATCCACTTATGTCCTTTTATTCAACACTGAGAAGAAAGCTTGCATAAAAATAACTCCCAAAATATAGATGCTTTATTTACATTTTGTTTTTAATTTGGTTATTTGGTACTTCTTAATTTTTTTATTTCCTATATATTTCTATGTCAAGTTATAATAGGTAACATGTCATTAATATAAATCAACATTATAAAAGATTATTTAAGAACAAAATTGGTTAAAATATATTCAACTGATAAATGTACTTATAGTATTTTAATGCGGGATCTAATCTTGTTAAAATAATCCATTGGTTTAATAAATAATGATTTTCCAAAAAGTTTTTACTCAAATTCAGGTTTTAAATAGATTATCAACTGTTACTAAAACTGTATTGAAACATTCTGATAATTTTGAAACACATAGTATAACAAGGAATTTTATTATTATTCCAATCCACTCTTATGACTATACAACCTAAAACTGAACAAGAGACATTTTGAATCAAATCATTAAGTGTTTTAAGATTACAGTGTACTTTTGCAGGTATACTAAGAACTAAAAATTAAACAAATGTAAGATAAAATGAGCTCAGGTTTAGCTATCACGTGACATTGTTCTGACAGCTGATGTGGTTAACCTTAGTCAAGTACAGAAAACAGAAGAGTTATGAGATAAGAAGCTATATAAGAAATCTCAACAATTCCAAGTTCCCTTGTAGAATATTATCTGTATGTCTATTACTGAAATTTCATTGTCCCAGACATCACATTCAAAACATAAATCAATATTTCATTACTAAATATAATTTTAAATTATCTGTCCTTTTGATTATCCAGTTCAAACCCAAGCCCCTCCTCATTTTATCATTCTTAATTGAAATTTGTCTGTAAATCTAAATTATATCTGCAGGAATTCTCACATTTTCTAGAATGACTAGTTAATAAAGTACATATTTGGACAAATGTCTAAAGCCTAATTTCTCTCTCCTTTTGTTTAGTTCAAGTCCTATCCAGTCCTCTAGAATTAATCCTCCAGAAAGGAGGGAAAGCATCTGGTCAGTACCAGGCTGCTAAATTAGAGCAGGGAAAAACGCCATGGGAGTACCAGACATCTCTCTGATTTTGCTGGTATCTTTATAAAGAAGCCTCTCAGGTAGAAAGAGCATCTATACAGAGACATCTAGTGGCAAAGAGGAATCAGTGCAGTTACTGGCTCCTTAACAACATTAAAATTTTACCTTTGCTATATCTTCATAGATCAAGGGGAAATTTGTTCTGAATTCTACATAATGGCCATTTACAGTATTTATAACAGCATTTGAACCACACAGACGCTCACGTGTGCACGCATGCGTACACACACACACACACACACACATACACACACAAAGAAAACTTAAAAAAGCAAAGAATTTGAACCGAATCTTTTTTTCATGATAATAAAACTAAGCTTACAGACAAGATCGATTTGTTCCCACTAGGTTTCTGTATTTTTTAAAGCTATAGTACTGTTAAGTAAAAGAACAGTTTTACCAGAATTAATCTTTTCACAAACACCAAAAGCCAGAATAAACTAATTCCCTTTTATGTTGTAGAACGCTGGTTAAATAGCATCACTTTATAAAGCAATTTGATTGTAATAAAAAAAAAATAGAAAACTAATGATCCATATCACAAATGAAATCATTAAAATGAAATAATAGTAAACCTTAATTAAACCATTCAGTATCCTTAAGATATTTCATGTGGCTTTTTTATAGAAATCTTTTTGCTTCTTTCTTTAAAATGAGATTGAAAATTAAGTGAAAACTTACTTCAGTGCAAGTATTTTTTCCCCATTAGCTTTCTTGCCTGCTGGAGCAAGAAAAGCAACTCCTTTGTAGGTATTTCTGGAAAATTATGGAGCCAAAGACCAGAAAAGGGTGAGTATTTAGATCTGGGTCTCAAAAGGAGTGTATTATTGACAACAGATACAATGTTTTAATTACTGACCTTAATCATTTCAAAAGACCAACCAGGGATCTCGCTCAAGGCTAAAGTTCAGAACAGGCATTTAATTGCAAGGTAGTTTGTTTTCACTTTGCCTTCAAGAAGTCAACTATCCTCGACCATCAGGGGAACCAGCCAGCAGCACTTCCAGCTCTTTCCGTGTACCAGCTTTGCTAGTCCCAATACTGGTCCTTTTTTCCTCCTAATTACAATACTTTCCCACTTTTACTGACATAAAAGTGACATTTAATATTTTAATGGCCAATTCACATTCACACAGGTTTATGACAACACTAAAGTTATATTTGGAATTGTTACCCAGTTATCAAGAAGAACTGATATTCTCATTTTTCTGGGTCTTTATTTCTGACTGCCCAAATACTTACTGTCCTCCCTCTCACCTGCTCAGCATTTACTTGTGGTCAGATGATTTGGCACTGATTTCTATTGAGTGTGGAAGAAAAAAGGGTTCTATGGAAAGTAACCTCACAGGATGATCCGATCATAAATTCCTAACTGGGCAGATCATGGCGGGTAGTAACATCCCAGGCATATAACTTCTTTAGTAAAAAGCTTAAGCCAGCCCTGTACACTGTTTTTGTACATCTAGGTTAACACACCTTTGAAATACCCCTTTTCAGACCCTTCCTTCTAAAGCATGCCAAAAGAGCCCATAATCTTAACTATCTTATAATCCGATCTCCATCTTGCTTTCTCCTACCTTCCTGTAATCTTCCTTACATTCCCCCCTTAATCTCAAATTCATAAAAGAAACTGCAAACTTATTCTCAGATGCATTTTTCTCAATCTGTTAAGATCTTGCTTCTAGGTATATCCTCTGTTTGACTCAAGCGCATAAAAAACCTCTGTAGGTTTGATGTTGCTAACATTAACACAAGGAACACTGAAATTGCTAAACACCTATTGTCAGAGTATAAATTGATCCTATTTTTATACAACTATGGCATATGTCATGTAAATATATAATATGATAAATACATATACATGAAATAAGCAATATAGTACAAATTTTAAGACCATCAAGAAACATCTTAGGTAAAAAGGCAGCAAAAGCATAAACAGTGATTCCCTTAATCCAGATGAAGTCAGTGGGGAAAAGGTGTTACATTTCAATGAATTTTAACAAATAAGAGTATGATAATTGTGAAAACTTGTTATACCTTTATTTAATATTTAGAGTACATTTCTCAGTATTTTTCCCAAAATATCCCATCCACCCACAGTCTTTCTCAGATAATGTATATTATACTCATCTTGGATGGGATTTTTGTTTGTTTGTTTGCAATAAAAACTCAGTCTAGATTTGGGGTTCAGCCGGACTGATAAAATCATTACATGTAAATTTATCCAACGGGGCAGATTGGATACGGTTAGGAAAGACTGGAATTGGAGGAATTGTGTGAATTTATAGGGTTTTTTTTTTTTAGACAGATCAATACATTCAGATATACACATATATATGTACATTAAATATTTTTTATTCCCTAGATCTTTGTTCACTGAGTAAGTCTGTAGGCTATGATGCCTGATAATAATTAGCACACCTGGTGTCCAGATTTTGGCTTCAAATTACCATTCTCCACTAAAAGAAATTAAGGCTCCTTGAGAAATGGCTGACTATAGACAGAAGTGAAGCAGGAATATATATAAGATAAGCCTGGAAGATCTTGTTATGCCTGAAAGCAAGGATGTACACAAAGAATGAAGGAGATATGTAAAAAGGACACCAAAACAGCTTAAACAAACTTCTACCGGTTAAATTAAGGACAATTTGAACATCATGTCAAATAAAGATAATGGAGTGTAACCCATTGAACAAAATAGGAAATGAACACATTTAAATAAATGAATAAATTGATAGTTTGATGAGGAAAGAGATATATTGTCTTAAAGTATCTCCCCACAGAATATTTACTTTTTACACAGAGAAAACAGAAGAAACTTTTCAGTGGAAAAGTCTGACAGATATTACCTTAGTCAAAAAAAACAAACATCAACAATACTGAGAGAAACCAAAATTATATGCCACATGACAAGATGCAATGAGAACTCGGCATCACTTCTGGCACACTCCTGCCCAAGACTGATTGAGTCTAATCTTGAGGAAATCTCAGACAACCCAAATTAAGGAACATTCTTCAAAATAATTGACATTTTATTTTCAAAAGTGTCAAGGTTGTGAAAATCAAGACCAAACTGTCCCAAAGTGGAAAAAAAAGCTAAAAGGAGATGACAAGTAAGTGAACAAGTGATTATATTGGATCCTTTTGCTATAAGTGGCATTATTGGAACAATTAATGAAATGTCAATGGATTCTGAAGGATATACCATAGTAATGCATCGGTGTAAATTTCCCGATTTGGTAGTTCAATTTGGTTATGTAGGAGAATATCCTCGTTAGTATGGAACACACGCAAAGCATTAAGGAGTGAACAACATATTACCAAATGATTCAAAAAAAAAAAATCTGGTACTATATTTCAACTTTTATGAAAGTTTATGATTATTTCAAAAAATTTTAAATTATACGATATGACGTCTGCCCAAGCATTTGAAGAAAATCGTTTTAAAAATACTCATATAAAATAAATTCAAAACCAATTTTCCACATCTGCTCCATTAATTTACTGTTTCATTGGAAAACATCATTCCATAACTATTTAGAAAGTAGTATAATTTTTTTTTTTTTCTTATTTGACTTGATTCACTCAACAAATATCGATGAGTGCTAATCTATTAGGGAAGTTAATAAGGTCACAGCAGTGAATAAGTAAACAGTGTGTTAGTCTTACTGAGCTTACATTCTGCGGTGGAGATGGATAATAAACGAGTAAACAAATAATTTCATAAAGTACTGTTATATAAAGAAAATAAAACAAGGTAATGGATAGAGCAATCACTTTAGAGAAAGTAGTCAGAGAGCGCTTCCCTGGGAAGGTGATAAATGATGAGAACTAGTCCTAAAAAAAGCTGGACGAAGACAGCCCAGACAAGGGAAACACCCTGTACAAAGGCCCTAAGCAAGAATGAGCTTGGTGACTCACAGGAAGAGAAGGGCAGCCAGTGTAGGTGGAGAGTAAAAGCTTGGGAGATGAAAAGAAGAGAGGTCCAAAATGAGATATGGGGCTAAAGTCATGCTGGGCTTTGTGGGCCATGTTCAGAAGTTAGGGTTTTATTCTAAAAGCAGGGCATAACCATCAAAGGTTTTGACTTTTAATGATCTCTTTTACCTTTGAAAGATCACATTGACCACACTCAGGACAAATGGATTGGTTGTAGGGACAAGAAAGGCAGCGAAGTGATAAATTAAGGAGTTGTTATTATGGTACAAATGAGAATTTGGTTTTAAAAAAATCAGGTTAACTGTTGAGACTCAAAGAAGTAGGAATGTACTTTGAACTTAACACTCACAACATACTTTTATAAGATATTATGTATGTTTGTTGAACAAATCCTACGTACCTGAATTAACTTCTGTCTATGCTAATATTAACTCTTTAATCTTGGCAGAAATAATTGGAGCCTGTGAGACTAGTTAGACCAAAAACAAAACAAATCTAAGGGAAAGGAAAAGTGCAGAAGAAAGGATTCCTTTCAATAAAAATGGCTGCTCTACCCTAATGTGAGAAATGCTAAGTAGTGTCATTTGAAGCAAAAAAGAATACTTTTATGACTGGGAAATAGGAAATGAGATGGCAGGAATTATGATAATCCTGAAGGTTTGTGTGGTGAGTTGGAGTATAGAAAGAGCTTGAAGAATATCATAGGCCCTGTCCTCTGGAAATTTTATCAGAAGATACAATAGCATTAGCATCTAATAGAAGGAGGTGTTGATCTATCTATCAGATTTAATTAAAACCTGGAAAATACATAACTTGAGCCCACTCTAATCTACAAAGTTTGTAGCATTGGACAAATAAAGGGGTTTTATTGAAAGTAACCTCACGAGATCTAACCATAAATTTCTAACTGGGCAGGTCATGGTGGGTAGTCACGCCCCAGGCATATAACTTTTTTAGTAAAAGGTTTACCTTTGCCTTAAGCAAGCTCTGTCCATTGTTCTTGTGCCTCTAGGTTAACACACCTTTGAAATAAGCTTAACCACTCTCAAGAAAGCACATAATTTTGTTAACTGTCCTGTAATTCAATCCCAAACAGTCATTCTCTGAAGCATTTGAGCTCTTGCTTCTTGGCAACTGTCGTCAGTTTGGCTCAAATAAAATGTTATAAAAATTCTTTACAGGTTTGGACGTTTCTTACATCGGCAAGTATCAAATAGTCTACCCAGATTAATTTCCTTTCCTGAGAACAGTGTTCTTTGGAAATGAAAGGATCCGGAATATACCACTGTGAAAAGATTTTTGTTTTTATTTTTTGTTTTTTCTGAACTTTTCTTATCGGCCTAATAGCAAAACCTCTCAAAAGAATTCATCTATCATAAATCCCCTCCCTGGGAATTTTGTATCCAGGGAAAGATTGGCTCCTATTACAGGACAAGGAGTTGGCACCAGGATAAGAAATTAAACAGACATTGTCACAAAACTATCCTATCTCCCATCTATTCTCCTAGGGCCCATTTATCTTTCCTAAAAGGCATTTGTTTTCCTACATGCCCTTCTCTCTACCTCCATTAAGATGGTACATATACCCCAAATTCTCACTGCCTCCTTAAGTCACACTTTTCCGTGAATACTCCTGTACATACATGAATAAAAAATGTCTTTTTTCTTGCTAATCTCTTGTCAGTTTAATTTGCATGCCCCCACTTATTCAACCTCAGAGGGTGAATAAAATTTTTTTCCTCCTTAAAAAAAAAAATTTTCTTTTATCAAAAGAACACCATAAAGAACAAAATCCATTCCTCACCCAGTTGATGTTCTCACAAATTCAATTTCTAGATATTTCATGTCCCAACTAAATCCTACAAAGAATTTTAAGCGACAAGACAAAAAAACATATAGTAAAATGGTAAATAATCAATTCATTCCAGGGAAAATGTAAGGCATGTGTCAAGAGGGAGTAAAGCAAGTATTCAGGTCATAAGTGTCCACATAATTCATTTTTCTAAGGTAAGTCAAAGGGAAAAGGAAATTAAGGCTGATTTTTGTTGTTAAAAAGAGAGAAATAAAAATGCTAAGATTCCTCAGAAAAAGTAGAACTTTTCTTAGCACTGAGAGCTAAATGGAACTTCTCACAAGAACTTCTCACAGGAGACTTTCCCAATGGGGCACTGAGCCCGTGGTAGACAGCATCCTTGACATTCTCACTGCAAATGTAGTATCAGACTTCATAATGGTGTTTCTTATAGCATAATGGTGTTTCTTGTTCTTATAGCAGAACACAGATAACAGGAATTTCTGCAAATTTTGTGTATATAGAGGAATAACAGCTCGCTGGAAATAAACCTTAACAAAGGGGCAAGGAGGGGCAAATAGCTAATTAGCATCCCTGTTTGCCAAGCACTCTTTTCTGTCTTGCTGAAGTGTCTCAGCTTCTTAAAGCTTCATCATCCCTGTTTAGGAGTAATCAACAGAGTCCATCAGAAGCCAGAGTGAAGTTCTCTGAATGTAGCAGGTCTTATATTTGGTACATGTTCAAAAATATACGTAAATGACAAGCCCTTAAAGAGGTGGAACACTTCGAAGCACTCTTTCTTACTTGACCTGGTATCTGCAATGACTAAATTGCAGTTAATATGAGACAGGGAAAAAAAATTAGCTGAAAGTGTTATAGGCTATGACAGTGACTTCACCTCTGGCTCTCAAATGCAAAAGCTTTTAAAAGGCATTTATCTTCTGTGCCATCTTCCCTAAAGTGCCTAAAACAAGTTTTGGGAAATTTAGGCACATACAAAGAAATATCAAGAACTAAGGGACATTTACTCCAATCATTAGTCACCACTAATCTACTACTTGTCTTCTAAAAAGAAGCAAAGCCACATTCTTAAAACGGCAGAGCATGTGAACAAGGAGCAACCAATTAGAACACTTCATCTGAAAATTTGTCACTTCCTAGAGAGTTACAAGTATAAATTCATTCTTTTGGGAAAAAAAAAAAGAATAAATTTGTCCTTGAGACTCAATGAATTATTTTCTAGGAGGATGTAGGAACATCAAAAGTATAGAATATAGAATGTTTGACACATGGTTCTATTTTTTATTACATGCAAAGTAAAAGTGTCTCAACAATCAAAAAGTGTAAAAAAAAAAAAGGTAATTTTGTCCACATGTTTAAAATAGAGCTGCAAAATTTATTTTTCTCCCTCTAATTGCTTCCAGGAAATAATTTTTCATAGTCTGCCTTTCGGTAATGAAATAGGGGAAATTGTGTCATTGTCACCTGAAGACTGGTTAACCAGTTAGTTAGTCGACCAGTTTGCAGTTCTAGGAAGAAAAAGTCATCTAAAGGAAAACCAATTAAATGAGTTGCTTCCTGTAGAAGGAAGGTAATAAAGCATCATGGTTCAAAGTATGACTCTATAGTCAAAATGTCTGGGTTTAAACTTTGGCTTGCTATAAAACAAAGCAATTTATTCATCTCTCTATACCTTTGTTTCCTTATCTGCAAAATGGGGATTGAAACTATAAACACATCATAAGGTCCTTTTGAAGATTAAATGGCATAACTCATGTAAAGTGCTTGAAACAGGCTCTGCTTTAGAGTAAGTGTTCATAAATATTCATTGCAGTGATTATACTTTTAGCAGTGTCTTGGATTACTAAACTAGGCACCTATCCCAAGAATTGGTTCATTAAGGAACTGCTGAGAAACATCAAAAGTAATCTTATGCGGACATAGTCTAAGTTGGACTCAGAAATTCAATTATTTCCATTCTCAAAGACTATTATTTATTCTAAATAAATTTTCTTCCAAAAATGTCTTCCTTTGAAAAATTTCATTTCAACATTCCAACTGTAGTTTAAATTTACTTTAGCTAAAGAACATTCCATCTTACATAAACACATTTTTAAAATATGATTAGAAGAAACAATGAGATTCCATATGGGGAAAGAAGACAATGAAAATTCACGATCTGAACTTTATAGATTATAGTTGAAATGTTTGTACAGCTGCACTATTTAATTGGTTTACTATCTTCCCCACATCTTCTCAGAATTGTGAGCAGTACAAGGGGGAGACTGCAAGACTGTTCTTTTCATCCCATGGGAGTTAGGAGAAAACTTGTCATAAAAGTAGTTTATAGATAATGGCAATTGGTTTACCTTGAGTTTGTTGGAATGGGTGGGGAAAGTAAAAAGCTCCAGAACACAAATAACAGGAATTTCTTCAAATTTGTATATATCAAGAAAGTGGCTATTGTATCCAGAAAAGGATGCAACAAAAGTGCACGAGATCAGGCGATAAAATGAATATAGAAACAAAATAGAAGTGTGCTCCTGCTCCCACAATTGAACTCAATTCCCATAGATGGTAATCTTGAACAATTTAACTCAGATTAAATCCTCCCCAGAAACCTTAGACTCTACTCTTCCAAAACAAAATACTTCCCCCTTGAGCTCAACAATTTCCATGAATTTCATCCACCCTTCATCTATAAGAACAAAAATCCGCAACTCTCCATATAGATTAGGCTGCTCTTGAATCATGTCTCTATATTCAGGTAACAAAGACATAATGGAATTCCAAAATATAAAGACCATTCACAGCTAGAGAGATAGCAAAAAGGACAATGGATTTGGAGTCTGAAGATCTGGGTTCAGCTCCTAGCTCAGCTACCAAATGGATCAACTTGGGCCAATAGAAAATCCTCTCTAAGACTCAATCTCCTCAGTTGTAAAGTTAGTATAAAAAATCCTACCTAAGAGTTTCTTGAGAGGATAAAATCTCCTCAGTTGTAAAGTTAGTATAAAAAATCCTACCTAAGAGTTTCTTGAGAGGATAAAAAGAGATAACGAATGTCAAAATCCTTTGTAAACTCTAACATGCTGCCAGTTTGTTAGGATTGGTTTGATAAAGTTTCCAACAACTGTGTTTTATCTCGCTCGAAGAGATTGCGACTTTCTTGGGAGCAGGCACTGTTTTCTCATGCCTTTCGTACTCACCAGTTTCTTCAGAGGTATTGTCACAGGTGCACAGAAAGAACACTAAACACTTAAAACTTGGATTTGAGTTTCTTCTATGAGTCATTTAATTTCTCCAATCCCAGTTTCCTTGACTCAGAAGTCTATCTTCTCACATAATAGGAAGTCCACGGGTATGGCAAGTTCCAGAGTTAATTAATTCAATGGCTCAAAGAAGTCATCAGAGATCACTGCCTCTGCTTTACTGTCCAAAGCATCAACTTCATCCTAAGGCCGGTCATGAGATAACAGCCAGCAGCAACTGGGCCGTATATTTCCCCCTTCACTTTGCCCAAAAGTGTAAACATGCATCCTTGCCTTAAGAAGTGAATAAATAACAGCCACCAGAAGAAATATCATAGCACACTGATTGGCTGAGGCTATGGTTCTCAATTATAACCACACTTTAGAATCACTTGGGAAGTATTTTAAAAACACCCAGTTCCCATACCCCAGAGACTGATTCAATATGTCTGGGGTGAGGCTGGATCATCTTTATTTTTTAAAAGCACCCCAGATGATTTGAGTATGACTGCATAGTAATTAGGACACATCCATAATGCTGGAAATGGGGTGGTTTAGAAGGTAAGCAAGAAGTGGATACGGTAGTGGATACAGCTGCATTGTACATACCCCTTTAAATGTTCAAAGTGCATATTAAACATTAAAAAAAGCTAGTTAATGTTGTTTATGCTGGCTACTTAACAAAGAAAGATCACGGCAAACAGGACAAAAGGAAGAGCTAACAGATGAGTGAAGCACAAAGGACAAAAGCCCCTTTTACTAGTCTCAGACCAACATTCTTGCAGGAATTTCTGAGATAGATTAGATATACATGAGCTATACCAGCATAAAACAGGAAGTTCAGTAAGACAAAAGTTAAGGAGCATATAGCCCAGAGGTCAAAATAATAAAGCTATCATTCAGGAATCTGAACAGATAAGAAAGTCAATATCAGGCCCCAGGGGACCATGAGATGACAATGATCTGAGGCAGAAGCAACTTTTTTTAAAAAAATAACCAATCCCAGAGAACAGGTAATTCAGAATCCATAGAAGAGAACCACTGCGGAAATGAAATTAGCTAGAAAAAGTGTAGTTGCAGATACCTTCAAATTAAACTGGCTGTCTTTGTCTTATAGAAGCACAAAGAAAAGTAACTCTTCCCACAGAACGGTGAGGCAGGGAGATAAACTACATGAGACCTCTAAATAGCCAATATTCCTCATTACTGTGCCTTTAGCAGAAAAATCGCCAAGGTGCAAGGCTCATGACCTGGCGAACCAAATATTTGAGTTCTAGCCAAATGGGAATTAAAAGTACAGAACACTAATAACTTAAAATAACACCCCATCAAACAAATATGTGGTAAATGAAGGATGTGGGGAAATGTAGTACAGATATTCGATATGCGTCAAGAACAAAATATAAGAGAAGCAATGATGTAAACGTTTTATCAAAACGGCATTAGTGAGGTCATTGATGATGTCGGAGTGCTGGCAATGCAGGGAGACTTGGGTATGTAAGTAAAATCACACAGAACACAGTTCTGGCAAATTTACAAATAGGAAGCACTTGTGCAAACATTATGTGACAATGTGCCTTTGGAAAAGGCATGAGTGTAGCCCAAAAAAAAAGTGTATTAGTCTAGTCTAAAGAAGCAATTAGCTAATTCCTAACCACTCTACAGGCACTCCTTTGAATACCTTCAGAGTCAAATCATCAACAGAGTCTATCTGGCAGCCATTGATAGAACAACCTTCCAACACACACCACTTAAACACAAATGAGAATCAGGACACCCTTCTAGTTAAATTAAACTTTTTATCTTTCAAGAGGTTTTGGTCTCCTGCCTTAGAATTGCATTCACCACAAGTCCTTGGAAAGTAATGCCTCTTACCCTTCTCATTCTCATTAAGAGCTTAATGTTACATATATTTCTTCTTTCCAAGGGTAGGAGTAGAGGAAGTTTGGAATAAAAAAGTTTGATTAACAAAAGTAATGTGGATTTAAGGAAGACAAAAATCAGACAATGTTTCATTAGAGCTCATTCAACCAATATCTATAATAACCTACAATAAGCCAAACACATGATAAAGGCTGAGATCATGAAAGTATGCTGTTGACCAGCTGCAAAAGTAATAATATGAATTTGTGACCCAAAGCTTGGGAAGGTGATGGTAATTTGAGGTGAAATAGCAGTTTACAAAAATTCTGGCAGTGGTGTGTTGATGGATTAGAGAGATGAAGAGATGGAAAACAGTGACAAATTACTTGTGCCTGTAAATTTAAACTAGTACATATGGCATTTGCTCCTTACAAAATTTTAAATGATTTTCAAATTTGTAAATCTATGTACTTTACGTTGTTGATACATCCAAATGGCATTAAGCCACAGTAACATATGTCAAAAACTGGCACCAAGTTTATGTCTTGCAAGAAGTGTTCCCTCCTTGGATGACTCTGCAGCTGTCTCTTTATTGCCCATGTACATTATTTTGCATGATGTGATAGCTGTATTGCAGAAGGTTAAGCCCACAGATTTAGACCAGTTGTACTCATATCCTAGCTCTAAAACTTACAATTTGTGTGATCCTAGACTTCTCAATAAATAATCCTTTAGAAGCCCTTGTCGCAGTTCCTGGCACAGGAAAAGTAGACAATGAATGTTGGGTATTATTATTTATAGTTTTCTTGTTTTAAATTTTTCTTGATTCATTTCATATACATATGTTCGGTCTCAGGAAATCCCTGATTAATAATTACCTTCATAAATAAACTCCAATGCATGAAAATATAATGACTGAACTGAATATCTTAACTTATAAATGGCCATATGTCAGAAATCCAGAGCATTGTTCTTATAGTGAGCCAAAACTTTTGAGCATTTTTCTTATATTATATTGGGCTACTAAGAGTAGATTTGAAGGTGACATCGACTTTAGGAATGTGTGCTTAAGTCCATGAACTTAAGATCTGACATGCTCAGGTTCACAGCAAAACCCTGGCACTCATGTGTCTCTCATCCTCAAACAACCACAATTTCACTCCTCATAAGATATAAAAAACATCTGTCTAACCATTTTAGGGCTAGAAGACCTAAGAGGAGACTACATAAGCTTTATATAGTCTTTATGAAATATAAGTTTTATGATGAGTTTCTGGTACTCTACCCAGACCCCTTCCCTGGAGGAGTGGAGGAGGAGATCCAGCCATGTGTATAGAGGTGCACCTTAGAGAGATCCTGCAGGCCTCACCTTCCCATCTGAACTGAAGCTTGGGGAGCTGAATTGAAAACCAGTGCATCTGTGGTTAACACTAGACCCTGAGATATTTGAATAAAGCCAATATGAGATGCTTCGTAAGGTAGAATGCAATAAGCATGACTTCTTGAGGGTCTCGGAGGCATTGCATGGTGGATCCATGGCTGCGTAGCTGACAGCCCTTGAAGCATGAACTTCAGCAACTGCAGAGAGGACCACATCAGCAGTGATGCAGGGTAAGGCCTCTTACTCCTTTACTTAACTTCCAATGGAGCTCTTTGTTTTTTTCTTTTCAAACGATAATATGTGATATATGAGCTTCCTGGATGCTTAACAGAATCCTCAACTAAAAATACATGATGTTTAGCAATCCTACTATGAAATGTGAGAGCAATATACAGAAAACCATTTCTTCGGCCTTCACCTTGGTTCTAATTCTCATTAGAAATACTTGATGCTGATACATTATTGAGTCAGGCGCGGAATTTTGTTTGTTTATGGGGGTGGTTGTGTTTATGAGAAGAGAGGAATTTTTTTCAATAGCACAATAGTTTGTAGCCATTATTCCATTTAATCCACTTGCACTCCTAAGGCTTAGTACAATATTCCTTAAAATTTGTGATAATTGTCAAAGTAATTTAGGTTTATTTCTGTTATTCTGACAGAGCTAGGGGGCAGGGGTGGGAACAATGAGCATTAAGGTACAAAAAGCTCTTCCTAAAAATAAAGGTTAGCTGTAATAGAATCTTGATGATACTCATTATCTCTCCATACACCTTTTTAAAACACTGATTCAGAAGATTTTCTTGCTTGCTTTCTCGTATTTTTCTTTATACAGAGCAAAACTGTGGCATTCTAAAGATACGTTATCATTGGCACACAGGCAATTAACTTTTATTAAACAAATGTAGTGGTGGCATTTTAAAATTATTACTATCAATATATGCCAAAAGGGAGGGAATGAAGTCTTCTCATTATGAATCGCCCAAACTCTCTCTGTAGATTTTTTATATGAGGTTGAAATAAAAAATCTAGGTCTTTTCAATCATTTTTTAAAGTAAATTATTTAGTAAACTGATTCAAGTATGATTTTTAGACAGTGATGTGCTGATAAATGTTTATCGATCAGCTATTACTTATTGTCTTCACCTCTCCTTGTAAACAACCCCACTGTGCCTAATTTCAAACCACTATCATGATGCCCCCAACACAGTGTTGGGAACAGAAATATATAATCAGTTCCCACCAGCTGGTATGAACTCACCCCCACACACCTGAATGCAGCCATCAGGACAAATGTAAAACGTGAAGCACATCCCCAAAATTCAGCTGTCATACCAACATTTGGGGAGGTAGCTGACCATAGCAGAAATCATTTTTTTCCTCTCCCTCTCTGGAAAGTTTTCTAGGAGTTTACATTAATCTCAGATCCTAGTCTAGAACATCAAAAACAACTAAAAAAGGGGGGGGGGAGGAACTCAGTGGTCTAGATCAGGGGTCCCCAACCCCAGAGCTATGGACCAGTACCTGTATGTGGCCTGTTAGGAACTCGGCTGCACAGGAGGAGGCGAGTTGTGAGCTAGTGAACAAAGCTTTTTCTGTATTTGCAGCCTCTCCCCAGGGCGAGTACCACTACCTCAGATCATCAGGCATTAATTACATTGTCATAGGAGCATCAGTCCTTGGTGCCAAAAAAAACTGGGGATGGCTGGTCTAGATTATATCTTAATAGCCCTTATTAGTATTATTATTGATTAGAATAAAGCACTTAGAATAAATTAACCCAGGGAATTCTCAAGGATCCCTGAAGAATAAACAGGCAGTAAGGGTGAATTCTATTTTATAGGAAGCAATCACGTTGGGCAAGAGAACAGTAAGTAGAAGTAATCCTTTTCAGCTGCGTAGCAGAAGAGGCCCACTCCTCTGGGGGGAAGAAATAATCTTCCCCTCCACTCTCCTCACTTCAACCTCAATGTTCTAACAGTTGTTCCACTTAAATGCAACCCATTTTTCACCCAGCAGGTGCTCAGGGACCTGGTTAGTGCCAACAACTAGAAGCAGCAGCTTTTGTGAATCTGTATTTTCTATTCGCCTCCTTGGATACTGACACCCATCCTAAAAATTTATGGCCAGAATAAAATGTAGCCCTATGAAATGATCCATAGTTGAGAAACTAAAATATCTCTTATTCTTCTTGCTGAAAACATTTTGGCCACAAGAATTTAAAAAAAAAAAAATTCTTTTCTCCCAGACATGCCTTTGTATTCTGAATTCCCTCTGAGAAAGTAACCAGTTTTGGTTTCAGACCCATTGAGGTGGATTAAGCTATGTGACCTCAGAGGTGAAGGGCTTGGAGGTTTTTGCCCCACCAGTCCTTGAAGAGAGCTGGATTTCCAGGGGCTGGCACCTAGGGATGATGGCCTCCAGTGGAAGTGGGAGGCCGGGAGTAGAAGGCACCTGCACATTGGTCTTCACAGAACCTGAGAAGTAGGAGAGCTTCCGTGTGACTGTCAAGCTGCTGAGCACTGCACAAGTCCTGTCCCATGGAGAGAGTGAGTGGTAATAGTAAACTACCTTCAAACGGGCCACACAAGCCTAAACAAGCAAACACCTCAGCAGCTACCAACGAGGACACAGAACAGAGAGCCCCTGTCGAGTTTTCCTAGTTCAAGTCAGGCCCTTGGCTCTCTTGTTGTTCTGAGTAAGATGGAGGGAGAGAGGTTGTATCCAAAGAACGGCTTGAGTTTGGATGTTCTACTGGCCAGGAGAGCATAGCAATCCATATTTAATTGGATACAGGACAACAAAAAAATGAGATGGTTTTTACATCTCAGTGTCATCCTGAAAATCTTAGAGTTCCTGTGCTGTGGCACAGTTCTCCCTTGTCTTAAGCTAACTGGAGACCCTGCTACTCTGTGAATCCTGTATTCTTATAAATGTCATTGGCTCCACAAATATCTCTACTGCAAATGAGCTAACTACTCATGAAGTTAAGCATAGCTGGCTCAGGGCTTTCACATTTAATACCTGTAACATGTAGGGAACTGTAGGGTTGTAGATGAAAAAAAGGGGTTCTACGGAAAGTAACCTCTCAGGGTGGTCTGATCATAAATTCCTAAATGGGCAGAACATGGTGGGTAGTCACGCCCCAGGCATATAACTTCTTTAGTAAAAGATTTATCTTTGTGTTAAGCCAGCCCCGTTCATTGTTTCTGTGCATCCAGGTTAACACACTTTGAAGTGGTAACTACCCTCAAGAGAGCACATAATCTTATTAACTATCCTGTAATCCAACCACTGCTTTGCTATCTCCCATCTTCACGTAATCTTATGTTCCCCCATTAATTTCAAATGCATAAAAAAAATTGCAAAACTGTTATTCTCAGGAGCATTTGAGATCTTGCTCTCTGGCATATGTCATCAGTTTGGCTCAAATAAACTCATAAAAATTCTCTAAAGGTTGGGACATTTCTTACATCAACAGGATTTGGGGATGTGTCTCTATGGTTAAATTCAATTCAATTAAAGATACATATTGCCCTCTTCAAATTAATGATACCATAGGAAAATGTTCCTACAATACCTTTTTGCCTAATTTGGTCACTTAATACAGCTGAGAGGCAATTCTAGAATCTTAGCTGCTTTATGCAGAAATTCTATGAAGCAAGGAAAACCTGACAAAGCATGGCAAATGTATCAGTCTCCACCAGTAAGTCAAGAGGCTCAAGGTCCCTTGCCTTCCATCCTGTCGGAGAATAGCAGAGGAATACGCAATTACACAGCTTTAGGTTATTGTGCCAGCTTTGCTCGGAAGAGAGTAAGGCCCATTTTCTGTTTCTCGGTGAAAGCAGAGGTTTCTACCTTCAGGTTAGACAAACCGTTTAATTTTTGTGGGCTGTAGTTTTCTTACTTAAAAGTTTGTATATTCAACTAGTTGATCACAAAATTTGCAGCACCAAAATTCAATGACTCTAAGATATTATGAAATCCCAGAAAAAAGAAAAAAAAACAAAGGAAAAGAGGAACATTGTTCTCACTCTATTGTCCACCCAGCTGGATTTATCAGATTAAGATTCTGAGTTATAAATAAAGGAAGAAAAGAACTGATACAATATAGAACTTGCATTTGCAGGAAGTGCATTTTTTCTTCCAAATGGATCTTAACTATTTCATGAGCTAACAAATAATTGAACAGACTATCTATAGAAATAATTTTGTCCACTCATCCACTTTTCTCTAGAGCAGTAAAAATAACTTCCTTGCTTTGTTATAAAACTATTTGAATAAAAATAGGGAAATGCAATCCTCAACAGTTTCTGAAATCTAGCTACTAGAAAGGTTGCCACAAATCCAAACCTGTCTTTAATATAAGCACAAAGGTAAGAGTGCCATCTGCTGGCCTAAACAGTCTAAGAGTGTCTTCCTAACTTTAATAAAATTGTTAGACCACAAATAGCTTCTAAAACTTGAGTCTACACTCTGCCTCACTAAAACTCTGAGCTCTTCAATAACTTGATGTACAGAGTCTAAACAGAAAAATCATTTGCCCTAATGCCCAAAATATACAAAACATATGAATATATCAAAGTATTACCTTCTGAATTCATAAATACTTATTTTAATTACATCCTACAACATTTACCATACCGAAAAGATATAAATCTATTAGGTCCAAGAGAAAGCTAGAATATGTGGAGTATTTATACAGAAGAAAAAGTGTCGATTCTCAAAAGTTTCCTCAGTTTGACAGCAGCAGCTAACGGGTAGCTCTATTAACAGAGTTCAATTAAGGAAGAAAGAAAACAGTGAAACTGAAAAGTCATATATCAGATATAACCATCAGTTCACGCCTCCACACTGACGTCAGTGGACAGATGAAGGCCAGACTTACTGACTCCTTTATGAGGTGCTGTGATGTTAACATCTGGGCCACCAAGTACACTCATTCTTCTTAATTCCTCCAAAAATCTCTTTCAGAAAAGATTCTCTTTTAAGGAAACTCCCTATAGCAGTGGAGCTGCCCAAAGAATGTTTCACATAAAAACAAAAAATTCCAACCAATTACTTAGTCCACTAAGCCTAAGATAACCTCAGGAAACTTTATTCCATTGCCTGAAATATTGAATAACTATGTAGCACAATCCTGAAATCACCTAAGGAATACTTTTTATTTTAAAAAGTACATGAAACTTCCTATGCAGAAAGCATTAACTAGAAGAACACAATCATTTTAAATAGATGAGATTCAAGATTACCAAGAAGGCAAGAGATGGACTAGTATAACTCTTAAGGGACCTTGGCATTTCTATTAATTTTATTTCTTACCTATATTGTAAATATAATCTCACAAGAATTCCCTAATTCTTGGCATTAAAAGTCTTTTGTTTTCTCATGATGCAATGCTATGAGGTTGTTTGAAAGTCAATTATTAAAATATTAAATCAAATAACTAGTAAACTTTAAATGAAATTAGACATAGACACAGATAAAATATGTATGGAATAAAATCAATATTCTTACTGTTCTTTTGGTGAAAGATACCACTTGTGTTGTTTCCTGTGTATGAACATGAATGAGTATGAGTAAGCTATATTGTAGATAACTCATTGTCCGTATTATTAATTAAAATTATTTCATGATCAAAATGTCATTTTGGTTAGTACTGGTGACATATCTTCATACCTTTTCATCACTGGTACCATGATGTAAGAATGCAGTTTTCTGAATGCAGATGTAAGAATACTGCTTCTGGTTCTCTGAGAATGTCTTTAGGTCAGTTTGCATGCCTCCATCAACCTTGCCAAAATACAATGACAACTCTGAAACCACACCCACCAGAATGCAGGAAACCAATCGTGCATTTATGCCAAGCTAAAGACAACAGATAACTTGGCAGAAATTTGTTCATGCAAAACTTGCCATTCTTCATACTAACTCAACATTGAAAACCACCACAGATCAACTATAGTGATAAAATTCAAACCAAGAGCAGTTTATATTTGCATTAAATTCCACAATAAAATATTTTCCTATGTATTATTTCATCTGTTTTTCAAGACACTCTCTGAGATAGGCAAACCATTTCACAAGTCACTTGAGATCATTCACTCCATTTTTCATAGTTGGAAATAGCTACTAGGTTTCTCCACTTGAGTAATGTTTACCGTAAGGCTAAAAACCCAGGAGAGCTTGTCAATAACATACTAGTAAACACTAAACCATAAACTATAGGTGGCCATAACTCAAAGAATCACAATACTGGTGTCTGCTAGAATTACCACATACACTTGACAGAATTCATCTATCGGTCAAATTGCTGGCACTGCCACACACAGCAAGAAATGACAATGAACAGGTGCCCAAAATAGGCCTTTCCCTCTAAACCAAGTAGTCAAAGAATTTTACATTTAAACAAGATATTATATAATTCACCAGTCTTACACTGTTGAGAATTATTCAGAGTATGAGGAAACATACTACTTACATAAGCAGCTAGTGGGAAAGTAAAGTGATCCAACATTTAGATATAGATACAGCTAAAGATATAGATGATATAAATAAATCCTTAAAAATATACAAATATCCACACCCTCTCATCCAATAATTCCATTTCTAGGATGAACAGGGAATTATTTATGAGGTTATTTACTCAAAGTTAATTACAATAAACAAATAATGGAAATAACATAAATGTCTACCTATACTAAATAAAATTAAAATGAATTTTTGTCTCTCATTACAATGGAATACTATGTAGCCAAGAAACAGCATGTTTTCGAAGAATAGTTTATGAGCTGGGAGAATGGTTTAGATGCATTTTGATGTACTGATATATGCTTTTTAACATAGAAAGGCTTATATTCTCTCACCAACTATGACACCAAAAGATATGTTGGGGAAGAACATTGGTCATAATTATATGTCTCTGAAAAGTTATGAGCATACCCCAGATATCCCTGCTTGTACTCTGATACCATTATTTTATTCAGCAAATATTTTAATTTCTTACCGTGTGCTGGTACTAAACCCCATATAAAACAGACTAGAGACAGATTTGTGAGAAAATGTATGAGACAATTGCAATGATAGCATTATGAACATGGTTCAATGAAGAGCGAAGGAGAAAACTGTCCAGTTTAAATAAGGTTTGCAAGTGGCTACTGTAAAATACAAGTTCATACTCATCTTTGAATGACCTTCAAAGTAATCTTTCATTCTAATATGTGGGATTTAAGGATCAAATGAATAGTTCAACCATTTTTCGAGCCTTCACATATTTTTCTTCCACTCTCATCATTCTAAATATAATCTAAAATATTAAATACATATTAATACTACAGTGTTGATTACTAAATTCCACCAATACAAAACGGCATTAATTAAATAGTATACAAAGCTGGTGACTCCCCTCCCTATGCCTTCTAACTACCATTTTTAGGGGTCCAGTGAATATTTGTCTTTCCTGTGGCAATTCAGCATCCTTGAACACTCCTATATTTTTTGTCTGGACATTTTTGTACATTCTGTGATAAACCTCTTCAACACGGAAGCCGGAACTCCAATCCTGCCAAGAGTTTTGTAAAAGCATGTGATGCGCCCACACAAAACTTCAGTCTGGGAAGTTGGCGATATGAGAAAGCAGATGCAGATGTAATTCATTTTTCAGTGAGCACTGCTGCAGAAGTATCTGGATTGTCGGGGTCAGAAATTCCAGAACTTCTGGAGTCCAGTGCAGCATCATTTGTGAAGTTGTGATGTCCAAGACAAAACTGCAATGTTTGCATGAAGTGGTGGCAGCATTAGTTTCTGGTCGTTTAGTGACTGAGCCAGGCACCCTAAGTCTACTGGCGATTCTTTAATAGGCCAAATATATTTTAATAAGTCTCTTTCCTGCATAATTAAGTTATGGTAGATTTTATTGTTTGGAACACTGACACATTTCCAATGGCTGCTGACTGTGGAGGGAGCCCTCCGATTTAGATATCGATATCTGATTCTAAGCATCCCTAATGATCACAGAGCAATACCCTTGGAATGCTTCACTTTCCACCCCTCAGGAATACAGATAATGCATAAGTAGTTGCCAACTCTCTCAGCAGACTGCTGAACTACTTCTCCAACAGAGAAACACTTAGCTCAACAACCATTCAGCTGGCTTTTGGAAGCAGACTATATTTCTTTCTTTCTGGGTATATACACCTTTCACTCCCTTCCTCCAAATCTTCATCAAGACAGATCCATAATGTATCATACACTATATGAAAGGCAATATTACTGAACAAACTGTAGTATAAATAAAATAGAGAAGGGGCTATACTAATTAAGAAAACATTATTCTCAAGACCTTAAATAGCCTCTTTCACGTATGAAATACTTTATCAGCTCAAGTCCATGACATCTCATACCACATCAGGAGTATGTAAGGGATTATAGGAACCCATTCTGATATTTTGAATTAGATTTTATAATACATCCACTAGCTAATGGATATTTGGTCACAAATGCCTGTGGATTGACAAACCTAATGACTTATGCTTTCCTGCTTGAGGATGCTTTAAGTTCAAATTTAGAGAGTGTAGCCTAGAAAAAAAATGTATGTGATATGGGCATTAAGCAGAATATTAATGAAAGGATACACTCCTACACTGGCCACAGACAGTCTCCTTCTTGAGAGCTAAAATTTTGATCCTAGAATTGAGATAGAGCTTACAAATACAAAGAATTAATCAAAGCACACATGGGGGATACTGGTACTAATATACAACAATATTAAGACATTTTTTATTACCCCATTTACAAGTGAGGTACATAAAGGTCAAGTAAATTCTCCAAGGTCACAGTTAATACCATGAACTTGGGACTCAAACTTAGGCGACCTAAGCCCAGAGCCTGGGTTTTATATGATTTATATATTGCCTCTCTATTTTCCATCCTGGGTCCTTGAAATTATATGACACTCTATATTGTAAACATCTAAGTGTGTAAGAAGAAGAAATTTTTTGACACTATATTGTAAATGTCTAAGTATGGAAGAAAGAAGAGAAGGAGGAGGAGAAGGAGGAGGGGGGAGGGGAAGGGGAAGATGAAGAAGACGAAGAAGGAGGAGACAGAGATGGGGACAGAGATGGAGAAGGAGAAAGAGAAGAAGGGAACACTTTTTTAAAAATCTAGCACAAAGAAATTTTCCTCCTCTGGGATTTGAGTGATGTTCATACCTTAAGTAAAAAAAAAAAAAATGTTAATCGATATTACTTAATTATTGATGAATACATATCCTGGCAAAATCTGTTTCTAGCTTGTTGAAGCTAATTGCTTTTTTTTTTTTTTGGAGGGTGGGGACTAGCTTTTTCAGAGCATTCATGATATTTTTAGCTATGTTTTCTATGTGTATCATCAACATAGATTTAAAAAGAGATCATTGCTTTAACAACCAACCAAATCTCAATAATTAGCCAGCCACCTACTTCAACATAAAATATATTTCACCTGCAGTATACAGAACTGAGAATTTCTAAATGGTGCTTGCAAGGCCCATCGAGCTGCCCTGTGCTGCAATCAGTAGCATAAACTTGACTCTCAGTAACCCCATGTTCCACATACACATGTAATCTCTGCAGATGGTTTCCTAATCACTGGAATTCAGAGAGTGTTTTCAACTGTGAAGAAAGCACTTCTGGCAATACGAACTTCCTACAGTAAAGAAAAAGATCACTTCCAGGAGTGGGATTCCATGTTATCATTAATTCAACAAATGGGTTTGAGTGCTACTTTATAGTACAGGTATTGAAGATACGGTAAAAATAAACATAGACCCTGTCCTCAAAGAGCTGTATTGAGTTTATAGACTAGTCAGGATAATCAAATATTATGATACACTGATAAATCTTATAATCAAGAAGGGGAAAGATATTATATGAGCCCAGCAAAGGTATTTAGATGGAGGATAAAGAGAGAGTGTATAAATTACATACACCCTGGGGTTGTTTAAGAAAATGCTTCCAGAGTGAAAGGCACTTGAACCAAACTTAAAGATTAAGGGATTTCGGCTAGGGTAAACGGAATTCCAAGCCCAGAGAACATAAGCAACAACTGTCCTTAGAAACTTGTATCAAAACAGCAAACGACAGGTAGGGTGGTGTGACCGAATGACAGTGTGCATGTGGAGGTGTAGTGAGCAGTAGAGCTAGACAGATCTGCCCAAGCCGGATTCCAAAAGCCACTTGCTCTAACAAATAGATGCTGTGAATTATTCGCTGTTACTCTCTGATGTTCACATATCCCCTCAGTTAATGATAAGTATATACAAAGAACATATTAGAAAACCACTGCACAGGGTGGGAAATGACAGGGAGAAGTTCAAGGTCCACCCATTCAATGTTTTATACGCTAAGGAGATTGCATTGCACGTTACAGACAAAAAAGCACTTTCAACAGGAGAATTACATGATCAAATTTAGAAAAACATACTGGTTGTTGTATAAAAGATAACCAGGATATAATAATAATGAACCAGCTAGGAGACTATGACTTTGTTAACTCTAAGAAGAAAACTAGAAACTGAACTAAGCAATGGTTTGGGATACAGAGAAGAGCCAGGATTCCGGAGACAGATATAAGGTAGAATTGGTAGAATATTTTTATTAACTGGATATAAAGGAGAAAGATAAGGCAAAGAGACAAGGATGAATCTTGTTTCTAGCTTAGGAACTGGGAATGTTTGTGATCCTATTAACTAAAACAGGGAGCATTACAGAAATTATCACTTTGACAAAGGAAAATACACTAGGAACAGATATCCTATAGAAAGCTGGAAAATTTATCTATAATTCAAGAATGAGAAGTCACTAGAGGTATAGATTTGAGGGTTAGCACTGCATAATGAAATCATGGTAGGAACTAAGCATATTGAGGAGGCAAACACATACCACCACACTCAGCTCTGTGCTCAGGGAAGGTACCACAAAGCTATTAGAGTGCTTTCTTGCTAACCCAAATGTGACTTCAGAAACCCTATCGACCAAAGTTGGCACCTGAATTACACCCATTTGTCTTTCTGATGTACAGCAAGAGAAGACAAAGAAGGACTAGACTCTGAAGAACAGGTTCTCGAACATCTTTCAAATCACCAGCTTCATTTGTCTGTGTGCTGGTGTGAGTATAGATATGACTCTGGTATAAGAGTATTGTGAATTCATTTTAAACTAAACCATACAGCATGTCCACATTCACAGTCTTAGCTAACCTTCTTTCTCATTCTGACTTGCTATCTAATTCTTGCCCCTCTATAAAGCAGCCTCTACAATGCAGCCACAGTAATATTTTTGAAGCAGAGATATAATGGTTATCACCCCCATTCTCATCCTTGCTATTAAAACCCCTTTGTAGCATCTCATTGCTTTTAAAATAGAGACCAAATTTGTCACATCGACAAATGTCATAGGGTTTAACCCCCAATTCTCCAGCCTATTTTGTACCATGTACACTTCCCGCCAACCCCCCCCCCCCCACACACACACACACACATACACACTGCCCCATTTTCTGCACTGTTCTCCTTCACTACAGGATTCTGAAGATGTTGTCAGCCATTTTTGATGACTCTTGCCTTTCGTCCTTACCTAGCTAACTCCTACTCATCTTTTAGGTCTCAGCTTTAATGCTATTTCCACAGAAAGCTTTTCATGAATGCCCAGATGTCAATCATCACAGCACTGTGTTACCACATAGCACTTACAATGTTGTGATTTTATATGTGTCCATGTGCTCTGCTGTTTCAATACCTGTCTCTCTTAAGTGACACTAAGCTCCATGAGTTCAGAATAAAAAGGGTTTTTTTTCTTTTTCCAATACCTAGCATCATGCCTGGTACAAAGTAGGCACTCGAAAAATATTTATTTAATTTGGTTGGCTTTGGTAATCTGAATTTTGATAATATATTTTTATTCCTGGAAAATATGACTAATAAAATATTTACTAAGAGTTTACTTTCATTTTTAAATGAATTAATATGGTTAAAAAGACAAGAAATAACACTTGGCAAATAGTATGACATATATTTCAACAGCCATTTTAACTTCATCAGAATTCTTCCATCATTTCCCAGAAAACTTGCAAAGTATTATCAAATAAATAGTCACATCACTTCCTGAAATTATATACATCTTAAAATCACACTGGCTCCAAAAATAAAATGAGAAAATGTTCTCCTCTTTTATTGGATTTGCAGACTGCTTTTTAAAAATATTCCAATCCTTACTGCCCTCAGCACTGTCTCAAGTGTCAGGAGAAATCACGTTTTCATTTAGTTGAGCCTAGCTGTGTGGAATACCTCTTATTCCCCACCTCTAAGTATTCTTTCTCTATAATGTGTTTTAAATTAAGGCCACAAAGCTACTCTGGCAACTTAAATGAAGCAATGACATCTATAAAATACCATTTGTTCCATTTTTTCCTTGACTTGTTCTTTAAATGAAAGAGGGCCACTGTGGGAAAGTAGGTACTCTCACGGTAATACATAATTGGAAGCATCCTCTTAGATAATGAATAGTACACAGTACTGGCCTTCTAATGCACTGCTGACCCAACCCAACATAAAAATGATAACGGTGTCCCATAAAATGAAAGCACTAAATCACTAGCCTTTTAGCAGCCAAACCTGAAGGAAAACACAAGTTTCACTCGGGTGCTGTTTCTTGAGTAGTTACAAATGACAACTCTTAGATGTGAACTGTGCTTTAGACAAAGCTGTGGAACTCACGCACACGCGCACACACACACACACACACACACACACACACCCCATATATCACCCAAAGTACCTTAGCACTTTTTTTTTTTTTTTGCAATCACATACATTTTTACCCCTACTTCCTTGTGATTCACCCTGGTTACATAGACTGTACCTGTTTCTCTTGAAGAAAAAAGAAATAGCCTCAGTCAGGACAGCCTACCTGGACTTGACTTTCTTGGCATATGCTTCACATGTGGACCCCTTTAGCTAAAACAGCTACTATTATCTGATAAACTAATCTGTACTGAGATACAAGTTACTAGATTATTTGTTTTCCAAAGTATGTAAATTTAAAGCTTATTTTGGGGAGCCAGAAATTATAGTGCCTTTATCTAAGTGATCACTGGCAGGAATCTGGGAGAGAGAAAAGTGACTGAAGAAATCAGCTCAGGAGTTGCCTATCTATCCTATCCACTTATATGCATTCACCTTTTCAAATAGCCACTAAGGGGAAAACAAGGGATGGCAGATGAGAATAAATCCTACTTGCTAAAATTCCATTCAATTCAGTAATTTAATGGATATAGTCCCTGGATATGGTCCTTACTTCTAAGAACCTTATAGTCTGTGGTGCTCAGCTACGTGTCAGTCTCCAAGTCAAAGGCTCTCTAACTTGCATTCACTAGAATATAAACTCGATGAGGGAAAGGACCGTTGTAGCAACTATAAACTCAGTGTCTTGCATTGAGCTCAACAAATATTTGGTGAATGAATAAACACTAGTAATATGTTCTTGCAAATAACAAAATTTTTCTTAGCTCATTTTCCCTTCTATAAAATAAAATGACAATGTTCCCTTCATTGTCATTATGTAGGTTAAGTTAGACGGCATATGCATAAGTTCCTAACAAGTCATTAGGAAATAATAAGTGCCTCTTTTTTTTTCGTTAATTAAGTAGACTGTACTAATTGTGATGACAAAAAAACAAAAGATGTAACAGAGGGAGAATACAATCAGCCTTTACGTGCTCATAACAAAGAATTCCTTTAGCACAGACAGCTTACAACACATAACTGGACCCTATATACCAGTACATACTTTAAGACAGGAAAACGAAATGCAAGAGCAGACTTGGAACAATTTACTTTGACAGAACTAGGAATTAACTACACTCTCACTCTATAACTAACCAAGAAGGTGGTAAGAAAGTAAAAGATATGGTCTTAAATTAACTCCAGATATCCCACAATAATCACAATCTGGTGATCTGGCATCACATGTGGTATTTGATAACAATATTGCTGAGGATCTAGGACATTCTGTTTTGTCCCCGGCTCTCATAATGCTAACAAGTCATTAATCAATTCTGTGCCCTGGTTATCATTAAAGTGGTTCTAACCAACTAAAGAGTTATTTAAGACTAGTAATTGTGAAACATGGAAAGAGAAATGAATTAAAAAATATTCTCTAGGGTTTTGCCTAACTTGAAATATGCCTCCATTTCTACCATATGCCATAAGTATTCCTCTCCAATAAAGATCCAAACAAGTAAGAATTCATTTTCAAGTCAATTTAATAGTTAATATTAAATATTAACTATTTTTATATTAGGTACTGTGTCAGACATTAAATCATGTTATTTTGTTTGTCATTATCTTACATAATCTAGTCCTTCATGCAACATCCTACTATCCAATAGACAAATATTTTTTTAATTGTTTTTCAATAGGAGTAAAAAAAAAAAAAAATTACTGAGTTATTACCTTCTTTCAGCTGGTCCCCCTCAGAAATGTCTAAAATACTGAGCCAAAACTTAGTGGTAGAGTCAGTGACCTCAGGAGAGACTTTTCTCCCAAATGACAGAACATATTTCATGGGAAGAACAAACTTCATTAGCAGAGATTAAACTTGTGATTAGTAGTTGAGCCCATGAAATTTGTGACAATGAAACATGTTGCTAGCTCTCATCTCAAAAAGGAATATTTTTTGGAACAGTACCTACTGTTTGACCTTTTAGTCTTCCCTCCAGTTCTTTAATTATGAATATGGTCCAGGAACCATAAATTCTCGATTCTAGTTCTGACTTCACTACTTACTAGCATATACCTTTGGGTCCAAATTTTGGAAAGAATATGCTACACAAATCATTAAGTTATCTGATTCATCATAAAATATGTCCCTTTGATCAGTCAACATGCATTAATTAAGCATCTATTATGTCCAAGAACTAGAATAACACAAAGATGAATAAAGTAAGATCATATAAGAGAGGCAGACTGGAAACAATTGTTCTACAGCATTCAAAGTGTGACCATTATAGAAAAAATAGAATGTAAATACAGAGAGATCATGAAGGTCAAAAAATTGTAATTACAGAAGTAGTGACAGCTGTGCTGAATATTAAAGAATCGACTGAATGGTTTTCAGACACACGCAGGTGACAAAGAAAGTTATTCAAATCAGCAAGAAAAATATTGCAAAGACATAGAATGAGATAAGCAAACTAAATTGGGGAACAGTGAACAATCTGTCCCCAGTAGGTGGAGCTAGGACTGACAGGAGAAGTAACTGGAAAAGTGGATTAAGTCCAAATAATGAATGCCCTTTATTAATTCATAAACGAATATTTGTTAGGCACTTAACTATGTTAGAAATCATCCTAGGTAGTATAGGCACCTCAGTAAACATGGCAGACAAAATCCCTACCCTAGATTCGAGTGTATGCCAGGCTTAGGAGTTTGGACTTTAGTCTAAGAGCAACGGAGTTAAGCAGGAAAGGTAGTACAAGCAGAGTTAGAAAGGTAAATCTCTGTCAGTGTGAAAAATGGACATGTAACAGAAGAAACCAGACATAGTAAGATCAGTCAAAAGATAACTTCAATAGACCAGATGAGTCCTGCTTCTGCTATGTCTTCAAAGATAAATGGTCATATACATATCTTCGCTAAGAATTTGTAGGGAATATTTATTCTAAAATATTATTATTACTTGACTAAGTGAGTTCTCACAAGAGACATGAGTTTATTCTCAAACCATAACAAATTTCTACACCGAGAACATATTTTTGTTGGATCCACGTCATGTTGTACCGCTAGCCACTCTCAGTCACCCTGACTCATTTCCTGAACTTTCAGTTACTCCAAGAGAACCTCATTTCATCCAAGAGATTTGAGGTCGGACCAAACAGACTAAAGTCACCTATAAGGGCCCAGTGAATTCTCAATTTCCAGTGGACTTCCAAAAGAATCGATGAACCAAGACTCCTGAAAGCTAGAAAAAAAGAACTAAACTGGGTTTCTTCCTCTAACCCAGCCTTCCTAAGATAACTAGGACCTTCAGGATCTATGATCTTCCAAACTCTACTATCCACTTCGTATACATCCCAGAGTCTCAAGACTATTCAGCACAGCTGTGATTACAATTTCAAGCCCAAAGCCTTGAAATTCATGTGAGAGGGCCCTGGAAATTTATCCTTTTTTAAATGGAATGTCACACATTTTACATATAAACAAGCAAAGGAATAAGGCAAATCATATGTAATTAGAACTATTTTAAAGATGAAGAAATGAAAACCAAGAGAGAGCAAGACTTTGACCCAAAGATATGTGCTAGTAAAGTCAGAACTAGAATCCAGAACTTCTGACTCCTGGGCCACATTCTTTGCTTCACCTCCATGCCATCTCTTCAGCCATCAATCATTGTCTCTCTATTGTGCCTACACAGCTGCATAACAATTCCCCGCTCTCTTAAGGTTAATAAATAACCTCTTTAATGTTAACCTAGACTTCATGAAACAATCACTCTCAGTTTCTAAAGCTCAGACAAAGGCATTTATGTTAGCAACTAAAGAAATCGTCTTCTTTTCTTTAATGATTCCCTTCATGTTCCTCTCCAACCTCCTTGGAGTTGCAGAAAAGTTGAGCTTTAGTCAACCCGCATTGACCCCAGTAGAATTCTGGCTATTTTTAGATCAAGACTGACATATTCAGGCAGCAAAAAGAGCCAGTGAGACGCCAAACTCAGTATCCACCCTGGAAATGAACAAAAATGGGAAGCAAGCTAGCTGGTTCACTGGCCCTTCAGATTTATAATAAATTATCTGAAAGAACTTAGTAAATTAGCAATGACTCCAAGCCAGAAATGCTTTGCCTCAGCCAATCCTGGAGCTTACTCTGCTAAACCTAGGCCACCTGAGGTTTTTCCATAATATTACTTTCACATGAAGTCCACACAACTCAGACACTGCTGCCAAGAACAAGGCCTAGAGAGCACATTGGCAAGCTTGGTGCTGGTGTACTATGCAGTCACATGAGGCAAAAGGCAGCATATGAAAGGAAAATCTCCCAAGTGGAAGTCAGAAAACCTAGTTTCCTTACCACTTATGAGCCACGTGACATTGAGAAATTCACTAGGGAGCTCTTATGACCCCACCTATGGAGTGTGCAACCTTCCCTGTCAGCCCCTTCAGAGATTGCTTCCACCTCAGCCACAGAGAACCCCTATGCCCAAAGTCACACCCTTCCTGGAGTAGCCTGCACACAGTGACTGATCAATGCATAAAGAACTGGAGATTCTGGACACATGGGAGACATCTCTGACAGGCCTGTTTAGTTCCAGAGCGCCCCATCAGGCCAATAGAGGCTGCCGGGCTGGGCCTTCATCACAGCTGGACTCCTCTCCTCCCCAGCATTGCTTCTTCCACCCATCTTCCACAGGTATGACCTCAGGGAAACTTCCTAATGCACATCCTTAACAATAAACACTGCCTCAGAGTGTGCATCCTAGAGAACCGAACACCATTAAATCAATGTCACTGATGTTATTTGTGAATTCCAAAATGACGCCTCAAATAGAAATCCTCTAAAAATCAAGTCCCTTTATTTAGGTTAAAAAATCTTCACAAACCATGCAAATTCACTCCAGTGCTAAGATCTGTGCTAAGCTCGTGAAGGACGAAAATACAAATGATAATAAAATATAGCCTGCTGCTTACATTTCCTCACAATTGAATGGAAGCAAACCTAGATGCAATCATGGCGTCAGAAAAGTGTTGCTTCTCCCTCAGCAGCTTTACCTTTCTCTTCAGTCCCATCAGATGTGCCCTACACTACCTTCAGTGCCTAAGGCCTTCCTGCTTTCTCACTCTTTTCATATCAATGAGAAAATAAAATTATACCAAAGGCCTACACCTGTCTCAGACATAGTATTAAAATTATGTCTGTTAGTTGACTGATTATTCTAGTGGGTTCTATGACAGCAATCCTTT
Source organism: Rousettus aegyptiacus (assembly GCF_014176215.1). NCBI lineage: Eukaryota > Metazoa > Chordata > Mammalia > Chiroptera > Pteropodidae > Rousettus > Rousettus aegyptiacus. The sequence continues at coordinate 148,076,156 of NW_023416295.1, forward strand.
CCAAACTAAAAGGCTTATTCCCGAGTGGCTATAAATGTTGCCAGCATAGAATCCTCAGCTCTCAGCCCTCTCCTCCAGAAATTGACTTCGGCTGAAGACAGAGCATGATCCATGAACACAACCCCACAATTTTAATGGCTCTCTCACCCCAACTCAGGACAACTTGAAGGGCCACTCCAGCTTCTGAGCTCCCTGTGAAGTTGGCTGGGGCCCTGTGAAGACTACATCACAGCCCAATTTCTCCCCCTACCCAATACTTCTTTTCCTTCTCCCAAAAATGTTGGCTCCAAAAATACTTCCTAGAAAGATTCCTATATATTAATCTCAGTTTATCTCACCAAGCTCTGGCTCTAGACTAGTCCCAGAGTCTGCTTCAGTTGGTTTCAATAGTCTTCTAAAACAACAGAAACAAGGATAAGATTTTGATGTTTGGATATTCTCTACATGACAAGCAATGAGAACCCCATCACTAGTTGTAGATCCCAAATAACTCCAGGTCTTCCATACCCACCTGCCCACCTACCCAACATAAACCAGAAGGAGCCAGAAGAATTACATGAAACTGGATTCCAAGAAAACTGGATCGAGGTAGACAATGCAATTGCTACTTTCGCCAGTGGCGAACTGGGATAATGTACTAGTGGAAAGAAATATAATAGCAGCTACAATGTAACTGGACTTAGAGAATTTGAAGCAATAGAAATTCTAAGAAAAATAGAATTAAATGATAGTTTCTGAGGACAATTAATGCTCTAGAGAAAAAGGAAATGAAAATCTGATGGTTACAAATGATGAATTAAAAACTAAATGTGAAATAAAGTTTGAGGGCTCATAGTTCCTAATTTCAAAACTTATTACAAGGCCAGAGTGAAAAATACAGAGTAATACTAGCATAAAGAAAAACATATATATCAGTGGAGTCCAGAAATAATCCCATACATTTATAGACAATTGGTTTTTGACAATGGTGCCAAATCCATTCAATAGGGAAAGAATAGTATCTTCAGCAAGTGATGCTGGGACATTGGATATGCATAGGCAAAAGAAGAAAGTTAAACCCCTAATTCACATCACACACAATAACTTAACATAAAATGGATGAAATACATAAATTTAAGAGCTATAACTATTAACTCTTAGAAGAAAACATAGGTCAGATATTCATGACCTTAGATTCAGCCATGTTTTCTTAAATATGAAGTATTGATACATGCTACGACATGGATAAATCTTAAAAACATTAGCCCGAGTGAAAGTAACCAGACACAAAAGGCCACATATTATATGAAAGCATTTGTATGAAATGCCTCAGACAAATCCATAAAGACACAAAGTAGATTAGTGCTTTCCAGAAGCTGGAAGGAGAAGGGAATGAGGAGTGACTGTTAACGGGCTCAGGGTTTCTTTCTGGGGTGATAGAAACATTTTGGAATTACATAGTGGTGATGGCTATACAACTGTGAGTATACTAAAACCATAGAACTGTATCCTTTAAAGGGTGGATTTTTACGATATGTGACTTATATCTCAATTTTTAAAAATCTAATATTAGACAGGAAAAAAATAAACAGCTAGGTGTGAAAGCCGGAGAGTCTCTTTGGCATCACTTAAAGATAATCTTGAATCCTACAGCTGAAGGGTAGAGAAAGCTGGGGAATAGGCCCAGTACTTAGCAGAGTCCCAAAGAGAATTAAATTCTCAATCTAGGCAAATCTGTTATGCCAAGGTCAAGGCCATCATTGGTAAAGAATGGTACCCTAAGGTATGGGATGGAAGTCATCTAAGTTGATGCATCATAAATCCAGAATCTGCAGATTCCTCTGAGCCCTCCAAGCCTGCAGAAGTGGCCCAATTAAGAACAAATATTTCCTCCTTGATGAAAAACAATGTGGAGGCTTCTCTCCTGCAAAAAAACAAGTGGCCCTGCTCCAGGATCTTGCTCCACTTTCTCTAGCTATAAAGTCACAACCTTATCCATCAGGGAATAGCAAGGCCTACACTAAAGGAGGAAAGAGACTATATCCCAAAGGAACTGCAGGACCTAGCCTACATGTACTGACAGAAGTCAGGAGAATGAACATGAGGATCTAAGGGAGTAGGGCCAGAACATATGGGAGTCTCTGTCAATATTAATATTAATGTGTTTAGAATACAGGAATTAATATCCTGGCAGTACCCTTGCACATGGTGTTGAAACACTGCTAGGACGGTTCTCTGAAGATTATAGAAAGCAATGGCCCATACTTGGTGAAGCAGGCCTGTCAGTATTTCATAGCAGACAATGAAAAAAGGAATCACTAGCACAGAGAAAGTGAAGATGTTACAGGAGGCAAACTGTAAGTCAGAAAACCTACCATGTAACTATTCTCCATGGAATAAAACCAAGTGTTGCTCCATTTATCAAAGAAATAAAATATGTGTTGGTATCACATCCCTGGGACAAAGACAGAAATTGTTTCATTCCTAAAGACCTTCAGGGGTGAGGGTCCATTTAATTCACCAGTCCTGTTCCTACAAATGCCAGAGAAAAACTGAAAGTCAACAAACTCAAACAAAAGTAGCACTGATTGCAGCCGCTATGCCAGATAGAATATCTGCTAGGGCACATTAACGAGCTTCAGGTACATGATATGCAACCATGGATGCGGTGACTGTGTTCTTTTCATCTTCATCTGCAAGGAGAATCAGAAGAAGTGCTCATTCACACAGAATGAACAACAGTATTCATTTACTGCCTTGTCCCAGAGCTAGACGGAAATGATACATCCAGAATTGGACACAACCAGGCACAGTGGATACATTATTTGTACCCCAGATCCTCCTATCATTTACCACTGTTTACTGAAACTTCAGTTGAGCATATGGCTGCATATAAGGTTGTTCTTTATGACCACTGATGGCAGAATAAAACTTGAACTTGGTTCACATATGGTCAGCTCACTATGTGGGAGCAAGTGAAAAAATACTAGATTGCAGCTGCACAACAGAATGATCTTAAAGAACAGAAGTGAAGGGGAATCCTCTCAATGAGCAAGAGCTATAGGCAGCATGCCTGGTCATATATTTTGTGTGGAAAAAGAAGTAAGCGGTGACAAATGGCTTAGCCAATTGATAAAATGACTGCAAGTAGAAAAAAATGAAGGATGAGGGACCAGGAGGTCAGAAGGAAAGGCATGTAAATTTACTTATGGGAAGGAGCATAAAATATAAATATATTTGCATTTTATTAATGCCCTCCAAAAAGCATCTGACATAGAAGAGATCATTCAATAACCAAGTAGAGAGAATTAGTCAACGAGCTCATGTTATCTAGCCTCTGTCACCAGCCCAGTACTGAATTATGTATGGGTGAATTATGGGTGAACCATGAATAAGGTAGCCATGGCAGCAGAGATGAAGACGATTAAGGTCTCAGTGAAATACCTCCCACTCACCAAGACTGACCTTCACACTGCGCTACAGGATGTGCAACCCTCCACCAATACGGAACCCTATGCCTCAAAGAAATCAACCAGGCATTTTATATTAAGTTGACTACACTAAACCCCTTCCACTTTGGAAGGAGCAGTGATTCATCTTGACTGGAATAGACACATAATATAAGAATGGGTTTTATGTCTCTGTCTATAGGGCATCAGCCATATGAAGATTTTCAGAATATTTGATCCCCATTTGATCCCACATAACTTGCCACAGATTAGGAGGCCCATTTTATAGCAAAGTGAGTGGCAGTGGAATCCACCATACCACCTAGAAGCTTCCAGCCTAATAAAGTAACCAAGCAGGCTGTAAAAGTCACAGCTGAGCTTCCGGTTTAGACATAATAAACTGCAAGGATGATATACTATCCATGAGGCCATGTACCTTCCAAATCAATGACCAATATATGGTGCTGTGTCTCCAAAAGGAAGAACCCATGGTTCTGGGAACCAAGGGATTGAAGCAGGAGTATCTCCACTTACCCTCACTTCCAGGGACCCTCTTAACAAAATTTGCACTTCCTATCCTTGCAACTTTGGTTTCTGTCAGGGTCCTAGATTTCAAAAGAGGCCCAGAAATTTTTAAAGCTAAGTGCTTTAAAAAGCACTTTGAGGTCCTTCTGCCAAGGAAGCAGTACATAAGAGGAGTAATCTTCATCCTGTCAAGAACTGACCCTGATCTCTGGAGAAGATAGGACAGAGAGGAATATTTGGCACCCGGGCTGTTGCAGGAAGCGACACCCCGACGGAGGAATTTGGACACTCAGACAACTTTGTTAGAGGAGGGAGAGTTTATTAGGCCAGAGGAGCGTGTGAGGCTCTAGACAGCACAAAAGGCACAAGCTCCTTCCAGTTAGATTTTTTACAGCTCATATACCCCTGCAGTGTCCATGCAAGGGATGGTGATTCCTTTGTCTGAGGGTCTATGAACACTTCCTGACTCAGGATGGAAGAGGGAGTTTCAGGTGGGGGCTGCAAGGGGGAAGGAATTTCTGGACCACCAGTACTATCTATTCACAGATAATTTCTCTTGTAGGTGTGGCAAGTTTCCAGAAAGCCATTTAAAGATAGATAGGGTGTGGTTAATCTACAACCGACTGAGTTGGTCATTTCTGCAAGCCCTTTCCTTTGCATTTTTCAGATGCCTCCTCTCTGAAGGTGACCCATTTGGGAATCTCTGAGTATTCTTTGCCCAAATTTGAAGGTAAGTTGGTAAGTACAGCAGCTACAGAATGAAAAGGGCATGGTGACTAGGACTCAAATATTTCAGAGATGAAGGTCTGGATACCTCATAAGATAAGCCACCTAGACCGGAAGAAATGCAAGCTGAGGGGGAGAGGAACACATAATGGATAAAGAAGAAGGAGTTGATTACTATCACTTCCCACTAAAGCTCAGTTCAGTAATGGGGACCACGGTTTATCCCACTTACTTTTCTCTTATAAGGTTTCCCCATAGAAAGCGGTCCAACAGATTCCTGGAGGACCCCACGTCCAGAAGTGATATGAAAAAGTGGATTGCATGCAGTAGCAGAAGGAGTAAACCCAAGTGGATACTGTGATGTGGAGTCCCATCCATTTAGGACTGAAGATTTACTTTGCCTACTCCAGATGTGTTGTCAACAGCCCTCAGCTGTCAGGCCTTTCTGGAAATTGCCCTCAGCTAAAGAAAGCCTCCTTGCCCAAGGTCACATCCCCTTACTAGGGGCTGCCTGTATCAATGACAGATCAACATGGAGTCATAGCAGTCTGCTCCCCTCACCTCAGTGCAGGACAGCCCTATAAGACACCCATCCTGTGGGGTTAGCCAGAGCTTTGCTGAGATCACATCACAACCTACCAGCTCTTTTTGCCCAGTCCAGCTTCCTTCTCTTCCCACACAGATGTTGATCTTGAGAGTACTCCTCCAATAAACTTCCAACTTGAAATTTCTGTCTCAGAGTTTGCTCTCTGGGAAACCTGACCTGCAACATTTATAATTATACCATAATGGAAATAAATTTCAGACAACACTAACCTTTAAATTAATGCTCTTTCAGCTCATCCCATAATTCTACTAACTTGTCTTTTAATCATCCTTGATTAACTTATTATCGAACATCCCCAAAAAAGTTCAAGAACTTTTCCTACATTTTTCAAGTCTCCAAAACCCTACTCATACCACTTTTAGTCTCAATAAATGACCTTACTTCACTGAAATCAAGGCTAAACATTATTTTCTGTAGATTCCTTCCTCCCACTTCTGAATTTCTTGGTGTGCTTACACATACTTTTTTCTTTTCTTCCTTTCTCAGATAATAAAGTGTCTCTTTCCATACCAAGGTTAATTCTTATTACTTCATTCTTTACCCTATGGTTTCCTGACTTCTCCAAAACCATATTTCATCAAAGTCTTTAATCACTCCATCTGAAAGCTTCCTTCCTTTGAGTTTATTAATATCCAAAACATTATTCCATCAAAGTCTTTAATCTCTCCATACAAAACTTTCTTTCATTTTAGTCTATAAATACCATTGCTTATTTAAAAAACAAAAACAAAAAAACAAAACCTTGAGGTCTATTTTTTCCTTAACAGGCCATCATATGTCTCTTCCCTTCTTTACCAACAAACAAGGTAGAGAAATGTGTAACCACTGTATCTACTCCATTTTGCATCCATACTTCAGTAATCTAGTATGGTATCCACAACACTCTACTGAAACACCTCTCTGAAAAGTCACCACTGACTTCCTATGAGTCAGACCCAATGATTTCTCCTTAGTCCTTTTATTTCTCAACCATTCATTGGTACTTTATGTCATCTGACCTTGACTAATTCTTAAAATCCTTTGCTCATTACATTTACCAAGAAGCTATACCACCCAAGATCCCAGACTCTTTAACCACATTTTCTTAGTATCTATCCACCCATTATAGGCACTCCCAAAGTTCTGTTCCTGATTCTTTTATCTTCCAACTCTAATTTTCCTCTCTTCTAATGATCCCATTTTTCCACATCTTGAACTATAAAGTGATTCTCAAAAAAGTAATAAAGAGATTTGGGGGGAAATTTTGTAAAGGTAGTATAATTTGTAAAACAAACAAAAAAAATAACATTTATTTACATTTTCTATGCTATAGCCAGGCACTGTGCTCATTACTTTAAATACATTATCTCATTTTAATTCTCAGGATACTCTAGAACATAGATATTATTATTTGCAGTAGTGAGATAATAAGAGCATGGATCCCTAGCTTTTCATCTATGTGTAGTAGAACCAAAAAAAAAAAATAGTTTTGCTGATAAGTCCTAAGGTAAATAAAGTTAAGTCCTCACTTAATGTCATCAAGTTTAAGCAAAACAATGTATTACAAAACCAATTTTGCCAAAGGCTAATTGAGATAAACAAGAGTTAAGTTCCTATGACGTCTCATCAGTTACAAAGATCTGCTATAGTCAGATAATAGGAGCTTCACTTTTACAATTGAAAGTGTTCCTGATGGTCGTCTTTCCCCAATATTTTAGAGATAAAGAAATTCCAGTACTCAGGGAGAAAAGAGAGTTGGTGATCACACATCTATACAATGGGAATAACATCAATAACAGAATTATTGTTACATCATTCTTTCCATTATGCCACACTTCAATTCTCAATCAATAAGCTCAAATCAAAATGACTGAATATTTGCCTTAAAAAATCACCTTGATAATATGCTCCACCCCATATGGTTTCTTTCTGGGAGAAGATTAAAAAAGCATATAAGCTCCCAGGTCCATTCACATAATTCTGAACTTTGAAGCCCTTTAAGGACAATACCTAGAGGCCACATACTAACAGGCCATTTGCTTTTTGAGACCATCCACAGAACAGTCACTTGAATAAGCAGCATAGCTTTCAATACAAATTCTCTATTTAAATGTTTATGAAACAGTTCTCTCTTTCGTTACTGATAAAAAAAAAAAACACTATATCTCCTATAAAAAATTCATTAAGGAATGTCATTCATAAAAGATTAATTAAATATATAAAACATCCCACTGTGACCTATACTGAGTGGTTTTATAAGAAAATAGAAAATTTTTGTTCTGAGCTCATCTGTGGAGCAAAAAGATTGAATTTCACTGAGGAAAACAGCTCTGCTCTCCCAATAAGAGTCCCAGAGGAATCTAACTGTGTGAACTGCCTAGGACAGGGAACAGTATCAGTCCATGGCCTGTTAGGAACCAGGCCACACAGCAGGAGGCAAGTGAAGCTTCATCGGTATTTGCAGCCGCTCCCCAGCGCTAGCATCACCACCTCAGCTCCACCTCAGATCATCAGGCATTAGATTCTCATAGGAACACCAGTTCCTGGTGCCGAAAAAGATTGGGGATCACTGGTATAGGGCATAAGATGGGAGAAAAATCACTCATAATGTCTTTGTCTTTGTCTTTGCCTGTCTGTGTATGTGTGTGTCTCTGTGTGTGTGTGTGTGTGTCTCTCTCTCTCTCTCTCTCTCTCTCTCTCTCTCTCTCTCTCTCTTTCTCTCTCTCTCACGCACATGCACACTCAGACCTGCAGTATACCTTCTGCTTGAGATTGATCATAGTCAATTTTTTTAACAGATAGGGAAAATACCACAACATTCATTCATTTTTTGACTGGAGACCTGGTAAACGGCATGCCCTCATCCAAGGCTGATATTCTAAAAATCAAAGCTAAGTCCTCTCAGGCCTTACTTAAGCAATCCCACTGAAATCATCCTTTTCCCTAAAGATATAAATTCCTTACCTGCCTCTTGCATCATAGACTCTTCTACACTAGCTAAACTTCCCTCTCTGCGCAGAAATCCCCACTCCAGGAACAATAGGCCATCCATACTCTGCTTCAATAGTTTCAAATGATGGAAGACTCACTATCATTTCCTGCAGAAATCTATTTTTCGTGTGTGGGGTCAGCTCTGGTAGGAATTTTTTCCCTATATTGGTCAGAAACTCCAGCAATGTTTGCTTAAATGTTCCATGGGTTATTAGACATGTCCACCTCCACAGCATAGTAATAATTAACCCCCATGTAAATGACAGGTTTGTTCTCTCATTCATTCAATTTATCCAACACTTTCTACATGCCTTCATACTCTATAGAACCTTGATCTTCAGTCATTAAAAGAACACACAACAAAAATTAGTGAAACCGAGGATCCTTGTGACTTTGATTAAACTTAGTTTTAAATCCTAGCTCTAGAAATCATATTTCTTTATTAATCCTTTGGAGACACCCCCCCCCCCCCACTTCCCCACCCCCACCCCCTCCCCGCAGATAATTTGCAACCCCCAGGGCAGCAGAAGACAGCAGCCCAGACCTGACTAATGGCCACATGGCCAGGACCTCTGTCAGGCTAAAGATAACATCTTGACCTAAGTTAAGTTTTAGTTCCTGAGCCCTAAGGTGAAACAACCCCCAAGCTAACTTTCCCATGAGACAGGACAGTGGGACTCCAGGAAAGACCTCAGAGCTGTCTTCAAGACCTGAAGAAATGATTTATTACCCTTACCTGACCTCCATCCAATCAGCTCTGAGCACGAGCCTGAATCCCTAACTCACAGGATCTTGAGATTTTGTCCTATATAATCTGTAACCGACTCACCAGCGGGGAGTTGAGTTTTCAGAATCACAGGCTCCCAGCCTCTGAATTGGCCAATTCAACATTAAACTATTTTTTTCTTTCTACAATGCAAACTCCTGTTTACGCATTTATTTGGGCCAGTGTGCGCAGGCAGGGGGCTCAGGGAAAAACATTGAGAGGATAAGCATTTGTAATCGATAAATATTTTTTGTAATCTATAAAGTATCTTTTTCTTGGTCAGTCATTTTCAAACATTGATTTACAGACTAGTTTGATCAGAATTACTGGGGAATTTCAAAATTTTTTTAAACTCTTCAAGAGATTCTGATATACATCTCAAGTTTAGGACCCACTGATCTAAGTAACTTCTGAAGTTTCTAGAAGCTCTTTAGTATTCCGCAACTCAGAATTACTACTGTGCTTATTAGTATATACACCCACTCTGCACACTGATTGCGACTACTACCCTACGACTGTGGGAACATCTCAATTCCCCACTGTTTCAGGTGGTGTTCCATGGGAAACATTTCTTAAATCAAAGATTAGCATTCAGGAAGTTAACTGAGGAGCAGTAACTGCGAAGTAAGGAAATTAAGCAGGATTGAGCACAGTGAGAAATTGGGCTGAGATACTTTCTTGACCAAGATTCAGGGCGCTCTGAGGTTGGAACAGCTCTTCAGAGTTGTTCTGAGTTGGGATGAGGGCTTGGGGTCTTTATACCTAGTACCAACCTGTCATTGGATGCTACCCCTGGGAAGGGATCATGAATTTGGCAAGGTGGCATTCTTCAGCCTCCGGCAGCTGATGGCTGAATAAATTCCTCAATCCTCAATAAATCCTGGGCACACATCACAACATCCAGTTCACCTACCTTCACAGGAAAACAAAATGGAAAGAGTTAAGCTAAAGCATTTCTCCGTAGCAGTTTTTAAGTTGCCAGAAAAGAGCACAACATTATTATCTCTCACTTCCTCCCATTTCAAGCACTGGATATTTACAGAATGATTCACCACTAAAAGAAGCATGAATTTCTCTGTGGAATTATTTCTAATGCCTTAAATGGCACTTCTAGGGCCTCTTCATAGTTTTGATCGATCAGAATAAACTGCCTCCAAACTGGTCATTTTGTTTGTTTAAAAGATCTGTAATTAATACATGTATTTCTCTCTTAATAGTCCTTTGCATAGAGAAAGGAGAATTTTTTGACAATCACATACTATGTAGCTCTTTCACAGAGGGTTATAATAAATAATCATCACAATTTCTCAGGAGCCAGAAAATGGCCTTTTCTGAACGTGCCTGATTCCATAGGTATATCAGACAGATAGAATAGGTGAGATCATACCTTGGCACCTCCAAATGAGACATGGACCTTCAGAAGTCTCATAACCAGCTATGAGAAGTAGATGGAGATGTAGATAGATGTTAAATCCTACACTTAGAGGTAAATATCCTTAGCCTGACTCTATTGCTGTGAGCTTCTGATATTGAAGATTTCACTAAGTCTCTGGGTCCTAATTTCTTTAACTAGTAAAACAGGGGTGACATTATGTCCATCAAAGGCATCATGATGACACCAGAAAGGTATAACTGAAAGGACTTTGTGCACATGTGCGAAGTCATCACCCCTTTCCTAAAATCCTCCATCATTTTATTTCTCTGCACTACCTTCACAACCAGCACATAAACAACTTGAGCAAGCATTTTCTTAAATCTCAGGCACATCACAGATCTTGCATATGATAATAAAAATTACTTGTCATAAACTGTGGCAAGCGCTTTACATGTATTGACTAATTTAATTCTTCCAACAACGTTATATAGTGGATTCTTGAATTATTTCCATTTTATAAATAAGGAAACTGAAGTTTGGAGGGGTGTGAATCATTCCTACCATTATACAATAAGTAAAACCAAAGCCTTTACTTCCCTTTCCTTTCTTAAAGTGGTCCAAAGAGTAGACACGACAGAAAGAAAACATTTCTGAAATTCCCTGATATCATTTGATCTTGAAAGTCATTAATAAAAATGTAATTTTTAATTACCTGCTAATTGTTATTCTTAACACTTTTCAGTTTAGTCTATAGAAAAATTGTGTTCTGTTTTTGTGTGTGTGTGAAAATAATATAGGGATTTTATTCAGAGAGTAGTTTAAGAGATAAATCACTATGCCACAGTCATAATCTAAGCAAGCAAGGCTAGGCTGATGGATACAGAAGAACCAGAACCAGCATTGCCTATTACCACCATCAGCCAAATAGAAGGGACACATCCTAATGTTAGGAGGTTCACAACATCATATTCACTGATGAAAGCTGAACCATCATCCCCTCCTTAAGACTTTCAACTAAGCTACAGTTTTCCATCACACTTTTAGTTATCTTCTCCCAAAGAATTACATTGTGAAATTCAAGTTAAAAATACATGTATAACACATTTGGACTATACTAGAAGTTTAAGCAAGTGACTTAAGTAATAATGTTTAAATTTAGCGTGCACAAGAACTGGCAGATTTTTAAAATACAAAGCATCTGAACCCCATCCCCAGAATTGCTGATTCATAGATCCAGAGTAGATCTAGGAAATCTGCATTTTTAACAAGCACCATGACTGGTTCTGATATTGGTATTTCCCAACTGTATTTTGAGAAAAGAAAAATGGGATTACAGGATCATCTTAAATCAGTCGGTGAATATATATAACATATATACTAAAATGAAATAAAGATCGTATATACAATTCTGCACATTTAAGACCTCAGCAAGGAAGAAAACGACAAGTGTTGGCAAGGATGCAGAGAAAAGGGAACTCTCATATATTGTTGGTGGGATTACAAATTGGTACAGCTACTATGGAAAACAGTCTGGAGGTTACTCAAAAAATTAAAAATGGATATACCTTTTGACCCAGTAATTGCACTTCTAGGTATTTATCCAAAGAAAACCAAAACAATAATTGCACCCCTATGTTCACGGCAGCTCTATTCACAATCACCAAAATATGGAAGCAACCTAAATGCCCATCAACAGACGATTGGTTAAAGAAATTATGGTTCATATATACAATAGAATATTACTCAGCCATTAAAAAAAAATGAAATCCTACCGTTTGCAATGACATGGATGGACCTAGAGGTTATTACGCTGAGTGAAATAAGTCAGACAGAGAAAGATAGTTAACATATGATTTCACTTAGATGTGGAATCTAAGGAACAAAAAAATCAAACTAATCAAAAACAGACTCACAAATATAGTGGACACTTTGGCGATAGACAGAGGGGAGGTTTTTGGTGAGTTAGGAGAATGGGGTGAAGAGTTAAAGAAGTACAAATTAGTAGTTGATAGTTGGTCATGGGGATGGGGAACACTGCAGAGGAAATGCAGTTAGCATTAATATGATGGCTAGGTGGAGGGCCAGACGAGGGAAGGAGCAATTGAGAGGATCATTTTATGAACTATATAGATGTCTAACCAATGTACTGAATACGTGAAACTAATTTAAATAAATAAAATTTTTAAAAATTAAAAAAAAAAATACCTCAGCAAGGAAGAAAAAGGATATGAGTAGAAAAGAGATCTTGTAATTAGAACAGAAAGGCATTCTGGATATGGAAATGGAGCCCCTAATCTCTTCCCAATGAGTGATGAAATTATAAAATGGAAGAGAAGACCGACAAAGGATATAACTAGTCACTGGTCAGTAGTATGTCACTAAAAGCCCATCGATAGGTAACAGGCAACAGCTGCAACTTTTACAAGATCTGAGAAATCATGCGCAGGCCTAGGGATCTCCACCATCAAAGACCTTTCAAAAGAGAAACATGTTTCTGCTTAAAGCAGCATAAAAGCCATAATCAGACTATCAGAATTTAACAAAGTCTCTAGATACAAAGTCAATATACAAAAATCAACTGTGATTGTATATGCTAGAATCAAACAAAAAAATTAAAATTTTAAAACAGCATTTAAAAAGCATAAATTAGGAATTACTGAGTGCTGTGTAATGCTTGTACACTAAAAATTTTTTTAAATTATTCTAATCATATTCATAGATTAGAAGATTCAATGTTGTAAAAATATAAAATACTTCAAAACTGATCTATAGATTCAATGTAAACCCAATCAAAATTTCAGCTGGATTTTTGTTTAAGAAATTCGACAGGCTGATTCAAATATTCAAAGAATCTACTTGATTTATGACAAAGGTAACACAATGATTTAGGAAAAGCATGGTTTTTTAATCAATGTTGCTGGGCCATTGGATATACATACATGAAAATTTTGAATCTTGAACCTCTATCTTATACCATATACAAATACAAATTCCAGATGTACTGAACATCTAAACATGAAAGCTAAAACATTAGAGCTTCTGGAAGAAATCATAAGAGAATGTTTTTATAATCTTTGGATAAAAAAGATTTCTTAAACAGAATACAAAAAACACAAACTGTAAGTGTAACAAAGTTAACAAATTGTACTATGTGAAAATTGTCTATTCATCAAGGACATCATTAAGAAGTGAAAAGTATAGTCTCATAGTAGAAGTAGTTCAAAAAACATCTTACTGACAAAAGACTCATAACCAGAATCAAGAGAACTTCCAAAATCAATAAAAAAAGACAACAGAAAAACTGGGCAAGAAACTTGAACAGGCACTTTGTAAAAAAGAATACCTGAAGTGTCAATAAACACATCTAAAGGTGCTCAACTTCTTTGATTGAAACATAAATTAAAACCACCATAATAGCTAGGGGAAGAGCCAGAGGAGAGAAAGAGTAATTACAGGGATCATTTTATAAGCTATATAAATGTCTAATCAATGTACTGTACACTTGAAACAAATAATAAAATAAAAATTTTTTAAAAATTATATCTCAATTAAAAAAAAACACTATAAAACACCACTACCATCTGCTATTATGACTAGAAATTAAAAAAAAAAAAAATGAATGACAATACCAAGACTTGGCAAAGACAAGAAGTCAAGTGGATCAGAACGTACATAAAACCACTTTGGAAAAACTATTCAGCAGTTTCCACTAAAAATGATTACCATATGCCCCAGCAGTTCCACTCCTAGGTACATACAAAAAAAAAAATATATATATATATATATATATATATATATATATATATATATATATATATGCACCCTTGTTCCTGGTAAGACACTTATAAGAATGTTCAGAGCAGCAATGTTAGTATTAGGCAAAAATTTTGGAGTTTTCATACAACAATACTATATAGCACTAAGTGCAAAGCATTGTTACATGGAACAACAGGAATAAATCTCATAAACATAATGTTCAGCTAATAACAAAGACAGAGAAAGTACATTCTCTATGATTATATGAATAGAAATTTCAGAAGCAGGCAAAACTATTCTACAGCTTATAAGTCAATGTGGTGGTTACATTTGCAGGTGTAGTGCCTAGAAATGATGGGAAGGCGGGTGGTGGGTTACTGGTAATAGTCTATTTCATGTTCTGGGTACAACTGCCTTTACTTTGTGGAAACTGAGCTACGTGTTATGGTCTGCATGCTTTTCTGTATGTATGTTTAGCTTCCAGTAATACACTTACTTTTAAAAAATTTCCAAAGCACTCCACAAAATAGAGGCATTCATTTTTCTTTGCCCACAACAAGTAAGGATCTCAAGAACTCCTACCTTGGATATAAAGCCAGCTAAACCTTGCACACTCACAAATAACAGATGTCCCAGGCTGCGATTTTCCTAAGGTTGATTTCTTTGCAAGGTTCACATGCACCACCTACGAGTATTTTTCCCACCCTTTCTGGTCTTTCTCTTTTGCCATCTCCTTACATCTGTGTTTTGTTTTTGTTTTCCTTACATGGTTCAGATGCTGATGAGATAAGACTTTGTTGGATCTCAGAAACTCATTTTCCATGTCTTAATTGCAATGGTTACCATATCACAATAGAAAGGCAATTCACCTCCCAAATCGACCAAGAAAACACAAAATAAATTATTTAGATGTTAACCCCTCAGTATTCTTTTTAAAATTTAGCATGATTTTACTTGATTCCTGCATTCTCAATTTAAATACCCACTGACATTCATTGTGTCATTTTAGTGTTCTGAAAAATATATATATATGAATTCCTACTGTAGATTGAAATAATTGTTAGATATTTATCCCTTTATTCTTCATATTCCATTTTTCAAGGTCAAAAACAGCATTAATTCAACTCACACCAGCACACACACAAATGAAGCTGGTGATTTGTAAGATGCTCGAGAACCTGTTCTTCAGAGGCTAGTCCTTCTTTGTCTACCCAAGCTGGATTCCAAAAGCCACTTGCTCTAACAAATAGATGCTGTGAATTATTCGCTGTTGTTCTCTGATGTTCACATATCCCCTCAGTTAATGATAAATAAGTATATACAAAGAACATAATTAGAAAGCCACTGCACAGGGTGGGAAATCGCAGGGAGAAGTTCAAGGTCCACCCATTCAATGTTTTATACGCTAAGGAGATTGCATTGCACGTTACATACAAAAAAGGACTTTCCACAGGAGAATTACATGATCGAATTTAGAAAAACATGTGGTCCTGTGTGGTGTGTTGAGCCTCCTGTTTCCAGGGAATTGTGAATAAAACCTTCTTTCTTCAATGTAGTCATTTCCATGTCTGCACACCTTACCATATCTGATTAAAACAAATCCTAGGTATATTTTAAAACTGTGACCTTGGGGCAATTTATAAACCTCATATGACTCAGGCTCCTCATGTTTACAATGAAAGTAATAATATTACTTGCCTCAAAAAATTGTTACGACATTGAAGTAATTAATACATAGAAAATGTTGAAACTAGTACTTAATACAAAGAGCCCATTCAATAGCTGTTAGCTATTATTACTGTGATTAATACTGTCATAAAATAATTGATTATAAAATTAGCTTTTAAACCAGTATGCTTTGTAAACTCTGGATTACTTTTAGTTTTAATAGACAAGGATTTAGCATCCACAGGTTTAACAGTATGTGAAAAACACTGAAGGTTGATGAAATCTTCTTGGCAATGTCTAATTTTGCAAAGGAAGAAATTAGTGCAAGGTGAATATGATTTTAGTGACTGACACTGGACAATGGCCCAAAAGTTATAGTTCAACGTAGCTTCCCACAGTCTGATCTCTGGAGTTATTCTTATCAAATAATAAAACTTTCTTTGGTTCTACATAGATAATGCCCTTCTAGATGCCCACCCCAACCCCCAAACAAAGTTGTCTGATGATGTAAGAGAAAATAAAGTAAACGAATCTATAAAAAAAAAAAAGAAAAGAAAAGAAAAGAAAAGAAAAGAAAGAAATGATTGGAAGCCAGAAAATCTAAGTTCTAAATAAAATAAAGGATGAAATGTTGAATTCAGCAAAAGCCAGGATATACAGTATAAAATTCACCATATGCGCTATACAAAAAACAAGAAAAAAAAATTCTTTAGACTGTTTCAAGGAGTTTTCCAACCAATATAAAAAAAAATGCTTATACACGAGAAATTCCACTGTACTGAAAATAAAAAGGGAAGTAAACACCATTCACTTTAGGACTAAAGAGTTAAGGTACCACGGCAGCAGACTCATATAACGTGCCCATGCCGTGAACTTTATTTAATGTGGCAGTGGTTATCTTGATAGCTTTATAAATGACTGCTATTTGTACCATCATTGGAGATCTAGGAATGTCCCTTATATTTTAATTTATTAAATGCTATGGAGGGAAATTATAATATTTAGTGGCATTTCTGAATTGAGGGTTTACAGAAAAGTTTGGAATATATTCCTTTAAATGTTGGAAAATAATCTCCATTTTCTTCATGAGTTTTGTAAATGAAACTCCCCCCCCCCCCCAGGAGATAAAGCCAGCACAGGCATCAGGCCAGGCCTCCCAGGCACAGTAAATTGGAGCAATAAAACAATTACTTAAACTGCAAGTAAAATTTTCAGTTTAATTCATAATTACCTTCATCTTTCTGTCTGTTAAGTTTCCGTTTTTCAAAGTTCCAAAAAAACTATTTTCAGGAGCAATTCGCAGGGGGTGGGGAGAAGAAAAACACCACATCTAGAAGCTAGTACTGTGTGCACAGAAGGAAATGCCCATAAAAAAGATTGACAAGAGCCTATGCCAAGTGAAGATCAGCATTGTCCCAATTCTGCCTCTTGCTGCAGAAAGCTATTAGCTTCATGCCATCCGAACTATGATTTAACATTTCCAGATAAGTTTATGTGTGATTAGTTCCAGGATAGCAAAAGAGAGAGAACTACCGGATATATAGCAAGCAAGAAGATCAAATCAATCCCAGATTGTTTTCTACTGCCATTTAATTATTTATTCATTCATTTTTTAAAATGCTTATTGGTGATGCACCTGACATAAGAATGCTGTGGAAGGCACTGGTGCCGGCTGGAAGCTTCAGGAGTCCTCGGGTGAAATTTGAAGCTGCCTCCACACAAAAGGCAGGGTGAGAGTAAAGAAAGGGGCACACCATTCCACACTGGTAGGAAGTAAGTTTAATAAGTAGGGAAACTTACTTATGTGGCTTGTGTCTTGAGTGGCCGCAAGATGAGTAGATCTTTGCACCTGCGTGACAAAATCTTAAAAATTTATGTAGACGTCTTCACAGGGTTCTGTCACGTATACAGTTCAGATGGTCTCAACACCACATTACTTTCTCAAGGCCATGTATGACCTTGAAAACTGCTCCTAATGTGGGAACAGTGGGCAGAATGTGCATTCTAAGGACAGGGGAGAGGGTGAAGAGTCTCTGATTGCCCAAATCCAGCTAGAGAGTCAACCAGCAGACATGTCCTCTCAAAGACCTACTCCAACAATTGGGTATGTAATAAGAGTGAAAAAAAGGAGTCCACGTTCCCAAGGTTACTAAGGTCCTATGTGGCTGAAAAGTAAGTAAATGATTTCAATAAAGTGCTATAAATGCTAAGCTGGAGGTAAGCACAGGGCTTTTCCTAAGCAGTTTTAGTGGAAGGAAAGGTTTTCTGGGGGAGCAACTCTAAACAAGTATTTGAAGAATAGACTTTTCACTCAGTGATAAATATATAAAAACTCATGAACTTTGACCTGAATAAAGGTATACCCACACAAAAGTATCTGGTGTGGAAATAATGCAATGCTAACTTCAGCAAGAAAAACACACACACACACACACACACACACACACACACACACACACACACACACACAAACTGCATTTCCAAATTTAGTCAGCTAGGGACATTGAGTCAGGCCACTTAAAACAGGCACAAAGTTTAATCATTCCAAGGAGTTGAGTATTGTGCCTCTTATCTGCTAATCTAAAATTAAATTTCCCGTTTAGCTTTGACATAAAGACTATTTATAGGCATTTTTTAAAAAGAAGAAAACTAAAAAGCTTAAACCCAGGGCATATTTCCTAAACCAAAAGCAATGAGAAGAAAGCGACATCTAATGGTTGCTTACTTCAAAACAGCTCCTGTTGCTCTCCAAAACTCCAGGGACTAGTAAAGAGAGACTTTGTCATAAACCATCAGACAAAGACAGCCTCAAAAGCCATCCTGCAAAGTCAAAAATGTCATCCAAGCTCAATGCATTCACTCTAATATGCTGAGCTTCAGAAAGTTTGACCAAAAGGCATTCCAAAGATTAACCATAAACAGCTTAAATGCTTTAGACTCCTCATATGATTTTTTTTCCTCTTGTGGAAAAAATAATAAATACTTATATACTGTAAACATGCACTAGACTCTCTTCTAAGTACCTGATATATATTAACTCATTTAAATACTTTTTAATATTTATACAAATGAATAAACCATAAATTGTTAGAACCCTTAAGGTTAAAGTAGAAATAAATTAATGTTGTTCAAAGACAAAAATATTAAGTGGATTTAATTACTTCTTAGAAGAGACCCACAAAGGAACTTGAAACATCACAGTTTATATTTTGGTCCTCAGGAGTTGTTGAAAAATCTATCCCAGGAGAGGAAAAGCAACATTTTTATTTATTTTTACTTATCCCCTAATTCTTTTTATCCTGCTCTTTTCTGTCTTATCTTGCTAATCTGTGAAAAGTGTTTTTTCCAAACTTCTTTACTCCATCACTGAACTTTACCAGTACTTTATGGGCTTATAAATTATACTCCCAATTAGTCTACCTCTTTCCAAACGTCATTCCTCCAATTCTAGAAACACTTACCAGGCAAGCAAATGGTGGTACTTGCCTTAGGAGGCAACTGGTCAGGCCAATACCAAGAATGCATATGATTCACAACATATGTTTATTCTATAGCAAAATGTCATCATATGGAAATTACACTGTAAGCATTGTTCTACATTGCCTGTCAAAGAAAGATTTTTTTAAATATGGTGTTAATCACCTTAAGTAGTTAAATATCAACCAATAAATATAAACTACTCCTAAATCCAAATGTAGTTATATTTCTTAGGAAAAACAGTACAAATCATATTTGTTATCTCCTACAGTTTTATCAGTCAATGAATTATATGTGGTCTCTAGCCTATACATAAATTCAGCCTGAGAGACAGCTTCAGGATGTAAGCTCATTACAGGAAATTTCTTGGTAAAAAAAAAAAAAAAAAACATTTCTTTGCAACTAATTAAGAAGATATTAATTTATCTCTTAAGGACTAAAGCTTTCTTTTGAAGCATAATTTGTTATGTACACCATCCTCACACTCAAAGGCTAAACAGGTACCAAGTGGTGATGACCAGTCTCCTGATTTTGGAATATAACTTTGTTACATGTGAAAGCTTTTCTCTCTTTTGTAGTTGGTCAGAACAGAAAAGCACAGATTATATAATTTTACCAAAATGCACGAAACTCTTTGCTTATGCTTTTCCAATCAAGGAAATATTCTCAGAACCAAATTTCTACATGCCCCAAATGCTTTTCCTTAAAATTGAATATTTTATGCATAATGCATTTTACACAGAATACATTAAGATCATCCATTAACCAACCTGGCAATCCCCAGTTCCTTCCAAATCTCTTAAAGGAGTTGATCATTTTACAGTCCTCAGAACAAAAGGAACCAACATTTTAGACATATAACCCAGAAGAAGCATGGAGAATTCAATGGGTCCACTAGTGAATAGACAAAGCTCTGACCAATATTATGTATTAGTGACTTTCAAGAGTATGAGCAGGAAGATTTCTTTTTCTCTCAAAGAACTGGGAGAGGAAAAGAATATCTATAGCTTTTCTTAGTACACCTGTTAAGAGGAAGAAATGTTTCAGTCAAGTTCCTGACTCCTGGTGTTGCAGGAAGCGACATCCAACAGAGGAAATTGAACGCTCAGACAAATTTGTTAGAGGAAGGAGAATTTATCAGGCTGGTGGAGCACATGAGGCTCTAGACAGCACAAAAGCACGAGCTCGCCCCGGTTAGATTTCTTACAGATTATATAGCCCTGCAGTGTCCATGCAAAGGGCGTGTGATTCCTTTGTCTGAGGGTCTATGTATACTTCCTGACTCAGGATGGGAGGGGGAGTTTAGGGAGGGAAGGGGGGTCAGTGCTGCAAGGGAGAAGGAATTCCTGGACCACCAGTCCTATCTATTTATAGATTGTTAGGTGTGGCAAGAATTTCCAGAAGGCCATTTAAAGATCTACAGGATGTGATTAATCTATAACCAACTGAGTCTATCATTTCTGCAAGCCCTTCCCTTTGCATTTTTTAGATGTCTCCTCTCTTACTGGCAAAAAATTCAGTGGTGAACCTCACAAAATTCCCTTTCTTAGAGTCCTCAAACTTCTTCACAATTCCAGACTCGGGAATATATCTCTCAATTTCTTCCCAATAAGGTCCTCTTCATCCTTCCTTAGGAAGCTCAGTCTTCCAGCCTTCAAGCACTGTTCTGATGTCTACATATCCTAGGCCCTCCATAAATGTACCCTGAGTTAATTAATTATAAGCATAACAGTGTATAAGCATTGTAAGTTTCTTTCCAACTTTTATCACTGGTCAATTTCTCTAGCTGAAGTCATTCTATAAATACAGTAATTTCAATTTCCCAGTTATCTCTCTGGAGATATGGAGAGAAGCAACACTGTTTAGCCAAACTAACAACTAAGCCAGGCTTTATGTTAGGGAAAAGAAGAATGTGAGTGGCTAAGACAATTTCTCCCAAGACACTATATAGTTATATCTGAATAGAATTAAACAAAGCAATAACTTGCCTGGTCATAAGAGGCCTTGGTTTTCACATCTGTGAAACAAAATGCTTGATTTAGATGAGTTCTGAAACACATAATTTTTTCCATAAGTTTAGGATAAAAACAAGAAAGTGGCTGCAGAAGCCAGGGAGCTTTATGGTATATGCAAGAAGGAAATCTAATTTATCAAAAATTCAGAGCGGGAATATTTCTCCTGGGAAAAGAACTCTAAGAGACTCATTCCCAAGGATTTTCTCTTTACATAGCATGAAGAGAAGGTAAGCCCAGGAGAAGTATAGCAGTAAGGAAATTCTACAGATGAAACAAACAAACAAACAAACAAAGACGAAGGACTTTTAGTAGCTGCCATAGCAGAAACATATCAGAAGACCAAAATGCTTCTCAGACTATCTGTGGTAAACTACCAGGTTTTTTATTATTATTATTATTATTATTATTATTATTATTATTATTATTATTATTTTACTCCTAATCTGTTGCTAACTAATCTCTGATCTTTATAAAGGTAAAGAGAGACATTATGAACTTCATCCCTAAGGTATGGAAAGTAAGTAAAGAGTATCTTGGATGCAATATTACCCAATTGCTGAGCCCTGGTCTAGAAGATTTTTAAAGAAATTTTGCAGAAGTCCCTTAAAATGAACACACCGAAGAGTCTACTAACAAGTTACCTCTAGAGTTTTATAGATGCTGGCAGAAGACATGAGATTCCTGAGTCATAGAAAAAGGGCAAGTTATTACTCACTACAATACAGTAGCCAGAGTATAAACATTAGAGCCAGTTCCTCCAAGTCCCAACATCCACAGGGCAATGCAAAGAGAGCCAACTGCTGCCTGTATCCACAGTGAGTAGTGTTCTAGCAGAGAAAACTTGAATTTAGGAAACCCGAATATTTTATAATGGGAAATAAGCATGCCTGACTTTGCCCTGGGAAGAGACACTATCCTTACTATACTTGGTAGGAAGTATGGTCACCCTTTGCTCTAGAGAGAAATACTGTACCTTTCTGCCAAAGAAGATTAGTTCCCTATTGCTACTGAAACAAATTACTACAAACTTAGTTTATTATCATGCAATTCTGGAGATCAGAAATCCAAATTGGACTAAAACCAAGGTGCTAGCAGGGCAGGGCTGCTGCATTCCTTCTAAAGGAGAATCCGTTTCTTTGACCTTTCCAACTTTTAGGGGCCACCAGCATTCCTGAGTTCATTGCCCCTTTCTTCCATCTTCAAAACTACCATGGGTAAGTTGAGTCCTTCCACATCGAGAGACTCTGACCTCCTCTTCTGCCTCTTTCTTCCACTTTAAAGGATCCTTGTAATTACAATGGGCCCACCCAGATCATCTAGAACAGCCTCCTTATTTTAAAGTCCTTCTGCTCAGCAATCCCCAGCTTTTTTGGCACCAGGGACTGGTGCCCCTGTGAGACTCTAATGCCTGATGATCTGAGGTGGAACTGCGGTGGTCATACTAGCACTGGGGAGTTGCTGCAAATACAGATGAAGCTTTGCTCACTCACCGGTTGCTCACATCCTACTGTGCAGCCCAGCTCCCAACAGGCCACTGACTGGTACCGATCCATGGCCCGGGGGGTTGGGGTCTGCTTGTTTTGGCTGATTAATATTCTTAATTCCATCTGCAACATTAATTTCCATTTGCCTTGTAAGGTAACATATTCAGAGGTTACTAGAATTAAAACATGGATATCTTTGGAGGGGCCATTATTCTACCAGAGAAAACTATTTAAAAACCTATTCTTTGCTCCAGATGGAGACATAATTTCTATCTTCCAAGGCTTTTACTGTACAAACATCCTTAAGACATTCTAGAATAAAAGGTAGTCAGGGTTTTGCTTCACAAGATATGCAAAAATATGAGGCTCTCACAGAAAACTGCTCCCCAATACCTATTACAATCCGCTACCCTCATATATTTGCATAAAACCGAGTAAAGATCTTTAATTGCTTTAAATTATATATTTTCTCTCATACCGTTATTTTTGTTTTATTTTGTGTTTTTAATACGATCCCTGACAGAATCTGGATCACAAGGCTATAGTGGATTATATGAGTTAAAAAGGCTAGATGACTCCATGTACCCGTGGAAAGAGAAATTATAACTAGATCTTTTTAGCAGAAGTTTCCTAGTTTAATTAGGGACTAAGATTTAATCAACCATCATCAACTTGCAGAGGTCAGTGAACACTTACAGAAAACAAAGCAGTTTAAATAACCTCACAAAGTTGGTTTTGTGGCCAGTGCTGGAGAAAGGGTCCTTTGATATTTCATTCCGGTACTAAAGAATTTTCTATGTCAGTAAATTCATCATACTTAACCTTAAATCTTGCTATTTGCAGCTTTAACCTATCTCCTCTTAAAAAGTCCTCCGGGATATCTCTTTCACATGATCCTTTGTGTCTTCCAAAAGAGAGAAAAATAAAAGCCTCTCATGATACTCCTTCCTAACAAATTGTTCTGAGAGAAATTTGCCTTGTTGTTCCTACACCAAATCTATCAAGAAGATCCTTTAATAAGTTTTAGTTTTCCAATGAAGATAAGTTCTATCCATGTTAAATTATTCTCACCGAAGTAAATAAAAAGATGTTTATTACCTTTGGGAAAATAATTGTATTTTTTATTTATAATAGAATGTTAAAATAGAAGTGTCAATTGAAGTACTGAGACAAAAAAAAAGATGAGAAAAGTGGTATGAGATAATATGCAAAATTTTCAAAAAAGTAAGCCACAAACCTGTTACGTGACTCTTAAAATTATGTATGAGCATGAAGATACCATGTTGTTGGATATTAGTGAGAATTTGTGAAGAGGATTTCTTTGGAGGTAGCTGTTGTTCTTCTGTGAATCCCAGTCCTTTGATGTCCCACTGGGTTTGGGGACAAGGCTGACCCTTACCTCATGGCAAAAGAAAGCTTCAAGGAGACTAGTCTGGAAGTAAACCGTCCTTCTCACTGATTTGGCAGCAGAGCAAAGGAGAGTTTGCTGTCATGTTGGGATCAGCCTTCATTTCCAGAGTTTGTTTTAGCAAAGAATGTTTCCTATAAACCATATGGAGGCCTAGAGCCAGCATGTATGGTGTGCAAGTTGTGGACTACGAGAGTACAACATCTAACAGGGGGGTGGGGGAGGGGTTCGTGCACATGGTAGGACATTCTCTGCCACATGGCAGTAGAAGGTCTTATTCTAACAAAACCAGTATACATGACTATAATTTTCCAATAGGCTGAAATGAAGTATCAGCAGGAACATGCACTTTTTTCTAAAAAACATGACACTATGTGGGCTTCATGAGCATAGGGATTGTCTCGAATCCCATTCAGTGTGGCTATTTGGAGAAGTTCATGACACCTCAGCAAACAGAAGCCGGAAATGGACCACCAGATAGCAAGAGCCTGCAGATGGCATGAGCAAGAGCGTTCAACTAGAACAAGAGAACTACAGATGAGAAACCCCCAACCATGAGACGAGATGGGCATCCAAGAACAAAAGAAAACATCCCAGGAAAGAAACAGTTCATTTGGAATACTGGCAAATCTCCTTCTGTAAGAGTACATGTCAAGCAAGAACCTTCTTGCCTCTTCCCCCATCTCTCTTCCCTCCTTCTCATTTCAACTGCGAGGGTCAGTAACATTGGTTGGCAAGATGGAAAGAGTGAAGGGAGGACATGTGTAAAGTGCTATCACAGAGGGATTCAAAAGTTCTAGAGGAATGTCGGTTCTCACGCTTTTCTCTAGCTTCAGACCTCCTGTGCTTAAATGGCTTCTATACAACTCCAAAATCTATTACGCAAGTGTACACACACACACAAACACAAAAATTACAATTTATAATGTTCCTTCAATCTCTAAAATTTGGTAAATTTTGACATGATTTTTTATGGGTTGATCTTTACTAGCATTTAGAAACTCATGAAATAGGACCAATTAAAACTCAGGAAGAAAATATAAAAAGCAATTATGCCTAAAAGGGCAAAGACAACCAAAAAGTAAATAGGAATAAAGTAGTATATACGGAAAACAGATTCAAGCAGACAAAGGAGACAGATTTCCGAGGACAACAAAGTTATTTTTAACTTAATTGATGCCTCATGATAAAGTCGGTGAAAGCAAAGTGGCTGGCAAGTGGACTGAAGTCACTGCCTCCAGCATCTACTTAGCACCCCTGAGGTGACCGCAGCAATTGTATCTTTTTGGAATGTATATATGGAAGATCAAATTGACAAGTTAAAAAGGTAGAAAGCCAAGGAAACTGCTGGAACAGGTGATTTCAAAAACATCAAGAAAGATGGACTCAGAATGGACACTGAATCCAAAGACCACAATAAAGCAATGGGCCTAACTTAACGGAAGTCAGAAAAGTGGAAACCAGAGATTTGCCAAAGTCACTAACTCCAACCAGGTCAGCCAGTAAGATACTTGAGAGGAACGAGGTAACTTTGAAACCCAGACAAATAAGCAGCAGCCGTTTGAGGAGGGCACGCTTGCCCTGGAGGTATGCAAAGATTTCAGAACAGGTACAAGGTCACAGAAAGTTATAAAGGAATCAGTTTTCAGATCCTCTTTTTTTATAGGTACTCTTCTATAATTGGTCTGACTGATAATGCACTCTCCTCTTCAGTCACTTTTCTTCCAATTTGAAAGCACTTAAAATAAATGAAAAAAGGAGGGAAAATATATTTCCATCATCCAAAGACAACCATTGCTAACATTTTTTAATCTTTTTTCTGAGCAAACAAAAAAATGTTCACCTCCTCTCTAACCCCCCCCCCCCCACACACACACACTTTAAAAATAAAGGAGGGGAGAAAGGGGCAGATCCAAATGTGACTTTCTGATATTAAATATTATGCAGGCATTTGTGCTAATTACCCAAAAACCTTGATCTCCTTAGGTCCCCAAAGAGAACAATAGGTCTTCTGAGCAAGCTGAGTTGGTTATACCTGCCCCACTGCTAATGAAATTTGCCATCTCGGCTCTCACTTTTGCTAACAAGAAAGGCTCCCTACCATTTCTGTCCTTTAGATGGCAGCATGATCTCTAGCACTTTACTGCCTTTTTCCCCAAGCTTATACAATTGTCACAATCAAAAAGAATTTTAAGGCTGAATTACCTGCAGGTGTGCTGAGGAGCTGGCGAAGTTGAGAAGTCATTGAAGGTGAAGATGTGGAAAATGAAGAAGCCAGAAGTTGTCTGAAGAACTGAAATGTTTCTAGCTACATCTGTGCCAAAGATAGTACTCATGTGGGTTATCATCACCAAATCCCACTCGTCGTTATTTGAAAGATTCTGAACAAAATGTGTTCGTTCATTTAATACATATTTATAGACTTCCTGCTGTGTGCCAGACACATTAGGTCAACAGACAGTGCTAGATAGGAGTACCGTCTAGTAGACAGTAGACACAGGGATATAGAGATGAATAAAACAAATGATTCTCATTCACTTATTCTGCCCTCAATGATCTTACATTCCAGTGTAAGAGCTAGACAATTAAAAAGTAAACAAGGGAAAAATGTCTGTAACTATGTACAGAGACGAATGTTAACTACATTTATTATGATTATTTTGCAACATATACAAATATTGAATCATTACATTGTACACCTGAAACTAATATTATGTTATATGTCAATCGTACCACAATAAAAAAAAAAAAAGTAAAACAAAGAAGTATACAACATAAATTTAGGTAGTGATAAGGATTATGAGGAAAAATAAAAAAGTGAAGGTGTTAGAAAAGGTGTCAGAAGTAGCCAATTGAGACAGAACTGTTGAGGAAATGTTTCTCTTTGGAGGTGCTATTTGAGGACAGACCTGATGAAGAAAGCAAGAGTGAGTTACTCAAATATCTGGGGGAAAGTAAGGCAAAGGCTATTGCTCAGACATCGTTGGCTGGTTTGAAGAAAAGGAGGAAGCTGGAGTGGCTGTGTAATGGGGTAAGCAAAGCAAGGAGTAGCCAGAGAGATGAGGCCTCTCAGGGCCTTGTAGGCCATAGAAGGGGTACCGAGTTCTATCATAAAGGTTAAGGAAAGCCTTTTGTGGGGTTCTGAACAGAGGAGTAATAAGGTCTAATTTCAGTTTTAAAGGAATTGCTGTGGCTACTGTACAGAGTATAACCTGGGTTTGAGCGAGAGGGGGCAAAAGTGGAAACAGAGGGGCCTGCCAGGAGGCTGTTGCAAAAACCGGGGGTAGGTTGGTGGTGGCCTCTAGTGAAAAAGGGGACAGAGAACAGAAGACTGAGGGAGGATTTGTTTGCTGGGAGGGATAGGAAAGGCTGTGGCTGGGAGGAGCCAAAAGTTCTGTTCTGGGCAGTTGGGTTTCAGTTTATATCAGTCATTCTATCACAGATGTTAGATAGGCAAATGGATACACAAATCTAAAGCTCAATGGAAAAGTCAGAACTGGAGAAAACTTTGGAGCCCTATATATGGAGGTAGTATTTATAACCAATCAACTAAATAAGATTACCCAGAGCAACTGTGGATAAAGATCCAGGGAGTGAGCCCTGGGGTACCCCAACATTTGGAGAGACCATCAAACTAGGAAGAAAACTACAGCAGTTAGGTGTCCCAGAAGTTGGTATTTTAATAAGGAGAAAGTGATCAACCTTGTCCAAAGAGCTTCCAATGAGTGCCAAGAACTTGCCACTGGATTTAACAAGATGAAAGTCAAGCTGATGCTGATAAGGGCACTCTCAGCAGAATGTGGAAAAAAGGCTGGTTAGCTTGAAGGAGAGAATACTACACAAAGGACATTGAGTAGAGAAATCCTGTTGAGGAGTTTGACTTCAGCTATCTTTTCTCAAATCTAGGTTGCAATCTCTACGTTCTCACCAGACTGAAATGTTTGTCTCCTGGACATCTCTACCTGGATCTTCCACCGCTCATAAAACTCAGTGAGCACAACAGTGAGTTACTTGGCACAACCAGCAGCATGCCGCTCTGCAAAGCCTGCTCTTCAGAACATGTTCGATTTCATTTAATATCATCAGCTATCCAATCTCCAAGACAATGCCTTTTTCTTCTTAGTTTTCTTCATTCCCCTATATCTAAGCGATTGCCAAGAATTCCTGTCAATTCTACTTTTATACTCTTTCAAATTTAACTTTAGAATCACTACCCTCATTTATGCTGCTGTGTCTCCTTAAATCTACTATTTTCCACAGTAACTATTATCATCTTTAAGAAGAGTCTGATATTAGTCCCTGCTTAAAAGCTTTAATGTATCCCTAATAAAGCTTAAATTCATTTGGCCAGAATTCATATTCTTCCTCAATTTACCACAGTAGATTTTTCCAGCTCTTACCTTCCCTTACTCCCATGGTCCTATATAATCCCAAACTCTGAATAGGGCTTCCTCCTACTTCCCCCTATGGTAACACTCAGGCGCTTACCAATATCCGTGGGAGCATCTATAGTCCCCAGACTCCTTTGCAGTAAGACTAGGGCCAAGTGACTGACTCTGCTTCCAGAATGAGGCAGTTGAGAGCCAAGTGCCTCCTTTCTCTTTCTCCTCCCCTGCCAGTCATCTTGGATGGGACATATTCCAAAGAGCATAGCCATGAGCTAAAGGAAGATTGCTGGAGCCATTTCAGGCATTATGTGAGTAAAAAATAAACATATTTTGTTATGCCATTAGGATCTGGGATTTGCCTAATGAAGCAGCTAGCATCAATTATCCCGGTGCTCCGGCCCTGTGCCTTTGTTTATGTCAATGCCTAAAACTCTTTTTTCTGCTTCCCATCCAAATTTCTGGCTACCAAAATCCTCTCATCCTTAAAAGTAGTACTTCTCAAACACTGGCATGTAGATTGCCTGGTTCATGATGAAATTATACCTAAGTCGGGAAAGGTGGGGGGAATGACAACATAGTAAGATTCTATAAAAGCAAATGTATGGATTTAAAGCACTGTACTTGGGTTGAGGTAACTCCTTTCATCTTCAAGTACCTTCTTTTATAAAATAATGGTGACGTTAGGTGGCAGAAGGGGTTCACAAACTTATTATAAAGTTAAGTTTGGCATATGTATTGTATTTCCAATGTTTTCTAGATGTTGTCACTTTATAATATTCTCAAGTCTGGCAAGCACTACTTTATATTTTTGAATGTTTTTCATATTTTTTAATTACAGTTGACATACAATACTATATTAGTTTTAGATGTACAACATAGTGATTAGACATTTATATAGCTTAAAGTGATAGCCCTGATAAGTCTAGGACCCATCTGACACCATACATTTTACAGTATTACTGACTATATTCCCTCTGCTATACTTTACATTCCCATAACTGTTTTTATGACTGGTAATTTGCCCATTATAATCCCTTCTCTTTTTCCTCCCATCCCCCAACCTTCCTCCCATCTGGCAACCATCAAAATGTTCTCCATATCTATGAGTTTGTTTCTATTGTGTTCATTTATTATGTTTTTTTTAATTCCACATGTAAGTGAAATCATATGGCATTTGTCTTTGTCTGATTTATTTCACTTAGCATAATACCCTCTAGGTCCCTCCATGTTGCAGATGGCAAAATTTCATTCTTTTTATGGCTGAGTTATATTCCATTCCATATATGTACCATCTCTTCCACATCCATTTGTCTATAAATGGACATTTAGGTTGCTTCCGTAACTTGGCTATTGTAAATAATGCTGCAGTGAACATAGGAATGCATACATGTTTTTGAATTAGTGTTTTGGGTTTCTTTGGATAAATATCCAGAAGTAGAATTGTTAGGTCCTTCTTTGTCTCTTGTTACAGACTTTGTTTCAAAGTCCATTTTGTCTAAGTATTGCCACCCCAGCTTTTTTTGTCTGTTTCCATTTCCATGAAATATCTTTTTCCAACCATTTACTTTCAGTCTCTGTATGTCTTTTTGATCTGAAGGGAGTCTCCTGTAGGCAGTACATGTAAGGGTCCTGTT
The DNA here is from genome assembly GCF_014176215.1 of Rousettus aegyptiacus. Classification (NCBI taxonomy): domain Eukaryota; kingdom Metazoa; phylum Chordata; class Mammalia; order Chiroptera; family Pteropodidae; genus Rousettus; species Rousettus aegyptiacus. Next base: position 148,106,383 of record NW_023416295.1, read on the forward strand.
TTCTTATGCATTCAGCCACCTAGTACCTTTTGATTGGAGCATTTAATCTATTTACATTTGAAGTAATTATTAATAGGTGTGTAGTTATTGCCATTTTATTATTCACATTTTTTATCTTTGTCTCTTCTTCTTAAAGTCCCTTTATCATTTCTTGTAATACTGGTTTGTGGTGATGAACTCTTAGCTTTTTCTTGCCTGGGATGGCAACCACTGCCTGAAAGCATAACTCAGCTTTGCCAGAAAGTCTTCCATTATCCCCCAGACCTAAAGTGACCTCTGATGTCACTGATTTTGCTTTGGGCCCTTGGCGTTGGAGTATATATCTCTCCTCCTCGAAAGAAAATTCCTTCAGGCATGCAATCCTTTATTACTAACTATCCATAGCAAGTTCAGAAAAATGTATTTTTATACAAATGAGAAAACTGACATGAAGAGAAATTAAGCTACTTGGAAATTATAATTTCTAACATTTACTGAGAATATATTTGCAGACATTCTTCTAAACATTGCATAAATATTTTACTCATTTCATCCTCACAACAAATCTGGTAGGTTATCATCACCATATCCATTTTGTAAAAAGATTCTGCGACCTGCCCAAGATCATACAGGTAGGAGGTGGTCACTTTAAGGTTAAGTAGTCTGGCTTCAGAGACCGTGCAATTAACAACTACACTACAGGTGAAACGGAAATGTGACTTTTTAAAATGCAAACCAGGTCTCCTAGTTCTTGTCTGCCATTCTTTTCTTCTACAGAAGACCATGGTTGCAAATCGCTTTTTCTTCAACCTATTTTTTCAAGTACTTATAATTTCAAGTAAGTTTATCAGAGGATTCGACCCCTGTTGTAGTATCAAATCAGTACTTCAGCATAATTACTTCAGCTTTCCCACTTGACATTCTACTTTTCTACATACATCTGCTTAGCTGTAAAGTTTTCCTATTTCTATGTATATTCCTTTTCCATCTGTCCCCTAGAAAGAAAGTAAATTAAATTAAGTCATCAAACACTGTTCAGGCAACTGCGACAGAAGTTCAATAAGGTAGGAAATAAGCCAATAATATCAAACTTCCTTTCGTTAAGATTTTCAATACCTATTTGGTCAGGCTTAAATAAAGCTGGATTCATCTAAGAGCCCTAGATTTTAAATGCAGTAGTGGGGGCCTCCACAGGTTAAATCCTTTGGACGCCAGGTGTGTCATTTCCCACTTTAAAAGTTTGAAGAGAATTTTGGACATCAAAGACATCAAAGACTAGGAAAATATCAGTGCTACACAAAAATCAAGAACAGAGGGGCTCTCCTGTCAGACTGGCTATCCATTATCCATAGAAAATTTTTATCATTGGACAGCACTAATATAATATCATTCCCCTAAATACTGACCACAGCAGCCAATATGTATCAAAATATATTTTGTTAGAAGAAAAAATTATCAAATGGTTATAGAAGGCCATTTATAATTTCTCAAAGTCAATGTGGTAAATACCCCCCATTCCTCCATATCATGACAATCCCAAGATGATAACTCATTTTACTCTGGAGAACACCCCTTACTCTGCCAGCAAACTCCTGCCAAAGATCCTGCTTGCCTCCCCCTCCACATTCTTCTTCCGAGGACCCATTTTGCAGCACCAGTGGCTCACCCTGGGGATAGCAGGAGGTACCTTGGAACTCTCCTATTCTCCATCCAGGAGTACGACCCTTACAGCTGTGCCCATCATTTTAACAGTGAAGCAGGCCTCTCTTGTTCAGACCTTTTAGGCTCTGTTCAGGTATCAGCTGCCCCTAAATGCCAGAAACTCAACATGGAAACTGGAACCTGCTGCCTCCTCCCATAACACACATCACTTCTCCTTTGAAAGACTCCCCCTGTTTCCAGCTACAAAAGATCCAAAAGCATTTGTATTTGCAGAGACCTCACCACAACCCAAGTAACCTTCCCACCTCTCCAGGAAATTACTGAATATCTCTTCTTTAAAAAAATATGACCTGATACAGACTAGAGAATTGGGGCAGACTGTCACATATTTTTACAGAAAGAATTATATTGTCATATTAAGGTTATAGTCCACCAACATATATATGTATTGCCGATATATAAGAGGTCTTTTTATTTTGATTAAAGTTACAATTTACATTGATGTTAGCAACATGTAAATAAATAAAGCAACAAGTTCTGGAAGTACATGGAGACATTCCTAGAAATACACACACAGAGTATGCCACACGAGCATGGCAAATATAAATGTATTTACTAAAAATATAATCTTGCACTTTTCGAGCCATCAAGAAGCATTTACAAAACTCTAACTATATAGTAAGTGAGAAACAAATCTCATAAAGTACAAAATTCAAAAAATATTCCAGGCCACAGTTGTTAACCATAATATAATAAAAGAAAAATTAATAACAAAAGTATAAATTTAAAGAGACTTGTCAATTTAAAGGCACTCACCCAAATGTCAGGCGATAATGTTTATAATTATAATTTCAGAAGAGATTTTTTTGGTATACATTTTTGAGGTTAAAGCCTACATTTTTTATATAAACTTTCAATGCCAACATTATTTATTATTTACAAAGAAATATAGTTTAATTATTTCTGCTAACATTAATTTGGTTTGCATCGAAATATCAAACAGCTGACCTTTTAAAACATCCTGAAAGGGACATATTATTATAGACTTTAGGACACATCCAGGATAAGCCTAAAATACAAAATCAGACCCTGTGGTAAGTTCTATTACAAATTTATGACCTCTTTTAAGTGTATGTTTAAAAGACAATGAATCCCCAAGTTGAGTAACTTTATACTAACCCAAACCATTGTTCCCAAATGGTATTTAAGACCAAGAAAATTGCAGACTTGCCTCTTACCTATTCTAATTTCCCTATTGTGTGCTTTTTTAAGAGCAAAAAAATTTCATTTAGGCTGTTAATTAAATCTGCCCCCCAAAGATGAAGCAAAGAACATGAAGTTACATTTCTAAATATACCCTCCATGTACCTCCAACACCTAAAATATTTTAACATTTGTAAAAGACATATCTATGTAGAATCATCTAAAAATATAGAAGTATTTCTTATTCTGAACACCCTCTGGAATTAAAAAAAAAAAATTAGAGGAACCATGACACTAAAAAAAGGGGGGCAGGGGGTAGTATATGATTTAAAACTCAAATAAAATTATTCCATGGGCACTTAAAAATTTAGGCATTTTTAATAGGCTGAGAGATTATTTTTTATAAAGGAAAACATATGTTATCCATACACATCTTTTCATTAAACCCCATAGTCCCATCTATTTGCTGGTTATAAAAATTCTACATATGGTAAAAAAGTTTAAAACCACTGAACTTGAAATACAATGTCAGTGCACATAGACATATGCACATAATTTCCTGGGTGTATCCTTTAAGCAGCATGTAAAATGCCTTTGTGGGTCTTGTTCTGTTTTACTTTTTCAATGGTAAGTGATACCAAGTCTCAGAGCAACAGTTTCATGCCTGGGTTTATACTTTAACAAGATTTCTGATTTTCTCTGGCCGCACACAGTTGGAGGAAATTTAATTTGGCCGTAAGAGTCTAAAAGCATGAGGCACCAGTGATCCTTCTATACCAAGGGACTGGCCCCTTAACAGATTATGTGATTGAGGGGAAAGACCCACAGGACCTGAAATCAAGCAGCTTCGCCATATAACAAGTGACCCTGGGACTTAAGCCTCCTAGTGATACTTAATGATACCTTGTTTGTATTAAATGCAACTAAAGGGTCCTTCCCTATCTACCTTACGGGTTTGTTGCAGAACACAAAAGAAAATGAATATTCAACACTCATGGAGTACAGAATATCTGCTCCACCCACTGGGGAAGCAATGATGAATAAGACATGGGCCTGACCTTGGAGATTTGTAAAGAGCTTCCTAAACTGCAAAGCACAATATACGTGAAAGGCATCGTCCTCAACCATTTGTCCGCATACAAGGGTAATGCCCATCTCCCAACGATGGTCATGAAATTCAATTCACATTTTGGACCACTCGCTATTCCTCGGTCTCAAAGGCTTTTCTCCAAAATTCCCCAGAGCTCATGGCCTCATCCCTGCAACCCCCAACACCCACAGTCCCCTAACCTCCCACTATGTCTCCACTTGGACTGTCCCTTCTCAGCAAAGCCATCTCTCACACTTGATTATTTTGTTATAATTTAATAATTTATATAATATAAAATTATTTATATATGTTTAATAATTTAAATAATTATTAATTTTGTGACTGTAGATGTAGGGGTTTTGTCTGTTTTGCAATGGAATCTTATTATTTTAATTTGTGCATGTTTAAGATGTTATAATTTTTATTTTTCTAACTTTTTATTGGAGGTTTTCAAATAACACACAAAAGTAGAGCAAAGAGGCTAACGAATCCACACACACTTGTCACTCTGCTTCAGCACTTCACACATAGCCTCCTGGTTTCAGCTGTAATTCCTTCCTGATGCCCCTGGCCCAATTCTGGATTATTTTAAAGCAAATCTCAGGTATTTTTTACCATAATAACTTTTTATATTTTACCATAATTCATCTGAATATAGCTCTAAATAGTAAAAGCTCTTTTTTTCTTTTAACAAAATCACTATTACATCATCACACCTAAACCTGACACTCTATTTAAAATTACAAACCCCCAGTACATCCTCTCTTTCCCTACTTTATGTTTCTCTATTGCCTCATTGCTGTCTGACTTACTATATGTTTTACTTATTTATTTATTGTCTGTTTCAACCACTAAAACATAAGCTCCCCAAGGACAGGTATTGTTGTCTGTTTTCTTGAAGGAACTCAATAATTTGTTTCTGAATAAATGAATCCATCGAAGTCAAAAGAATATATAATTTCATGTAATGAAATTAGGGCAAGACTCTATCCTGGCCGTAAACATCAGCTAAGCTTTTGATAGGAGCAAGAGAGATTATTTAAATATGCTCTTTCTAAGAAAACCTGAATTCCTATATTCATATGCAATTGCTCAAGGGTGTTTTCAGGTAACAGGATAGGAATGTTAAAACAAACAAAAAGTGCAACAAAAACAGACCTGAAGAATTACTATCACCTTGACAGAAAGTCATTTTACTTCATACAGGAGTTCTTAGTCCCTGGGAATGCTGAGAACATTATTTCCACAGCCTGAATTTGTACTTCCCATTTATTAATAGTCTATGAACAGTCACATGCTAACAGTAAAAGTTCCTGATTCCATTTTGAATTAATATAATATTAACAGCGAACACTTATAAAGCACTAATTATGTGCTAGGCATCTTCTAAGTGCTTCACCCATATTAACTCATTTTCCTTTCCTAATGACTCTATGATGCAGGTACAGTTATTATCCTCAGTTGTAGATGAGGTTGAATAAGGCACAGAGCAAGAACTCTACACAGCAGAGCAGTTAAGAGTATATTCAACATCCCTCAACTGGTGAGTGAGGGCCCGTGGCCTGCACCCAGGACATCTGAGTCCAGAGTCTGCACTCTGAACCCCCGTGATATCCTCAAAACATCACACATCTGTGAGCTGCCAGGCTGCATTCTCTTTGAGGATGCCAGAAGTGCAGCAGCTAAAAGCAAAACCTTGAGAATCAATCCCAGGTGGTTAATATCCCAGCTGTACTGCTTATATGACCTTCAGCATATTAATGAACTTCTCTGAGATTCAGTAACTTCATTTGTAAAATAGGGTAGACTTGCTAAATGAGATTATCAATGTAAAGCATTTAGCACAATTTCTGGCATTTTGTAGCAGTCAGCACAGCACAGTGATAAACAGCAGTCTGTGGTGACTGCCCAGGCTGCAATCCCAGCAATGCTGCTGATTCTGTGATCTTGGGCAAATTGTTTAACTACATTGGTAGAGACCTCTATTTCTTCTTCTATACAATGGGGAAAATATTAGACTTATGACAACTAAGAGCATCACTCCCTATAACATGCCTAGAATAGTACAAAACATACTATAAATTCTCAGTAAATATTCTTTTGATTTTAACTACCTATGTCATTCTCTTCCCAACATGTCTCCAAGCCAGCTTTCCATACTCCACACACCCAGATGATATACATTTACCAAGATATTAAAATTAACATTTCCAATGAGGTCCCAAGAAATAACAATTATAAAACTTCCAAAAAAGATGCCAGGTGATCACATCCAAAATTTACAAATGCAAAGCCTCAGACCTGGTTTCCCACAAGAAAGAGAGTCAGCTTTAAACATGTGTCAGACCTGGAGAGAGTGAAGCCATCTTGTTGCAAAATGCTCTCACCCTCTAATGAAGTCAAGACTGCATCTAAAGAGCAGGAGGATGGAGGGAGCAACAAAAGAACCTGAACTTTCTTCCCCTTTAGAGACCACTGGTTCCCTCCCACCTGCTCCAGACCAAGATGCAATAGGGAAAGGAGCTCATAGGAGACCCTGGCTATAAGATGGATAAGGAAGACTCTTATCTTTGAATGAAGATTGAAATATTAATTAACTCACTGAACTGGACACATAAATACAGAATTGAGACTGTGTATATGTATGTAACCTAAAACAAGATAGTCAATTTAGTAAAAACAAGCAGAAAAGTCATGGTCCTGCTAGTGTTCTCATCCTGAGGAAAGAGAATTTTACTCCATTAAATAAATTATACAGGTTTAGTAGGAGACAAAAATAAATCTGTGTTTTACAGACATCTTACGTATTTTGCTATCTTTAGGTAGTATTTGTCTCCTGTGGCTCAGCTCCTCCACTTCCGGTTTAGGAATGTCCCATTAACTCTCACCTTACTCCCATGCTCTCAGCCTCCTATCTCCATCTAATCTCTGCAGATCTTAGGCTCACCTTATGCCATATCCACTGTAAAGCTCTAACCACCCAAACTGCCCACCGTTCCAGCACAGGTCAAAGGCACATGCCTCACTGACCTTGCACATATGCATCCCTCTGCTTGCAATGTCCTTTCCCCTCTTCTGTACCTGATGAACACCTGTAAGACATCATCAGTGATGTCCTTAATCTAGCAGACACTTTCCCAGTTTTCCTCAGGTACATTTGCCCTTGCCCTCCAGTGGCAGATTGTATGTGACCTCATGATATGCTTTTCACATTGCACAAAGGTAGTGTGAACACTTTGCTGGACTAAAGGCTCCATAAGGGCAGGGACTAGGTAATCTAGGTAGACTCATTAACTAGCATTGAAAAGACTCGATCTGTGTTTACTGAATTCATAAAAGGCATTTTGTTTTAGTCATAATGTTTAATTAAGCAGTTCTTTTCATAATCGTTCTAGTCAATTTCCCAACTTTAAAATTTCATATTTGATATAAATCAAATATTCCCAATTGTAGTATCATAACAGTTGCTTTCTGTATGAAACACAAAATGTCCTACTACTAAAGGTATTTTAGAAGAGACATGAAGCAGTGAAAAGTTCCAGTTTAGAAGACAATGTCACCCATTTCCTCTCCTATGTCTAAGGAGGAACTCTACCAACAAGGTGCTCATGCCAACGAAAGTCTGACATGATGGTCCTTTGCATTGGGAAGGCAACACATGCTACCCTTTCCTCTCAGAGCTTTGTCCAAACAAGAAAAAAAGAAAAAAGAAAAGAAAGAGAGAGAGATTGCCTTTGAAACAGAAAATTTTCTCTGGCTTGTGCTGAGGATCCCTGAACAGACTTCCTTTTCATTTGCCTTCAGAGATTTTCTTGTCTGGCCTTAAAAACTTCTGGATATACTTCATAAGACTCCACGGATGGAGGAAAGGTCAGTGCATTCCAACCTGATTGAAGAGAACAGATGATGTGCACATTTTTTTCAAAGCTACATGTAACTTTACTTAAATCATAACTAGAAAAGGTTGGGCCTTTACTCTAAGAGTGAAGGGTCTCAATCAATCCTGCTAATAGTCAACTGATAGACACCTACTTTGAAAGGAACATAAGATACTTTACCTACATGATATTTACACTCATTTTCTCATCGTGGGGGAAAAAATAACAATCGCTAAGGACAGTTGTATTGAAGAAATAAATATCATTTCAAGGGAATATTCAATACGACTAAGCAATTTCTATATCCTGAGCATGATTTATAACATTTTACATTTTCAGTTTGGTTCTATCAATTCCAGATGAGGATATTTCTCTCTGGTGCTCATAGCTAAGTAACTAAATCCACTCCTTTCCCATGTCGACCACCTTATTATACCAGTGATATGACTGAGCACTGATTACATTATAGACAGAAGCCTGGGGTACAGTAGGGGACAGAAAGCCAGATACTGGAGGAAGAGGACCAGGCAGTTACAAATATTGTTAGTTGTTTGTCACATGGAAAGTACCCAATAAATGTTTTCAGAATCTATGTTCTGCCTGCAGAGTCAATGACATAGTAGTGAGTGATCTTAATTATCACAGAATATCAAAGCCCAGGAGTTTTGATTATTGTCAGATACTCAAAATACTGTATCAATGACTATAAGCATAATGAGAGAAACTCTCTTACTAAGACATCACTTATTGGCTCACATACCGCCTCCGAGGCCCTGTCAAGGCTTTGGACACTGATATTCATGCGTTTCTGTTTACATAGTCAACATTACAAGAATTTGCCGCACAACTGAATGGCATGGCCGCTTCTGCTAGTTACCAAAAGAAAGCAGCAAGCACTACAGCCTCTGGTTTAAACCAGTATTCAGAGATATTCATTTCTTTCCTACACTTCCCAAGATGCAATAGGGTTGCAGGAAGAAGGGAGAAAGTAGACTTCTGTACTGACACAGTTACCTGGTTTTCTACTCCAACCAGTAGAGGGGAGAGAGAGTTTAAACAAAGTCCCCTCTTTCTGGTAAAGAGGGAGAAGCAGAGAGCTGTTACCTAGATGTCCTCCGCTGGGACCGGTAGTAACACATCAGTAGCTGAGGCGTGCTTATGACTCTCACCCAGAACCGTCAGTGGTTCTCTCCCTAGAGAAGTTCACCTAAAATGCCCTAACTACAGTTCCCAGAAAAGTTTCAACACCCAGCAAAACAAAATTAAAGTGAGTCTATGACTTGAATTTCCTTTCTCTAGAAGCACAAAGTGTACCATTGCAGTTATTAATTCAGTACAGTGGGGGTGGATGTCAGCTTTGTTTCACCTGTAGAGTAAATCTTTGGCAAGGCGATTTCTATTACAAATTCAGTGGGCCAGCAGACTTTTTTACAGACTTTTTCTTAACCTTGAGAGTGTGACTGCCATTCCTCTTGCTCCCAGCCACTTTCTCTCTTACTCCTAATAATCTTTCGCTAGCCTTATATAATGATGGCCACATGGAATTCAGCTATTATCAAAAAGACAAGAGATAAATGCTGATGTGGATGTGGAGAAAAACAAATGCTTGTGCACTGTTGGTGAGAATGTAAGTTGATGCAGCCACACTGGAAACAGTAGGGAGGTTCCTCAAAAAATTAGATAGAACTATCATATAATTCAGCAATTCCACTTCTGGGTATATCCAGAGGAAATTAAAACACTATCCTGAAAAGACATATGCACTGCTATGTTCACTGCAGCATCATTTACATTAACTAAGACATGGAAGCAACCTAAGTGTCCATCAGTGGATGAATGAATAAAAAAAAAAAATGTGGAAAAAAAAATATATATATAAAATAATGAAATATTATTCAGCCATAAAAAAATAAAAATTCTTACCAGAGAGTGGTGGGGAGGAGAGAGGTAGATGGGGTAAAAAGGGTCATATATGTGATCAAAAGGTACAAACTTCCAGATATAAAATAAATAACTCCTGGGATGTAATATGCAGCATGGTGACTATAGTTAATAATACTGCATTGCATACTTGAAATTGCTGAGAATAAATTTTAAAAGTTCTTATCACAAGAAAAAAAAAGTGTGTAACTATGTATGGTAATGGATGTTAACTGAAGGTGCAGTGATCATTTCACAATATATACAAATATCAAAGTATTATGTTGTATGCCAGAAACTAATGTTATATGTTAGCTATATCTCAATTTTAAAATAAATCAAAAATTTTTTACATGAAAAGATGGGTGGTTCTGTTAAGAAAACCTTCTAAAAGGAAGGAATACCAGATTCAAAGTGTTATCTTCTCTAACAGGCCAATTTCAACTCTAACATAAATATCTTCGATTTTCTTTTCACTCACTGTCAGCCTAAACTTAAACAAGGCCTAAGATTTTCCTACTCTCTGTCAGATTCTTGAAAATGTAAAAACAAACAAACAAAAAAAAGCAAAAAAAAAATCCCTTTTAGAAATTATGTAGAGCAAATTTTAAATAAAATGGTATTGCTTTTCAATCTTTATCCTATTTTTGCTGAATACTTGTAAGAGAGTTTAATTCTTTGGTACTCAGGACCACACTTCATGTTCTATTAAGTAAAAGGACCTACCTATTTGAAAACTAACTGGGGCAAGGCATTCAATCCAGATTAGCAGCAAATCTGCACCCATATTGCAAACCAGATGGAGAATTAACTATTTTATAGTATCTAGCAGCTGTCCTCGTTCGGTGTTCATATGTCTAGAGCCAAACCCCATAGCTGCTGAATGCCTCTAGTGAAGTAAGAGGCTTAAAAATCAGACTTTTCTAAGTTTTCCCTTGTTTCCCTTCTAAAGTATTTTCAAAACATTAACCAGCTGACAGTATACCAAATAATCAAACGGAGGGAAATCCCTTTCGAATGTAGCCTGTATCTATGAAATAGGTAACTTCATTTTACCACAGAATGTTTGTTCACAAATGTTTTACCATACAGTTTGTACATGAATTAGGAACAAATATCGATGAATTGCTCTCATACAACGTACTGCTTAACAGAAAACCATCATAAAAGATTTGGCAACAAACTCTTACTGGCCAGAAAGACCTATAAATGGTTTATGTCTTTCTGGTATGTGCTAAATCAGAGCCTTAAAGAGAAATAGGTAGGGAAGCTCAATTTAATGTTCTCATTACAGAAGACAAATGGTAAAACAGATGGTAGAATATAAAGCAATTCCAGCTCTTTATCACTTTGGTTCTTCCAGAATTAAACATTTAGACCACAATGATTTTGAAATATATCTGTGAAAAAGCAGGAAAACAGAAAGGCATGCAAATTTTTTCTGGAATTCAAGCCACAGTCATGGAGATGGAATTCATGTGGGCTTGAATAAAATCAGAGTGTGAAGATTGATCTTTTAATATAAAATTAACATATGACCCAAAGCTCTATGGTGCTTTCTGGTACTCAGAGACTGTTTTAGCAAGTAAGGTATTTTTTTAAGGCCGACTGAATCCTCAGCAGGATGGCAATCTTTAATTCACATCATATAATTGACCAATTTTTTTAATGCTCATTTTGATAGTAGGAGCCAAGAGCAGCTGTAGATTAGACTATGAAACCCTCAGATTCAATTTCACTGTGAAATTTCACTGTGAAATATAGTCAGAGATCCATTTGTAGAAAGCCATTAACCAGTATGACTCCACTCTCAGCCTAAAGACTCAACTAGGGCAGCAAAGAGGACAATGGAGGGGAAGGAGAGAATGAATGGGAGAAGGCAGAAAGGCAAAGAAACTTGGATCTTGGGTGCCCTAAATCATTGCTGTGAATGAACCTGATAATATACTCATGGAAAGAACAGAAGTATACTATAAATACAAACTGGACTGGTCTGGCATTCCTACACAATCCCTGCTGCAACATAATTAATGTGGTATTAAATTATTTCTTTCCTTAAACGAGAACAACAAGTGAGTACAAAAGTGAACCGATTTCAAATAAAATGGAAACTTATGCCACAGTTCAGCCTCAAGGACCATGAAAGTCAAACCTAGTAACAAAGGCAAATGTAAGCCCTATGTTCCAACAATATCATTTCCCAGGGGTTCTTCTGCCAGTAGCTTCTATCAATAAAGAATAGCATTCCCTCAAAAGACTATGCTAGACAAGAATGCTCAGCCTTTCTGACACCATGGTGCCTGATCCTACCGGTCTGAGAAGGGGCAGAGATTACAAAGCAAACTTTTAAGCAATTGGTATGCTCTCCCTCCAGAGTTCCAGGAAAACTCAGAGATTAGGATATCCTAAAGGAAATAAATGTTTAGTTTTATTACACACTTAGGGACAAGCTAAGATGAATTATGGAAAAGTAAAAGCTTATCTTGATATTTTTATTTCCTTCCTTTTAACAAAACAAAACAGAGAGGCTCTTGGGTATGGAACACAGGGCTAGATGTAGAGACAGAAACACCTAACTCAGCCACTTCCCAACCACACATCATTCACCAAGTTACTTCATCTCTTCACCACATTATTAATTAAGTTATAATCAAGAAAGGACATAAAAATCATTTATTCTAAACCCTGACCTCTAAGCAATGCCGTACCAGATACCAAAGTCCAAGAAATCACCTCTACTCTTATATTAGCTCTGAAGTTTGGGATGGGTATTTGTGTGCATGTCTGAAACAAAGACATGTTTTTCAACAGAGCTAGGAGAAAATTATATGGTGATATAGAAACAAATGTGAAAAAACAAACAGTATGTTCTATAGTAAAATCTAAAGAAATTTTGAGCTTGTGTAAGACATACTTAGGAATTCCAAGCTAGAAAGTGGGTCCCCTTCCACTCCAGAGAATCTTGCCTCTTACCTACTCCCTACTCAATCACAATCCTCGGGGTGCTTCTCTTAGCTAGCTGCCAATTCTTCTCCCTTAGGTATCAGCGAAGTCTTTAAGGTATTCCTCCCTTGGTGTTCAAATATATGTAGTCAAAGTCTTGAACTTTAATAATCATTCACAAAGTCTAAAAAGCTATTACATCTCAAAGGAATGAATCTCTGCTCATAAAATTTCAAATAAGATCATAAAGCCTTACGAGTTTGGGGAATTGAGTGGGCTGTGTGTCCAGAACACTTCTCATATCATACCATGTAGGTAACTGCATACTTCTACTAATCAAAATACCATTCCTTAAGGGGTTGCTTTAGCCTGATAATCTTTCAAGAAAGGGTGAATCTTCCCCTAGGCAGCTGTTTATGTTTTCATTTGCTCGTATCAAGTTTACCTCGATTATAAATGATTTTCTGTTTCCAAAAAAAGTCTAAAACAGTACCTTGCACATATTTAAGTGATTCGTAAAAATTTATTAACTTCAGTTTTAGGCCGTAAGATTTTCAAAACCAATTCAAGGAAATAATTTCTACTTACAACTAGTGAACCAAGTGGTGAGGTGTTATGGATCCAACTCAACTTCTACAGAGCTCGTCCAGGTTTTATGAAGAGGTCATTTTCCAAAATGGCAGCATCAGTAGCTCAATCATTGCCACTAATATTCCAGGAGAGCAGCCCCTGAGAACAGAAAGCAGTCTCAAAGCACAAGAGCAGTGATTATACTGCAGTGGTTTAAAACAAGGCTTTGGGTTTGGGGCTGCGTTCAAATCTCAACACTCTCGTTTAATGATTATATGACCTTGTTAAAGTTATCTAACTGCTAAACATCAGTTCTTCTATCTATAAAATAGAACTCACATCTACTCATTTTTACATGCACACCAAGTAAAAAATTAGGAAAACCTAATTTACCATGTACAAACTTTCAGGTATTAGAATCTTCTATGACCACTGAGGCCTAATTCTCCTGGAAACTTGTACTCAGGAGCCTTCAAAATAAAGACACAATAGACTAACTCAGAAAATTAACCTAAAAAATCACAGACTCACTTTTTATGCACAATATTCTAACAGCAATTCCTATCGTAAAAGTTATGCAGTTGAAAATGGTAGCCAGGCATTAATGATTAAATTTCTTTTAAGGCTCAAATCGAAACTGTTTGGCTCAAGTGAGAATCAACTGCAACTAGCTTTAAACTTTCTGTCAACTAGAAAAGGTGGTGTCAGTGTCACTGACTTCATGGTACATCTGGTCAGGCAAAATGATTACTCTCTAGACAGAAGGAGAGGACCACTGGCTCTCCAGGACAAAGCCAAACAGGCTTGGGCATGTTTCCCTGATCTGGGTTTGGTAACTGGGAATCATGGCTTTGAAGGAAGCATTTTGAGCAAAGCCTGGTGCTCTTAGTGTCTGTGTGCACTGCAGCTGCCAGGTGTAGACTCTCCAGAATCTTAGGTGCTGTGTTTAGCCATATAACCCAACCAAAGAGACAAGGTGAGACCCAGATCCAACTCCAAAATGATGCTTCTGAGATGAAGCTGCCATCTAGAAATAACGACAGTGATAGAGATCAGTAGTGGCTGTTTTGTGACCAACCCTCTGCCCTGGACAGAAAATAGCTAAAGGGAGTGTGTGGAGGCTAAAACCCTCAGATATGCAATCACAGCTGCAGAATGTCTTGTGATTTGAATAATACTTTATTCTTCTCTCCCAAACCTCACTTGCCTTGCACCTACCTATGCCTTAAGTAATAAAGCAATCCAAAGACTTGCCTAAGCTTCTGAGAGCTCATTCTAAAAATTTCTTGAGTTCAAACCATAAGTAATAAAAGCCATGTGTTAATTAGAAGTCATTTCAGAAATGTCTGTGTTTATCTATATAAAGTTTGAGCAGATTCGTTTCCAACCCACTATGGAATAGTGACGTTTCCTAAGCTCTGGGTTTCCTGAGCTTAGAGTTCATCAGCTGGAACATAAGCCACTGCATGCACAAATGGTCATTCTAGATGTCCCCCATGCAATCACTAAGGTCACCCTTAAAACTCTATCATAATTGAACTCCTTCCTCTGCCCAATCCTGCTCTCTTTACTGTTATACAGATATTACTTATGAGAAAATCATCCAATGAACCTCCTACATGGAGATCTAGAGTCTGCAGTCCATTTTCTGGAACTTGACCTGAGATGGTGAGAGCCTTTATTTCTCCATATTCACAGGATTCTCACCAACACTTTATGACAAAGCCTGGACCTAATAGTACCCTCTGCTATTTACAACTTTCTTCCTCATTTTATTTCCACATGTGCTCAAATTTCAGACTAATTCACTAATAATCAAACATTCACCATTAGGAATTTTTAACTGAGGTCACCAATGGGCATATAAATAGTTATTTGAGATTAATCTCTTGAAAGACCTTCTGAATGGTGACTGAACATCATAGGATATTAAACTCAAGGGAGATTAAGTAAAAATTTTGCATGAGTTTACATTTCCTGAACTGTGTACATTTTCTAAAATGATGGTCTGCTTCTAAGAGAACAGTCTAAAAGCTACTGGGAGCACTAGCATCAGCAAATAAGGAGAAAATGAGAGAACTAAGCAATTATATAAAGGACATAGACAGAATAAATAGCCAATATAGTTAGGCTTTCCTTTCATTTTTGTTTCTTATTATATTAAAGATTTTTTTTTTTTTGATAGAAGCAAAATTCCTTTGCCTGAAAGATCTGAATGCTGGGACCCTGGTCACTTAACCTAAAATCATCAATTATCTGGGTATTTTTAAAATTCCAAAACCCTATGCATGGGACCCAAAGGACATTTTGAAAAGAGAATAGAAAACGGTTCTCTGTCAATGTTCATTTACTGAAGAATTTTGCTTTAATAAAACAGAAATTGGGTTTCTACCTTTCCATGAACGGCTAACAGAGCCAGAAAATCAAAAGGCACTAGGGTAATTATTTTCCTTAAAAAGCAAAACCAAAAGCATCAACTCTTCAACCTCAGGGCAAAAAAAAAAAAAAAAAAAAATCTGCTTACTTTCAAAAACAAAAGTTCACCCAAAGGTAAATCAGAGTCAATTGCTCGTCTTTTTAGGCAAAAGAAAGGACAAATGCATAAGTCACTGGCCGTGTTACAACAAAGTGTTTATAAAACATTTAATGCAGCGATTTCTTGCCAATTAAAAGTGAGTATAGGATTTTCCTTTCAGTTTTAA
Organism: Rousettus aegyptiacus; assembly: GCF_014176215.1. Taxonomy (NCBI): domain Eukaryota; kingdom Metazoa; phylum Chordata; class Mammalia; order Chiroptera; family Pteropodidae; genus Rousettus; species Rousettus aegyptiacus. Next base: position 148,122,330 of record NW_023416295.1, read on the forward strand.
TATCTTTGCCTGACTCTTATACTAGTAATATGAGCCAAAAGGATTAAGAAAGTCCCTGGATACATACATATTTCTGCAAAACTATCTTCATTGGTAATTATCTTCAGGGTAAAAGGAAACAATATTAGGGCCCTGAAGTAGGGATAGCTGGATTTACTTTAGCTATAATTGGTACAACTTGAAATTTATTTGCATTTTTAATGTCGAAGCCTGATTATCTGGCCATCCTCAAGATTCTGTATGCTACCTAAGCCCCTTTACAAAAGTCTTTTCTGTTATAACTAGCAAGAAAAGATTCAAACCAAGAACAGTAAGCCACAGAGTAACTGGTACCAAAGATTTTGCAGTCAACAGACCCTCATAGAAACAGAAATCATTGACTGATTTTCTTCCCCAGATGGGTTTTGAAGGCAGTGAAGATCCCATGACTATTACAGGACTGGTAGTTCATTGTATGGGGCAAAACTGTTACTTACATGATCACCTGTAGTAACCTGGAATGGAGTACCTTCTGTTGGCAAGACTAGGTGATCCCTATTTCCACAAAGGAAAACTTAAAGAAAGAAAGTGCCAAACTCAATATTTAAAATTCTTGGTTAAAGACATAATCATCAAATAAAGGGTTTCCATGACTACTCTAAAAAAGCTCCTCTATCTTGTAGTTGCTTGGCTGAGATCACTGAGAGTCAGACATAGAGTGTGATGTGAATTTGCACAACTGCAATGTAAGTTAATTTCACAGCCCTTCTCTAAGGTACAAGTTGAAAAAAAGTGAGGCCCTAAGAGCTAGAATGAAGTCCCTTAGTATCCTCAAACCTTTAACACTGCTATTCCTCCCTTGCTGGATGAAGCAGTTCCCTCTTCCATTAAGTTAAGTCTGTTCATGACTTACTACAAGAGTCTCGATTGTGAATATCTCACCTAAGATACGTCTCAAAAATTTTGAGTCACTTCTCAAAAATTTCCAAATTTCCCCATGTCCCATTTGTTACTTCTATACCTAAAACTAGAGATATATTCCAGCATCCCGTCTGAGGTATATTACAAATTCAAACTATGAGTATACAACCAGAAAAATTACAAGAATTGGTTCATTTCTATTACTGAAAATCTGAAGAATAAATGTGAAAATGGATTCTGAGGATGCTAAGTTAGAAGAACATAAGTTTAGATTTATTAAAATTATAATATGGAAACAAATGCCAAAAATACTGGACCCAAAATACTAGTTGTAGGTAACCCAGGTTGCTTTCCAACTATTTTCTTGGTTGCTTAACTCAGATCGAGACTCACTGGTGGCCTATGCTAAATGAGGCTGAGACACCAGACAATATAATGTAGTAGATAAAAGTACAAATATCAAGAAAGACAGGAATAATAAACTAAAATTATCATATATAACTTATTTATGTGTTTCCAATTAAGTCTCCTAAGGCGGCCCAGGGTCTTTATCATAGCGCCAAGAAATATTTAAATGTTGAGGTCTTTGAAACACACTATAATGGTTGAACTCTGTGGATCAAGACAAGTGGAAAAGCTGCCTTTGCAATGGGTTGCATCGTTTCAAGAAAGACTGTAGGATCCCAGAGAGGAATAAGCCAACAGAATCACTTAACCACAAAAGACAGGATTAACTTGCTAACCATAATAAGAAGTAATGCTAGAGTGGACAAGAATTTAATATGCTTACTAGAATATTTTATTAATGGAAGGTCATCAACATCTGTATAAGTCTGACTAAATTGTGTATATTTGTGTATACAAGGTCAAATATCTACAGGGTGAAAACAGCTGTGAGTTAGAACACTGTGATCAATGTAAAGGAGTAAATTGTCCTGAAATAGAAAATAAGACAAGAGATGATTTCCCCATAAGTCAGCACCAAGTTGACTTGCTTTGTCTATTGACCCAGAATTGAATTAGGGTTATGTGAGGTACTTCTTAAAAATCATTATTACATAATATTTTTAGAATTAACCCTGAGGGAACTCTGAAGGAAAAGTTTGATTCAAGAGTCTCAGAAAGACCTATAAATATACCCAAATTTTCCTTAAAAAACTGTGTGGTGCTACTTTTTGAGTCAAAAATCATTACTCTATAAGGACTCTGTTAATTTCAAAATTATAATTATAAAATGTCTCAAAAGTAACAAAAAGGGGACCACCTGATGCCAAAACCCATGGGCCACAGATAAAATTATACTCAAAGTAGGAATTATACCATTAAATGCCTTAATAAAACAAAAGTATTAAATGTAAAAAATTAAAAATATAGCATCAAAAAATACCAAACTAAAATAAAGGAGGCAATTATGGAAGTCATTAAAACAATTACTGAAAGAAAGTTTTAGATCCTCACAATTGCTGTTGTTAGAGTCTCAGCCATGTAGACTCTGTCTCTATGCTGCATGTTAAAGTACCTTATAATCGTTTAGTATTAATACCTTTAATTTCCTCAAGTTACTTCATTATATGACCCATATCCAAAGGCTCTAATTCTTAACATGTGCACTTGGAAATCAACATTTGATTTGGACGAGAGAAAATGAATCACAAAACACATGACAAGATTTCATACATTCTTGATCAATATAATCTGCTTTGATATTTTTTTCATTCTTTAGGCCAGCAGTTTCCAATGTGTGTTGGGAATAAGCCAACTGATCCACTGGTAAAAGAAAAGAAGAAAACACTATTTTTTTTCTCATTTATTTAATTTTTTATGTTTTTTCCTCATTCTTTGGAATTTCCATTTCTGTGTATAGCACTTACTAATAGTATATTAGTACAGTACATGTTAATTACAAGAGTTTGGAAGCTACTGTTACAGTACATTTAGAAATTCTAAGCTTTTTGTTTCTTGATTCATAAAATGAAGTTATCATAATAATCAACCTACAGAATCCAAAGAATTTCAAATACAGTATAAAATCATACCATTCATAGGACAGTAATTGCTCTTCAAGACTGAAGTCACAATTGTCTTGACTACCAAGAGTGGCCAACGTTTTCTATCAAGAGTCCTTCATAAGAATAGTGAAGATGAATTAGTCAGATTTTTCCAACCCACAAGTCAGAGAAATGCTTGTGAAACTCTACAGGGTTACACTTTGCAGGGTAGGAGTTGTGATGAGAACACTCTTCTTGGAGATAAGCAGGATCTCTTAACTAAAAGGTCCAAGCTCTCGTAACTAAGTAGTAGAATTGCACCTTGAGCCCTCACCTTCTCATTCCCAGTTCCATTGTTCTTGTTCTAATTTATGCTAAGCTCATCATTCTGGGTATCTGAAAACATTGTCACAGCATTGGTGCAATGCGGCATAGAGCTAATGTGGTTTAATGCTGGGGGAGACTAAAAAGGCTTCAGAATCTTCAACCTACTTCCACCACTTACTGGATGAGAGACCTTAGAAAAGTTATTTTAATCTCTCTGAACCTCAATTTCTTCATTCTATAAAGAGGACACAATGATTTCTGCCATGCCTACCTCAAAGAGTTGTCAAGACACAAACATATAAAGTATGTCAATATGCCTTACAAACTGTAAAGAACAAAAGTTAAGCACTCATTTTTGTGTTTTCACACTCACATTAAGAGATATTGCCTTGGGCCAGCATGTACAATCCTGAATATTTCCTCCCTATGCAGTAGGAGCCACAGAACCTCACTCCAATAATTTTTGACAAAATTTAATGTGAAAAGCAATAGAACCCACAGCTTCGGTAGCCACCAGCCACAAAACAGTGAATCCCTATTCAAATTAAGCTTAAGATTAATCTGAGCTAAGAATTCAAGAAGGATGCTAACTACCCATCTGTAGTTACAGGAAGCAAATTATTGTTTGCCCTGAAATTGGAAGGAAAATAGGAATGAAAAATATTCAGTTTTGGTTTTCTTGGACAAGTAACTGTGTACATGATTCAAAAGGAAAATAAATATTCCCCTTCCCAAATCATCATCTGCTGGAAAGAAAATCACAGGCCTGTTTCTTCTCTCTAGCCAAGTTCTGAAACTGTCATTAAGTCTTCCTTGTGGGAAGTTAATGTAATCCTCACCCATAAAAAAAAAAAAAAAAAAAAAAAAAACCACTACTGAAGGAATATTAAGACCTAATACTTTCCTTAGAATCACTTAATTCTATAATATACAGATGGAATTTTTATTTTAATTGCAATGTAGAGAGTATTGAATACTTCAAAATTTTCCCCTAGCCATTTTTACATCTCACAATTTACTACTGGGAAGAGTGAAAAATTATGACCAGTAATGCTGACAGTCAAAAAAGGAAAACTTTCTCCATCACTCCTCTCTCATTACATTTTTATTGCTCAAGTGGATTGACCTGTAAGGTTTAATGGCCAAGGAATTAATCAGAAATGTCTGTTCTGGTAGAAACACTGCTGCCATTGCCATGGTTAGTGATTTCCTTTATAACATAATTTTTAAAAGCTAAATTATCATCAAGTGGCGAACTGTGCTTTCTTGGTAGATTCCTCTTCATTACTCTTATAAATTAGCTGCAATTTCAGAGAAAGTTTGGTACCATTTTTCCATTATATTGAGTAGGTAAATGATCCAAAAGGGTGCTTAATATTTCTAAAACCTCTGCTAAGTCATTCCTTCCAAACCTGAGACCACACACTAAGATGGATATTGAGATCTTGGTTCAAGACTAAGACAAATGATAAGTAAGCCAAGCAAAATAAAATGAGGTGACCACTTTTCGGCCAGTTCCTTGCCTAAAACATTTTCGTACTACAATAACCATAAAGTTGTTTAATACTCCCCAGACAGTGATCTGGCATTTCTTATGAGAAGAAATCCACTTCAGATTGACAACCATGGGGAAAAGCACATGTAATCCAAGGGATCAATAAGCATGACTAGAAAGTCAATGACCATAAACATAGTGACACAGGAAAGCAAGTAAATGAGAACCTTAATAAAGTGCACTGGAAAAAAAAAATGTCTATCCTTAGATTTAGTATCTTTAAAATCAATATGACTACCACAAATTAGGCACTCAATAATAATTGAATAGGTATGATGGAAAGTTTAGCAAAATTATCAAAGGATTATTTTTCTCTCGAAATTTAATTTTCAATTCTTAGCCTGTAGGGCTAGAGAAAGCTACTCATATTCTTAAATTGTAAAGTGCAGATTCTGACACAGACCATAACTGGGAAGGCTACTGAGCAGGATGTCAATTTACACTGTTGTGAATGGCCCTCAGCATAGTAACACATGCCTCTAGAATTTAGATTTAGAATATCACATTTCAGTAATATTAACATATCCCAGATATAAGAAATATTGTATAACAGTACCTCAAAAATCCTATTTTCACCTCTAGTTTCTAAAATAAGTAAACCTGGGAAAAATATAAAGTAACAAAACGATATGCTTTCTGGGCCTCATTATGAAGAAACAAAGTAGAGAACTATATGGTTGAATGGCCATAAAGTTTTTTGTTATGAATCAGAATTAAATCACACAGGAATTCGTGGGGTGTGTGTGTGTGTGTGTGTGTGTGTGTGTGTGTGTGTTTCCAAAACAAGCTTGCATCCCTTTCCCAAAGTCTGTTATTTGGTCCCATGTGTGCTACTAATAACTTTTATTGTTGTTTCTGTATGACAAACCATTTCCTCCTTACTCTCTGATGTCTAGCACTGTTCATTCAAGTCATTACAGAAATGGGATACGTGAAAAAAGACAGAACTCCAAATTAATGCCATCCTAAGAGGAAAGTAAGTGGAAGCAATGAAGCAAGGATAAAACCTCTCACTTGAATAGGAGTGGGGAGAGTTTTTACTCATAACGAAGGGTATCTAATGTCACCTGGGGAGTTTTAAGACCTGTTTTAAGGTCAACCATTGAAATCTGCATAAATGACTCCTAAATTTTTATCTCTAGTCTACCCATCGACCTGGACATAACTGATTATCTTCCTGCCCTGTCCCAGCCCTACACCTCATCCCATTCATGTTTTCTTGAGTAATCAATTGATATGATAATTTCTGACATATTTCTAAGGTAGTCATTAATTTAGCCCTGGAAACTTAGATAAAATTAAGGGGGGCTAGAATTAATAATAGGAAACTCCTATATGGCATATGTTCTAAGGTCTTTACACACCTTGATTCTTTTAACCCTCACAACCCCATAAAGTACATAGTTATTCATGTTTTTTACAGACAGAATTAAGGCAAAGAGTGGTTAAGCAGCTGGCTCAAGAGCACACAGCTAGAAATGCGTGGAGCTGGAATTTTAACCCAAGCAGTCTGGTTTCAAAACCCATATTCTTAACTCTTATCCTAGATAAGAGTTAATGTCCAGGTCGATGGGTAGACTAGAGATAAAAATTTAGGAGTCATTTATGCAGATTTCAATGGTTGACCTTAAAACAGGTCAACCTCTCAAAAATAAGCAAGCAAACACAAATGAACAAACAAACAAACAAAAACAAAGTGTTAGGGTGTCTCTTAACCCCTTACCTACTTTACACTGATTATTTTTGGAATTTTTCAAAACCTTCCAGCTTAGTTTCCAGTCATTGAAGAGGACACACAAAATAAAAGATGAGCAGAACAAAGCCTTCCGATGGAAAGAGTCAGTAAAAGTGGGTCGAGTGAATGAATGCAATAATAGGACCCTCTACTTTCTCAAGGCCATCTGTTAACATTATTCTCAGCCAACAGGCCTAAGCTTCCCTGATCTCCTTGCTCTGAACACAAGTCTGCTACAGACTTTGACCAATAGCACTCGTTCTAATGAACGTATGAGTAAATTAGCATTTACTTTTCCTCTTGTTCTCTCTTCCTGTCCATCGCTTTTATGAGGCTTCATTCTCTGCAGATTCTCTAGTAAGGCCACAGTGGCTTCTGCTTTTTATAATTTGGATAAAATATTTTAGGCATATAAAAATATAACAAATACTACTCAGCTAAAGGAAGAAAAAATGGAAATGACTGTTTAAATTGAAGTCCCTGTGAATCTTGAATGATGCCTTTTCTTCTCTCTCCCCTGAAATGGGGGTAAATTTTATATTTTTAATATAAACCTAGATTTGATTTTAAACTTTATAGAAATATTATATTATATATATACTAGTCCCTCAACATTATGGGTTATTTTAGTAATAATAATAATTTTAAAAGTGAACAACTTTGTCCCCACCACACAGGCTTAGAAAAAGAACATTTCCATCACCATGGGAACCTCCTTCATTCCATCCTCCTCCTGGACTCCCAAGAGGTAACTACCGTCCCGACTTCTGCATTGCTCCTCTACTTTTTTTAATAGTTGCTACCACTCGTGTCTGTATTCCTAAAGCCAGTCTTACTCAGATTTGCCAGCTTGTTATCTTATATAATGTATATAATTCTTCTGATTTGCTTCCTCCATTGAATATTTTGTAAATTCTTCCATACCAGAACAAACAGTTCCTTTATTTTCACCATCGTATAGTACTACAATATACAGCAATGCCACAAATGACATATTCTCCTGATGGGATTTTCTGTTGTAGATTCTGTTATTTGAATGTTTTCCTTTTTTATTGCTCTAATATACTTGACCATGTCCATGGTATGTATATGAAAGACTCACTCTATTCTTATTCTGTAACTCAGGTTTTCTGGGGGGAGCAACCTTACTCACTTTTGTATTTTCTCAATTTAGATTTAAGCTCAGTTGCTTGGAGATTTTCCTTGATGATTCTTCCATCAAAGGTGGAAAATATAGTCTAGGTAGCCTTATGAGGAGTCATAATTTTATATAACAAGAAGGCTTCTGGTTCACTGTCATACTCTGCCTTCTACTGGCATCTTCTGAGATCTGTCTCACCCTGTCTTTGTTACTTTTGTTTTTGTTTTGACTTGGTTTTGGCTATTTTCTTTGGTGGTATCCTCTGAGAGATGTCAGATCTCTCTCTTAGTGCCTCTCTCAGGAGTAAAACACAACTTCCCGATGCCTTCCCACACCACTCTGTGACCTTGAACAATGGCAGTGCTGCCGTATGCCTTCCTAGACTCACATTAGCCAAGGAAGAGAGATTTGGAATCTCCCTGGTTGCATGGGAAATTGGGGACATAAACAAAAGAATTATTAACAAAGTCTACAGCTGCAGTGAAATTTCAATCTATCTTGGTGGTCTGAGTTAATTTAGCTTAATTCCAGGAATTATTTGGAAAGCAAAGAAAAATTTATTTTTCCTTGTGGAATAAACTAGTGAGATAATCCAAAGGCTTAGTCTCAACACCATAGAGATACAATGTCCAACATGGTAGCCTCTAGCCACACATAGACTTAAATTTATTTACATTATAAATAATTAAAATTAAATAAAACTGAAACTTCAATTCCTCAGTTACACTAGCATTAGATAGCACTGTCTTAGAAGATGCTTACAGAAAAGAAAGCAAAGTGGGTATCCTAAAGAAAGGCATTAGAGTTCTAAATAGCAAAATTAATGATTTTGGCACTAGGCATCCAGATTCACAACTAGAGTAACCTGGTTCTACCTCAGCATCTGCAAGAACCAAAGGCCAGAAGTGTTCACAGCACGAGTAACAGGCAGTTTTTGAGAGACCTCAAAAATCACTCCTTTTCTTGAGCTAGGCAGAGAGACCTGGGCAGAAGCTACTGTCATAGTTCATCAATAGGTTGATCTGAGCTCTGATGGAATGGAACTATCAATGTCTTTCATCTGGACTGTTATACTATGTAGCTGATGCTATTACAAAATGAAGGAAATTTCTGCACTGGAAAATGTGTGCTCTATAAACATATAACATAGGCCCATTTCATCAAGTATCAGTAATACTGATCAAAAATTTTCATGCTTCATGTTTTAAATGTTTATATTAATTTTACTTGACATATAAACTTGTTAGTTATTATATACCAATGTTTTAACTGCAAACCTAGATCCTTCTTCATCTATGTTCCTTCTTTCTAAACAACTATTTAATAAAAAGAACTTTGTGTAGTTCTTGGTTCTTCAATTCAGTCTCGTGTTTTCTGCTCTCTCCTTGTACCAAGTCTGAGCCTGTGAGCTCTCTCCCCTCCCCTGGTTTGCTCTGTAGAGGCTATTTCTCCCTCTCCTTCTGCACATTCAGCAGCATCTCCAGCAGAGGTTCATCTCCTCTCTCTGTAGTGTCATTTCGTACCACTCAGGCCTGCAGTGGCTTCATTTACCATAGTATGACCCTGGCCTTAGGCTCTAGAAGACGAACTCTTCCCTTTGTCATTCTAGCCTAGGAGAGACATTAAATTCCGCCATTGCTAATAGCAGGGTTGGCTCACCACCTCCTGTTTGCCTTCCCAGTAATTCTGTCACGTGCGTGAACAGTTCCCACCTTAAACTTCCTGTCTAACTGCTTAAAGTTGCTTCTGTGTTCCAGGTTGGCTCTGAAGCACCTCTACAAAATTGGTTTACATATGTTATCACCTTTAAGGCTCACACAGGAAAGCTGGCAAGTGTCATCTGCAGATATTGCAAAGTGCTCCCAAGCCTCCCAGGAGTATATCTGTCTGCCTGTGTAAGCCAAGTTGACAAAATTAAATTCTTCCCCTAAATTGCATGCACATATGGGTATATATGCTGTATCCTGCCCTGATTTTTTTTATTACAATCTTTAAAAGCAAGTATTACAAAAACCTACCCTTGGCTATCATTACTATAATATTTAGTGATTCAGTTTGTGCCTCACACACTGGCCCCCTTGACAGAGTATAAGAGATGACTCCAATCTGACCCTCTGACCTCCAGCCCTTTATCTGCCCAAGGCTGACTTGCTCAACCCATGGGGCTGCATTTTTCTGACCAGTTTTTGCAAGGGGAGAGGGGATACATTTTGCAGTTTATCTGTCCAGAAGGGGTTTCTCTTTCTAATTTGCACAAAGGGAATTGTGTGCTAGAGGCAGCCCTCTACCTGTGTATCCATTTTCCTATCCAGATATATGTAGTACTATAGACCTGAAATTATCTGATTAATTATGTAAACTTCTGATGAGGGGCACACAAGGGGTCCAGGGATCTTACATTAAGAGGGTCCCTCAATCCTCTCCAAGTCCGTAGTGTGTTTTACATTCTAGATGACGATGCATTATAACTATAGATTCATCTGCCATCTCCACAGATTGCCAGCTCCCCAAGAGCAAGGACTGTGCCTCTTCCGGTTTTATATCTATAGAACTTAATAAAGTGTCTGGTACACAGTAGGTGCTAAATATGTGTTCACTAAATGAAGGTTGAATTATGTTTTACAGTTTACAAAGCACTTTTACATAGGTTATCACTTTTAATCCTCACAGCAACAGTCTGAAGTAATCCAGGTGATTTTGCAGATAAAGAAATCCAGACGGAGAAACTTAAGGCCATATTCATGGTTAGTAATACATGGAGGACTTAAAACTCCAGCCTACATAATTCCGGACCCATGTTCTACCATACCTATCCAAGCACTCCTCCTGGTCTTTATTTGTACTGCTAGCTCTAAACAAACCTTTTAAGAGATTAGGAAAAAGCACATCCATCTGGGTGGATGCATTATAAAAAGTTCTTTCCTCTGAGTAAACGAATTAGAAAAAGACCCTCCTTCTTCTGGCTAGGTCAGCCCCACCAGCATGCTGGCCACCTTGGCCAGGCAATTCTTTGCAAAGTACATCCCACCCAGTCACACATGGGAATACATACAGTGTGCTTTGTTATAGCCCATCTGTAAACTGAAGTTCAGGGATTCCCTTTGATGTTTTTAAATTACAAATGGCTTGTTTTATTAATTCTAATATATATTTATACTGTAAGAATGCTTTCCTGATTTTATTCATTTTTGACCTTTTGTAATGTATTTAAACTCAAATATGATTGAAGAAGCTTTTGATGGTGGGCATATATTTATCCATAGCACACTGAAATAGCTATTTCACGTTAGCTACTTTCTTATCTTTTCTATCACCATCATCTTCGAATGGATGGGGCAAGGCAATTTTGAATATTTACAACCTCTTTCCCATAAATTTTTCATCTTTCTTGAAAAGGTAAATTTTCCTGCTTTGCCTCTGTTGTTTTGTTTTTATAAGTCAACTCAAAGAGATTTCTAGTAGATTTGTGAGCCAATTGTCTTTTATCGGCTGTCAATTTCCCATAATTTTTCTTATTTTATTTTTCTTTTTTTTTTTTCAAATAGAAAATGTACCCAAGTTCACCACTTAGAAGGCAAACCTAATCCATAAACCATACTTTATATCACACCAGGCCTGCGCTGTTCTCATTTCAAGATCATTAAACAGATGTCAGAAACTGCCCTCCAAGCTCATGAAAATGGTGGTGCCTCTCTTGATAAAGTTACTCACAAAAAAAGAAAAGAAAAAAGAAAAAAACTGACTCTACAAAATTTTTTGTAACTTTCTTTGGTCTTCTCTCAAACTTCAAAAAGGAACTGCAACTTCATTTCCTGATTTACATTTTTTCCCCTCCTTTACAATATCAGTTGGGGTCTCTTTCTTTACATCTTTTTAGGGAATTGTTATAGGCACTTCTGGGATTTATAAAATAATTTCCTTCACATTAATGCAAAAATTCTGTTACTTCCCGACTCAACAGAAATAAAAGTTATGATTCCAATTTTGTTTTTCTCTCTTCTCTTTCCAATCTTTACCTCATGCTCCTTTTATCTCACCTTTTCCATTTCTAAGTCTCAAGATCAATCTTTTTCCTCTATTTCTCCATACCACCCTTCAACTCTTTCGTTTCAAACACATTCATAGGCATGCTCGGCCCTCTTTCTTGCCTACCTTCTGTCAGTCACTGACACTTGAACACTGCTCTTCCCTCCCCAATTTAGATGGGTCTTGAAAAATTATATACCACTAACACCTTTATCCACTGAAGGGTATAACCTTGACATTGATCTGGTAAGATGTGTATATATTTTTTTTAATTAATCTGGTCATCAGAAGAATGACTACAAGGATGATAGCTGAGAGGCCAATTAGGAAGTAATTGTAGTGGTCCACAGAAAATGTCATCGGGCCCAACTGAGGCAATAGCAGAGCAACAAAATAGAGGAGACTCTAAGAAGTAAAACTGACAAGACTCAGTGTCTGGAATGTGAAGACTGAGGGACAAAGAAGCTATAGAAAATGACTCCTGAGATGGTCTTTGGTAACTACGCAATGTTGTACTTTATGAGATAAGAACATAGAAAGAAGAGTAAGTTTGGATGAAAAACATGATTCATTCTGTTTTGGTAAATATCCCTCCTCTGGAAAATAACCCTTTGCTTCTGTTTTCACTCAATTCAAAGTTAACATGTAGCATTTTTTAGGTACAGTGAGATATGGGTAAATTGATTTGTGCTCAGCAGTTAATTTTCCAGATTGGGCTTTGATATCCCCCCATAGGACAACCAAAAGAGTTGATGACTGATAAACAGAAATACAAATCTGGAACTCTCAAAAAAGATCTGAGCTAGAAATATAGATTTCTGAATATATTTCATACATACAAAACAAATATATATATATATATATATATTCCTCCTTTGTGCCATTTTTAGCTATTGTCTCTCAACTCCAAATCCAATTTTTCTATAATGTGCTTTGTGAGGCAGAGAAAGAGATTCTGCAAAGTATAATTCCTAGACTCTTTTACCAGGTTGGTTTCCAGTTAAATTTTGCCCTAGAGACTGGAAGGCAGGTCAAGGAGACAAACAACTACCTCCTTTCTTTTTTCCTGTTGCTTAGTATTCCTGTGAGTGGCACTTAGTCCCAGCTGCAACAGCTGGTTCCTGCCTCAAGCACTCTTGGCACTGATACCCAACCACACCTCAGGCCATCAGAGTCACCAGCTGCAATCCAGTCATAATCACTCCTCAGAGGCCTGAGCCCTAGCTGTGCAGGTCACGTACTCTGAGGTTCTAGTTTTTGACAATCTCAACCTCTTCCCTTTTGTGTCCCCAGGAATGGGTTTGGTAGCAGCCTCCCCAGTAATTATCTCCATATTTGTATATCCCATTTTTCATCAAAATTAGTAAATGATACACACTGGTCATTTTTTTTCCCCCAGCATTAACCATTCTAACAAGTACACAGTGGTATCTTATTGTGGATTTAATTTGCATGTCCCTCGTGTTTAATAATGTAGAGCATCTTTTCTTGTATTTTTGCCATCTGTATCAGTCTCTTATGGCTGCTGTAACACATTACCACAAACTTGGTGGCTTAAAACAACAGAATTTTGTTCTCTCATAATTCTGGAGGCCAAAAGTACAAAGTCAGTATCACTGGGCCAAAATCAAGGTCCCATAGGACTGTGCTTCCTTGAGAGAAGCTGCATTCCTTACAATCGTTGGCTCCTGGCCTCTTCCTTCAACTTTGCAATTTGGAGGTGCTATCTTCGCTCTCTGACTCTTGTTTCCTTGTACTTCCATCATATATGAACAAGGCAGAATTCTGTAACATTTTTATGACCTAGCCTTGGAAGTCAGCTAACATGTCTCACAATACTCCATGGGCCAAGAACATCTAAAAAGATCCTCTCCAAAGACATACAAATGGCCAACAGGTATATGAAATGGTACTTGACATCACTCATTATCAGGGAAATGCAAATCAAAACTACAATGAGATATCACCTAACACCTGTTAGACCCCTCTTCGAAGGCTTGGATCTCCCCACAAGGAATACTTACTATACATAAAAGTTACTCCTTATTTTATAAAAATAAGTAAAACAGAGTAATATAATCAATCATGGAAGTATGTTCAACGCTCAGGGAAAAAAAAATCAAGAAGAAATGATTAACTCAAAAGAAATCAGAAAAAAAAAACATTTTCCAGAAGGGAAAAAAAAAAGTTTGGTAAGCAAGGAAAGCTTTTCAGAGAAACGGAAAGGCCTGTGTCATAGGGGAAATTACATTTTTTATTGTAAAGTTCAAGAGGAGAAATGTGAGAAATGAACCTAAAAAAGATAATAAGAGTCAGATGACCCTTATATATAAGGGTAGGAGCTGGACTTGAGCCCACAGTCCAGTAGTTGAAAATTAAAGTGCCTATAAATTCCAAACAGATCATGTCAATGAGCAAACTGAGATCATGTAAATGAGAAAAAAAGACAGGAAGTGTAGGACCCTGTGGGAAACTGGGGAAATTGTGCCCTTCCAAATGGAATGGTTCAATTATTTTTATACAAACTGTAAGATTAGTGTTGCCAGAGCTTCCAGTTTTTAAATAATAGCAGAATATCCAGATTTTTCTGTCAAATCCTCCAATTCTTAAATGTTGGCAACTATCACATGTTTTTGCAGGCTCACAGTACGTGGTTCAAAAAAAATTATATATGTGCTTGAAAGCTGGTTTCAGGCAACAGACCACAAGTTTTCAGGTCTTCTAGACATTTTAAGAAAAAGAGGAACCATGGCCAAACCCTCAGTTTTAAAAAATCACTCTGGTACTAGGATATAGAATAGACTGACTAGAGGAAAGGTAAATTGAATCGAATATACAGCGATGAACTTAAAGATTCTTGCAATCAATCATTGGTAATACATGTGCTGAGAGTCTAAACTAAGGCATTTTTATCATTAATTATTTTTCAATGCAAATAAGTGAAGTGGTCCTGAGTATTTCCACTATAATTCAACCCCAAATGATCACTGAGAACTTTCTTTTTTCTGTAAATCTTGGGTGTTAGATACACTTTCAGACACAGAATGGATTTGTTTCTTACTTTGTATAACTTCTATCTTCTTTCCTCATTAATGTACTTGCCAGTAGTAATAAAAGGAAAGGTTGTACATCTGGCTTTAGAAAGGCAGCTTGTTGAACCTCTACCCTCTGCTCCTGTATTATATCAATTGTAGAAGCAAACAAAGATATTTTCTGCAAATGGTTCCCATGTGCCCACATCTCTGAATATAAAATAAACAATGAAGGCCATGAAAACAGAGTGTTTTAAACAGAGCATTCCAGCTAGGAAAATTGTCTAAAAATGAACATTATTTTTACAGTCATTTAAAGATGCCCTTAATCCATCTATTAAGTTAATCTTTAAAAAGAAGGAAATAGGGGAAGAGGAAGAGAGAAGAGGTGGGGGGATGGAGAGAGAGACATAGAGCTATCCATCTGTTTTTCCATAATACCTAATACTTCCATTTCTATGTGCTTAGATATCAATATATTTCTCCAACACAAAATTAGTGCATCTAGGCAACAAAGAACATTTTAACCATTTTCAGGATATTTTTAAGGTTTTTCTGAACCAAATCTGTGTAAGGAAGATCAAATGCTATCCTAGTCACATGTTCTAAGCTATTAAGTCAGTGAGAAACAATTGTCCCTAGTTCCACAGACAGAACCTGTCAGGTACTGGCCAAGCTAAGCTCCATCCAATTCCACGAGTTTGCAGGGTATGCCCAGGTAGCAAGTCCATGCCACCTGTCCCCAGAACAAAAATGAAAGGAGACACTACATCAATATCACATATTATGCCAGGCAGGCTCTGAAGTTAGTCCAGGCTTCAATGATATTATCAGCCATTTGTACCCTGACCAGCACATGAAGAAGGGCTTACGTGCAGGAAGGGGAGCTCTGGCCCGCTTTCCCACCAAACCCTGGACTCTGTTCCCCTTTTTCCAAGCGTCTTTACTTTTCTTAAAGATATGTATAGATATGGCTAAGGCACCAGAGGCCCTACTCTCATTGCTATAAAATACCCTTTCTCTGTGGAGATAAAAGTCAACACTCCCACCCACCACATGTGTTTTGGGTAAGCTTGTTCCTGCTTCTATCTGTGGAGTTTCAGCTTAAAAATGGTATAGTTCCCATCACTGAGACCTGCGTAAAGGGAAATTAAAATTCCTGGGAATCCTTCTGGAGTTGTGACAAAGAGAGACATGTTCCAGATATTCTGAGTTGAACACATTTCCTCATAGAAATAATCATTAGCTTCCTAGGCAAGCTCACAAAGTCCTATTTAATCCAGAAAATAGAAATTTCTATTTAACCCATCGGCCCTGTTGCCATTCTTCCCCAGGTTGTTTTTCTTTTTTAACAGAGTCGCATGGATATAACCCTCCTTTCTCAAATTCTTCAATCTTCTCCACTCAAATTTACAACATTCCATTTGTGTTATTCTCCAGACATTAAAAACTTGTGTAGGCTCAGCTGATGAGTTTTGCACTTCCGGTACTGCCCACCCACCTCAGGCCACTGATGGTGTGGGTATATTCCACAGCTTTCCTTTCCTCCTATCTTTCAGATTTCATGGCAAATAAGAGAAAGTTTAAGGCCTCTTACTTTAAATGATGGTCTGCCAAAGACAGGTCCATTTATACATGTAAATTGTATAGGTGATATTAATTGATAAATGGAAAATGATTATACCGTTTACTAGATGGAGTTCAGAAAATTGCTCACTGTATGGGGAAAAAAATGACTCATTCTTTTGAATCTTAAGATTCCTCTCCCCTATGTTACTGGAGAGAAGAGCAAAAACAGAGAAGTGCATGGGACGCTTGAAATGTACAGACTAGACAATCTGAATAAAGCTTGTCAAAGTCTCAGGGTGTGGGCAGGTGACCTCTTAAAGTACAATTCACACACAGCACACGATGTTCCCTTGAAGGTAGATAAATGACCCACAAGCATCACCTTGGCTCCCACTGGCTTCAAGGTAGCTACCAGCAACACTTATCAAGCCGATAATGCTGATCCAACTCCTCTTCACTTGAACGTCCCCCCACGTGAGATCCTGTCACCCCCCAACTGTGATCTCCTATAAGCAACACCCTAACCTCCCTAGTCCAATTGTCCTTCTCTGGTCCCTCGAGGATACAGATGAGGGCATCTTTTTCTTCCTCAAGTTTCTTGCTAACTCTATAGCAATAGTTTAAATTCTGTGCCTAAATTCCTTCAGGTCCTCTCTTTCAACTCTCAAAACCCTAAACAGAGGAAGTAAAGGGGGGGAACCCTAAGATTCAGTTATTTCTTGCTCTCTTCTTCTCAAGGCAACTAGGATGTCTTAGAATAACATGGGGGAAGTAATATAAGAAAGTGAGGAACAAAGAACCCAAAGATTATTGTTTCTAGATATTATGTGGCTGTGCATCTGTAAACCAGTACTATCGTTATATGACCATAAAAAGTAAGAGCTCACTTAAAAAAAAAAAAAAAGATGAAGAAAGTCTCTGATTGGTCCAACTAATTCCTCCCATCCCTGATGAACATTTTGGCTAGGAAAGTGGGGTACTCTTATAGGCCCATCCTGTGGTAAAGTAAGTTCACCTCACCCAAACCACATATTTGAGCTAAGAAAGCATCAACAATTCTCCAAAAGAAAGCGGATGCACTTTTCAAATTAAGTAAAAGAATAAGTGTTTACTACACAAGAGGCTATTTAAAAAGTCATCTCAGTCGTTTTTGAAAGTGTTTAAAATGATTAAAGTGGATGCTTAGCGAATATACGTTCTACGAGTAGAGGGAACAGAAACTTACCCAAATAAATATACGTAGTATCTGAATGGACATATATGTTCTGTGCTGTGTTTTGAGAAAGTTTGTAGCTCCTGCAGTGCGCCCAGTGATCCCAGGGATCTGTATCTTGCTCCATCAGTGTTTGGCCGGAACAGACCCGGGAACAACCCCTTCTTCCACCCTCCACCCTCCTTTCCGGTTGCCATCTCCGGAACCATCTTCTCTGCCATCCTCTGCCTCCGGGACTAGCCAACATCTTTTTCCGTGCTTAGCTTCTTACCGCCCTCCAGCCATGAGCTGGCCCCCAGATTCCTCAGAATTATTCCACGGAGGTACAGGTGGCCGTCAACCACCTGGTCACCTGGCCCCGGCGGGCCCTGCACACCTACCTCCCTGGGGGACGCATTTGCGCCACCGGCCTTGTGACTCTGCAGGGCGAGGGCCTCCACCTCCGGGAGCCCGCGGGGCCGAAGCGGGAGGTGCCCAGCGTCTCTTGAAGCTGCGAAACCAGCGCTGCGGGGGCTGCCGTCCCCTTCCAGGTCTTGCAGAAGCCCACCCAAAAGAAGTGGGGTAAAACCCAGGATGCCATGGAAGCCCGGGTGGTCCCGGAGAAGAAGCCGACCCGGGCCCTTGTGGATCCCCGCACGCCCCGTCCTGGCCTCCGCAGACCCCCAGCTCTGTGACTTCCGGGGGAGCTTCCTAAATGAGGAAGCGCAACTCATCGAGAAGACAGTGGCTACCTGTCTAACTCCGCCTGCTGGGCGGCCCCCATGCTGGGCCCTGCCAGGAGCTCCTGGAAAGCCTCCCTCTCAAGCAGTACTAGGAGCCTCCGAAGCCCATGGGCTTTTGAGGGGCCCCTCTGCATCCCCCTGGTGACAGGGCTTCTGCCTGACCCTCTCCCTGCCTGCAGTCACTAGTCAGTTCTTTAACCACTATGGAGCCCTCGCCTGAGCCCTGGGCCACATGGAAACAATAAAGCTTATAGCAGCCAAAAAAAAAAAAATCGAGCCTGCAAACTATTTGGTTCAAGAAGTTTCTTTCGACACACTATATACTTTAAAATCCACTAATTCCAGCAAATTCGGTGACTTGGTGACCCTATTTAAACCTTTCTTTGCCCTCAGTCAGAGAATGCACCAGACTCAGTTAGGATCAATCCCCTCAAGTCTTAAAATCCCTCAAAATGCAGGTCAGCTTCACAGATAAGGAGGAAGGCCTTGGTTACCCTGGAATTGGAAAGAGAATTCTTGGAACTTATTTCCTAGCAGAGATCCCATCCACCTCCCCTTCCATAGAATACAGGAGAAAATGGCATCGGGAGCTCAATGGTGTCATACTGAAAGAAAGGCCTGAAGCCAAAAGAACCAGTTGATGTCCTTCTTAATAAAGAAAAACAAAAGAGCTTTCCGAATAGTCCATAAAACTGGACAACATATCTGCTTTAAGAGCCCCTGTGGAATGTTCGTAATTCCATTAATACTTTTACTGGTGAAACTAGTGTCTGATTCCCATGATTAACAACAATGAATGATTACCTTGAAGTTGATTCAAGGCCCTGAACAAACAAGAAAATAAGATCAAATAAGTATTTGCAGCACTTATGACATGTAAAAAGAGAATTTGAGAACATGCTTAAAAATAAAATTCATTACTATACACAGCTCTAGGAAGACTTGACAGAATTTATAGCTCTCTATGACTATTTCGCACAGCTAGTTCAGCTTAGACTTTAGGAGATCTTGTTCTGTAGGCATATAAAAGGTGTGGTAAATTTCAGAAAACGGCCTCAAATTCTTCCCCTCCAATCAAAAGGTAGAGTCCGTGTATTCACTCCTGAATCTGAGTAGGTTAGGTGACTTGCTTTAGCCAATGTAACGCAAGCAGAAGCTTAAAGAGTGCTTTCACGATCCAGTTTGTCCTGTGCTGCTCTTGCAGTTCTGCCACCATGCAAGCAAACCTGGACTATTTTGCTGGAGGATAACAGACGTGCAACCCAGTCACCTCAGAGAGACAGCTAATTTTATAATGAATTTCCAAAGCTCAAACTAAATATTTTGTGTTTCAACTATCATTTTCTAGGCTGCTGGGGGAAAAAAAGGAAAAAAGAAAAAGAAAAAAAAGAAAGCTCTTTGTCTTGCTAAAAGGAATACGATATTGACTCTGGTGACATACATACAAAAAATAGGATCTTAAATTTATTTTTTATTATTGAATTTGTTTTCATTAAACAGTATATTAGTCTCCTAGGGCTTGCATAACAAAATACCACTGACTGGGAGGCTTGAACAACAGAAGTTGATTTTCTCACAGTGTTGGAGGCTAGAAGTCCAAGATCAAGGTGCTGTCGGGATTAGTTTTTGTGAGGTCTTTCTCTCTGGCACAAGCTGCCTTCTCACTGCGCCCTCGTGAGGCCTGGCCTCTGTGCACAGGTGCAGAAAGGGAGCAATCTCTGCCATCTCTTCCTTTCCTCGCATCACACCGATCCTATCAAATTAGTGCCCCAAACTTTCTGACCTCATTTAACCTTAATTACCTACAGAAAGGCTTTTTCTTCAAGAACAGTCACATTGGAGATTATGACTTCAAGTTATGAATTTTGGGGAACATAATTCAGACCAGAACAGTAATTTTTTAATTTCAATAATAATTATTTATAAAAATATTTACTGGTAATTTTCCATGTAGCCTAATTTATACTAAGTGGTTTATGCATATTATCTCATTTGATATTCACAGCAACCATCAAAGATAGGTATTCCCATTAAAGATGAGATAACAGAGACTTAAAAAAGTTAAGACACTTGCCCGAAGAGGCACAAATGGTAAGCGATAGAGTTGGTTGTAATTCAGGTCTGCCTGACTCTGGAATCCAAGATCTCAACTATTATGCTCCCCTGCTTCCATTTTGAACTGTTTTCATACACATTATTTAGATTGAAATATTAAAAAGAACAATAATTTCCTAGAGAAATAAAACACAAATATGTGTGAATGATTATGTAGATAAGCAGAATCAGCAAATCATGCTGAAAAAGCCTGAATTCTTATTCAACCTAATCCAAATTCTTCAGTCTAGGATTCTGTCTTCCAAAATTCTCCCGACCCTACAATTCTAGTCATATTTCATTACACTTCACTGTCATCACCTCCACCACTATCTCCCCCAGAAAGGTCTCCTGCATTTCAGTAACAGATCCCCCTTCTCACTGCGTTCAGTTTTCTCTCTTCTGCTTTGTCTGCCTGGAATGCCTCTCTCCCCCTCTTCATGTTAGTCCAAATCCAGGGACACCTTTTCCAGGAAGCCTGTCCGATCTGCTTTCTCCCTCAGACTCTTCAGATTTTTGAACGTGTGGTACAATCAATCTTCCTTATTTTCTATTTTCTTATGTATTTCTGG
Source organism: Rousettus aegyptiacus (assembly GCF_014176215.1). Lineage (NCBI taxonomy): Eukaryota > Metazoa > Chordata > Mammalia > Chiroptera > Pteropodidae > Rousettus > Rousettus aegyptiacus. Next base: position 148,143,204 of record NW_023416295.1, read on the forward strand.
ATCACCCATTAGATTTTGAATTCGGGGGGCGCTGGGAGCGGAATTAGCAGTATGTATATCTGGAAGTCATTTAACCTTCTAAGCTTCAGTTTCCTCCTCTGTAAAATGGAGATAATAACACTTCTGATAAAATGCAGCCTCAGGCTGAAATTCAGATTAAGAGTGTGGCTGTTACTATGCTCAGACAGAGAAAGACAAATATCATATGATTTCACTTATACACGGAATCTAAAAAACAAAATAAACGAACAAACAAAATGAAAACAGATTCATAGATACAGAAAACAAACTGCTGACTGCCAGATGGGAGGAGGGTTAAGGGGCCCTGTGGAACGGTGAAAGGGATCGAGAAGTAGAAATTGGTAGTTACAAAATGGTCACAGGGATGTGAAGTACGGCATAGGGAATACAGTCAATAATATAGTAATAACTGTGTATAGTGCCAGGTGGGGACTAGACTAAGAGGAGGAATCACTTCGTAAATTATATAAATGTCTAACCATTATGCTGTACACCTGAAAGTAATATAAAATAGCATTGGATGTCAACTCTAATTGAAAAATGAAATCTTTTAAAAAAGAATGTGGCTGTAAGATTCTTTGTTAAACCTCAGAAATATTTAAGTCGATGCCTCGGAGATCTCAGATGGACCATAGAACTACTAAGAATCTTAACAGCATTACTCTCACCACACTCTGTCTCAGCACAAGTACGAGGGAATTTGTGTGGTTTTCATCTAAATGAGCAAATCATAACTTGATACACAAGTTCTGTAGAAGCACAAGTTATGTAGGAAGTGTGTAGGAAGCTTACAAAGTTTTTTAAAGTTTGGACTAAATAGTCAAATGCAGTTCTAAATACAAAGAAGCTTCTAGGCAGAAATTAAGCTGAGAATGTTAGATGCAGGCACACACCATTTCTTATGGACAAGGAAGTGTGACTCAGAAGGTGTATTCAGAATCCAGAAGGCAGAATCTCTTCCATCATTATACACTGGATACCTGAGTAACTTGTCTTTTTTTACAGGGCTCTGCTCCTAAGGAACCATACCCAAGAATCTCAGCCACACTCTGTCTTAGCTCAGCTTCTATAACAAAATACCATAAATTAAGTGGCTTATCAACAACCAAAATTTATTTCTCACAATTCCAAAGAATGGAACTCTGAGATTATGATGCCAACACAGTCAGATTCTGGTGAAAGCCCTCTTCTGGGTTGCAGCCAGCTGACCTCTCATTGTATCCTCTCACAAGGCAGAAAAAAGAAAGAGCTAGCTCTCTGGCTTCTTCTTAGAGAGGCACGAATCCCATTCTTGAGGGCTCCACCTTATGACTTAATTATTCACCTCTAAATACCAACACACTGGAAATTAGATTTATAAATAGGAATTTGGGGGGCACGGATTCAGTCCATAACACACCTGAGCCTAACTGTATAAAGAAATACTAAAATCCGAGCCCATGCTGGATTAAGATGAAACTTTTGAGGGATGGCTGACTGTATTCTGTTTGTGAGAGGGACGTGAATTTTTGTTCCAGAGGTTTGATTGTGGTAGATAGTTTCAGATATGGCCATCATCAATTCCTTCCCTCTCTGTGTGCATATGCCATATCTCAAGAGGTAGAGTTAATTTCCCCTTCCCTTGAATCTAGGCTAATCCTGTGCCTGTTTTCAACTGTAGGGTATAGCAGAGGTGATGTTTGGAAACTTAAAGCCTAAGCCTTAAAAGAACTGACTAATCATACTTTCTTCCTCTTGAAACACAGGAACCATGAAGCCAAAACCATGTGGAAAGGCCAGGTTAAAGAGAATCAAAGTCAACCAACCCAGCTGAGCTCCAGGCCAACAGCTACCACAATGAAAAAGGAATCTTAGATATTCTAGACTATTTGAATCTTTAGATGCCTATAGCCTAAATCAACATTACGTGGAGCAGAAGAATCCCCAAATGATCCTAGTCAAGCCAAAGAATCATGAGCGATAATAAAACACTTGTTTTTATAAGCCTCTAAGTTTTGAGGGGGTTCGTTATGCAGCAATAAATAACTAAACTAATTCTCAGGATGACAAGGAATATGAACATAGTATTTGATAATGTTAAAAATTAAGTTAGTTCATATGAGTGGAAACACTGTAAAGATCATCTATTTTAAACCAATATGTTCTTCACTCCAGGACAGAAAATGTAGGCTTTACAGTGAGTTCATGAAAAGACAATTCTAGAACCCATCTCTCCTACCTTACTCATCTGTTGAGACCTTAAAGCAAAATCATTAAACAGACCTATGTTCTCAAAATCACAGTCACATTTCAGAATTACCCTTGAACGTGATATTAAATGCTGTTTTATTGTTCTGGAAAAAAGCAGGGTAGCGATTTTTTAGAAATCAATGTAAAGTTTCTGAGAGGACATTTCTGTGACAATGTGATGTGTATGAAGCAATATTTGATAAATTTATTCAGATGAAAGATTTAGAGAATGTCTCTCTTCATATAAAACTTCAGAAGAGAAAAGGTTTATTGAAGAGAAAAAAATGTTCATCAAAAAATTTTTTCTATAAAGAACAGGAAAGATCTGGCTGTTGTTCATAGTCATTTTTCAGGTGGCAAGGAGATCTGGAGACCATATGTTGCTATTCAAGGTGAGGAGAATGCTCATGAAGAGTGAAGTCTTAAAACGGCTACACTTTAAATGGCAATTCAAACTAAAGCTACCTAAAACGTGGTCTCTAGGAAATCAGTCATTCTCTTACCCTTTGAAGGACCATGAAACAGGCACTCTCTTTCTCAAAAATCTTTATGATTAATTTTCAAGCATCTGTTCACCTTTGATTTCTTTGAAAACTATGCCATTCTTTGTGAGTGTAAACCGTAGAATTTGTAGTCCTTTCAACTGAACTGTTGTCTTTTAAAATGAATATATTTTAAAAGTTTTGGCAGAAAAACATTTGGCAACAAAAGTTTGATATTATATTACATGTCGAACAAATGAGACACAATAGGGGGATATGTGACCTTTTCACTGTCATACCATTGCAAATTCTTAAAGAAACTTGACTAAATTCAATATTTTCCATTAAAATGACACCATGTGTCATATTACGTAGGTATTCAACAGACTTGCTCAGTGTTACCAGCCAAAATATCAAAATCTAGGAGAAAAATAAAATGTTTAAAAGGGTGATATATCTATTTTTTAGTAAATATGTTACCATTATTTGTACTATAGAAAGAGACTACAAGCTTTGAACAAATTGCATGTTTAGACGTGGCTCCTTGCCAAGAAGTAAGTATTTGGTATTAATTGCTAATTTAAGCCAAAATTAAGTTTCAATTCATCACTTAAAGTGGTCTTCAAAGACCACCTCCTTCATTCTTCACAGGTCTTCATGAGTTCTGCTTTAAATTTTGTATTTTTCTTTGTTTCTATATCTTAGAATCTCTTTTCATGTGAAATCTTCTTATATATCCCTCTCTGTCCCTTTTCTCTTCATAAAAATTATTTAAGCTTATAACCAGGACTTTGTGCCTTTACAGTACATCACACCATTTTTATCACAATGAAAGGGGGTATGGTTTCAACTATAATGATGGGAAGTTTAATTGTGATTTCTCTCAACAAAACATGAGAATACTGAGTCACTAACAAAGAAGATATTTAGGCACAGAACACTAAATCTTCCAAATCAGCATTCTTATGAATTAAAAGATTAATCTGATGTTTGAAAGAACTTTTCTCTGAAGTATGCATAAATTAAACAAAAGGGGAAGGAATTAAATAAAATCATTTTAGGTTTTATTGAAACAATTTTGACAGCTATTTAACTATCATGTCTATTGACATTATAATATCTATTGGTTCTTCTCAGGAAGAAAATATCTTCTTCAATTTATCTTTTTAAAAATACACATCAGTATCAAAGTAACAAATCTTTTTGATGATAGTTTTATTATTAAAATTTATTTCAAAAAGTATACTAATAACCAATTCTAGTAAGTCCTATCGCTTACATTTTTATAATCTTTTCAAAATGTAGATGTTTTCACATAAACTTGATCTTTATTGATAAAAAATTATCTTTTAAATTTTTTACTTAAAATTCATACACACATGGTCTTTATAACTATCATTTCTAATCATTATAAAATAGTCCACTAAGTTAGCAGAATATAAATTGCTTAATTTCCCCTCTTTTTGACACATCTTTTATTTCTATAGTAAATAGAGAGGTTAAGATAATCACTCTAAAAATAGTGTATTCTTTGGAATTATTTTAATAGAAAAATTTTCAGGATTATGATAACTGGGGAAAAGATGTCTAAAATTTCTGTGGCACAGAATTTATTGCCAAATTGCTTTTTTGAAGTGATTAAACCAATTTAAGGTGGCTCGAAGAAACAGTGATTGGCCAGTTTCTCCAAAGTCTGATCAATGCTGAATTTTCAAATGTTTAAATATATGTTTATATCACACTTAGTTTGCTTTCCTTTTACCAATTTTTAAATGTTAGATTAATATTCTATATTATTGTAGGCATTTTTTTCTGTACTACCATACCACAGTCTATTTTTCTTTTGAGGCTATAATACTTTCCTTAAACATATTTTTTTAATAAATGTTTTTGATATTAGGCTTTACTTAATTTTTATCATATATGTTTGCCACTTTGTTTTTTTTTTTACTTCCATTGCACAAAAGTTTTATCTGTGCATCCTAAAAGGAAAGAGAATCTCATGTTAGGCTAAGCACAGCACTTTTAATTTTTAAAGAATTTTCCTTAAGTACTTAACACTCTATTTAATGGGTGGCCATTTAATCAACTGTTTTACTTAACCTAGTTCTCACCAGGCAATTCTTTCAACTATATTAGAGAAGTATCCTCGAGTTTTTGTCCCGTGAAAAACTTCCTATGTGCAAGACAAACTGTATGTAATAGTGAAATGGAAAACAGAAAGAAAACACATATCTTTTCACTGTATCTCTTATGTATCTTTTGTTTTATTACATACATCGATTTTTTCTATTGCTTATTTTTTCTGTACATCATTCTGAATATCTACTAATTCTCTCTTCAACTGTGACTTATTTGCTATTAAATCCATCTATGAAGTTTTTAACTTTAGGTTTTTTACTTCTAAAATGTCTATTTTGGTTTTTTTTATATTCTCAGCTTTCTGTTAAAGTTTTTCGTCTTGTTTTTTAAATTTCTTTTAAATATAATTTGCACAATGATTTTTAAATATGTGTATTAACTCCATTAAATGAATCCTCTATGAGTCCATTGCTATTTTCTATTGTTTCTCTTCATTTCAGTCACGTTGTCTTGCCTCTAAAAGGAAAAGGAATCTCATATTAGGATAAACACGCCACTTCATTGTGTGTCTGTCACAGTTATTTGTCATTGAGTACCTGACATTATAATGAAAAATACCATAAAAATTATTTGAAGCTCAGAATATTCTATTCCACCGAAAGGATTTTCTATTTTCCTCAGGCATAAGACTAATAGTTAATACCTAATCACATTATTCTAATCAGGAATTGAGATTATTAAAAACTGGGCTCCATTCTCTATGAGAATTGTTGCATTTCTGATTTAACCTTTATCTTATGGTGTAGCTTTTTATGGTTCTAACTCGAAGTTTGGGAGGAGTTCACCCAAATTCCCTCTTAGTGAGCTTGGACTCTAACTTTTGTCCCATAAACCTCACAAGACTGTCAAATCTCTGCTTAGCCTCTCAACTGTCCCTTTTGGGATTTATTCACCTTTTCTTGTGAAAACCACTCCCCAATGCTAGGCTCAGCTCTCTAAATTTCCTTCTAGATCTTGGTCTCATAATTCTTTACTGCCTCATTAGCTCTCCATTGCTTTCAAGCCTACTTTGTTTATGTTTTGACAGATTCTCTAGCTTGTCTTAATAAAATAGTTTATGTGGAATTACTGAAAGCAGTATCACCAATCTTTTCTTCATGATCCTAACTTATTTATTCAATATATTTTATGTTTGATTTTGTTATAGTTTCAGTACTGTAATTTTTCATCTTTCACTTCCAAAAATATGCTTAATGTTGTGCATGAACGTAAGGACTTTTTAATCTTCATCTTTTTTTTTCTCAAGATTCTGTATGTTTTCTTCTGTCTCATCAGCAATGAGCTTTATACATTCCTCATTTCACATTGTAAATCCTCTATTTTCAGTGAGAGGAGAGGGAAAGGAGATCTGAGCTCTTGTTAATTTTTAGTCCTTTCAAACTGCAAGTTTTTATTGATTAGGACATGCATTTTTAACATTCTTGCTTTAAATGTATCTTGCTGATTTATTATGTGGTCAAAAATGGATGTATTCCATGATTTTGTCTTGGTAGAATACACAGCTTTAATTTTTTCCTCACTTCTATCTTTATGTACTTTTACTTAAGTAAAAGAGGACACAGAGCCATCATTTTTGCAAGTTGTTTAGTGCGAATTAAATACACAGGCGGACTTCCCGTTTGCTCCCCAGTAAAACAAGCCAAGGAAAGACCAAGAAAGGAAGTGTCCCCTCCTCAGCTGTGTCAAAAGGTGATTGTGTCAACCTTGGGGAGTTTAGAATCGGGACCTGGATGAGAGAAAAGGAGAATACGTTGAGAAAGAGCCTTGTCTGTACTAAAATTATTTAAACTGAAGCTGACTTAAAAATGACAAGATTGGACTCAGGAAAATGAAAAATATGAAACTGACCAGACCAAGCTGAATACCATTAGGCTGGCTGAGTGCTCAGGCTGGTCAGAAATCAGTCATTCTAGATTTTAACTGTCTTAAATGTCACTCAAAACACCAACTTGAACACACTGGAAACCATCACTGTGTTAAGTTCTACTCAGGTTTCTTCACATCTATGCAGGTCTTGAACTGCAGCTTTTGCAGCCATCTCTAGTGTATACTGCATAGGTAGTAATTCTGCACCAGCCTTTTTGTTGTTGTTAATTCAGACTTGCACATGGCCTCTCCTATTAAAAAAAAAAAAAAAAAACACACACACATTATACAGGGGAGTAGACTTACCCTAGAATATATTAACCCAATTCATCAAATGCCAGATGAGGCCCGGATGCTTCTGCTCAGTGCTTGTTCTTGTCAGAAAGTCACAGAAAGCTGTGCAGTAAACAAGTAACATATGTCATAATAATTATTTAAGCTTTTAAGGCTTATGGTAAGTTTTGGATACTTTTGTTTAGATTTTTTAAAAAATTTCTGGTGAGATGAAGTAATTATCTTTAAAAGTAGAAATGAATCATTGCTTTAAAATTGAATTTAATGAGAAAATATAATAAGTAAGATAAAACTGCCTCACACTGAAAAGTGCCAACTTGGCACTAAGTGGTTTTCAAATAATGGTCAACCACATCACTGCAGCAATGATATATGAAATGAAAGCAACTGCCTATAAGTTTCACATGAAATCTTCTGAAGGCAAGAAAGTATGATGAGAACTATCTGTCACCCAATTGCATTTTAATGTGACAAAAACGGCTCAACTTCTATTTCATGTAGTGAAATCTTACAGTCTTTACTTCTGCTAAATTACATGATTTTGAAACAAAGCACAAAAGTTCCAAAAGGAGCTCAGATGCTCCTGCCTGATAGAACTCCTTAGTGTCATCAGCAAAAATTTTATGTCGACAGAAGTTAAACCTGACAATGATAGCTCCTTAACGGGACTAAAGTTAGAAATGAAGTAAAGACAAATTCTATCAGCAAGAGCTTATTAAAGTTGAGGCTGTGTTAAATAAGCAAACTTTTACAAAAACATAATTACCCTTCTTTTCTGCTGGCACTTACGGTGAGACAAGTGCTAGTCACTTAGCATCTTCAGGTCAAGGAAACTAAGTACCAGGTGTGCCCTGAGGTATTGAGACAACCAAAAATGCCCCCATATGTTTCCAAATATCCTGGAGGGCCTATACTATGCTGGTTAGCATCACTGATCGAACCCCAAAATACACATTCAAAATACATATCTGGTGAATTCCTTTAAAGCTCAGGTTTTATGATTCAGCTGAATGAAAATGTGGATTTGTTGATCTCTCTGTTTTGCTTGTTTTCCCACAGAATCACACAATGATCACAAGGAAAATTTATTAGATAAAACAAAACTGGAGAAAAAAAACGAAGTTTTTAGATAAGATTATAATGTGCCATTGAGTAACTTGGCAAAAATACAGCCGTATCTATTCTGATGATGTGACGAGAGCTGCTCAGATGAAAGCAGTTGCTGACATATGCTTGAGGTCTCTGTGCTTATGCTAAATAGTTGTCTATAAAGCATTGTGAAAGAAGTTGGATAAAGTCATAAAAATTGTCAAATGTATTAAGGCGTACTTTTAAAGTGGAGACTTTCAGAGTTATTTTAATGATAAGGGTGGTAAATTCCAGAATGTATGTTTTCGCATTGAAATTTTTAGTAGTTTTAAGACAAGGTTCTGAAACAGATAATTCAAATAAAATATATAAAAAAATTTTGTTTTAAAAACTCCATTAATTAAACATCTCTCAAATGTAACTTAGTTGTTTGAGCTGGAGTGTCGACATACTATTTTTAACCAGCTGAATGGGCTCATTTTGGCAGTTCATGACCTCCACACTGCTGCTCACAAAAATAGAGAAAGTGTCAGCAACAGAATTGAAATCCGGTTTAGACTCAAAATACAAAATAACACGATTTTTACTCCTTTGAAATTTTGAGGGAATGTCAGATCAAGTATGCCATTAACAAGACATTTTTAAATGGAACCACTGAAAAACTCAGGGTATTATGACATTTAAAAATACAAAGTCAGTCAAATACAATGGTGATTTAAGTTTCTTCAGGAGTGTTTTTTAGGGTATTCTCAATATTATCACATTGATACATCCTCCTATTACGGCTCTATCAGACCTCAGGATCGGTTAAACTGAGGAAATTGTGATTGAGATTGCAAGGTGACATGTTTAAAATTTTTTCAATTATAATTTTAAAATTTTTAATTATGTGGACCAGGAGTTCTCTTTATATTAAGCTAGGAAACAAAATGCAGAAATAAATTAGATACTGATGTTAATGGAACACTGCAATTGTTACCTTTAACTGTTACTGTAGAATTACATCCTCCAAAATATGTTGCAATTCTTACACCCAGTACCTTATTTTAAAAACAAGTTTTTGAGTCTACGGACATGCCACCCTGAACAAGCCCAATCCTATCTGATCTTGGAAGCTAAGCAGGGTCAGGCCTGATTAGTGCTTGGATGGGAGACCACCTAGGAAGACCAGGTGCTGTAGGCATCAAAAATAAAAAATAAGGAATTGTAAGCTGACAAGGTCCTTGCAATCTGTGAGCTCAACCAAATAAATAAATAAATAAATAAATAAATAAATAAATAAATAAATAAATAAAATAGGGTCTTTGCAGACATAATCAAGTTAAGATGAAATCATACTTGAGTCAGATGGGCCCTAGGCCAGGCCAAATGACTGGTGTTCTTATAAAAAGCAAAAACAGAGACACAAAGAGATCACACTGTGTGAAGACAGAGTCTACACACAAGCACAGAGGGAAGACGGCCATGAGAAAATGAGGCAGAGATTGGAGAGGTGTTGCTACAAGCCAAGGAATTCCTGGAGCTACCAGAAGCAGGAAGAGGTAAGAAGTATTCTCCACTAGAACTTTGCTGGCAGCATGGCTTGGCGACACCTTGATTTTGGACTCCTAGCCTCCAGCACAGTGAAAGAATAAATTTCTGTTGTATAAAGCCACCAGTCTGTGGTCAATGGCTACAGCAGAGCTCTGGGAAACTAACACAACTCCCATTTCAATTGTTTAAGTACACCCAAATGGCCTCTGTTCTCATTGCCTAACTTTTTAATAAAGGTTATAATTCAGCATTCATAAATTAATAAAATACTATATATATAGATTTCATAGGAAAATGCTGCAGTGAAAAAAATCATAAAAAAAAAGAAACTTTAAATTCACTGCCTCATTTCAGCCACATCATGTGCTGAGCAGCTCACTAAGGGGTAGAGGGAGAGAAAATGACTTGCCCAAGGTGACAAAGCAAATCTGCAGAAGATACTGAGTTAGGACATCTACATCTCTTGATTTCTAATCCAAAATATGTTCCTGACCCTCTGGAATGAAGCTTGTTCCCCAGGGTTGGAAACCAAGAGGGATTTGAAAACGATAGCCTTTTCAGTATAAGAATAAATAGCATGTTTCCGCACAATGCTCTCAAGAGATTGCCTTTCATATTTAAGTAAATATACATTCTTTACCCAAGAGAGGTCTAGGATTTGTCATAAATCTAAATTCAATTCTCATTTATTTGGGTAGAGAGAACTAAATTCTGTCTTTTATGACAGCAAAAACAAACTTCAAACGTAATTGTGTTCTATTGAATCAGAAAAAGAAAAAAAGAGGGATTTATGATGGCTACCACTCCCAATATGAACGAAATAATTATTTTTTCACCCTAGGATATGACTTATTTAAAAGAAATTTAAAAGTAGTAATGTTCTCATGTTTCCTATCACACTTGTGTTGCTGAGGGAAATAACTTTCAGGGGTTATTTAGGTCATTATTCAGGATGATAGAAGCTTCAGTATTGTGTTTTGACCGCTCTCCAGAAGTTTGATCCAGTTTAATTTCTTGGCTGCGGTCTTGCCTTTGTTGAATTCTCTCCAAAGGTTGAGGTCAAAGGGGTCTCACTAACAACAGGCAACAAGTCTCTCCAAAAGGAGAAAAGCCTCAAATTGGGAAAAGAATGCAGAGGCAGAGATGCCTTTTTTATTTCCACAAATCATCAGTGGTATGGAAGGTCAAGCAAGCACCGCTGAGATGGAAACAGTGTGTTTCCATTTTAAAGAGGAATGTTAGCAGGATGGGAAAAACTTGCAAATATGAAGATGGGTGGAGTTTTACCAAGGCTCAGGGATTGAAGGCTCAGAGTTCCTAAGCTTCAGCAGAGTCAACATATCCTAAGCAAAACCTTATACTTGTATATAGTTAAGCAAAAGATACAGGGCCAAGTGTGAAAAAGGAAAAAAAGTTCAGTCTTCGGTTATAGGGAAGGTATAAAATAAAAACAGAATCCTCTAAAGGTGCTTGTTTCCCTCATTGTTAAATTGTCTACCCTTGCGGTTCTGAACTTGAACATTACCCTAAGAGACACTAGTTGTTGACCCCCCTCCACCCCAGAAATACTTCCACCTCATTTTTTTAAACATGCTGTGTCTCTAGGCAGATCTAGAATTTGCCACAAATCTAAAAATCATCAGCACTACCTGGAAGCTATCCCAATTAGCCAGAGAAGCAGCCTTTGCACACCATTTCGCTATACAAAAGTAGAGCTGAGGCTCTGTTTTTAGACAGGCTTTGCGAACTCCATATGAGAGGCTGAGGATGACTGCCATGAACAGTTTTAGATTATTTCATTCTTCCTTCAAGCTTGCCACCAGATTTGTTTAAAAAAAAATTCCATCTCACGTGAGCGATTTCTTGGCACAAGGAACTTTTCCTTTCATGTTATATTGAGTGTGTGTGCCACATTTCTTCAAAAGGCAAGTTTTCCTCTCACAAACAGAAAGCAAGTTCATGGCAATCCTACACAAAGCTGTGTTTCGGTATCCCAATTCCCTAGCTTTAGAAAAGCTTGAATTATATTTACCTCAAGCATCCTCATGCTTCTCCCGAACTAGTCAATATTTTGGAATGGTACTTTTTATGTTTATTTTTATTTATTTATTCTTTTGACTAATAAGGAAACAATCTTTTTGACTTCTCAGTGCTAAAATCATAAATGGTCTTTCTTGCGGCAATGGAAAATATGACTATGACACTGAAAACTACGTTAACGGCCCAGCACACACGCGTCCCAATACTCTGGAGTAGAAATCAAAGGCGCTTCATTGCGTCAGTTGCCGGCCCCTGGAATCTCTCTTTCCAAACAAACAAGAAGGTGGAGGCTTGGGCAGCACCTCAGGCATCATTCTGCTGACTGGAAGCAAGTTGCTTTGTGATTCATAAGAAAAATTGTTATCGTGCCCCATTTCTCAGAGAAGCACGCAAGGCTGTATTCTTCTTTTATTTGTCCCCTAATGATATGCTCTGAGATCCAGAGAAATCGGTGGCCAGCTCATAGCCAGCCCGGAAGACACATCCCTCGTCTTCCTGCTTTTCACCTGAAATCATCATTGGGCTTTTGAAGTCAAACGAAAGATTTGATGCAAAGCACTGAGAAATACAGCTCTCCAGGAATTTTTCAGGCTCAGTGTTTTGAAATTAATTTTATTCCTCCACAAAAAGAATGTGAGACAAATGAGTATGTTATTCCATTTATTTTATCTAATATGAACAGAGAAGAGTTAACGTTTTCACTTAGGAATTTCTGCTTTCTCCTATCTGCATCCTTCTTCCACGTGAAGCCTTAGCCCATAACATAAGTAACCAGATCATGTTTATTTTTCTTTATATATTCCAAAAATATGCTTTATGATTATCAAGGATTTCAGAGTAGAAAGTTAGGGGACTCATCAGATGAGACTGACCTCCAATCGTATCTCACTGATATACTTGTTGAGTTATCATGGGCATGCTATCCAAACTCCAGTGACTTCTCTGTAAACTGGAACTAATACCACCTTCCTTTCAAGGTTGTAAGAATTAAACGTTTTGGGTCAGTAAATCTGGGATTCTTCATTTCTAATGAGCTGCCAGGTCATACTGACTGACACTTTGACTAAGTTCTTATATAATAAGATTATCGAAGAACAGACTAGCTCTTTAGATACTCACACAATACCAAAATATATTCTATCCAACTAAAAACTGAAAACCAGTTAGACACAACTGGTTTTTCTTACCCCAGCAACTAATGGATTCTCAGCATTATTACTATCTTTGCTTAAGTGACCAAGGAATTGAGCTCCCATTACCTCATCAGTGAACTTACCCCACTCAGTGAGCTAAGAATCAAATTGCAACCCATGCTTCTTAACAAGAGCTGGGTCACGCCTATGCCCAGCTTTGTCTTAAAGTCAGAAAATATGTGCTATTTTTTGTGGTAACTAGAAATTGAGTTTTGAATGTCTCTATAACAAAAGCCAAGAATGCACATGAAAATAACATTTATTTGCAACTCCAATTTAGTTTGTTTTGCATATAATAGATGTCAGCCAACATAAGCACCAGAAGAGAGACTAAAGAAGATGAGAGAAATAAGGTCCCTGGCTCCATGGAACTTACAGTCCAGTGAAGAAGACATGTTGACACAGATAGACACAAATATGATCAGACCCTAAACTAAAACAGAAGAACCTAACAGAGATAGAGCGGTACCAAGGAAGGCTGCTCTAAAGAAGTGATGCTCAAACCACGGTCAGAAGGGTGAATGTTCAAGGCTGGGTATCCAGGAGGAAAGGGGCGGAGAGCGCTCCAGTCACAAAGAACAGCATGCTTAAAGACACGGAAGCCGAAGAGGGCAGGGAGTGCTGGAGGAAGAGAAATAAGTCCAATATGGCTTCTCTCTACCAACTAAATATTCACATAGGGAAGACAAAAGGAGTAGAGAAGCAAGAATTCCCACAAAACCCATATAACATGATCTGTCAAGATTTTTAATGAGCTTTTATTTATAAGCTCATTAGCTTTGCATGGCACATGGTAAATGCTATAAAAGTCAGCACTATAAAAGTGCAAGTAGATAAATATAGATAGATAGATGATATAGATAGATAGATAGATAGATAGATAGATAGATAGATAGATAGATAGATAGACAGACAGACAGACAGGCAGACCTAAATACATAAATACATTGCTGGCAGGCTTCCTTCTGCCAGGTCACTTGAGATCATCTGGCAAAAAAACATGAGAGAGAGCCTCTCTACCCAAAGATAGAGGAAAAAATAAATGACCATAATCTGGTTTCACTACAAGGCTGGAAATTAATGAATAGGTTATATATTTGGGAATGGGACTTTTTTCTTAATTAGAGAAGAAGAGAGAGTAATTAATCATTGAAAAATAATACTTCAAAATCAAAATGGTTTGCAAAGCATTGTTTGCAAAGCATTTTATCTTTTGACTCCCATAGGTTTTAATTATAAAAAGGGAAGTAGAAATGAATTTGCTTCATGATATTCAGTAATAAGACTTAATGTCTCATTTTTTTTTTATATAAATCAGTTTAATTAGGTTTGGGCTCCAGCCTACCCTCACCTAGTAGGGTTAATAAAAAATTCAGTGCAATATGGTTTTGAAGAAAAGGGGTTCTCCCTCCTGTTATTGGGGGAAGGTCTTCTCCATCCAAGATCATACAAGAATTCTGGGAGATTACAGAGTACTTGGAAAATGAGGGGAGGGGTTTTAGTCTGTCGTGGTTGTCGTGATTCTCCTTGTTTCTTCCACACCTGAAGATGCTGACAACCACTGGTCACCCTCACTTCAGGGGTACGTTGAGATGCAATTCCAGCTGCCCTCTCCTCTTACCTCAGGCTCAACTTGAGAGATATTCAGTAACACTGTCAAAACCAGGGCCCTCAATATCCAGGCTCCACAGGCCTCCTGCAGTTGACCCCGTACACGCAGTCAGGGATGCTTCATCACTCTTCCCAACATCAAAAGAGTTTCTACTTGAATCATCCTTCAAACAACCCTGCCTCCATCCTCTTATTTCAGTTTTATCACCATCAAGGGGCCTGAAATACAAAAACCAACCCTTGCCGCATTGGGGATGAGAGGTAAAAGCAGGTTGTCAAACCACTCAGACTTTTCAGGAACAACATTGGACTAACCTTCTGGGGGTGGTAATAGGAGATACTTTATGCTTCCTAGGTAAACACACAGTAGCAAAATTAAAGCCCTGAATATCAATTATTTTTTTCTTAATTCACAACTGCAATGGCAATATTTATAAAATCTCTCTACATAAAAATGTCCTCATCAATTTTTTTTCTCTACAAATCAAAATCTGTTTCCACAAACATATAGTCACATGTTGGTTCAACATAAATATTAACTTATTTTCATTTCCTTTTCCGCCTAGTTCTCCATGGCTATTTGCATTCATTCTTTCCATTCATGCCACTTTTGAGCAGATTTAATCTTTTGAGATTTCTCTCTACCTCCCCACCCACCCCCACCCCAGAGTCCTGTTTTGATTCAAGGACCTCATTTCTAAGTCCCTAATGCACCTAGGCTAAGTTAGCTCCTATCTTCTCCAGGAATGGTAGAAATGAAGTCTCTTGTCTAAATCATCAAGTGACGCGCCGTCCCATCGCACGCCACAGTCCCCGCCTCCCCACACATACACACCACAGAAACCGCCACGGCTCTCACTCTCCAGGGCATCATCAACTCGTGCTAAGGCAATTCTGGTAAGTCTAAACAGTCATATTGCTGTTACCGAAACTCCCTTTCTCTGTTTACTTCCTTAACTGACATATGGCCCATTTAGTTGGGGGAAGTAGGGCCTCCCCTATGTTTAAAGAAATAACCACCGAGGCAGGAGATCAAAGAAACATTATAAGAGGAAATACAGTTGTGAAAGGAGAATAAAACATAGGTACGTAAAAACCACAAAGTTCAGTGCCAAGACAGGGAACTTTGATTAACCAGGAATAGGTTTCTGAGAAGAGTGTCTTTCCTTATAAAAATGGACAATTTTACAAAATTTTTAGGGATAGGCAGCTATACCTATTTAAAAAAAAAAAAAAAAAAAAAGGCGAGGGTGGAAGAGGGCGGTGACCTGAGTCTTCCTGGCCAGGAAACACAGTTTTTCTTGATTAGCACTTACCTCATTCTCTCCAAATTTCCACTTTCTCCACCAGTATAGCAGCTCAGGAAGTTGTTAGAGGGATTTAGGCGCAGCGATGTGATTGGTTTAGAGGCTATAAGAATTATCTCGAGCTGAGTTTGCATAACAATCACCTAATTTGTATTTAGATTGTATTTTACAACTGGAATTTGAGCTTACACTTTAATAAGTTTCAAAAAGTGCTCATTGCCCTTGTCAAATTTTTTTCTTCAATTTGAAGTCATTTGGACTGGAGGATGAAGCTATTCTCATTTCACCTCTATCTTCAGTCTCAGTATATGACCTCACCTCCACCCAGTCAAAAACTTCTTTTAGTTTTCTCATCTTTCAAATGGGGATAATAATTGCAGTATCACGTAGGGCTGTTTGAGAACTAAATGAATTATAATTATAATACATAAAACACTTAGATTAGCAAATGGGATACTAAGTATTCAACATTAGCTACTGTAATTATTCCTCAACCTCCCCAAGCAAATGTGTAAACCCACCAACATCTGTACTCACTAATCTTCCTTTTCTCTTCCAAAAAGAAAAGTACCCTGTCCCTCCTCCTATCTAAGCCACTTGTGCTCTGGAGATCCATCTTTTTCATCTTTCTACAGAACATGGTATTGTCAGTTACTTCCACTCATTTATGTATCTTCAATCTTGTCCTCTCCATAGCCTTCTTCCCATCCTGAGAAACTAAACTTTAGGTTCATTTACACCTTCACAACAATAAATCCATATTACATTATTCGCTTTTTAGACCGACCACTGCTACTTACTATTTATGCTCCAAAACCAAACTCATGATCTCCACATCTATCTGTTCTCAGGGATCCTGTGATGCTGATGCAAACACACCTACTGTGCTACCAGCCATATAAATGTGTAGCACGCACAATTATGTAGAGTACATAATACATGATAATGATAATCAATGACTGTTACTGGTTTTGTATTTACTATACTATACTTATCATTAGCGTGTACTCCTACCTATAGAAGCAAAGTTTGTTGTAAAACAATATGCCATGTTACGTCACGGCAGCCTCACGTATCCCATGTTTACTGAGTCTCTATTGCATCATTTTCTCTTGTACGTGATTTAATCTCATGTTGTTTTATAAATTTAGAGTAGCTTAAGTGCACAGTGTTTATAAAGTACAGCAGTGTACAGTCATGTCCTAGGCCTTCACATTCAGATACCACTCACTCACGGACTCACCCAGAGCAACTTCCGGTTCTGCAAGCTCCATTCACGGTAAGTGCCCTATATAAGTACACCATTTGATATCTTTATATTGTATATTTACTGTAGCTTTTCTATTTTAGATACATTTATATACACAAATACTTGCCCTTGTGTTACAATTGTCTGTAGTATTCAATACAGTACTATGGTGTATAAATTTGTAGCCTAGCAGCAATAGGCTGTACCATATAGCCTACCTGTGTAGTAGGCTAGACCATCTAGGTTTGTGTAGGTGCACTCTACAAGGTGAGCACAATGACAAAATCGCCTAAAGATGCATTTCAGAACATATCCCAGTTAAGTGAAACATGACTCCGTACGCACACACACACAATGGAATATTATCCAGCCATGAGAAAGGAAATCCTACCATTTGTAACATGGATGGACCTTGAGGGAATTATGCTAAACAAGTCAAAGAAAGGTAAATACTGTATGATCTCATGTATGTGGAATCTAAAAAAAGTTGACCTCATAGAAAGAGAGAGTAGAATGCTGGTTACCAAGGACTGGGGAGTGAGGGACATGAGGAGATGTTGGTCAAAGAGTACAAACTTCCAGTTCTGGGGAATCTAATGTATAGCACAAGTTATTAATACTGTATTATATACTTGAAAGTTGCTGAGAATAAATCTTAAATATTCCAAGTGTTATCAAATCAACTCACTGTATACAATTTTATGTTAATTGTATTGCATTAAAGCTGGAAAAAATAAAGGTGTAAAAATCTACGACTGTCATAGATGCCTCTTCCCCCCTCAAAAAAGACTAATAATATCCAGCATTGGCGAAAGTGTAGAAAAGTGAATATTCTCATATATCTTACTGGGATTACAGATTGGTGCAGCTGTGTTGGAAGTAACTTGGCAGCACTACAGGTATCAATTTTGACCCAGTAATTCCACTTCTAAAATTTTTTTTTCAAAAATATTTCTATACATGCACAAAGATACACATACAAGAATTTTTCCCACAGCAAGATTTTAATAGAGGAAAGGTCCTGATTGCCTATCATAAGAAATGAGTTAAATAAACTATAGTACATTTTCACAATGAGATGCTCTGTAGAAACTAATAAAAATAAGATAAATCTCTATGTGTTGATATGGAAACATCACTAAAGCTTATTGATAATCAAAAAAAGAAAGCAATATACTGTTTGTATAACCAAAGGGGAAATATGCACATATTATACATATGCCAGAATACATATACATGTATTCTCTGAATACAAAAAAAATGTTAACAGTGCTTGCCTATGAGGAGAGAAACTGAAGCTCAGGATGTTAGGGAATGATTTTATTGTAAATCTCATTTGCCATAAAGTGTAAATACATTTTACATTCCATGTGTCAGAACAGTGTTAGTAAAATATTTGAAAATAGGCCACTAGAAAATTTGTAGTTTTGAGATTCAAGAAGCGAATTTTCTGAGAAACATTCAGGGCCTATTGGATAAAAAAAAAAACACAAAACTTTATTGTGGGAAACAAAAGAACACTTAAGTAAATAAGATGCAACACATTCCTGGGTGGAAAATTCATTATTGACTAAATTCTCTAAAAATTAACATATTTATTACAATAACAATCAAAACACCAAAGGATTTTTACATAGTAAAAATATATTTCTCCATTAATTTGAAATGTTTCTTTTATCATATAATTCTTATATAACACTTCATATGTGATAAAAGTAGCACTTCAAGT
This sequence comes from Rousettus aegyptiacus, assembly GCF_014176215.1. Taxonomy (NCBI): domain Eukaryota; kingdom Metazoa; phylum Chordata; class Mammalia; order Chiroptera; family Pteropodidae; genus Rousettus; species Rousettus aegyptiacus. Next base: position 148,161,989 of record NW_023416295.1, read on the forward strand.
AAATGGAGAACTTAAGATTGTATTTTAAATAGTACGGGTTGACTATTAACTGGTTAGCAGGGGGCAGAGGTAGACCCCAGCTTCAAAATATATATAAAAGAAATTTTCCACTGCATTATTGTAAAAAAAAATTTAAGCCATATTTCCAACAAAAAAATGAGGGCAAGAAGGAAGTGGAAAATACAGAGGAGGCGCCTACAAACTAAAAGAAACTTCAATATGTATCTATTAAAAGCAATATACAGGTCTTATTTGATTCCTAATTTCAAACTTTTAAAAACAATTATAAATTGATCAGGAAAATTATATCGAATAAGTGATATTAGGGATTACTGTTAAATTCTTTGTGTGATAATGATAATGTTGCTATGTTTTTAAAAGTGGAGACCTTATTTTTTAGAGATACAAACCTAAGCACCAGTAGATTAAATGATACTCAGATATCTGAGACTGGCTTCAAAATACGCCCAGAGATGGAACAAGATTGGCCATGTATGGATATTTGTAAAAGCTGGGTGATGGGTGCTACAGGTTGATTAAGCTCCTCTCTAGACTCTTAAATATGCTTGAAATTTACATAATTATTTTTATAAAAAATAAAACCAAAAAAATAACTTAAAGAAAATAACTTACTCTGATATTATGTGGAAAAGGACTGCCTACACATTAACAAAAGGTCTCTAATGAAAAAGATTGAGAGATTTGATTAAAATCTGTATAAAAATAACAAGAGTTAGACATTATCTGCAACATGTAAAAAAATTAGTAGTCTTACATAGATGAATAGTAAGAAATATAACTGGCAATATGCATAAGAATATACCCAGGCTTTATTATAATCAAATAAATGTAAATGAAAACAATGAACTGTTCTTTATACTTATCAACTTTTTTATTTTAATGATAGTATTCAGGGACGGAAGGGCACTTAAAAACAATGCCACATACCACTTGTAGAATGCAGATAACAAAAGACACTCAAAGCTTTCTGTTTAATGATGTTTATGAAAGCATTGTTTACACCGGTGAGACACCGGAAACTAAAATACTCAACAACAGATGATCCATTGACTAAAGTATGGCACACACAAAGGGATGTTAATCACATCAGCACTAGGGGTCCAACGATGTAAAGATGTTTAGCACATACATGTTACATTATTAACCCAATCTGGAAAAAAACTGTGCAGAAAGAAGAAAATATCCTCATACATTGACATTTAATATATTAACAGTAATTTTTAAAAATATAATTGGACTATAATCATTTTAATTATTTTTGCATTTTCTAAATTCTCTATTTTGAATACATGTTACTTTCATATTTGGAAATTTTCCAATGAAATTATTTGACATTTTTGGAAAATGTACTTTATAGAATTACTCTATTCTAACTTCTTTTTTCCCTTTTGCCAAGGGGCACAGATAAAAAGAAATGCAAACTGGTGCTGCTAAAAATGAAGTCCCCATTTTTCCTTTTATGTTATCTAGTTATTAAATAAAAAATTAACTATTGGAGTGCTATTGTTTTTTTTCTGAAATTTCTACCTGTTTTCTCTAAAAAAAAAAAAAAAAGCCTACACAACTTAAATTAAGATTCTATACATATTTCCTCTTTAAAAATTTGATAATCCTATACACCAAAAAGGAAAGCTTCCTTCAGACATGCTATACAAGCTCCTCTAGGAGTGATTGGTCTGGCTGGGTCTTGTCACAGAAATGATAATTTAGGACTGATATAATCTTCTATTCAATATTCTGCACATATAAGACTGGGAACAACTTAGAGGTTTCTTTACAAATTCCACGCCCCTCCCCTCCCAAGTTCTCTCTTTACTTCTATCTGGCTATACCTAGGTGAAAACAAAAGCTATCCTAAATTTCTCCTCCTAATTGTGGCCAAGGGAACATTTCTCAGTCAGCTGTAGAGCACCTAGTAAAATCTGGTTCAGGTATTTCTCATGAGATGGAGTAAACATTTATGATCACAAAAGCAAAGCAGTTTGCACAAACTGTGGCTGTGTATAAAAATTATTGTTGTTTAAATCAAGTAGTTAAATCAAATTTGTCAGAAACTTTAGCCTTTACTAAGCAGTTGCACTCCGGTGCTGTTTTCACAAGTACATTATCTCTATTCTTTATCACTAAGGCCCCATAATGGTTCTAAGAAGATTTATAAATTTTAATAGAATTTAATAGAGACAAAGTCTAACATCAAAGGCCTGATAATGACATCATCTTTTGTTCACTTAACAAATACTTCTTGAGTATTTCTTATGAGTGACAGATCTCGGTCAGGAGAAAGATTATTTGTAGATAAAGGATTTTTTCCTGCTACTTTCTAAATATTCTATAAACTCACTATACCTATAGATATACACTATGTCTTGCCCTGGTCTTAGACTGAGTTTTTTTCCATGAATATGGGTAGCTCAACATTTATAATGAAAAGTGAGCATGTCGATTTAGAGAATATTTCCTTACAAATCACTTTTCAGGAGCTACTTATAGGAAAAAAAAAATACTTGTACCTGAAACTATGAAATTCTCAAAAGTGTGAAGATCAAATTGTAATAACTGAGTTTTAAATAACTCTAATCATCTTATTACAAATAGACTTTAGTGACAATACACACCACTGTGGTTCAATATTGCAACATTCTTATCAACAGCAAGACTTTACACTCTTTAGAATTATTCACATACAAAAAAATTATTAAATGTCCCATACTTTAAGCAAAATATGCAGAATTATAACCTCTACTTTCTCCTTTCATATTTCATGTATTTGCATTAAGGGTGAAAAATTGCTTCTTAAAAAGTTATTTTTAGAAAATCTTTTACATTTATTCAGTAACTTTATTGATAATGTTAAAACATAAAACATTATGGTAGAGACTGAAAAACTTAGACAAACAATAACACGGGACACGAAAGTCAGTTATAAGTGAAAAGTATTTATAATTTGGCCTCTTGACTTTGGTGACAATTTGGTGACTGTGTCATTGAAGAACGTTCTGGATCAGTGGACCTCAACATGAACAAGGCTCACAGATGATCGCTGCACTGGAAGAAGACTTCCATTCTTTCCCTTTCTATCCCTTTCCTGCTTCTTCCATTATTTACTATAGTCCAGGTTTTCAGGTTTATAAAAATGGATCATGAACCCATCATTACAAACATAAGGAAGCTAATACCTGACTTGGCCTAAAGTCACAAAGCTGCTTAGAATTAGCAATTACAACTACCTTCCGGCTCACTCCCCATTGTTCACTTTCACTGAAGAGTTTGCACTTGATCCAAGCTTACTGTCTTGGTCTCCACTACTCTTACGATCATTCTGATTCCAAAATACACATAAGGGATTAATGACATACTGTAGCCCCTCAATTACTCGACTCCCTTATATCCAAGACCATATCCTCCCTCTCACCTCAATCAGTGACCCTTGCGGTCATATGTTGGATCTTTGCAGGAGCAATTAATGTATCATGAGCAAAATCTTAATTTCAATCATTCTACTCTGACCAAACCCCTGCCTTTCCATTTCACTTCTTATAACAGTAAGTCTAACAATTCTTCAACCCCACCAGGACCTACTGATTTTTCATTCCTCACCCCAATTAGATTCCGGAGACCACATTTTCCCAAGGACACTCTCCCTCCATTCTGCTACCTAATAAAATCCGAGTTCCAGTTATATCTAATGCACCAGCTCCACACATGCACACACAGCTCCTTGTGGCTGGGGAGAATGTACACAATCATGATACTACTCTCACTTTAAATTTAGGATGACAAACCTCGTGTTAATTCTGTGCTGTCTAGTATTTTATTACATTTACTTATTCCATTCACTCTCCCAGACAATTTTCAAACCTTTTCCTCTTCCTGGAAGAAAGAAGACTGGAATACATCCAACTGCCTACTTATTTCTGGCACTTAGATGTCTAATAGGCATCTCAAATTTAGCCAAATTTGATTTCTCCACCAAATGTCATTCGTGTGAACTCTTCCCCAAACTAGTAAGACGTTCTACCTTTTACTCAGTTGCTCAAATAGCCAGGCAATCTTGCCTGGCCCCTAGGCGCGCGCGCACACACACACACACACACACACACACACACACACACACGCACATCTAATACCCCTTTTGACCAACTCCACTGTTAACTACCTCCGTTCAAGCCACAAGCCACCATGTCTTTCCTGAGCTCATACAAAACTCCCAACTGCTTTCTCTGCTTCCACTCTTATGTGGACAATATATTCTGTTCCCCCAAAAGCAACCAATAACCCTTTCCAAATAAGTCCTATCCATTCCTTCACCTGTTCATAACCCTCCAATGATTCTGATCACATTTAGAATAAAACCCCAACTGCTTTCCAATGGCCTAGGAGGCCCTATAACAGCAGTTAGCAAATTATTGCCAACATGCAAACTTTGGTCCACTGCTTGTTTTGTAAAAAAAGTTTTCTGGAACACAGTTATGCCATTTGTCCACCTAACATCTCTGGTTACTTTCTCACCACAATGGCAGAGATTAATGGCAGAGATTAAGTAGTTGTGACAGAGACCTTAAAGCCACGCCCCCTCCACCAAAAAACAAAAAACAACAAAAAATCTACTCTCTGTAAAACAAAGTTTGCCAGTCCCTGTCCTTCATGATTTGCCTCAAGTCTCCCTCACTGTGTTTCTGCCACACTGGCTGGCCTTCTATCCACACAGCAGGCCAAGCCTACTCCCACCTCGGAGGCTTGTACTTACACCATCTGCCCTCAACATGCCTCTCCCACACATCCCCACGCCTGCTCCCTCATGTTGGTCAGGTCTCTCTCTCTGCTCAAACATAACCGCCCCAAAGGGAATTTCCCTGAATATGCTAACTAGCACCCAGCATTCTCCAGCTCTTCACTTTGCTTTATTTTTCTTCATAGCCCTCATCACTAACTTTGTATATTTGTTTATTGTCTTATCCCTCACCTCCTCACTAGAAGGGAAGTTCCATGAGGACAGGGCTTTTTGTTTTACTCATTCCTGTATCCCCAGACCATTAAGTACTGAACTAACAAATTTTCTCAATCCTCATTTGATCTTTTTTCTTCTAGTTCCTCTTTTTTGAATAGGGTGAAGTAGAGAGAACACAAAACTTAAAAATCATAAAAACAGAAACATTGCATTTTATTTTTGTCTGAGAACAGTGAATATAAGAATTATGTAACATACAGCCTGAAAATACATCCCTGATCCTTGCATATGCTTAACTCTCATTTACAGAGTTAAGAGCAGTAGAAGAGTCAACAGCAGATTACTATTTATTTCTAATGGTTTTAACTTTTTGGTTTCCGGTCTGGGATACAAGGAGCCTGGAAGTCGTTACTCAGAGTCCTAACAACTAGAAAGCTGATTTGTAAATCAACAGTTTTTCTTAGATCCATCAGAAAATTGAGGTCACTGGGCAAACCCCTGTCCCAAAAACTAGAGAGACAGGCAGATACCAAGAATCACAACTTACTGGAGCAGAAACCATTGTGGGAACCAAGACTGGGGAAGGAAATCTATTATTGGTGAACTGCTGGAGGCTCAGTGTAGACAAACCTGAGAAAAACTCTAAGGCAACACGCTCTAGCCCCACCCCAACTTTTGTGAGATTCCCCCCCGCCCCCCCTCCCAAGAGTCCTCCCAAGTTCCCACAGAGAAGACAGGGAAAAGTCCACTCCTGCTTTTGGCAGGAAGAGGGGAAAGAAGCCATTTTGAAAGACACCCAAAGCATTCTTGGATTCTTAACAAGGCTGGCTCTCTAAGGAAACTATTTCACCAGAGCCTAACCCTACTGGAGTTTTTTCAGGGCCCAAATGACCTGAGAGAAGTCTTCCAGGTGTGAAAAGAGAAATACTCAACTACATCCTCCTCTAGCAATCCTGCCTCACCTAAGAAAGGAAGAAACTGAGGCACTTGAGAATGTCACAGCCCAGGGGCACAGGGAAGCTTCTCCTCCCTTCACACCTCACCACCACATCAGTAAAGGCCTACTTACCACAGTTCTCTTTACCATGTCCTATTTTCAACAATTATTACATAGATACTAAAATGCAAAAAACACATTATAAAGAGACAAGAGCAAGCACAAAAACCAGACCAGGTACGGCAGGCAGGCACGCTGGAATTATCAGGCTGAGAATTTAAAATAGTTAAGATCGATATGCTAAGATAATAAGTATTAACATGCTGATGGAAAAAGTAGACATTTAAGAACAGATGGGTAATGCAAGCAGACAGATGGAAATTAAAGGAATCAAAAAGAGATGCTAGAAATCAAAAACACCAGAACAGAAATAATGAAGAATGACTTTGATGTTCCTTATTAGTAGATAGGACACCGTTGAGCTTAGGGATATAACAATAGAAACTTCCAAAACTGAAAATTAAAGAGTAAAAAAGGCAAAAGGAAGGGAGAGAGGAAGGGAAGGAGGAAACAGGATGCTGGGAGGCAGAGACAGAGACAGAGAGAAAAAAGGAAGAAAGGGAAGGAGGGAGGGAGAGAATATCCAAGAACTGTGTGACAATTACAAAGGTACGGCATACGTGTAATGGGAATACCGGAAGAGAGGAAAGGAACAAAACAGATATTTGAAGAAATAAAGACAGAATTTCCCAAAATTAATGTTAAATAGCAAACCACAGATAAAACTCAGAGATCAAGGATAAATGCCCCCAAAATCTACACTTCATCATATTATATTCAAACTGCAGAAAAATCCAAGGTAAAGAAAAAATCGTGAAAAAAGTCAGAGGGGGAAAATGCTTTATCCATAGAGCAAAGATAAAAATAACATCAGAGACCTCAGGAACCACACAAAGTAAAATATTGAAAGTGTTGGAAAAAAACCCAACCTAGAATTCTGTATTCTATGAAGTTATTCTTCAAAGGTGAAGGAGAAATGAAGGCCTTCTCAAATAAAAACTGAGGGGACTTGTTGCCAGTAGAGACATGTTGAGAAAAGTTCAGAGAAAAGGAAGCAATATAGGTCAGAAACTCATATCTACATTAAGAAAGGAAGAGCATTAGAGAAGGAATAAGTGAAGATAGATAAGATACTTCCAATGGTGTTGTACCATATTTATCTTGCTGTATGTCACATATTAAAAGTAATTTTCAATTGCTAGGCGCTCAGTTGCATTAAGTGGAAATAGCTTGGAAGCAGGCAAGGAGAAAGATGAGTAAAACTTGGTTAAAGATTTTCTTGGTACTAATGTAAAATGTTTTCTTTCAGAAATGCTTATTCTTTTAACACAAGGTACAAAATACATTCAAATAATTAACCACTTATCAAAAAGTCGCAGTAGTAAGGTCTCTGGGTTTAGAAACAGACAGAACTGGTTCAAACTCCAGGCTCAGCAACTTGCTGGCTGTATAGTCTTGGGAAAGTCACCTGAGCAACTCATCTGTAAAACAAAAATAGCGAAACCCATATTTCACATGTCAACTGTAAAGATTAAGTGTAAAGCACGTGCAAATTCACAAGTTCTCTATCTAGCTAATTCTAAATGCTTAATGACTGAGTTATAAACACCCTGAATCTTGTAACCTCCTTTTTACACTTGCGCCATAAATTAGCTTAGACCTAACAAGTTTATGGCCAATTCATAGTAAATTTATAAAATTCAAAGCATGTATTTTGTGGACATATTCCTAGTTGCATTACTTTAAAATTTTTCCTTATATTTTTTAAAACAATATTATCTTGCTTCATTTCATGACAGCAGGAAACCCTTTGAATCAAAAGGGGGAAAAAAAGAGAGACCAGACCAGTTTTATATTTTCTCCAAGGGTAGGATAAAATAATCCTAGGAAGTACCTTCTGGAAGTACCTCAATTTCCAATCTTCATAATATGGCGTCCAAGGCCAACCTGCTGGCCCATATTCCCAGCCACAGGCAATGACTACTACATAAGATTTTTTGTTCACTGATTCACTTATTTCCCCTATCCTTTTTTCTAGCAAAGATAAAATTTCACTTATTTGATATTTACTAAATCCGCGTTGACTACCTGTCTCATGTTCAAATTTCCTTATAAACTATAAGTAGCGACTAACCTCTTTGTACTATATTGGTCTCTATTTCAGGAAATATGCCCTATGTTGCTAAGGTCCAAAGCGACTTGCACAATGTCATAAACTAAGCCTTAATGCTGGAGAAAAAAAAATAACATCTTGGTTCAGCCCCTTGTTAATGAGGCAGTTTTTCTGTATTTGGAAATAAGTCTAGGCAGGATTTGCCTGCCAGTTTAAATACTATATACCATAAAGACCTTTTTTTTTTTTTTAAGTGCTTTAAAAACAGTTTTTGATGTTTTACCTCTCACAACGATAAAATGGGTAATATATTGTACTCTGCTTTACTCTAGTACTTTTTTACATCCATTTTGAAAGAAAACATGTAATGATACAAATCAGAGCACTATATAACCAAAAGGGACACTTGGTCTAGTCTCCATTTATATAATAGATAATATATTTGATTAAGAACTATAAGAAAAAATATTAACTTCCTCAGTAATAAATCCTATTATTTGAAAATCTTGGAAAATTACTTTTCAGTAAAACTTAAACTTTGAAAATTATTTTTTTTCCTTTTCTTAATTTTTCCTTGCCCTCTGGAGAGCAAGGCAGAGCAGCAACCTGGACTACCTTCCCATTTCCACTCCACCAGGCCCAGCTTCTTGTCTACTACTGGGCAGTGACCAAAACGAATGGGAGCATCAGTTTCCTTCCTCAACCTTTTATTATTCCATCAATCTTTCACATAAAGCCCAAATTGTGACACATGGAAATAAGACTCTCAACAGAGGATCCTCCCGACCACTTCAGACTTACCTCTCACTGCTCTCAGCCTCCACTTGACCTAGACACCAGGTCGTTCCACAATATGGCACATGGAGATCCCTCTATCTTAAACTATTCCATCTTTCCCTCCACTGTCCAGCACTAAGTCCCACATAATCTTTAAAAGGTTATTCTGAGTTGTCTTCCAAGGGGAGCCAGCCCTGATGCTCTAGCACTGGCCAAATGCTTTGTGCTTCTATAATACTCTGGGTGTTATCTCCAATACAGCGATTCACATTATACGGTAATTGTTGATGTCACTATAATCTTCTCCCTACTTCCATGTCTAGAAAGTATAAACAGAATGCCTAATTCATTTTTATTCCAAGTACTAAGTACATGCTAGGTACTAAATATTTACACAATTGTACTAAACTTTTTTTTTTTTTTTGCACATGCTATTCCCTCTGGCATTTGCCTTGTCCTTCTACATCATTTGATAGTCACTTCCCATGGGATATATAATTCACAAATTCTCCAGATTTTTCCAAATGCTACCTATGTGATGTTAGAAACATTAATTAATCTGTACCTGTTCTCTCCACCATAAAATGGGATATCAGCATCAGAATTATTATGCGTATCAGATGAGCTAATATACCTGAGGTACTCAGAAGAGCCTGGCATTTAGCATTTGATAAATGTTCACTATCCCTGGTACTCCAAATGATTAATGTTAATGCCTACCTATTCCACACTATTGCTGTAAAGATTTAAGATGATTCTTTCTTTGGCGGGGGGCGGGGTGGGGGGGCAACCCTTGTTTGACCTCACAGATTGCAAGGAACTTGTCATCTTACAATTCCTTAATTTTTATTTTTTATCCCACAGCATTTGGTCTTCCTAGGTGGTCTCCCATCCAAGTACTAACCAGGCCCCTACCCTGCTTAGCTTTCAAGATCAGACGAGATCAGGCTTGTTCAGGGTAGCCTGGCAGTAGACAAGATTATTATTTAAACTAGTGTTTGGTACACAGGATATAAAAGATAAATAGTTTACATGTTCCTAAATATTTTATCACAACCAACTTGAACCATTGATCATTCTTTACCTCTACTTGGCAGTTGATAAACTTATGAAAAAGTATATTTCTACTAGGTCTTAGGTCTAATTCCTGCTGCTTATTTAACAAGTGCCCAGAGTCCTCCTGCTCTTGCTCAAGCCCCAACCCACAAGGAAGTTTATGAACTCTTCACTGAAGGTGAAATAAAATCTTTATGAATGTGCAACAACTTAACCTATATTTCAAAGTATGTAAACAGCATTCACAGTCTTCTACTTTAAATCTTTCCCACTACAAATTCTTCTGATTCATGACACTTCCCCTTGGATGTCTAACATCCAAAATATAAACCATTCAAAGCATAATTCACTTCTCCCTAAACCTCCTCCACATTGTAGGCTTCCATCACTCTTGCAATGACAGTTCCTTGCTACTAGTTTATGCCAAAAAATCTGTACTCATTCTTGACTCTCCCATTATATCCAAACTCTCAGCAAACTTACCTTCAAAGACTCAAGTTCCGACTTTTCACTACCATCTATTCTGGTTTGAGCTACTGGTTATTTTAATAGGCTTTTAACTCTTCTTCCTGCCTCTGCCTTTGCTTACTTAGTCCATTGTTCAGTTAATAGAATAATCCTTTAAAAACCTAATTCAGATGACAACTTTTTCCCTGCTCAAAACCCTCCAATGGCTTCCCATCTCATGTGAAGTCCTGTCCTATCAGTCAACCTCAACTTTACATCAAGCATAATGAAATGTAACTCCAAGAAGCTGGAATTTTAAAAAGCGCTGTTAAATGCAGCATCACCAATACCTGGGACCATGCTAGGAAAGTCTTAAGAACTTAACACACACTTGAACAAAGGATCTTGCCTCAAGCGTTTTTATACTTATCTTTTCTGCCAGGAATCTTCTTCCCTCAGAAACCTACATGACTTCTCAATCAGCTCCTTCGTGGCTTTGCCCAAACATCACTTTTTATCAGTAAGGCCTTACCTAACTACCCTACGTAGATTGCATCACAAATTCTCTACCCGTCCCTTCCATTTTTCCTTCACAGCATTCACAACCCACCTTTTTTTGCTCATTTGTATACTGCCCGTCATCTCCCATCCACACGCTTTGAAGCTACATAAATAAGGTCAAGAATGTTTATTTTGTTCACTGCTGAATCTCCAGCATTTAGAGCAGTTTGCACTTTGCAGATGTTCTAAGATTTTGCTTTCTAGTAATATTCTATTAATTTTTGTCTAACAGTTAACTTCACAACATTCCTAGTACAATGGCAGCAAGTTTCTTTGCTAAAAGTATTTGTTCTAACATCTCCAGTAATACCTAAAAACTTCCATTCTTAGCCATACAGCTACCTTAAAAATTGATATACATTATGAAATTAAGTTTTTAAAATGTCTTAATACACTTAATGCTACCCAATCACATCCCAGAAGTCTTTTGTATTTGAGTCTTAAATAATAACCTTAAGTCATGAGTTCATATAACACAGCGTCCCCAGTACCTCCGTAAAACACAAATGGCCAAAAAATGCAGGAAAAAAATATTCGGTACCATTAGGTAAGAAAATGTAAATATTTATGGCATTTATTGATCCACTTCAAAATCATGCTGAAAGAAAACAGGCATTTATATAAACTTTAGGAAATGCAAACCAATCTGTATTAAAAGAGATCAGTGACTGCGGGGAGGCTGGACTGCTAACAAGCACAAGAAAACTCATGGGAGGTAATGGAAATGTCCTATATCTTGATTGTGTTGATTTCATGGTTATGTGGATTCATCAGAACTCTTCTAATTGGACAGTTATAATGGATTTTAAAAATATCGAAAATAATAAGATGTTAAAATGAGATTATTTTTTGTGACTACATGATTGGAGAGCTTTTTATTACCCAAGAATAATCAGAAAAATCTACATTTCCTCCAATGACAAAAAAAGACCACATCTAGAATGGGTCTGAAAAGATCATAAAATGTTAGATTAAGATTGTACCCTTCACACCATGCTCATTCGAAATGACTATACATCTCACTGCAACCTTACAACAAATCTTACTGGGTAATAGCACACGGATTTAAAAATGAAATTATAGGCATTGTGAGTGTAAGAACTTCCCCAAAACCGGTCACTTTTCAGCTGAACTGATAACTAAACCCAGGGAAATCATACTCTTAACCCATTTTCACCTTAGATTGACTAAACTTTAAATTGAGAAGTGTAGGGAAAGAGCATTTACATCCAGTCAGTGGGAGTTTATCTTGGCACCATCTTTTTAGAAAACATTTTGGCACTACCAAAACTCATCATAGACACAATTCAAAACTCTTTTTAAGTCAGCTAATCATACCTTCCAGGAACCTACAGTATAAAAATCTTTCTCCAAGTGGTATTTTCAAGGATGCTGTTGTATTATATGACAGAAACTATGTAAAATCTCTCAATATAGGCCAACAGGGAATGGTTAAATGATTTATGGTACATTACACCTGGCCATAAAACATAAGAGCTATATGAATTCTTGAGTAAAAGCCAAATCCTAGAACTATATACATAACAACAATTTAATTAAGCATAAAATATAAGTCTTTTAAAGATTCGACAAAACACTAATTTGGAAACCAGGAAAGTGTGGCCAGTTGACAGTAATGACTTTCACTTTTTTCCCTTTTCTATATTATTTCCTTGTTGTAGCAATTGTAATTTTAACAAATATTTTTTTAAACACTTATTTTTACTATCAGTTATAAAGACTTCTCAATAAGCAAATGCATTTCTTCCAAGAGTTGGCCCAACAAGATCTCAAGATTCCACATTAACTCTTTTTCTGAAAACTTACTGTTCTTAGTTGTGGTATTCTAACATTATTGATGTTCAAAGACAAAATTTAGAAAGAACTGCTATTTTGAATTACATTTTAGGAGGAAATTAGATATTTTGGGTGATTCGGGGAAGAACATATAGAGAAGAAAAAAGATACAGAGAAACTTAAGCTCTTCTACCAAAAAAAAATGGCATTTATGACATTTACTGCAGGTATTATGAAGGTATTAAAAAGATATCCAAGTATTCAGACAACTAATTAGACTCTCTTATGACATTCAGAGACAAACAGAATCTTCTAACCCACTCTTCTGCAATGCTCGAATATTTATACTAAACTACTTGCAATAGGCTCACCTATCAAAAGCAAATGCTCATATTTTATAATCTATTATTACCTAAACAGTCCCCCCAAAACAGTATACTTTTCTAAAAGGAAAAAGCCCCAAAGCATATACTAATCTTATGTGAGACTTATTAAGCATTCAAATATAGATGAACTTGACATTTTAATAGGAACATATAAATTCTTGAATTTTCATAATAAATTTGTTAAGATTTGCAAAACATAAGTTTTTTACTAGAAGCATATAAATAGTGAAGAGGAGAAAAGGTGCTTTGGGAGACCAATGCTCTGGGACCAAGACAAAACATTCAGATAAAGAAATCAAATACAAGGTAATTCCTTCGAAGTAGTGTTATTACTTTAAAATGTTACTCATCATAAATATAACTGAGGTCTTATTTTAAAAAACAAGGCACTACTGAAAACGACTATTTTTAATAAAATTAAGCCAAAAAAAAGGTTACATTACAACTGAGTATGCAAAAATATAACATCAATAATCCTTTACATTGAAACTGTTTAGACAAATTTAGGGTTCACATGAAGAGTTATATAACATTATCATAAAATATGGTTTAAGCCAGGTAGCTTCAACCCCACTAGTTTTATGTGGTCATAACTCTCCAAAATACTTTACTGTAACAGGTACTCACCTATAATATTTTACAAATATTTTAGAAACTATTTTGTGCTATGTATCATGCTAGGGATGGCCGATGGCAGAAACACCGGGAACAACTTTATAGCAGTATTACAATGTACACCTATTTCCTCTCACACTGAAAAGCAGTTTGGTAGGTAGAGTTTAAAAAATGCTGACCTAGGGAAAATATGGGTTGCAATTCCTACTGTAACTACTTAAAAGTCCTTCTTACTTTTCAGAATAAAAAAACCATGTGTTTGTTATATACCATGCAAACCTGATTCAGGAAATAAACTGGACTATGTAAATATTTTTTAAATTTTTTTTAAATTAAAAATACAACATTACATTTTAAAGGCTACTGAGGCTCATGACCATGAGAAATGACAAAAAAAATAAATAACTGCAGACCTTATTTATATTAAAACACTATGTTAGAATTACAAAACATTTTCTACTGGGTCACAGATTCTTTAAGAATTTACATACATACACACACATACATATATACATACATACATACATACATACAATTCTTAAAGAATTATGTAATTTCTTTAAAAAATTTATCCTTTAAAAAATTACTTTCCACATTTTTTAGAATAGAAAAATATTTTTCATTGAAATCTCCCAAAATGTATAACTTTGCTTAAAAAAAAAATTCAATGGCATGATTAACTCTCTTTTAAAAAAAAAAAATTACGTGTCTTTCCTTGTAGGTCTGCAACTTTAGGTCTTGCTTTACAGATATATGTAACAGGTTTTCATCTTGAGAGTCTACCTAAAACTAAGAATCTGCTTGCCTTTTAGAGAAATTTGCAGCAGTATTAAACACTTTTAAAAGTTGTGACCATACAGAAAGCTCCCCCACAAACTGTTTTAAGGACTTCAACCACCTTTTCACATTTTTCTATTTTACTCAAACATCTCTTTTGTTAACCATATATTTTAAAAAGAATTCAAATAGCAAACAATAAAAGATGATTTAAATAACTGTTGCAAATTCTATCCTTTAAGATTACTTGAATATTTAAAACATTTTATTAAGGTGTGAAAGGAAAAAGTTTTACAAAGGTTTACTGACATGATTATCATTGCTTTCAATGAGAATAAAACAAATCTTAAAATACCCATCAGAGCTGATTGTTCTCCATCTTAATTTCCTTTCAACTGAAATTCAGAAGTAACATGTGTCCACTTTAAGGAAGATTTATATATGAAAAATAAATTTATTTAAAAAATAAACAACTTTAAATTTCACAATATTTTCCACTTCCAAGATAGAGCAAGATGTGCCTTGTGGTTTAAACATGATTTGATTTACAAAATCTCATTTGGTCCTATTTAGTGAAACAAAATACAAAAACATAAATGGTAAGGTATTAACTATTAAGAAATTCAATGTGAAAGTGTAAAAAAAAAAAAAAGCACTGTTTGTTGTAGGAACCTAATATGGCAATATTTAAAGTATATTAAACAGCTTTCACTGAAATTTAATGTACTGGCTTACCAAGAGCAACACTATCATAATAAAATGTAAGTTGTGTTGTCCAGGTTTATTTTTCCAAAGATTTTATCAACTGTACCAGGGATTGGCAAATTTCTCCTTTAAAGGCCAAAGAGTAAACATTACAGGTTTACAGGGCAAAATATCTCACTCACTCAACTCTGCCACTACAGGGTAAAAGCAGTCACAGGCAACACCAAAATGAATAGGTATGCCTGTGGGCTGCAGTTTGACTGCTGCTGAACTAGACAACGGATTTTGAATAAGAGACTAATTATATTTCAGGTACCGTATCACAAATGTCATATATGGGGGTTAGGAGGAACAATATAGGTGGATAGACATCACTTAATAAACATTATGTAAAGTTATACAACTCTTTTCACTTTAATTCCATATTCTTTTTGGCCTATTAACAATATTGGACCAAAGTCAGATAAGCAGCAAAGCATCATGATTGACTGAGTACTCATAGGCTAATCAAGAACAATGAAATTTGGTTTTGACATCTAAATATTTCTACATACTGAAAAAACTAATTTATTTGCTGTGCCCTTAAAGAAAATGTTTGATGTTTATTTCAGATGTCGTTATAAAATTTAATTGAATTGTTACAATTTTGAAGCTAAAGTGATTTGCTTTTTGTTTTATTAGAAAAAATACTCAGGCAAGGTCTACAATCATCGGTCAATTAAGAATGACTTACAAGAACATGAGGCAATAAAATAAAAAATACAGGTACAAACTATATATCTGAAAACATTTCTATTTGGCAATTTTATAACAAATCAAAATTTTAAAAGAACAAAAGAGATTGCAGATTACTTTGTAGATACAGAATAAAGCAATTGACGAAGTGCTTAAGCAAAAAAAAAAAAAACACACACTGCTTTTTAAAAAATAAAATCACATTTGCTACAGATCATATGAATAATACCCTTATTAAACAACCATTCCAGAATGTCTTATAATAGCAGTGCTTTTATTTGCACTTCATTTAATTTTATATGACTCATTTCATGTATATAGCTCTTTTCCCCATTGTTAACGAATAAAGTCTCCCATAATTTTTATTTTTAAATTTTTTTAAAGTAAATGAGAAATGATTTATGTATCATGGAACCTTTCCCATTTTGAAACCAAAGGCTTAATTCTCTATTTTTGTCTATTCTTTCTTTAAAAAATTTAGTGTAAAAATTGCTGGTTTTCATATTACTGTAGTAAAGTAAAAACTCCTCAATCAGGAGTATTTTCTGCAGTTTGACTGCATATAAGCACATACTTTACAATATGTCCTTCCAACAGTAAGGAAATAATTAATTTCACAGTCACTGTCAGAAATGAGTGCCATAATTCTATTATGGGTATAGGTCCTCCCTCAAGACTTTCTGGAAGGATGTTCAATGTGTTTTGTTCTTAAAGATATTAACAGTAGTACATAGTCCCTTAAGTCTGCAAAAGACATTTATTGTTAAAGAAGGTGCTTTATTAACAATTCCTCTGGCAGCACTAGTGAATTACAATATCCTTCAATATTATTTCTACCCATAATATATACATTTAACTTTCATGCCTCTAGAAAAACATCTACAGTACATTTCATAATATAAAAATATATTACAAATCTGCTGAATTATTTACAAGCAATGTTCTATTATCTCTATGCAACATTTGTTTGATACAATACTAACAAGTTACACATATTTCCATTTCTGTAAGATAAAAAAAATCCATATGGCTTCTTGCTTAACCAAGCAAGAAAATGATTTTATTTTCCTTTTCAAAACCAACTTTGGTGCATAAAGGATTCAGTTTGAAGATACTTTGAGAAAAAAAAAAAATACAACTTTTCTTGCGTTAATAACTAAAAAAACCAAATGCTTTCCTCAGGAAAAAAAAAATTTAGAGGCTTATGTAGGTTAAAATAAAATATGACTATTCAAATATTTGAAATAGAGGTTTTTCAAAAACCGTTAACAGATTAGTTATATAGGTAAATATTAACATACTGTACTCCATGAGAAAACCCTAGTCCTGAAAAGGGAGCGACCAGACATACGGCAACACTCTTTAACAGAAATTTTCAGCCCTAATTCGAAAGACGAATTTTTAGTTGATTGCAAATGTCGTTCACTGTTTGCTTAAATACAAATTGAACACTTTTCTTATCAGAGTTCTGCAAAAGAACACAAATGGCAACCAATCACATCTATTTATCATAATTGAAAGATAAATTATCTTTTGATAATTTTCATTGTCTAAATATTTCCTAATATGACTTCAAATCAATAGACACTGTCAAGACAAATATCCTTACAGTGCTTTTGGTATTTGTAAGGGCACATGTTGTAATTGTTTTCTTTCCAATATAAGCTATTGTAATCACTAACGGGGAAAAAAAAAAGCAGCTTAAAGCAGCAAGCATGCAAAAGCCTTTTAGAAGCTGTTCCACTAAGTTGCCAGAAGAGTGTTTGCTCAGTCTCCCACGGTACCATTCTATGAAAATGTGGATATACAGTAATATATTAATATATTCCACAGAAGAGCCTACTTCATTCACAGAATGTTTACACTAAGCATAAATATTATTCTAAATATTGGATTAAAAAAAAGGAAAGGGGTTGACTCTAATGTGCAACTTTTACTAAACCCATTGTCAGTGACTAAGACTGCAGGTGTCCCCGCTCGTTTGCTTTTTATGTATTTATTTATTTTTTACCTCTTCAACCTCTTCTGCGGCATTGTTCTAGAAAAAGAGAAAAAGGAATATTCTTTTATTCAAATGAATCAAAACACATTAAGTACTTCCAAAGGGACATTAAAAATATTTATGATATAGGAAATGTGATGATCATTGATCATTAAAATTTATTTCCAAAGCATTCACAAATAGATGCAAATTTGGTTATAAACACGGCTTTTTAATAAATTCTTTTTATGTACCCCGCTAATGTATTTCTAAAGAAGAATCTCATGTCCAACACGTTTTAACCAACTGGTACTTTAAAAACTGATGTTTAACTCTCAAATAAATACGTTCTTTTTCATTTCGTTTTGAAGATAATATATTTTTGGAAGGTTTGCCATGCTTTCATTTTGAGATGCACATGAACCATAAATTGTTTCTCCTAAAACAAGTTAGAATAATTGCTTTTCCCCCTTTATCTAATTCCACAAGTTTTCACAAAATCCAAGATATTAGTAAAATGTTACACCAAGTATAGCAAATGTAGGGGAGGGGTTTCTATTACTCTCTGTCACTTTAGGGTAGCCTAAATTCTAATTTCCAGAATAGCAGAAGCATGAAAGGTTATACTCGAAATCAAATATTAAGATGTGGGGAAGGGGACCTACAGTTAAAGAAAATTAACTCCACACCTATGTGTCTTAAGAATATCTTCATTACCCAGGAATGACATCAAATACTGTAAAATTACACTGAGAACAAGTGCAATTCCTGTGTACTTTTTTGAACACCAGTTCTGAGCCTGAATGATTTTGTCACTTTCATTAAAATATCTTAATTGCTTCCTATACAGCACAAAAACAGAAAAAATAAGCTGCTTTTGTAGTGGGGAGGGAAGAGAGAGGTAGACGGGGTAAAAGGGGTCAAATATGTGGTGACAGAAAGAAATTTAACTATGGGAGGTGAACACACAGTGTAAAAATATATATGCTTTACTGTTAAATTGTACACCTACTGGATTTTGTTAACCAGTGTCACCATAAAAATAAATTAATTATAAAATAAAAAATATAAATAAAATAAAATAAAATAATAAGCTACTTTTGTGAAAAAGGAAGACCCTGGGGGAGGGGAGGAGTAGAATGCAGGGCAGAAACATGAAGTCAGTCTTACTGTTATAATTAAGATTCATGTCCCTTTGTCAACTCTCTGTCTAAGTAAGAGCCATTTACAATCGGTTGTGACAGCAGAGTGGCTCTCCCAAAATATCATGCTTTTGTAGTGCTAATTACTCCCATTAAAGAGTAAGCAAAAACAAACCCCAGATTAGGTACCTACCAGTAAGTAAAGAATATTCAATTATTTTTTAAGTCATAATATTTCTATATTTTTGGTAGTGGATTCCCCTCAATCTTCTCCTTTAAAGTCATATTTCACTATTCTCTTTGCTCATTAATTTCATGATAACCTAGCTCATCCCACAAAAAACAAGGGTTTTATTGTACTTAGCACTTTGACCAAAAGGTATATACATTTTCAATTTTTTTGGAGTAGGGAAAACTCTATAGAGTCTCAGTGTTTCCACATGGCAAGACTCATCATGTTAGGATTTCATTCTCAGAAAATGGCTCAAATTATAGAATTCCTGTAACAGTGAATAGCATTCTAAAAAGTTGAGTCATTGAATGAACAGAACCTTCAAAGTGTGTAATTGCTTCAAAATTTGGCACAGAACAGTCTCTTCATGATAATTAAAATTTACATTTCAGATTATCAATTATTATATGTCATTGTATGCTTATCTAACCTATTCCTTCTGTAAAATACATATTAAATTAAAATTTTAAAAATACAGAAAGTTTATTCATTAAGAGTGCCTTTTAAGTACTTTTACCATTTTTTAAATCACTCTAGTATGTGTCATTTGGATAGAGGCAGTATGGAGTTCAGTCACATCATACTATCTGGTAACCTTGGGCAAGCTATTTAACCTCTTGCCTCACTTTTCCAATCTGTAAAACAGATAGTAACACCTACTTCAGAGGGCTGCTGTGAGGATGAAGTATATGTAAAGCGCTAGCAAAGTGACTTAGCACATAGTCAGAAATGTTGATCTCTTTCTTCTCCTTTCCCTCCCTATACCTTCATAAAAGTACAGCATACTAAAACAAAGGTCAGATCAAAAAACTATGAGAAATGTGAACACTCTATGCTACCTCTTAAAAGCAAACACAATAATATGTAATCTGGGCTTTTGAAAAGTTTAGGGGAAAGTCTAAATTTAAAAAACTCAATCATTTATGGTATTTTGGGCACATACAATACACTCACTCCCAGGTCCACAAAAGTCTGGTATTATAAAAAGAATTACATACTTAAGCAAAAGGCATTCTTTTCAATACTATATATATTACAATTAAGCTATTTAAGATAAATCTGGACTTAAACTGGCACAAAAACTTTACTAAAATATAATCTTTCTGAATTCTGTATTTATAAATCTTTGTGATGTAATTGCCACATACAAAGCTCTACAAGCAAGATATGCTTGGTACTGAATTCAATACTTAAAATAAGTCCTAAACTTTTATCCAAAATTTAGGGAGATTTAAGGTTTCAATTCAGAAGGTAAAACATCACATCCAGAATTAAATTACCTGTATATGTTTGGGTCCAAAAGCAAGGCAGTATCTTTGGGTAGCTTTGATAAATGAACTACTTTAGTTTTTAATTGATGTCGTTCACTTTCATTCACCCACACGTCAGGCAGACTATGAATTTAAAGACAAGTGAATAAAATAACATTAATTTTAAATTTACCCCTCAACAGCTTCACATTACCTAGTCTTTTCTGCCAGTTTGACAAGGCCACCTACGTTGGCAAGCTTATCAGGAGCCAAGGGAACTCAGAATCAGAATCTCAGGTAGTGGGATGTTCAGTCCCAGCTAAGAATGGCAGGGTGAAAATTTAGGCACGAATTTGTGGATCCATTAAAAATTTTTGGTGACAAAAATTTTTGTCACAAACTTTGGTGACAAAGCCATACCAAACTTAGAAACACATTAGAACACTCCCCTGTCTTTTAGTGTGCTTAGTGAAAATGAGCTTGACTTGATGGAAATTTGACACCAAATTTTGAAAAAATAAGTAAAAACCTCACCAAGTTCCACTTCAAAAATATATAAATGCATGTATAACCAAAATTCTAAAATCAAAGAAACTTAATCCTAAAAGGACACTCAAATAAAAGCATTTTCATATTTGTAGTGATCAATTTTCAAAGTACTAACTACAAATACACATACATTTGAATATATTTTTTAAAGAAACCATGTTTATAACCTTAATATAAAACTAGGTCTTAGGAATCAGTATGAAACAGGTAAACACTCATTAGGGAAAAGAGACAGGGTAGACAAAGAACACGAATCATCAATTCACCAAATAAATGAACAGTTTAAAAATGATCTGTAATCAAAGAATTACAAAATGTAATAATTATAATAACCAGTGTTGATAATAGAGTGAAATAAGCTCTCTAATGCAGTAGATGAGATTTAAAATTAGCACAAACTTTCAGGAAGACAACAGATTTTAATATCTTCTTTTTTTCTTTTCTTTTTTTTTTAGAAAAAAATGAGTAATGTTCAGCAAAAAACAACTTATTAAATAAATTTTACACTGCCATTTCAAAACATTTTACAGTAGCAGATCTATAAAACCTGGAAGGGGAAGAGAGGTAAGTGGTGGAAAATATGTTCTACACTAATGAAGTTTGATAGATTTTTTTTTTTAACTAAATAATTTATTTCAATATGCTAAGGTGTGCTGCTGTAAATCTACTTAAGTGCTTTTAATTCACATCACATTCATTAACATCTTAAAATGGAGTTTAGGAAACAATACTGTCAAATATATATTAATAAGGATAAATATTAACCACATATTAAGTTTTGAAAAATAAGTATAAACAGTGTGATTCTATTCATTTAAATTTGTTCTATGCTTGGAAGGAGGGAGAAGTAGGGGGGAATTTAAATCATTTCTTCAATTAAAATAAATTTTTTAATAAATTTATTGTATTCTTTGTTCCTATAAATTTTATCCAAAATTTCTACGAAAGACCTTTATTACCTTTGGTAACAAGGAAAAAAAAATTCAGTAAGAGGATAAAAAGAAAATCAAAACTGATTAACTAAATTAAGAAGCATCTGGACCAGACGTACTCTAAAATGGGTATTAAAACTCAAAGAAAAATTTAAAACTGCTGGAAAACTGGCCAACTGCTTTTTCTCTAAAATATCATTAATTATGTTGGAAAATGTTTAGAATTTTTTTAAATAAACTTTTCAAACAAAAGTACAACTAAGGCTGCTTGCTTACTACTTAAGGGTCATTAAAAATCCTAAAATAATCACATCCTATTAAAAATTGCTATGACAACTTTTATTAAAAACAATCAAAAGGCTAGCTTATAACCTTGAGGCACGTACTAAGAGCTTTCAGAGATTACCTCTTTAATCTGAATAACATCAAAATGTTTCATGGTTTGATTTCTGCAAGGCTTTTATGCCTGAATCCAATAACTTGACTGATTTTTGAGTGTAAGGTTTTAATAAAAGATTCTAGTCTATTAATTATACATAGTAATCCAAGTACTTACATGTCTTCTGGCATCCAATGAAGCAAAAGTTTTATCTTTCCAGAATCCTCTTTTCTCTTAGCTATTACCTAGTAATGATAAGAAATCGTAAAAATGATTAGTAACACATTATTCTAATATATCATTAAAAAGCACTAATCAGGAATTTTTAAGTGTTCATACCCTGGACCAAATAATACCACCCCATCTTGTTCTGCCCTGCTTTGTTGCAATTTCACCTTTGATCATATATTTTCACAAAAGAAACAGAGAAACAAGGAACTAAAGGTGGTTTAAATAGCCAAATACTAAAACCATGATATCTTTACTAAAGAACTGATATTTATTTTACTATCTACTAAGTCTGGAGCTTAGCTAAAATGCTAACCAAGAATTGGCTGGAATATTTTTTAAAAGATTTAACAGTAAAGAAAAAATACTGCTGGGAAAGGGAAAGTCTCTAATTTACAACTAAGGTATTTGTTATTCGCTTGGAGTTTTTTTGTTTGTTGGTTAGTTTGGTTTATTTTAAATGAAACATTAGCCAATTAGTGTTAGGTTCAATTTTAAGGACTCTTAAGTTAAAGGATAGCTCAACAAGAACAAAAAGACCCATAGAATTTAAGAAAAACAATATACTTATCATTCATTACCAGGTTCTGAAAATTACAGTAATGTTTAAATAAAATAAAAACAAATCAAAATGGTATTTTATAACTCTTACAACTTCCTTATTAACAAAATTAGCACTTTACCAAGTTTAAGTTCCAAACAGCAACACAAAATGTTATATGACATTCTCAAAACATATCAGAATTAAACAACAGCACGTTTAAAAAATAAAACACTTCCTATGCCCATTATTTAAAAACCTATATAGTTAATTAAGTACCCTAATTCTAGACTTGGCAATGAGATTAATTAAAAAGCCCAAAGACAGATCCAAAGATGCTAAAACAAAATACCTCTACAAAGAAATAAAGATATAAAAACAATGCAAACCAACCAAGCATAGCAAGTCAATTGACTGGTAACTAGGAATCTGCTGACCTCTTCTGGAGAAGGCTCGAAAGAAAATGTTTCAATTAAAGACAAAGAGGCAAACTACACAGCACAGTCCCTTCACATACATATTTTCTCTGCTAACTGTTTATCGGTATGGTTGTTTCCTATAAAAGTTAATTTGATAACTAGGACACTTAAATTTGTAGTTAGTATTGATTACATTTTGATACTAACGAAAGTGATTCTGTTTAACACATACTGCCTCCATCAAACCTTCCCAGACATGAAACTTTGGGGAACTTGCTTACCTACCTCCTTTCTATTGTGTCCAACAAAGACCTTTTCCCATTATAGATGTCTCTTCCTTCCACCTTCCTCAGGAAAAACCTTTCTTCACTCCACCTTTGTGACTTCTCCTCAGTCAAGGTACCTCTACCTCCCCGAAATCACTTGTGGGTACAAATCTCTCTTATTCTTCAGTTTTTTAAATGTATGATAAACAGGCATGTTCTTAAATCCTCAGATGTTTTCTACAGTTAGAAAACTTACTTTTATTGTCATAAATGATTTCACTCAGTAAATTTTTAAATTTTCTACTACACTCCTAATACCATCACCATTACTTTTAGTTTTTAGTTTTTTTTTTTTTTAAATCTCTACTCTCCTATGGTGACCCTAAGGACGTCATTACAAGGAGTTGCTCTGATGAAAGCATATGAAAGGAGGTTATTTTTTAAAATACCATTTTATCAGCATTACCACTATTCCCTAATATGTAGATACTTTCTCATTACTGGACCATTATCTCATTAGATTTACTGCCCTTTAAATTATTAAATGTTGATGGTCTCCAAACCTCAATCTTTAAATTTCTTTTCTTTTCTATTTATACTTAGATCCTAGGCGATCTTATCGAGTCTGATACACCTATATGCTGCAAAGTTCCATATTTGAATCTGTAGCCACACCTCTCCTGAGCTCAAACTCTTTACTATTATATCCATTTGCCCATTTGCCTATGTGAAAGGGGCACTAGATGATTCTATAGAAATGAGTCGATATTACAGATACATACTCCCCTCTCTCCCAATCTGATCACCACCACGATCTCTATTTTAAATGGCAACTCCATCCTTTTGGCCAGCTGCCCAGGCCAAAAACACTAGTGTCATCCTTTCCTCTCATTATCCAATCTGACATGTTATCCATCCATAATTCTTGTTCTTGTCAGTACTACTTTCAAATAATATCCGGAATCTAACCTCTTTGGCATCTCCACTAGAACCATTCCAGTCTTTTCTCACATGGGATACTGAGAAGACTGATCTCCTTTGCCCAGCATCCTGACCTACAATCTGTTCTCACAACACAGAAACCAAAGCAAGAACATTAAAATTTACATAAGGAAAGATATCAGTGAATTCTCTAGGGCAGTGGGCAGAGGCAGAATGAACCACAAAGCTATACCAACAGTAAAGTTTTGAATGGTGGAAATGTTATGTATTTTAAGTGTGGGAGTGGTAACTTAAGAGTTACGTAGAACTTTCAAAGCTCATAGAACTGAATACTTTACATGAGTGCAGTTTAATATACCTCGATAAAAATTATTTTAAAAAATCATGTCAGATCATGGCTATTCAAACTCCTTCGTTTCCCATCACGCACAGAATAAAAGTCAAGGTCTTAGTCCAACAAGGTTCTTCCTAGAACCTCTCCAACTTAAAACTCTTTCTCTCTCCATTTCACTCATTTCTTACAGCCACACTAACCCTCTCACTGTTTTTCAAAATACTCAGCATATTCCCACTTCAGAAGTTTGTGCTTGATATTCCCTCTGGCTATAATATTCACCCACCTCATAAATGAACGGCACATACCTTTATTTCCTTTACGTTCTTACAATTTTACTAATTTATCTTATTTGTCATGTATCTTCCACTAGAGTGCAGGTACGGTTTATTATTTCGTTTTGTTTTAACCTGTTTTGTTCACTGCTGTATCATGAGTACCCAGAATACAGTAGATGCTCAATAGTTACGTGAACAAACAAATTAACCATAATGCTACACTCAAGGTCTGGTGACCACATCTTACTGACCTCTGAAAACCAAAGACAATTATAGACCTACCAAATCAAAAACCTATTATCAAACTTCAAAATAGGACTTCCAACCACGACTGCTGAGCAAGATCCTTACCTTGCTGAATCCCAACAAATATTCCCAGCAGACCCATCTTAACTTCCTCTTTAAACCCTCTAATTTTCCTTCCAACCCTTTACTTCTTTTTTATATTAACTATATTTCTTTCTTTAAAAGAGACCAAGTATGGTACACCTTCCCTCAAACAAAAACTCATACCGCTCACGTTTTCCAATCTCAGAAAAGGTTTCCTTTCCTTTATGTATTAGTAATCTTTTATCTTCATGCCTTTAATTTTGAGAATCAAAATCAAAACTGGAAATTCTGAATTGGAAGTATACATAGAAAAGTAAAAAATACAAGAAGTCCTCATTATTATAGGAGATGGAAAAAACACAGATTCAAATCAGTAGAGATACTGATTATATCAATATTAATCTTTCCTATTTAAATTCTTGTGCATTTTAATTGAAATATTTTTTTAAAAATCTTAATTTTTTATTATTCTGTATTTCAACAGCCAAAATTAATCTTTTTCCAGGGATGCAAATCACCTCTATGAACTTCCCTTACCAAACTCTAGTTTAAAGATGAATGGATAATACAATGGCAAAGGGGCATGGAAAGAAAGAACTCTATATTAGCCCCTAGATAAGCAAAATTAAACAATGTATTTTTTCAAATTTGATACTTTTTTTTCTATGTTGAGTAACACATTCATTCAATGATTATACTGAGTGCCTACTATGTGTCAGGAACAATTCTAGACACCTCAGAGACATCACTGGAACAAAAGAGATAAAAACTCTCTCCCTTCGCAAAGCTTTAATTTGACGGCCATTATTATTTTTTTTCTGTTGAACAAGAACTTTAGATGTGTGTTTTGAGGGTAAGGGAGAAACATGCAGCACATAGGGATGTTAACTAAAAGTAATCTAATGTTCCTAATTTTACAAATAAAAAAACTAGAAGTCAGAGAAAATACCTAGTTTACTAAGGTCAGAGCCTGATTTTCAAATGCCTAGTAGCCCAAATGCCAACACTATTAATACTCCTAAACAGCTCGAATGAAAGACTAAAATATTTAATTGATTCATAAAAAGTCAGCTTATGAGAAATATCTGCTTTATAACCAACAATGCAAGTAATTTTTAAAATATTGATAAAGCAAAGTTTTATAATTTTTGTTAAAATGTATTTTCTTAGATTTTGAGTGATTTAAAAACATGATTGTGAAAGTCAAAATACATGTTCTTACAAACCTATAAATAATTTGGTGAAAAAAATCAAATACTTACAGTACTATGAAAAACAACACTGTGTCCCTTCCCTAAACTTTCTATATGAGCTGAGAGGTTAAAGCATATGGCTCGATGTCTTATCGCATCCAGTGTTTGTGCATCGAAGAAATCATGCGGTCGTGCTAAAAAACACAGAGATAAAAAATAATTAGATAAATATAGCCAAAGAGTCTGTTTTCCACAAAAATATATAGTAACTAAGAAAGACTGAAATGATTCACAAGTATTAACGTAGTATTTAAATGCAAGATTTTTGTTTTCAAAAAATGAAGGCTAGCTGACAAGATTAAAGATGTATACAGCAGAATTCCAACTAATGAGGGAATGTGGGTTAATGTGGCCCCTTGGTATGTGAGGTTCTAACTTCAGATATCATGATTCCACATTTCAGCTTTTGCACATAATTTATATTTTAGATCTGAATCTCTCCTAAGTGTCAGTCCTACATTTTCAACAATCTGATGAACGTCTCCATCTGTGCACCACACTGAGATCTCATTCACCACAGTCAAACCATATGGAATACATTACATGAACATTCTATATTAATATGTAATCAAAAATTTTCCAAGTGTGTGACAAAGTGGTAATATTATTTGGGTTTTCTGACAAGTATTTTCTTGATTATAAATAACTCTTCTAAACAATCTAAGAGAATTATAAATCATACATTTTTTAATGATAATGAGTCCACCAAAATACTGTCTAACTCTCAACTCCACACATTAGTTATTAGCTGTGTGATTTTGGACTAACCTCTTAATCAACCTTAGCCTGTTTCCTTTTTTTGTGAAATGGAGATAAAATAGCTATGGATTCTAATTAGGTAAAATAAATGCACATAAAAAAAGCCTTAATTCATAAAGTAGTTATATTAACCACTTTTTAAAAAATAATAAACTCGTAAACCTAGGGTAAGCAATCTTTTAGTGTGATCACAACAAAGCTATACACTGAAGATTTAATTTGCTAAGAACATTTTTAAAATTTCAATTTTCTTTGCACTAACATTATAAATTGCACCATTTTTATTAATAAAAACATTGCTCAAAATAAGGGAAACAAATTTATTGTCTTACAACTGTGGAGCTCACTAATATATGTAATTTTACAAGATTATGTGTAATTAAAAATTAAATTATCCTGACAATAGAAGAAATGGCTTGATTTCCTGGTACAGCATATTCTGAATTAGATGCAGCTCATTTACCACACTATTGTGATTTACCAGTACATGGAATGGATTTATCTCTACTATTCATGGAGTTCTTAGAACATCTACACAAATCCACCAGAGTTTTTGTGGGGTGATGATTTCACCAGTTGGCATACTCAATAAAACTAAGCTCTTTTCTCACTGGATTTTTCCTCAGAAGAATATAAGCAAAATACCAACTAGTAACAAACCAGCAGAACTCACAAGACAAAGTGATAATAATCGGAGATCAGTAAGAAAAAAAGTATTTGATATTTATGGGAGAAAAAAGTCATGATTTTACCTAATGCTGAGAAATCTCCTTCCTATTAGAGATCTGTGGCTATTGGGAAAAAAAAAAAACTATGTACTTTCTCCACGCTCCCCAATTATGCTTTTTCCAGAAGATAAGCACTTAGAGAAAATAACATTAACTCACCCCTCCGAACCATTCAAACCTCAAATTTTATGCATTGAGATCTTAACTGTGTTATGTTCACTATCATAGTTTCAAGAATACTAAACTTGAACAATAGTCTACAAAGCAGATGTTTCATGATCCATTAGAATAAAGAAAGAAAATACCATCACTTCTTTTCATCTTAACATTTTTCAATATACCTTCTTGGTAACTGTTTTATAATGTGCAGTAGCAGTATTACTAGGATATACCATACAAATACACGTTAAAATTGGGTGCCCATTTTTTAAAAACCCGATAAGCCCTGAACATGCCCGATCTCGTGAGATCTTGGAAGCTAAGCAGGGTTGGGTATGTCCAGTTGGATGGGAGACAACCTAGGAATACCAGGTACTGTAGGTGGAATGAATGAATGAATGAATGAATGAATAACTGATGAGCAACATAATCAAAAAGGAAAATGAATATAACCTAAATTTGGTAGCCAACTTTGAAAAAAAAATGTTTTATTTCGACACTAAACATCTTAAGAGAGTTTAGGAAAGCCTATTTTTCACTTGTGGTTTGTTCATTTGTCCACTGCAGCTTTATAATAACAAAAACATTTCAATGTTTTAGAGACAAGCTTTATAGTCTGAATTAATTCTGCAGTCTCTTCTAAATTCTAATCAAATCCCAACAAAAAGAGTAAAATGCAATCTTTCTTTCTCTCTGATCATCCTAGCAGTGGCTTCCCTTTTCAATAACAGCTTCACTCAATCATATTTCCTCATTTAGAATATATTTAATTAACCAGCTGATACTAAGAATCAGGAACGGTGGTAGGCTCTGGAGTTTCAAAGTCAATCCCTGCCCCCAACATTTACAAGCCTTACCATCTAAGTGTGTTTGTTCTATCCAAAATATAGAGGATGCATCACATCTTGTAATTAAGCATTTAACGATTATATATTATATGTTACAATAAACTGTTAAGTGCTGAAACAGACTATCAGCAGTTTTGCTATTCACACACACCACTTTGGAGGAGATAGGTTACTTAACTTTTACTTGATTTTTACCCTTAATATGCTCAATTTTTAAAAAATATTGTTAGAAACACCATATTGTCATATTTAAAATTTTCTTAATTTAGAGGAGAATCAAAGTAACCCTCAAAATCTAATTCTATATAGTTTGTATTCTAAGGCAACATATATTTACGCTCCTTTAGCTACTACAGACAAAACACCCATCGAATTCTCACGTGGTCCCATAGGTATCCTGTTTATTACCATTAACAAAAAACAGATAAGCAGAGTCGAAGAAAGGTAAAAACTAAACTTATATGAAACAAAAGTATTATAATACACACAGACTTTCAGTGAAAAACTTACGTAATGAGCGTCGTCGTTTGTTCTTTAATTTCCTTCTTTTGTTTATTCCAGCTTTAGAAGGAGATTCTTCTTTGGCCTTTGGCTGGCTAGAAACTTTTGAGGAGTTCTGCTGACTGAAGTGTGTGGGTACATGGCGAGCTAGCCCTCCCTGAGAAGCAAAGCTGGCATTGCAGCCACCAACAACACACTAAATAAAAATACAAAAGGGAATAAAGGGGTCAAATATGTGGTGACAGAAAGAAATCTAACTATGGGAGTTGAACACACAATGCAATAAATATATACTCCTTACTGTTAAATTATACACCTGAAACTTACCAGATTTCATTAACCAATGTCACCGTAAAATAAATTAATTAAAAACAAGCAAACAAACAACAACAACAACAAAAGGATGTCAGGATGCTGTGTAGGGGAACAAGCATAATACAAATGAGTGAATATTTCATATTTTCAGAAGTAAATCAGTAATGCTATAGAACTAATTCCAGAAACTAAGAACTCTTTCACTTTATAAGTTGCCCAAAGTAATACACATAAGGCAGTGGCAGAGCTGGAAAATAAAACTCAAGTTTCATGTCTCCCTAGTGCTCTTTCCTCTATGTGCAAGACACCATCACCAAAAAAAGAAAAAAGAAAAAAAAGATCTGGTTTTAAATTAATCACTTTTGTAAGAGGAGCAATAAAATGTTTTCACATCAAAGAATTAGATATCTTGACAATTCCTTGTATTCCTGGAACTTTACAATTATTTTTATCATATAAAATATGCTTTTTCAAACCTTCAGCAGCCTCCCTATTATTGTAACAGATAGGAAAGAAATACATGAATACTAACTTTTAAACTACTAGGTCTAGCCTCTCAGAGAAGATTTATGCTCAGGGTTGGTCTTAATCAACCCTCCACAATTCCATTAAATACTGCCTCTTTAGTTTTCTGTACTTTCAAGTATGAGAAAACAAAAGGTTAACAATCTAAGTCAACCTAGTGGATCTGCTATTCCATAATGAACACAGAACACTTGGATATCACTAAAATTACAATACACAAATTGTACAAGTGTATGATTTCTAGTTAGTTAAATCTTAGGAAATAATATTTGCAGGTCTTCTGACAAATGAATGTTAATTAAAACAAACACCGTTGTCCAAAATGATCCCCAAACAGCAAAACTACAGCTAGATTGCTGGTGGCTTTTCTATTAGTAACTTATCCAGTTTACTTAGTTTCTGACTTGACAACCAAACTCCAACCATGCAAATTTGTCATGTTTAACACCAATTATATTTACCACATTATTCCTAGGTACTTTAACTAGATAACACCACAAAAAAGTCTACAGGATTCTGGACTCTTTCTTCTAATCCAGGAACCTCTCATTTTCAACTTTCGAAAACAATAAAACTCTCTATTAATAAAGGTTCTAACTTTATTCAAATAGTCTCTCTAAATTTACCTCAGTGAAAAGGAGCTCATCCTTCCTTAAGGAGATCCTCACACTTTCACTGCATATCTAGATAACTATCCCAATTCATCCTCCTTTCCATTCATTCTGAAGGCAGGAGTATACTTTTATAAACAGAAGCATCTTGTAAATCACAGGTATATTTCTAAATATATCAGCAGAACTGAACTGCTTATAGATTCTGATAAAACCAACGCTGGCTAAAAACATTTCACAGCACACTCCTCATATAGTGCCATAATAATTTTTCTTTTTATTTTGATATACAAGAGACCATTTTATGGGCTCTAATGGCATTCAGCATTGCTAATAAAAATCTTTGCCCATTCTTGGGTGCACACTAAATTAAAAGGCAGAGGAATGATACAAGATTTTAGTTCACATATTCATCTATGTCCAGTACTCTGCAAAATTCTACAAGTATAAGGATGGCTAAGATATAGTTCTCACCCTTAAAGTGTTTACATGTAGTCAAGCAAGACATACATACGAAGCGACACCTTCAAAGGACTATAGTCAGGAGTAAGGCACAGAGTGCTATGGAAACCATGAAAAGAACCCATTAGCCATATCCAGTACTTTAAAATTACTAATTTACTTCTTCAACGACCCCATCAATAGTATGGTCCAGATACCATGCATTAAGAATGTTCAGCTACAGACTCTTGACCATGAGAAGTTTAGCAACTAATGGTTATCTAATTCTTAGAATGTAAACTTACTATATTTTGAGTATCGAGAAAGAATAATGCTTTTTAAGGTTTCCATCTTCTGTGGATTACCACGTTGCCATAGAATAACACTATCCAACACAGAAGCCACTAGTCAGATATTGCTACTAATCACTTTCAGCAAGGATACTATAACTAAAAATTAAAACTTTTAATTTTATTTAAATCAATTTTTATTATTTATTGAAGCAAAACTCACATGTCATACCATGTTAAAATGTACAATTCAGTGGTATTTAGTGTACTCAAAATGTTGTATAATCATTAGCTCCACATTCTTGCCAACACTTATTTTTTATTTTATTAAAACCACCCTAGCAAGAAATGGTATCTCATTGTGGTTTTTTATTTGTATTTTCTGAATAACCATCTTATTTTTTAATTTAATTTAAAACATTTTACTCAATTTAACTACTGAAAAACTTTTTAAGTATGCTTAGAACAACTTGGTAGTGCATCTAATTCTGCAACTGCAAATTTTGTGACATCTAAATATAGATCAAGTGTTTAGCATCTGAACTGAGCGCCTTAAGTAGAATTACTCTAATGGATTAGCTTTGCAGTGTCCAATACATTTTAGCTATCAGACATATATAGCTACTGAGCACTTGAAATGTGGCTTTAAAATATACACTAAATTTGGAAGATTTAGTACCAAAAACTAACAAACAAAAAAAACATTTCATTGACTTCATATATTGATAAAATGTTCAAATGATAATATAACAGGTTATGTCAAAGATATTAAATTATTTTCACCTGTTTCAATTATTTTAATGTAGCATGGAAAATTTTAAATGACCTACTTGGTTCACATGTATTCCTATGACACAGTACTGCCAAAGAATGAGCCCTACGATACTCTTACTTCCAAGAAAATACCAGCCCTATATTTCCTAACACCTATTCTAAAAACGGATTAAATAATCTTCTTTTGTTAGATACTTCAAAGAATATAAATAAAACTGTCTTTGCCTTTAGCTTCCCAGTTTAATGTTGGTTATTCAAACAAATGTATTGAAAAACTCCTTATTTCAAATTTTCGAACAGCTACTTGACTACAATGAATAGGCGGAGATGGAGGTGACAGGCATCAGATCCAAGCCCTCAGGTTTGATCTCAAAGAGATTTTGTGATATGAGTCCACCAGGTTTATCCTTAGTTATAAGGTTACCGTAGGCTGGCGGAATCATTTTCTCCTGGGATCCTTTAAGAATAGGCCTTGGAAGGATTTAGAACTGAAAGTAAATATTATGAGTTTAAATATATACATATATTGCAAGTTTATCTTAATCAGCAATGATTCAATGCTCTGAAAATGAGAATTCTAACAGAAAATTTTTATTTTTGATTTTGACCATCAAGAATCATAAACAAATCTAAAAAAGAAAACAATATTTTAATGAAAAAAAAATAATGGAATCACAATCAAAACCATTTCACTTAAATGCAAATTCTTTTACCCTAAAGGAGAAAAGAATTTTAAGCATCATTTAATGTTATTCCACTCAGTAAGTGTATATCATAGAGAACAGGTGAGACAAATCTGCTGTTGCCTCAAGCGACCTTAGCACCACCTTCATCCCTCTTAATAGGAGAATTTCATGGTGCCTTTTGTGATTTTAGTGTTCAAGCATTCAGGTTTTCACCCACACACACAGCAATGACCCCTGAAGCTGCCTCACAGTGTTCTGACGAAAAACACCCTGTTCCAACAATCAGAGAACAAAACTGATTGTGCACGTGGAATGTTTTACATGTTCTATCTCCCACATTCACTGAAACTACCTATGTTGGCTACCACTGTGGTCAACTAGGTGTTCTAAAACTTGAAACATGGAGTTATTGGGTTTTTCCCCAAAAACAGATTTATTCAAATGAAGCAATACTAAGACTGTCTTATTCATATTTATACTCCTAGAAGTGCTATGAAAATCTACAAGAGACTACTATAATATAAAGCATAAAATACGAGTTTCACAGAAGATACAGTAGCGTTTATTAACAGGAATATTAAGAGGAAAAAAACCCAGGTAGAAAACGTTGGTTTCTCTAAGTTTTGACGAATATAACCCAGCAACATGAGATAAAAGCAGGGGAAACAAATTGGGTGAAGGTACATGGGGGACTCTCTGTGATTTATTCCTTTCAAAGAACAATGAATTGGTAAACACATTTATTTACCAGAGAAATCTTTAGTGTCAGCTAGTTTATCGCTTAGATGAACTAACAAAGTTCACTTAATAATGTAAGTGACATTTCCCTTACAAGGCCACCCAGAAGAGAAATATTTGTAGAACAGTTTCTTAAATCTGGGTGCACATCACAATCACCTGAAAGATCTCTTTCTTTAAATAAAGCAATGCCTGGCGACATGCCCCAAAGATTCTAATTCAATTGGTCATGGGTACAACAACTCAGGCACCCGGATTTAGTTACCCAGCGGCACAGTCCATGTAATAAAGAACCTCTTGATTCTTACTAGCTTTCCAAATAATAAGATCCTTACCATTCTCCAATTCTCCAAGAGTGACCAATTTGTTTGTTTGTTTTGGGGAGGAATATTTTTTTTTTTTTTTTTTTTTTTGTCTGATGATCACTACAGCTATTATCCTTACATATATTCAAATTGTACCATCTTTAGTCAGTGGGAGCCTCCTGAAAACCGGCTGTCAAAGCTAGGGAATATGGGAGCTTCAAAGAGACACACAAACATACAAAATGGTAATGACAATAAATATAGAACAAGGTATTTAAAAGCTTTGTATTATTACAGAAAAAGCTGAAAAGCAAAAGAGTCTCACTAAAATGTGTGTGTGTGTGTGTGTGTGTGTGTGTGTGGAGATGGATGTGTTAACTGTATACGCACATCAATCACAATTTATATTGTGATATCTTACAATTTTACTTATCAGTTACAACTCAATAAAGCTGAAAAAGTGTAAAAGATTTTTAAATTATCAGTATCAGCTACCATTATAAAAGAGATCAGAAAGGAACTGAAGGAAATTATTTCATCATCCATCACGGTGAATGGTGCAATAATTTCAGTATCGCTCACTGTCCTGTAACAAACTTCCAGATTTGCTTGTATACACAATTATAAGCCAACTTATAGTAAGGATATAATAGTTTAAGTCTGGTGATAAAATTTCTTTATCAACCTTCTAGGCTAGGTTCTTAGTTCTAAAACATCTAAAAAGATCAACTGTTTAATATAACAGACTTGAAAGGAAATCTGAGTTTTTCAAGCACTACCCTATCACAATGAGAAGTTATTCAAATATGTCAATATTATGAATGGAGTCAATCATGCTGAGCTAATAGACAACTAGTTGCCAAGGAAAAGTTACAATAAATAAATTAACCCAGGACAACTAAATGACTATAAATACTGTGTTCAAAATAAACAGAAATGTTGGAATAGGGTAGAAACATCTGTGGGAAGAATATAAAACTACTGAGCTTATCTGAAAAGTGCAACTACACAATTTCGAACTATTATATACAAGTTTATACAAACTACTGCCACAATGGCAAAATGTAAAGAAAAAGGAAATCAAAACAATCACCAAACATGCTGCAATAACTGATTTTTATTTTCATCAGTTAACTAAAATACTTTTAAGTCAGGCAACGCTGAAACCATTTAGCCACGATAAAGCTTAATAGCAGATGACCAACAAGAATCTAAATCACAATTACAAAAAGACTAAGACAATAATTGTAAAGAATCCCAAAATCCTAGTACTATAAGCATGTATGATGTTTTCCAGCAATCCCCTTCCCACAAACTCTAAATGTACATACAAAGCAGAGATTCATATACATGATGACATGAACGCTGCAGGGGAGGGGGGTGCTATCTAAGAATAATCTGCACTTTAATTATCAGAGATGAATATTATTAAAACCTTTGGCAAAAAAACTATGTTTTTGTTTTAGGAGAATGCTTGATTTCATAATGAGCTGACATGATCAATTTATTTTCATGACATTGCCTACCTTCTTATCAAGCATAAGATAAATTTAGGGACCATAAAACTAGGCTTAACACTAAATGAGATACACCCATGGCTTTCATTTCCCATATCAAGTTAATTAAGTCTCAATGACTTCTAGTTTCTAGCCTTTGCCATTACCAACACTCTAATGGAGACCCTTACCACCCAAATCTTTACAGTTGCCCCAGAAACCACGTGAGCAAATACTGAAACATTCAATATATAAAATCTGCATTATACGAGCATCAAAATAATGATAGTTTTGGCTAAGCCAAAGATGAGACAGAGTAAAAGAACAGAAAGCTCCATAAGTAAAATACTAAGGAATAAATTTAAATGGGAAGACAAAAATACTCATTTTGTAACCCTCATAGTAATAACTGATTCAGGAAAACAGCATCATAGCTACTAAAACTAGTTCTAATGGGGAACAACATATTTAGGTAGGCTCAAAGTTTATCTCTCCAAAAACAATTAATAGTAAAGGGACAAATAATAAGTTTACACTGGAGACCCTGGCAAATTCCACCCTAACCAAGTGATGCTAGGTAACTTCATCTATGATGGAATAAATTGTTATAAAGTGTCCCCTGAAGAGAAACAGTGAAAATTTTGTTCTATTTTCTGCAAAAATGCGTAAACTGAATCTGATCGTTATAAAAACACAAAATAACCCCCAAATTGGAGACATACTACAAAATAAAAGGTTGATACTCTTCAAAAGTATCAGTGCTATGAATGATAAAAAAAAAGGCTGAGGAAACATTAAGATTAAAGGAGTCATGAAAACTAAATGCAATGAGTGGTCCTCAATTAGAATGTAAACCACACACACACTTGCTACATAAAGCTACATAAAGGCTATAGTTGGGGCAATAGTTAAATTCCAGTAGGTTAGCTAATAGCTTCAATATTAAATTTCTGAATCTTGACAACTGTACTAGGGTTATATAAGTGAATGCCCTTGTTCTTAGGAAAAACATGCACTGAATTTAGTATTTAGGGATACTGCTCCTCTAAAAGGGTTCCCCCAAAAATGTGTGTAAGCATGCATGCGTGTGTGTTTGTGTATAGGTAGTCATCATGATGACTTTATCAATTATCTCATACACAAAGCACCCTACTGTGGAACACCCATGCTGATTTTTTTTAAAGATATGAATAATACTGACCTTTGGCAAATGCTTGAAGCATATTGTAAATGTAAAAGGAAAAAAAATACAAACTCCTTAGAATAATCAAATTCTAGACTAATATAGCTAAGAGATAACAGTAACCCAAAGACAATATACAGCACATATATACACTGGAGCTGTTCTGCATTATAAATTACTGAGAGGCCTAAAGCACAAACGGTTAAGGACACAGACCCTGGTTTGATATTACCTCCAAAGTCCTCGATCTGCCTGCCACTAATGGCCCATGGCCTTAGAAAATATTTACTCTCTTCTTACCTCAGTTTCCTCACCTATAAAATAAGGGCAACAACAGTAATTACCTCAAAGAATACTTGCCGTAAGGTTTAAATTAATTAAAATGTACAATGCAACAATATATGTATGTAATGTGCAAGGCACAGAACCAGCACTGTGCAAGCTTTTTGCTAATCATGATTATTTCCGACCTCTACACTTCACCTTGTTCATTACACAATACTAGATCAATATGAGAAACTTTTTGCAACCAATTGCTTTTACATTTAATTACTAGATAGTTCAAGCTTACTAGTCAGAAATAGTTTTTAAATATTTTCAGAATACCACTCAGCCATAAGAAGAGATGAAATACTGCCATTTCGACAATGTGGACGGACCTCAAGATAATCATGCTAAGCGAAATAAGACAGAAAAAGTTGATAACCACATGTGGGGTATAAACCTAAAAGCAACAAATGAATGAGACAAACAGAGACTCACGGTCAGGGACAACAGACTCATGGTTACCAGAGGGGAGGGGGAAAAGGAGAGGAGAGGTAGAAGGGATAAAGGAGGTCAAATACATGGTGACAGAAGAAATCTAACTATGGGAGGTGAACACAGTTTAAACACATATATGCCTTACTGTTAAAGTATACGACTAAAACTTACTGGATTTCGTTAGCCAAAAATTAATTTAAAAAATATATATATTTTTTTCAACCTAACACCATAAAGTATCACCTATGTATAACTATATGCTATTCCTTAAAAAGTCCACTTATTCTATTCTTTTATGCTTTCTCTCAAAAGGACATAATTCTATAATTAGATAGTGGTGATGGTTGCACAATCCCGTGAATACACTAAAAACTACTGAATTGTACAGCTAGTACATTTTAAGGTATGTGAATTATATTTAATATACATACATCTGTAATGATCTCCCAATCACAAGACAAAACTCTCAGCTTTTCTCTAAGACCCTTCTCATTTTCGTGTATTGGGAATAGGCATAGATTTTTTTTCAAAAGGAATACAAAAAACCCTAATCATAAAAAAAAAAATTGATAAATTACATTTCATTAAAGTTAAAATACTATTCTTCAAAAAATTCTATTATGAAAGGTGAAAAGGATAACCAAAGACAGACTGGAAACGGGTATTTGCAACACATATATCTGACAAAAGACCTGTTTCCAAATAGATTAAAAAGTTATATAATAATAAGCAAACCATTCAATAAGATAAGGCTCAAATAGGTACTGCATTAAAACGGAAATATCGAACAGCCTTAAGTATATGAAAATGTGTTCAGCATCATTACTCACCAAGGAAATAAAAATTAAAGCCACAAAAGACTGACAATCTCAAGATATAAAGCAACTAAAACACTCATTTGCTGCTGGTGGGAATGTAAAGTGATACAACCAATTTGGACAATTTGGTACTTTCTAGGAACTAAAAATGGCCTATTCTATGACTCAGCAATTCTACTCATAGGTATACAGCCAAGAGTAATGAGTGCATGTGTGCAACCAGAAGACAAGGAAAAGAACATTGCTGGGCAGCTTGATTAATAGCCAAAGACCAGAAACAACCCAAAAGCCCATGAGCGTTAAAATGGATTAACTATTGTTTATTTGTACAATCAAATACTATATAACAACTTGTAAAAGATAACTGGTACATACAACAACAAAGGAATATCTTGCTGCTACTTTGTACAGTAAGAAAAGCCAGACACAAGAGTTCGTACAACTAAGCTAGGATGACAGGAATTATAACATGGCCTGGAGGGAGAAGTAGAGGATGGGAGGATGGGGACATTACAAAATGTGTTTTACTGAATATATTCTTTATCAGGGTGGTGGTTACACACATGCACACACATGAAACAAATCTTTAAACTGTTAACACTTAAGGGTAGGCACTTTATTGCACATATTATAAATTAAAAAATTTTTTAAGAAAAAAATTAGACTCCTCTCAAAAATCATCATCTCCTCCTACCTAGAGTCAACTCCCGTTCAACTTCTACTACTCTTTCCCAGGCCCTTTTACAGTACAGTGACCCTTGAACAACATGAGTTTGAACCACACGGGTCCACTTATGCACAATATTTTTCAATAGTTGGACCTCCACATCCATGGGTTTTACATACGCAGATTCAACCAACCACGGATCGAAACTATTTTCCATCCACACATGGAAATGTGGATGTGAATCCAGAGGATTATGCCGACTGTGCGCATTGTTCTACATTATTTTCTATTAGGGACTTGAGCATCGCAAGTTCTGGTATACTCAGGAATCCTGAAACCAATCCCCCACAAATACCAAGGGCCAACAGTAGTTAAGTTTTGGGAGAATCGACAGTTATACTGGATTTCCTATAAATTTAAAACTCTTCTAAAATAAAAAGCTCATTTTAAAAAGTACAGACAGTATATAGTTTACTAGATTCTGTGTAAGAAAGGAAGAATAAGACTATATACTTATCTGCTTGTATTTTCATACAGAAATACTAGAAGAAGTCACTAGAAACTACTAACTGTGGCCACGTTATTTGGGGGAAAGGGAATAAGAACAAGAAATGGAGCAAAATTTCTCAATGTAAATTATTTTTTAAAAAACTTGTTAAAATTGTCTTTTCAAAAAAACTTATGTAATTTTTAAAAAGCAACTCCACAAGAATTATCTCCTTCTCTAATGAAACTCAAGGGAAGTTTCTGGCACAGTATTTACATACCAATAGATATTATAAGTTTATAACAACTATTAAACTTCTTTAAATACAAACTTTTAATCTCTATGGTATATGCTTTCCATAATTACGAACCAAAATATTTTAATTTTTAATTAATATAAATGGAAAAAATGGTTTTATAAAACTTGCTCTTTTACAGATTTCCCTGAACACATCTGTTAGACACAATAATTTACAACTAAGCTCAGTAATGAGCACAAAATTGAGTGAAAAGAATCAAATCCCTAAATGTTCTATAATTTCATTTTTTCCTATAATCAGTTTTGTTTGCTAATCAAAACCTCTGACAGTGAGAAAACAATTAAGAGAACAAGGTATTAAGAGCCAATTTTAAAGACATGCATTCAGACTGTCAGTCTGTCCACTATTCTCAAGACCCTATGACAGAGACTTTTCTGTTCTCCAAATTTTAAAAATTGGATTAAATTATCTTTCCCCCTCTATTTTTTAAATTCCATGCATCTACTGGAATGTTAAAACAAATGGTTCTTTACAATTTTTAGTACAGCAAAGGCATGCCCATTAAGAATCCTGTCAACTTGAGTTCAAGTTAAAAAAATAAACTCATATGTATTTACTTACCTTGAAAGGTTTGTCTCCACTGTGTGTCAGCATATGCCTCTGTAACCAACTCTGACTGGTTGATGGAGTGTTATATACTTTACAACCTTTCCATAAGCAAACAAATACCTGTTAAAAGAAGAGTCATAATAATTTCCATCACTTATTTCAATAAAGTTTTATTCCGTTTAAGATCAAATGAATATGTTGCAAGTGCAAGTCTTCAACTGACAAACAATCATTTAATGTATGAGTCAATCAAATGCTTAATGTAGTTAGAACCTTCTGGATTTCCAATGACAGCCATAGTATTAACCCTTCTCCCTTAAGGCTGCTCTCTATTCCCTCAATAAGGAACAGATACAATTCCAAAGAGCCATTTAGAAATAAACACACAAAATATTAATAATATATCACTAGGCACTAGGACTATAGGCCATTATTTACATTTTTGTATTTACTGTATGAGAGAACAAGCATGTATTAATTGTAATTATCAGAAAAATATAAAAGTATAAACAATGAAAAATCAAAGTAGTCAAATGTTACTTAGTGGATACTGAGAGTTTCATCTTCAAAGAATGAGGATTATTATTATAATAATTTTTCTACTCTTGAATTCCTACTCTCACCATACATATTACTTAATCTTACACTGTTCTATTCATTAAAAATAACTTCCAAAATTATCTTGGTTAGAAAGCAAAATCTAACACCAAATGTTTAATATAGTTGCAAAAGCAATAAGCATGAGCTACTCAATCATAACCTACATTCTTGGGTTCAGGGGATTGAGTATGACTAGGTTTAGAAAAGCATAAATCTAACACCTAACAACTTAATCTTTATCATCTTCCTACTAGTGTGACATCAATTTTCTAATTATATTTCTATCAAACTGAACACTGAAATTGCTCCCTATCAATAAAAGAAATATGAATCTACTGTAATCAACTTCAAAATACTATTTCTAGATTTTGTTCTTGTCTAAGGTAAGAACAATTATACATAGAGCCACACTTTGAAGAGTATAATGTACTACATACATGTAGAACAAAACAAAGATGCACGAAGCACTGAAGATTAACAATCATTGAAGTTTAAAATTTTTTAGAGTCTAGAAAAATCGATAGTCTAAACTGAGATCAACCTTTACTCGAAACCAAACCC
The DNA here is from genome assembly GCF_014176215.1 of Rousettus aegyptiacus. Lineage (NCBI taxonomy): Eukaryota > Metazoa > Chordata > Mammalia > Chiroptera > Pteropodidae > Rousettus > Rousettus aegyptiacus. The sequence goes on from NW_023416295.1 coordinate 148,204,102, forward strand.
ATTTTATATCAGATAGGCCAAACCAGGCAACACTGCTATTGCTATCTGACATGACTTGTTTAGAGAAAGTTATAGCATATCCTAATTCTACAACACATTTGTTAAATATTTTTAGTTAAGCAGATACTAAATTATGACATTTCTTCCTTCACACTTAAAATTCCTGACCCTAGTACACATTTATAATTCCTGAAATTCCCAGAATTAAAAACTACTTTCCAAATGAAGCCAGATAAAAGAAAAAAAAAATTGTGACGCTACACCTATATGTTCTGAAAATTAATTCAGTAAGGTTTGATCATCACAAAGATAATCGGTGCTATTTATCAATTTCCTAACTCAAGACTACTAGACAGACCCTCAGAATCTTAAATTTTTAATCAAAATAATACACAGGAATCAGAGCTTAGTCTAAAATTCTCACACATCATGCCCCATAAACAGAAAAGCCTCAATGCTAGTATTTGAGAACAAAATTAACATAATTTATGTAACCAAGTTTACAATGAAGAATTCTGTTGATCTCTTTAAGTGACTCCTGTGCTGAATTACTCTCAAAAAAGGGGAAAAAATCCGATAAATACTCAAACGCTGCCCCCACCTAACATTACCTAACTGCCACATCTGAGAAACAACAAATCTCTTGGCTCCTTTTTTATATGAATAAACACAAATATGGAGGCAATGGCAGACCCTGTAATTCTATCAGATAATAGCCTTAATTGTGAGTAGGGATGGTCTAGACTACAGATGGAATAATGTCTAGTAACACTACTAGGGCAAGGCCTTCAGGTTCAAAGAAAAATCAACCCAGTAAATTTTACAGGAAATGAAATAAGTGTAAAGAGACCAAAGCTAACTATGTTTATCCATATTTGGGTGAAATATTTGTGATATATTTGAAAAATAATTGAGGGAGAGAGAAAGGAAGCACTAAACTTGCACAAAAACAGTCTTATTACACAAAATGAGCACTAAAAATCTACATCAAGGATCCACAAAAACCAGAATTTTTTAAAAGCTAAATTTCCTTTTCTAATTTGTATTAGGAAAACTCTTGATAAAATAGGTAGTCCAAAATCTGACAAAAAGGTCTTTCTTCAAACCAGTCTTTTTAGATGCACAGTATGCAAAAAAAAACATTTTATTCTCAGCTTTAGAAACTTTCTCATTATAAAAATTAACCCCTAAAAACAAACACCACAGAAATTAAACCCAAATATGAAAGGAATTATTCAAACATAAAATCTCACATGGTTCCTCTATACTATCTTTAAATGAATTTAAGATTTAGCTATATTAATTAGAATACTGAGGCAGAGGTTCACATTCCAATCTCATAATAAGACAGATTTATGTTATATTAGGTTGTATTAGATGTAACAGAAATTGAACAAAAGTAAATTACCTGAATTCTATCCATTTCTCAGCAATATCACCTTAGAAAACACCTATAAAAATCTCTATTTTCTTTTTCATCAAATAGACAATATGGGCACATATCTGATAACTCTAAAACACGATGAAATTAATCTCTCAGAAAGACTAGTTAACAGGAAAATTGAATTTATATTAGACACTGGAGGTTTCTCAAAATAACTGCCAACAGATTTTTCTGCTACTGTCAAAAGAAAAAATACCACACAGCCATTTAAAAAATATTTCTGGACTACCAAAACAATCTTTAAATTTACGATAAGCTAACTTTTAAGATGTACAGGTCTGCAATTTCAATGTTACAGGGAGGTTTGGGGTTTCTGTTGAGAATTCATCTATAAAACCTTATTCATCACTGTCAGAATAGGTCAGATTTACCTTCAGGGATCTCCTCCAAAATGCCCCAAACGAAGAAGGCTGGTACTAATCTGAGAACCAAAGGTAGTTTTAGTCTCCTTCGCTTTGGTCAATTTTCTTGAAAAAATGTACCAGTGTATTTATCTGAATGACTGCACAGGTTACACCTAAAACTGCTTGTGTGACAGTATAGATTAAGATAAATGCACTTATATTTATCTGTTCACTATCTCACACTCGGACTGTGCAAATGAATCCATCGACATTTCTATAATTATAAAATCCATCTCTAAAAAATACAATTCAACCTGAGAGTCTACGTACGCGTACGGGAAATTCAGCAGTTATTACTAAAGTAAATTAAAATCAGCCAAATATATTCTAAATACAGAGGCGAAAAAAGCAGTATAATTTACATGCCTAGGATGGCGATGTGGGGGGAGAAGGGTGGCTAGTTTTACTAAGGAATTTAAATTCCTTTTGCAGTAAAATGACATGAAAAGATTTCATATATACACAGAGATACACCATCTAAAGGCAAAAAGGGGATGATTTCATGGCTCCTTTAAGCTTTGATATTTCTTGGCGGGGGGTGGGGCGAGTTCATTCGTTTACAAAATGTAAACATACAAAAAAGAAGCAAAATATTTTTTATATCTAATAATTCTGTGTCGGATCAGTCTGCTCTTTCAAGATCTAAAATGAGTTAAAATTTTGTATCCTATTCCTATTCTTTTTAGCTACATTAAATATATCAACGTTTTCAATTTCTTCTGTTAAAAGATATGTAATGCAATAAAACAAAATACAAAAATATTTAGTAAAACAAATTACAAAAATAAAATGTTTCTCATTTATTGCAAAAGATGTGATTGATTTCATGTTGTGTTCAGGAGATACCAGATTGGCAATGAAAACACAAAGTGACCGCCTCCTAAAACTGATTTCACTTCCCAGCAGTAATCTGATTTAACTGTGAGGGTCTACAAATGTCATTTTACATAACATAAAAGTAACTGGCCTCATTCAGGTCTTTAAACAATATCCTGTGATCCCCGCCAAAATCTCCCCCTGGCCCTTTCCTCTAAAACACACCAAAGAACAAATACAAAAGTCAACAATAAAACGATGTGTGTAAAATAACTCCTGCATCAAGAAACATGAACATATTTCTAACAACTGTTTTTAAAGAAACAGTTACAACAGAAAGAACAGCAGATTAATGGATCTTATTGATCCACTGAAATCCTACAAGATGACGTTCCCTGCCTATCAAAACTTATGTCTATATTAAGAGGACACTGGGTTTGAAATTTGATTAATAAAGTAGATCAGTCTAGTTTTTGAAAACCAGTCACATGCAAAAAAATGAACCCTATTATACTTTACAAAAAATATTGATTCTTTTTTGGCCTATTTTTATTTTTTAAACAGGAGAAAGCCTATCATTTTTTAAAATGGTATATTCACAATGTTATATAAAATGGTTAACATAACTTTCAATATAAAAAGGATCTACCTACTTTGACATATGAAAAGCTTAAGAAAACCTAAACTCCACCTGACTTCAGCCTACAAATATAAAGTCCCCATGAGATGGCAACATAAGTAGCTTAAAGGGAGAAAAACAAGTTTCTAAGTTATTATATGGTTTTCTTTTTTCCAAGGTAAAGACTAGATTGGGATGAGAAAAAGAACAGGAATTAATATAGTATTTAGATCTTGCTAACTTACTGTTTCAGTAAAATTGTCATCTTTCAATAATTAGAAGTATAAAGTCCTCTAGAGTTAGCAACTTTCCCCTCATTTGTTTCTGTTCCATTATATTATGATAGTTTTACACTTGGGGTAGAAAAAAGAAATACTTAAAAAAATTATTACGACATCATGAAAAACAGGTGTTTTCCACTTATGTGAGATACCTAAATAGTTAAATTTATACAGACAAAGTAGAACAGCAGCTACCAGGCACTGGGGGAAGGGAAGAAAAGGGAGATATTGTTTACTGGGTATAGATTTCAGTTTTGTATAATGAAGAAGTTCCTATCAAAGAGGCCATTTAAAACAAAAAAAATCAGATGTTCCAACCAATTACTGTATTTTAAAGCACAAAACCAGATCAAAATTTCCTATCTTCTACAGTAGTATCAGGTTTTCACATTCTCATTCACACTTTCACTCTGAAAGCTATCTACCAGTGACTGGTATGCAAAAATAACTGGGATGTGTTATCTACATTTCTCTAATCCTTTACATTTGAACTTTAGCAACTAATGTCCTTCAAAGATGAGGACTCCTTTCTGTGGTCAAAAAAGCATTTATTTTAAAATCAGCCAGAAAGTCTTATTATTTGTAATAAAGTAACTTTATGAATAAGGGTTCAAGAAATGAGATGAGGGTTTTCATTTCAACAAGTTTATACTTATCGTAGAAATACCAAAACTTCATGCATACCTCTGTAATATCAATAAGGTACATGTAATTGCAGTGATTACATGATACGTTCAGTCTATAATTCCATTTATTTTCTACAAACCTGTAGAGGGCTGAAAACATACATTCTCACGAGGTTGTGTGCCAACTAATCTTGTAGGATCCAAGACTTAGATGTGAAATTTTTTCACACCTACTAAGAAGCCCAGTATCTACATAGCTCATGATCCTATACATTTGCTAAGGCAAATGACTAAAAAGCATCACACCATGACTCAAGAGACTACCTTAGTGATCACTCACACACACACACACCCCATCCCACCACCCCTCAAGTGACATCAATCACTGGCTCACAAATAGCACCTCTGTAATGACCAGGAAACCAACTTGGTTAAGAGAGTTCACACTAAAAATCTGATATATGTGAGGATGGCGAAAAAGACTGTCACCAAAGCTGCCTTACTACTGATTGAGCTGGGTTAAGCAGTGAAAATACCATATGACACAGTTCATTAATACAACATCTGAGGTCTACCTAGACACCATATATATTAAATCTAATAATAAAACAAATGTTTACTTTTCAAGCGTCAGCAATCAAAAGACTGCTGACACATTATAACATATTGTGACAACAGCAAATAACAATAGCAAATATTTCTTAAAAGAAATTTCAAATGCAGTACTGCAGGTTAAAATGTTAGGGTTGCTTATATAGTTGCATGTTTAAAAAAAAAAAAAACTCAATATAATTTAATTACCAGTGCAACCTTCAGAAACAGTTGTCTACTCTCTTAAACCTTGATGATTTTAACCATTTTAGTATCTATATCTCAGCAGTGATGGCAGGGTGATAGGAAAGGTATGACCTAATAAAGTATCTGTACTTAAAATGTGACAATTTCTGGAACACATACTAAATGCAGTAACTATTCAAGACAGACCTAAATAAAGTTGAAAAAATATATAAATATCATAAATATTATGGCTCATTACATTCTAACTCACTTAATTTGCCTAGCTCTTTATTCACTATCCAATAAAAATTATGTGAACTGACACAATTAAATGAATTCCTGAAAGGTACATGTCAATACTGACTAATCAAAACCTTTTTTCTAAGCCAATTCTGATAAAACCTAGGAAAGATGATCAATTTTCACTTACGAATGAGTGCAGCTGTTATTTAATAGGATTGTATATACTAATCCTGATACCAACAGTCTTTATTTACAGTTAATTTCAGCATCAGGGAAATTTAGAACCACTCTAAAACAAAAATCCCAAACAGTGCCAATTCCTGAACATCCTCAACTCAAAACTTCACAACGTTGGAACACATTGTATTCTATTCACTTAAACTATTCCCACTGTATTTCGGAAAGTCTAATTTCTTCAAAGTAATATACCTAAGAGCAAATTAAAATCCAACACATCATATGTTCCACTTAATTTGATTCTATCAAGTATGTGGGAAGTAAATAAAAAAGAAAACATTTGAAAAAAGAAAACTTGTGTAAAAACAATCCCGAATTACTTTAAGAAAAAAAATAATAAGCCTAACTAGCAATTATAAATTAATAAAGCTAATGAAAACAGGGAGTAAAAAATAAATGACAAAACCAACCCCTCCTCGCTGACCATCTACATGTATGGAACGGATGTGATCTGCCAGATCTGGACTAGAGTTGAAGCAAGCCTGGCACTGGTCCCAACAACAATTATAGGCAATATTTTTGCTTGAAGAAGTAGTGCTTCCTTGTCCATTCATCATTGCTGGAGTTGAACGCCCACTGGAAATTGTGCTGTCTACATCCATTATAGTACTGCTTATGCTACAAAAGAAGAAAAAAGGCTGTGTTATTCCTAGAAATTCACTAACATGAATATGATTTTATAAATATTTAATTAAGAATAGCACTTGACATTCTGCTCCATATAAAGCATACTACCCATATTTTCCATTAGAAAACAAAACAGCTTTGAAATTATTTAGTTGGCAATAAAGTGCAAATCAAGGCAAAAAAAAAATACTAGTACCTCAAAACCAGATGAGATAATTTAAGCAACTTCTGGCAGACATGAACTCTAGTACTATACACTAGAGAAAACAAACCAAACACAGACACACATACAAAAACATACAGCTCATCACATTTTGTCCCTTCCATAGCTCTAAGCATGAAAAATAGTGTCACTAATCTGAGAATCTAACTGCCATCACATCCTACCTCTTTCCATCTCAAACAAGTTGGGAAATTTCACTGTATTTTCCCTTCTAAATTAAGTAAAAGGAAAAAAAAAAAAAGCAGAAGAGAGAAAACTAGGTTCAATGAAAAATTTCTGATTTTACCAAAGCCCAAATTAAAACATCTTTTCTGGACCCTCAACTTTTTTTTTTTAAACTAATCTTTATCCATCAAAAGACTGAAAATGCCAATAAATCCTTTACTTTTTATTTACTAAACAAAGTATTACTTATTAACCATTTACCCCCCCAAAAATAGGAGTAATAGTAATTGAGTATTTTGAATACTCAAAATTTCACATCTTAATAAAATGTAACTCGCTTTGCCTTCGTTAAAAAAGCAATTCATTTTATTTTTTTCAGTATCTTCCCAAGAGAACCTACACGGAACTAGCTTCAACCACAGAAGGGTCAACACTAAGAATGTTTTCTGTCTAAATCCATCAAAAGCTAGCAATTTATATACCAGTAAATTATAAAAATTATATTAAGGGGTATGCTATCCCACCCCAAGTTTTTATTACAGAAAATGTCCAAGATACAGAAAAGTGTATACAAATCTGAACTCAATAATTAACATTGTGTTCTACTGGCTATATATAATTGGATTTTCTCATACAACTGCAAGTTGCAAACATAATATTTCAACATTCCAGCACTGCCTTCTAAAAAATAAGCACATTCCCTTATACCACAACCTTATTTGCTCACACCTAACAATTAAAACTAAATTTCAACCCTCAAGTAAGCTTAAATAATTTGTCTAACTTCAAATGTACCCATTTCAAAAAGCTAGCAAAAATGCTCTTGTAGGATGCTTCAGATAAGAAAAACACCTGGTTTTCCTGTGAAGAATATTCGCTTATTTATCTAGTTATCTACCAGTCAATATATAGATTCTAAATTCAACTCTAAAATTTGATTTTTAAAATTGTGTAATCTCTATAAAACTTTCAAATACAAATCGGCTCTTGAATATCTGCATATTTCTTCATAAGTTGTTTTTGCAAGAATAAACTGTAGGTATGGTAGCTTTTTCTATACTGAAACAAATTTTTATTTAAGCCCTAGAATTTCAAGTTTCAAGAGGCCCTTAACTGTGAAATGGTTACTATTTTCCTTATTAGTTGCTTCACATACAAAAACATTTTAACTGTAAAATTCATACTTTCATAAGTCATACTAACTCCAAAAGCAAAGAACGTATTAACAGTTTTAAGTAAACCCCAATTATACTCAATATCAACAATCTCAGGAAAAGAGATAAATCTCAATGACCTATTGTGGCACAATCTCCAAGGTACAGTTAAGTTTTTAAAAAGTGTGGAGTAGCAAAGTTCCAATTTGCATACCTAAATGAAGGAGGGAAATAGATTTAAAGGCAAAGGCTCTTTTGAAGGATACATAAACCACTGTCAGTGTTGGGGGTGAGAAAGTGGAATAGGAGAGAAACTTTCACTGCACATATCTTTTAAAAATTTTTAACCATAAAACTTCTGCTTTTATTTAAAAGTCCAAAATTAGTTGAAAATGAAACCAATTTTCTTCAAACTGGAAAAAGTAAAGCAAGGTCAAGAGACTCACGTACTTGTGATAAATCCAACTAGCAATACATTCTATCTACATGTTGCTCAACATGCTTCTGCTTATTAACTTTACCACTGAAGGGGAACCGTACAAGTCCAAATATCTGTGAACTCTAAGGTACTGTTTAATCAGTCTACATGCATATCATTCACTTAAAAACAGTACTCTGTGTAGATATAGATCCTCATAAAAGGGCATGGTGCAGGTGTTAAGAGCATGAACTCTGTCTACCACTGGCAACGAAACGGCAAATGAAATGGCAGAGGAGGTGAAGGGCAGGTCCCATGCCCTGGAAGACTTGAAAGACACTTCACACATGCGCTGCCATCCCCACAGAGCCTCCCATAGCCAGGCAAGGCAAACTGGAGTCCTGCTTCTGAGTCCTCAGACTCCCCAACTTCTAAAAAGTGTTCACTCTTACGCCTGCAGGCTCTCTCTTGACCCCAGATCTATCCATTCTGAAGAGTGATGTGATGAAGGCAACTGTCTTGAAGTAGGGGAGCACAGAAGACAAGTTACATGTGATTTCTTATTTTGACAGAACCCTGAGCTACATACAGAAAGCAGAGTCCTTCTATAGTAGTAAGATAACAAGATGATCAGAACTAGGTGACATTCTATATGATCTTATAATAGTTCTAGGATCATGTATATATTAAAATTTTTCAATCGGTAGTTCTTTCCATTGAACACTTACTGATTCTGTAAAATGTGAACAAAAGCAGCCTGGCATTTTGAAGAAAATCTCAGCCAGAAAAAGCACACACACTATTCAGATATTTTAAATAATCTAAAGCAGTGCTTCTCAAATTAATTTGTCTATCAATCACCTGGGATCTTATTCAGCAGGTTTGGGGTAAGACCTAAGATATTGTACTTTTAACAGGTATCTACTTGTTGATGCTGCTGCTACAGATAGCAAATGCCAAAAATCTCTTTCACCATTATTGTCCACCTGACTAACCAAATTATCTAAGAAGTGCTTTCATATTATAGAATGATAAACTAAAGCATTCACATACAGCCATACAAATATACCATGGCAACAGAAAATTTCAAAAAAAAAAAAAAGTTAGAAATGTTCTAATGTATATTTAGAAAAGGACATAAGATATATTCGATATAAAAACATTTCCTTTTCCTCTTTTCCATGGACCTTAAAAAACTATCTGGCACACCAGAGCTTTCTACTCTATCATCCAGAGTAACTAACTACAAAGATTTTATGAAAATGGTTTCCTTTGGGAAACCAACTAAGAGCCAATTCACTTATTCATCAAGAACAGCCCTAGCAAAACATGTGCACGGTGGACTTTACCATGACTGACAGGGAGACCAACACTGAAAAGATCTGCTTGCTAAGCGACAACATACAGAAGCAGAGGAAGCGATACATGGATCCTATGTTGTCACGATATAAAAGGACAAGACCATGGTCTCAATGTAACAAAATAAGAAAAGTTTGTAGATATAGTTTCAGATTCCATATTATAAATCATCTTTTAAAACTATCACTTGTCAAGTTTTGGCATATCATCAAATAGTTACAAAATTATCTAAAATAGCTATTAAAATATTCCTTCCCTTCCCACTCAGCATCTGTATAAAGCCAGATGTTCTCCACATATTTTAACCAAATCAGTTTATTGCAACAAACTGAAGGCAGAAGCACATGAGAAACCATTAAGCCAGACATTAAAGACATTAAATATAAAACAATGTCACTTCTACTTTAACTGGAAAAGTTATTTTGCATTGAAAAAAGTTTGTTACAAATAACTGGTTTATTTTTAATGGTTTAAAGTTCTTGGTTTTAATTTCTAATCTTGTAATATGATAAATATAACCACATAAAAGCTCTTTGGGTTCAATAACGTTTTTTTAACAGCTTCTTAAAAATGATTAATACGATATTTACAATAACATACAGTTATCACTGCCAGACTTAATATAAGGTTGTTAAATGTTCGATCCAATTTCCTTCGCAGATAAGTTTTTCTTTCCCATCTCTGTCAGTTTTAAAAACATGATACAGAAGAGGAGGCCAAATGCAATCACAGCTCCTGAGAGTGAGTGAGGTCTTGGGAGCAGGTCTGAATTTGGGACAAACATTAGCCGAACTTGCGTAAATTCAACAAATCAAGGCAGGATCTTCAATATGCTCTCAGCGGTTGGGGTCGTACTGAAGCAGGTACTCTTTTAAGCCATGATCTTATGGCCAACAGGTCCACTTGCAGCTGCTGAGTTTCCACAGATATGCCATATTCAGCTGGGTCAGGGATAGGGTGCAAGGCGATCAGACACAACTGCTCATCCTTGAAGAACGAAATCTTGGGAGCTCCTTAACAGCTTTATTGACACATAATTCAATTGATATATGTGATAAATATTCTAGACTGTATCTAAAACAATGTTTAAATGTCTCTGAAACAGAATGGAAAAGAATATGCTTCTACCTGGAATAATTTTATTTTATTGAGGTTAATTGCTGTATTTCAAATTCATTCTGAGGTTAAGTAGATAGAGACAGCCGTATCTTTTCAGTTCTGTGAGGAAATTCGTTTGTGTTGTGGATTTTCCTTGGCAACTTTGTGTCCTTTTCTTCCCCCTGCTCTGAAATGATTTCTAGGCTACTGTAATGTCTAACTTTTCAAAGGAGAGTTGAGAACAAGTACCTGAAGAGTATAATTTACTCTTTTCACTCCAAATAAATTAAAATATAAGAATTTCCAATTTCCTACAAATATGACATTGATTAGCAAAGTTGCAGCTCTCTACTCGTGTTTTCCAACTCTAATTTAGGCCTCCACATGTCCATTCTTACAAAATTAGGTCTGCAAATCACACATCGTAAGGTCTTACCCAATTAAAGAGCTTCCAAGAAGCCTCTCAGTTACTTGCTACATGCTCTACTATCCTAGGGGAGAGGCCCAGTAGCTGGTTTCAAATTAAAAGGCTAACATGAAACAATTTAAGTTTTACTGCTGAAGTTTGAGGGGCTGGTCACTTTTACATCTGTGATATTAAGTAAAGACAATTAAGATAATTAAGTAATGCTGTCATTCAAACTAAATTTCCATTCTAGTAATGCATGTTTACAGCTTTCGATCAGTAGAACTAGTGTATATGGAGTCTGAAAGACAAGATGCCCACTATCTGCAAGTCAAATTTTCAAGACTAAGCAGTAAAAACAAAGTTTGCTAAAACTGACATAAATTTTTATCATATCGACAAATCCTACTTCAAATTTAAATTCATCTAAAAAGCTTTACTGTTCTGATTGACTTTATAATGTTAAAATTTTAAACTTATAAAAAAAGTAATGAAATGCCATTTTAATATGTTTTATACATTGGGGTTCCGTATAAAAATTCATTTGGGAAAAAAGTTTCATCTACCACTACTCAAAATCTGTAAATTGTTTTTAGATTGTTTATTCTCTGCCATCGACCTCAAAAATATCAAAGTACTATGAAATGGATAATACTTTTACATTAAAAGGTTAGAAATCACTGAGCTATAGCTTATATACAGTGTAAGTGACAGAAAAGATAAAATATATCATAAACTTAAAGAATGTAGTAGGAAAGCAGGATGATGAAGGCATCTAACCACTTTCTTCAAAATCTGGAAGTAATTGATCAAGGTTCCACAAAAGGACCTCCCTAATATTTAATGCAGTGGTCCCCAACTTCTCTGGCACCAACCAGAGACTAGTGCTATGAAAATCTAATGCCAGGTGATCTGATGTGGAGCTGAGGCAGTGATGCTAGCCCTGGTGCTCTGCAAATACAGAAGCAGCGTTGCTTGCCCACTGCTCACATCCTGCTGTGTGGCCCAATTCCTAACAGGTCACAGACCAGTAGCGGTCTTTGGCCCGGGAGTTGGGGACCCCTGCTCTAATGGATCAAGGCTGTTTTATTTTTGTTCTGTCAATGAAAAACACATAATCTATAGGAAGTCTTCAGTTTGTAGTATTTTCATTATAAAATAGTCTCTACTTCTGTTATAAGAATGGAATATGGTCCTCCATATGTAATGAAGAAAAGAACATTTAAGAAACATTTAACAGAGTCAGAGGAAGCATTATAAACTTAGTTTAGCTTTGAAACTGGTAACAAGCTTTGAACAGAAGTATACTGTATAGTTTTCAAACTATCAAATTGTAGGTAAACATTATAACCACAGGGATTCGCTAATCTAATCATATAGCAAGATAAGCTATTTGGCTAACAGGCGATGTTCCTTTCATCCATTAAAAACTTTCCACTCACTACTACAAAGATTACTCTGTCTCAAAATTAAATAATCAAAATTATTAAAGGTTAAAATTCAAGACAGTGCAAAGCATTTAAGAGGATCCTGTATTTTGGGAAAGTCTGAAGTTGTATACCGGATATTATACTTTCAGAGTAAAACCTATTTACCTGAGTTATACGATTCCTCACCCCCATTTGTTGGAATGGAGGATTATTTTGTATCCTGCTCCTTATTCTAGACATTGACAAAGGCATTAAAAAGCTAAAACTGAATCAGTTAAAAGAAACAAGAAACAAGATAATTCAAGACAACTGTGAACTGTCTATCTCTTACATTTTATAATTTTCTCTTAATTTTCCTTAAGGAATACTATGTAACTTAAAACATCAAAATTTATATCACAAAAGGCACTCTATTCAAATCTGACTTCCCATACTTTATCGTGACACCACTGAGTATCTGCTATATGTCCTAGGTTGTTCTATATGTGCTTATGTCAGACTATATTTTCCAAAGATAGTCACACCAATGTACACCTCCCACACCATCCTCTTTTTACAATGTGGCATCAGGAAGTGGGATTCTATATTACTTTCCCTTGAATATGAGGAGGCCTAAGACTACTGCAGAAATGATACTGCCAGACATCTAAGGCCAAGTGATCAAGGCAATACAGCTTCTGCCTGGCACTCCCTCTTGCAACACACAGCTTGGAACCCTGACTACCATGTAAAGAAATCTGACTCTTCTGAAGCCATCATGCTGAAGAGATCCTGTGAAGTACACAGAGCTAAGGAGAGATGCCGAAGAGCCCTAGCTGCTTGAATCTTCTCAGCCCGGGCACCACATATGTGACAGATACATGAGTGAGTTTTTTGGTAACTGCAGTCTCTAGTCTTTACTTGCTCCAAGCTGACACCAAGTGGAACAGGAATGATCTAACCTTGCCAAGCCCTGCTCATATCATAGATTTGTAAGCAAAATAATTGCTTTAAACCATAAATACTGAGATGTCATGCAACCATAGTAACTGGAACAATGCCTGACATGTATTAACTCATGTAATGCATACAACAATCATGAGGTAAATACTGTTAGTATCCTCTTCTTACAGATGAGACCAAGGTACAAAACTTATGTGACTTGCCCCAAATCACACAAGTACAAAACACTAATGCCAAACAATTTAATTGCCACATTTGTAAAGGAGAAATTTGAGTAAGTTACTGATTTTAGAAATAATGAAATGTAGCCTGTATTATAAATCGAAATAATTGTCATTCAGTTTCGTCTGGTATGCACACAAGTTGTTTCTTCGCTTTGGTTCATCTACAGCACACACAAAAAAGATATTTAGAATGTACATATAACTTGACTCATCTGGTCAGACAGTTTTACAAACAAACTATTAAATTTTATTCCTAGAAGTCAATTAGCTTCATAAAAAAATTAATTCAAGGTTAGTCATAGAAAGCAACACTACCCTCTGGTAGAACATATCCCAAATTTAGAAATGAAACATATCTGAGCCTAACAATGACAACATATAATCCAACTCCAAATATTCACTCCAGGAACAAAGGCGCACCTTAGTTTTTATTAATCAAGAACAAAAGTTAGTTATAAAATTGGTCTTAAACAGGACTAAGGAATCATAGGAATTATAGGATTTCTGTAAGGACAGCTGGTTTTGCCTTCCAATCTGCTGTGGTGCTGTAGGCTTTTAGATCTTTAAGCTGAGAAACAACTACAGAAAAAAAATAAAGTAAAGACAAGTGCTTATTCTAAGTGTTATGTGCTCAAGTCAAATTTCCCCATGGTCCTTCCTACTCAAGGCGGGAGGGGAAGAATTCTGCTTCCTTATGCTCTGGTTGATCTTAACTATGAATTACCTATAAACCTCTCATGTACAGTAAACTCCTAAACTTAGCTAGTGTCTTGCACATAGTAAATGTTCACATAGTTTTTAGTAACAATTTAAGGATTTTTAAGGCAAGTAAATTTATGGCTTTGTCACACTGAGATAATCATAAAAATAAATTGGAGGCGGTAATAATAATTAGCCAAAAACCAAGATATTATTATTACTATTATTACTATAATTACAAGCTATTATCACTATAATTTAAAAAGCTAAAATGGATTTTTCTAATCAAGAAAAAGACCACTCTCTATCCCCACAATTACTTCTCTGAATAAAGACAAAAGATTTTTCCCCAAGACCCAGCAGCATTCACTAAATTGGCCAAAAGGGACTTTATGTAACAATGATGAAATAACCAATGGAAAACGAGTAGGTTGCATTCTTCTATCACCAATTCTGCACTGTGCACACAATTTTAAATGTTTCTCACCTCTAGTCTACCGCCCTTTAAGATTACTCCACCCACATTTTTCCTCCAGTTTGAGATCAGCGAGCAATTATCTTCAAAAAGACCGTGACACTTGAAACATCCTATTTCAATACAATTACACTATAAGGAGTTATCTTTTACTTTCTTTAAAAAATTTTCCAGAAAAATGCCTATCTATATATACAAGCAAAGATGGTATGTAAAAAAAAAAAAAAAAAAAAAAAATTATGAAGAACAGCCATTTTATACAGAAGCAATTACATATTTATTTGGTGTTTTTTTGAGTTAGTGTTAAATCATAAAAATGATTTTAACAGATGATTTCAGTATACACATTTCTGACAAGAATGATTACAGTAGTGCTCAACACCTCAAAAGACACGATCAAATGACTGCCAACATGAATTTAAAACACTAAAAAGTCTACTGCTGATTCATCCACTCTTAGTACTTGAATATTTATAAAATGTAATGGCAAAAATTGTTTAATTTTGAAATGAACTAGTAAATGCTTTTACTGAGAAATACTAACACCTTTCTAAAATTTGTTTTCTCTAATTGGTAACACTTCATCTTTCTAGAACCTCAAAATATAAAAATGAAAATCAGAGAGCAACTCAGGGACTTTGAAGTGTTAAAGAAATAAAACGCCAATACTCTATTCCCCTAAAAACTGAATAACTACAACACTTAAAAGTTAACTTCTATATTTCATAGTCTTAACAGGGATGTAGGCTACATAATCTTACTATGTATATACAATTATTACAAATGAAAATAAGGTTCAGATATGTAAATGTATTCTTTGCAAGAGACAGGCTGAAAATTTAAGTAGCCACTTACTTCTACGCTTTTAATTAAACTTCCCTGGACAATGTTGTTACAATAGTCATATAGGCAGCAGAGTAGCTAAGACCTTGTCTAGAGGCAGGACTGCCTGCATTCTCAAGGAGCTGTGTGACAGGAAAGTTATAATCTCTGTGCACTTCCTCGCCTCACTGGTTGGCTGTGACAATGCAATGAACTGAACTTCTTAAAATCCTTTCAATAAGCTCAAGAGTCTCAGATTCTTAAGCAAACTAGACAGCTTTCTCCTAAAATAGTATGCAAATTTATTTTTGTTGGGGAACAAAATATAAATTGAGGAAGTCTGCTTCTTTAGAGTATTCAAATAATCACAACTTTTGCGAATACTGCTTCTACATACGCTGTTACAAAAAACTGGGGGGGGGGGGACATAGGCACAGAATCATTCTCCTTGTTTCGTGCTGTCACACTAATGACACTGAGGAAAAAATATGTATCATGTACATCCATATTCAGTTGCATTCAACCAATTACTGAGTTACTGAATATATATAGGCAGCATAATAGGTGGGTGTAGGTAGGTAAGTGCTGGAATTACAAAAATAAATAGGACCTGATTTTAATCTTAAAAGTATAGCCTAGAGATGACAAACGGAAATAGATACTTCAATACAACATCGCAAATATAAAGTAGAATTCTGGTGATTTTTGAACCCAGAAGAACCTATCTAAAATATCTTTGAGATCTTACATACCACAAAGTCACCTGCAATAATCTGTTTGTCTAAAAGATACTTCCGAATTACACTGTTTATTCAAAAACCCTCACTTTTAAGAAAAAGGTCTTTAAGTTCAGAGAAATGACATCATTTGCTAAATTTCCTGCAGGCAGTATCTAGTGGAGCCAGTACAAAATTGATTACTTAGTCCCACTAGAGTATCCTTTCCACATCTCTATCCATGAGAAATGGAAGGATAAATGACTGAATTAAATACAGCTCTAGACCCTTTTATCTATTCCATCTCACTTAATCATAACACTAAGATACTTTTCCTATTTTATAGGTAAGCAAACATCTTCTGAGAAGTTAAATTAAAATACCCAAGTCTTTCTGACAAGGTTTATTGCTCTTTCATTATAGATAGTAATAGTAATAAATGTAAACTGTTCCAATTAAATCCTCAAGAAAAAAAACCTATTTTACTCAGAAATAATAACAGTATTTGTCTTAAAGACAACTCAGAAAATCAGCTTCTTTCCTTTAATTCAGTTTCAAGTATGATTTCTCTCCCATCTTCTACCCTAAATTAAGTCTCATTTCACAACTGTACTATTATATATTCCTTTTAACCTCCTAATTGGTCTCTCAGCTCCCGAACCTTCCTTCTTTACCTTTGCCACATATATTTTTCCTCTAAAACACGAGTTTCATCATTCATCCAAAATATATTTAAGAATACCTAAATTAAGTGTCAAGCATTGTGCCAGGTGCTGCAGAAAGAGCAATGATAAACAGAAATGGTTCCTATTCTCACCAAGCACACATTCTAGCAGGATAAATAATTATTAAAACTGTGATAAGGGCAATGAATAACTTGGAGTTATTCACTGTGGCTAGTAATGTGTCTAACAAAGAATCAGGGATAGTTAGCCTTAGAAAATGTTCAAGGTTAAGACTTGAATGTGAGCAGGAGTTAAAAAGACAAAAGATGGGAGAGGCAAATAAAAAATCTGACTCACAAACTTATCATGAGAAAGATGTGAATGTTTTAACATGAAAGGTCCCACTTTGGCCATTAATTCTTATTTCCTAGTTCCAATGTGGATACTCTGATATAGGGAGGAACTATCCTGAATATGCTACAATCTCACAGGCCTTATTTGAGTACACGCCTAGAGAAAAAGCTGGCCTTAAACTCATCAATAACAAATACAATGATCGAACCAAGGGCACCAATTACTGGCTCTCAGTTTATAGTCTCCTTTATTGATATAAATTTTGTTTTTGGTATTTTGATTTAATTCTAACAACTGAGTATTCATCACTCCAAAGTACTGTGTTAAATACTGCAAAATTCTAAATGAGCTAAACTTTACCTCCTCTCAAAAATATACCATTCCACAACAAAAAGGATGAACCGAGTGTTCAAATAACAAGTGTTCTTCAGAACAGTTCACAGGAGTAGTTAACAGAAATTCACCACAGTAAAATCTGTTTTGCAGTTGAAGAACTAAAGCTCAAAGATATTACTTAAAATCAAAATACAGGTATAATAGCAAAACTAAGGCTTGAATTGTACCCTTTAACTCCAGATTATAGGCTCTTCATACTGTAATACCTTACACATCCCTCCACCTATAGAACAGAGTCATAAAAAGGGGAGGAAAAATTAGAGAATAAATAGAAACATGGATATTAAAAAGAAAAATAACTTAAGGCCAAGTTTTAAAAGGCTAGTAAAGAACTCATTGTGGTATTTTGATGGGTGCTGGAAAATTGTCTCAGTAAACAAAAATCTGAAGCAACTATTGTGTATCAGAAGTATGAATGAAAAGAAAAAAGGAAAAATTTATCTGCTAAATGAAGGTATATGAAGAAGCAACTGTGAATGGGTATTATATAGGTCATAAGAAGGCATTGTGGCCCTCTTCCTTGCTTCTCTCATATCACTTGCTCTGGGGGAAACTAAGTTCTAGGTCATGAGGACACACCAAAAGCCCCATGGAGATATTGACTTGGTGAGTTAACTGAGACCTCCTGCCAAGAGCTACATAAGTGAGCCATCTTAGAAAAGGATTCTTAGCCCCAGACAAGCCTTTGGATGACTGCAGTTCTAGCCAACATTCTCACTGCAACCTTACTGAGACCCTGAGCCACAACCATCCAGGTAAGCCTCTCCATTCTTGACTCTGAGAAACCATATGTGATAACAATTGTTTGTTCTCTCAAGTTGCAAATTTTAGGAAAATGTGGTACACAACAATAAATAATAAAACAGGCAAGGTGTGAAGTCTCTAACTTCGTTTACATTAGTAATCAATGAAGTTTTGTACTAGGAACTACGGCAAAACCTACACCTTGGAATTAGGTCTCATAGCAATATGCAACATGAAGTGGGAAGCATTTTGTCATATCTCCCACAGTATCCAGTAAAGAAACTTGCACACAGTAAATACCTGCGTTTGGTAGCAAACTAGGTGACACAGGATTCTGACTCAACAAAATAGCCTTAAAGTCTCTTAAAAGTAAAATGACCCCTTAGAATCTCTCCATATAAATTCATTCCTGAAATCTGTAGTTTTATTGTTGTCCCCCTTTCCTTAACTGAGCATTACAATATGTTATCAATGAAAACTGAGACCTATTAGAAGCTCTTTTCCCTAAATTTAATCAAAATAAAAAGGGTAGCTAAAAAGAATTCTGGAAAGATTATGGACATCTGTCTGCTTCGGAGTTGAAAGGGGTTAATAGCAAAAAGAGTTTCATCATGAAATTTGAGCAAAATATGACTTTACATAAAAATATCTTATTGCCTCAAACCTACAGTTCCTTAATAAAGTTTGACAATAACCTCAACATGTAGCCACCCTTCTAGTGTTAGTATGATTTAAAAGTTTAGCCTCTATAACTAGAAAAAGATCTCCCCAATCATATCACTGGGAAATTGGGCAATATAAGTCTGTTTTCCCACTATCAAGCAATATTAATACCTCAAAGTTTATAACCCAAAAGGTTAGAAGTCAAAATTCTGACCCACAAAATGATAAAGCCCTGTGATCTTTGATGAACATTTCAAATAAGTTTCATTCTATATGCCCTTCCCTATCCACATCATCCTTACACATACACTTTTCACAGGACACATGGATTTATGCAGAAAGGTTGATCGAAGTGTCTGAAAGAGGTCTTGGCTTTTTCAAAATAAGCCATGACACAGTCTAGTTGGGGGTGAAAAAACAACATAATGTAAAAAAGACAAATAACCACAAATCAGAGGTTACTATCAATTCATTTATATAGATAAGCTAAAAGTACTTTCATTTAAGTATAATCTGATTCAGTAACTAGAATAATTCGTAAACCAAAAAAATTTTGAGGCATTTTAAATTCTAAAATTGTATTTAACTTTGCCTCTGAAAATAACTTAAAAGGTGATAAAACTTTTTTAAAAAAACACTTAAGCTTAGATTCAAAGTAAAACTAGTTTTTAGGGGTCTTGCACATCTAAATAGTACCCCCAAAGAAAATTCTATTATCCCTATATTACCTATCACCTTTAAGGTTTTCTAAATGTATCAAAATAAATACACTAATACACTTATGCTGGTTTTGAATAACTCTCTCCTGGAGAAAATGTTTTTTGTACCCAGTGTCATTTAATCATTTTATAAATTAGTTACTTTTCACCACACAACAAACACTTCCAATACATTCCTGGAAAGGTAAGTTCTATATCTTTATATTTAACTCTTTCTTTAAAAGAAAAAAGATTTAAGAAAGTTCAACAAATTCTAAAGTATGTTAACCTCAAAGATGCAATCTAATTTCAGTGATAGAAAACTGCACAAGCATTCTAATACACAGAATAATTGTAAAGATAAAAAATCGTTGCAATAGGAATGCCTCAAGTTTTTTAAAAGCACTTTAAAACCACAATATCCTTTCATGAGTTACAAAAATAAAGACTTCCTACCATGAAATCAATATGTAAAATCTACATAGATTGGTATAATCTGCAGAACATTTTTAAGAATTATGAATCCTTTCCGAATTTAAAATAAAAAAAACCCTCAAAGGCAAAAAAGGGACATTTCAGAATTAAGATTATCAAGGCCACAACCAGTTTCACTAGTAATGTAAGGCTTTTTCATACAAGTAATAAATCTATTGCTTCTATTACCCTGAATGGTAAAATGACTACAGTATTCTGTAGTCTCTAATGTTTAAGCATTAAGAAAAGCAAGTATGTTTCAGTATCAAGTATTAACCTTATTTGGACTTGAGACACCAATATCTTACTACTTACTCTGAAATATGATGTGGAAATTAGATAATCAACTGAATATCTAATAAGTATGAAATACAGTCAAAACTCTACTTCCTGAAATATTACTCCACCAATAATTCGTTGTCTCCTAAAAGGATGCAGAGGACAGATATTAACTTAAAACAAACAAACCTGACACTGCCTGTTATTTAAGAATTACTCTAATTCTTGTGAAGTGGAAACAGCAGGGGACTAGAGAACCTTTGTTCTGATCTAGCTCCACCACTACCATTCTAGACTTACTGCTTTTAGTAACTCAACTAACTTGCTCCTTTTCTTCATCTGTTAAATGGAAATCAAAGAAATACCTATCTTGCACCACAGTTGTGAGAATGAAAATGACAACTTCTGCGGTGCTAGGCGTGCGTGTGTGTGTGTGTGTGTGTGTACACTATTAAAGAGAAGAACTATGGTAGATGCCGATGTCTGTCAACTTTCAAATATCTACAGGTACCAGTGAAGGAGAATATAATAAAATAATTAACACCTGATTTGTTGTGCAGCTGACATCAATTTTTAATTTTCTTGAAGACATTCTCCTTCCTGCCATGCCTAGGTAGTTCAGTACAATTTTTCTAAGGTTTGTACAGTCTATTTGACCCCATCCAAGATGTTTTCTTAACCTGATATTAAAGTAAGTGTCGAACAGATTCTAATGCTGTATTTTCAATGTAGGGCCCTGTATTCTTCATTACATTCGCTATGAACCAAAGTGTTCGATTTTACAGGTTAACAATCAGAATTCCTACAACTTTAAATACTTAAAACTTAAAAGTCAATAGCGATTGTTAAAAAGTCTACTGGCTCATCAAAACATTAGCAGATGGTCAAAATAAATGCTAATATACTTTAGAAGCAATATAACATGCATGAGATAGTTGTTTTTAAAAAGTACATTAAAAAACCAATGAATTAAAACACGGAGTTTTCCAGAGATCAAAAATGATAGTATTAGCTGAAACACAGCACTGCAATCAATTTTAATGTCCCGAAAAAATGAAGTGCATTTTTTAAGTCTCCACGTTATTTCTAACGAGCTTTAGAAAAGTGCTAATTCCTTTAGAGATTTCTCCAATACATGACTTTAAATATTACCATCTAAAATCATGACTCTCACGCTAAAGCATCACCATATCAAAATATTAACCGCATACTAATACGTTGTACAATCAAGACTATTTTTTTCCGATTCCAACTCTCTTCGATTCCTCAGTTATTTTAAAAGACATCAACTCATTTTCCTTTTCTACAATGAATTTATTCGTTTTAAACTTTCTCCAATGTTTGATCACAAAGCAAACAAGTTATTAAAATCACTTTAGAGACTACATTAATGACTGTATACGTGAAGAATTTCGGAAGCACTGATTAACTATAAAACAATATTATTTTTTAAGTAATAAGGAGTGATAGTTGGGGTTACCCCCCGTCCCCCAACAAGGAAGTTCTGTTAAATCCAGGCGAAACCAGCCATGTTGGAAAACACTTGTCAATTATAGCTCTGACAAGTGTTCGCGAACACCGCTGACGCTAACCTTGTGCACCGAGGTGTGTACATCAAGGGCCGCTTTTGCTCCACCAGAGGATCTAGGCCTACTTTGGGGACTGTTTCCGAGTTAGAGCGGTCCTTAGGTCTGTAAGGAGTGAAGAGCCGAGGGAGAAGAAGGCGGGGAAAGGAGTTAGGGGGGAAATGGTTTGAGAGTTTGAAGCCGCTATCCGCGGCGAGAGGGGCGCGGCGGCGGGGAAAGATTCCCGAGTTGAGAGCCTGGGGGAGGGGCCGGGGATCTCGGCAAAAAGTCCCCCCGGGCCCAGGGTGCCAGAGGAGAAAGGGAAAGGGAAACGCTTCCGTGCACTGACCTGTCCTCCGAGTCCATGCGGCTCAGGGGTTCCCCATCCGACGACATCTCCAAGCTGCCTCGCCGGCCCCCGGAGGTCGCGCTGCTTCCGCCTCCCCCTGTCCCGTAGCCCTCGTCGCCGCCGCTGGAGACGACGCTGCTACTACTGCTGCCGCCCCCGCCGCCACCCTGGCTGCCCCGCGGTCCCTTGGGCTCGTCCAGGCCCTCCTTGCCGTCCCCATCCCCGCTGCTGCTGCTGGCGGCGCTGGGGCTGAGCGAGCGCGTCTCGTCGCTGCTGCTCCCGCCGCTGCTGCCCACCAAGCTCTCGGCGCTGCTCTCCTCCTCGCCGCCGCCGCTACTGCTGCTTTCGTCCTCCTCCTCTTCGTCCTCGTCCTCGTCCTCGTCCTCCCCGGCCTGGCTGGCGCTCTCGGGGCTCGGCTCCGACATCGTCTCCGCCTCGCCGCCCCCCGCTCCGCCGCCGCCTCCCGCGCCCCCACCGCCGCCGTTCAGCAGCAGCGCCGCCACCGCCTCGGCCTCCGCCTCTTCCTCCTCCTCCTCTCCCTCCTCCTCCTCGTCCTCCTCGGGGGGTTCGGCCCGGCCCCGCGCCGCCGGACCCGGGCTGCCGGGGGGCAGCGGGCTCAGGCGGGAGAGCTCCTCCAGGTCGGCCATGTCGCTGATTGCGGCGGCCATGGCGGCGCCTGCTCCTCCTCCTCCTCCTCCTCCTCCTCCTCCTCCTCCCCGCCGCCGCCGCCGCCTCCCTCTCTCGACTCTCGCTCCCTCGCCCCCTCCCCAACGCCCGAAACTCCGCCGGCGCCGCTGCAGAGCAAGAGGAGGGCCCGCGAGCTGCGTCAGCCTGCACACGCGCTACGGAGCCCGCGCGGGGACAGGCGCGCCACTGCGCGCACTCACGCGGAGGCGGCTGCGCGCCTGCGCGGCGGCGCAAGGTGACGCCTCCCCCGGCCGCGGGTTCCGCGCCCGCACCCCCACCCGGCCCAGCCCGGCCCCCGCCCCGCCGAGTGCTCAGAGTTTCCTTCGGGTGTTCCCACGCCTTCCCCCCCGGCTCGCAGCGGGCGGGACACGCAGAACGAAAACCCGAGGGCTAGCTGGGGATTTTAACAGCCCTCCGAGTTCTCACGATAAAGTCATTCATTCCGGGGTGTTTGGGGAGTGTCCCTTGTGTACGGGCACTGAGCCAGGAATCAAACAAGTCCTTGGTCTGAGAGCTTACAGTCTACGAGAAGCGGCGATTAAAACGAATAAAAATAAATTATACAATGCAAGGTACTAAATCCATATGGGCAACGTAGAGCCACAGGTTTTACTCTAATCTG
This sequence comes from Rousettus aegyptiacus, assembly GCF_014176215.1. Taxonomy (NCBI): domain Eukaryota; kingdom Metazoa; phylum Chordata; class Mammalia; order Chiroptera; family Pteropodidae; genus Rousettus; species Rousettus aegyptiacus. The sequence continues at coordinate 148,227,803 of NW_023416295.1, forward strand.
CGTTTAAATACCTCGAGGAATGGTTAAATCCTTAATGTTCAAGATCCTCAAGCTTTGGGGGTCATGAGCCCTCCAAAACAATTTCGTACGCCCTTATACGGCTTAAAGTAACATCTACGTTTTTTTCCCAGCTTGTTATAAATATTTTACAACTCTCATTTTTTAAAATGTAGCCAATGCACTCCAAAGACCATAGGGATTTATCCACTAATACTTCCTAAATAAAAATATCTCTTATACTTAGGCAATTTTCATACTTTTGTCTTCTGGAACTCGTCTTAACGTTCCACTCCCCCGCCCCGCAGAGTTTTTTCTTAACATATTTTATATTTGAGCTGTTTTATTGATCATCTTGTAGTTCTTTGTAATAAAAATGTGTATATAAATTGAAATTTAGGGGAAGTTCTAAATTTCCTGTGATTATATAACTGTCTTGTTATTTCAACTGATAAAACAAATATATTGCGAATATTTATAAATATTAACCATAAATGTAAAATTCTTTTGAAAACGCATCTTTGCAGAGATGCAATTGGATGATTTTTTTTTTCAACCAGTCATCAGTGGATTAACAACTAGAATGAGACTGAGTTTCACAGCGATTCCAAGCTTTCAATTCCATGGGTGTAAGCATTAAGAAAAGTTATTCACATTGAGAATGAATGGAGTTTTGATATAGTACTCATGCTTCATTCTTTGAACTCCTTCCAAATGATATGCCAAAAAATCACGTAAAGATCTAATAAAGAAAAAATACTTTTAACGATTTATCAGCTGACAAGTTTGACTAGGTTCTTTCAGCTTCGTTGAAATAAGTAACTGAAACCCACCTGACTTGTGAAAAGATGGTTACCCATTCTCTTCCCCAGGCTAATTGTTTCTTGTGGTGTCCTGGAGGTTTTGCATCCCCCATCCCCTACTCTTCCCCAGCCTCAGGGAAGGGGAGGTGCGGGGGAGGGGATGGGGGAGGTTGCCCCACAGTAAGATTTAGGATGGGGAAGAATTGCCTTTCTTTTGTAAAGTAAGGGACAGGAAAGGAGTGTGGTTTACACTCTGATACCCAGGGCACATTTTCAGGCACATCGGTTTTAGGGATGGCTACCTAAGAGATGTGAGGATCAGAGAATTGACTGCTTTAAACCAAATTCTCCATGTTCATACACATCTTGGAAAGTTCAAACACTATGAGCACTTCAGTAATATATCTGCTGCTTTAGGCCTTTGGACAGATATTATAAGTTCTATATGTTGCCTCGAGAGAAAGCAAAAATAAAAATAAAAGTATGAAGCCTTATGGTTTACAGATACCTTCACACACACATACAATGCAAACTACTAACCTGGAACATTTAAACCTGAAAGCCACTCTTTGAGATGGGCAAGGAATGTATTATCATCTGTATTCTAAATTAAGAACTATTAAGAGAGCTTAACTGAAAAGTGTATACTATTAAGTATATGTGCCAGGCACTGTATTAAGACCTGGAGATTAGTGTCAATGTTTGGCCAAATTAATCAAGGAAAATTTCGTGAAGAATGTAGGATTTGAACAGATGTGTATAATAAGATACATAACTACATCTTAGTTTAACTAATTCGAGCAGGATCATAAAGAGTGTATAGAATAAAATTCTGTGTGAGGAAATCCTAGGAATGAGAAGCAATAACATGGAAAAGCATAAAAATTTTATTCGTGTTAGTATTAACCATGAGAAAGCAAAGCTAGAAAATAAAAACAGTTAAAGATTAGATTGCAGAAAATTTTGAATAAAAAGTTTGACTTTCAAAGACAACAGGTATATACCGATAGTCTTTAAAAGGTGTGATATGATTAAGTTACTTTTTAAGAGTATCTAATGTATTAGAGATATGATGAAAAGAGTAAAAAATGAATGGAGATTAGACATGTGGTAATGGCAGGTATCGAAGTCACGAATGTTCTAGCTGCAGTATTTGTACCTAAAGAGTAAAATGAGCTATCATGGAACTGGCTTTTTGAGAAAATTATGTTTCCCATCAATAAGTGATGGGAGAGTGTTTTTGGTTTTTTTTAATTGGAAATTTTCTGATAATTTGAAAGAATTGGATAATAAACACCTGTATACATGCCTAGATTCATCAAATGCTAACATTTTACCAGCGTCCCTCTGTCTACTCTCTCTCTACAGTCTCTTTCCCTCTCCCTCTCCATCTCCCCTTACCCTTTTCTCTATTCCATCTCCCATTCTCCCTCTTTATTCAGTTGCAGATGCCATTACTCCTCATGCATCTTCGCATCTTCGCATCTTCACCTTTGTAGAACAAGGGCGCTCTCCTACATTATGTCACTCACTGAAGTATAACTAGAGGCAGGACCTCCAGGTGATGGAGTTCCTTCAGGTGCCATCAGGTAAGAGGCTGATGAACTACACAAGAAATGTAGTCTACAAACCAGCCACTAATTGTTACAGGTCTACAGCTAGACACATGTTGAAATTCACTTCTGGAAACTTTTATCACAACTTGACAGAGTAATTTTATGCCTGTTGAATGTAATAATAAAAATTTGGAGAAAAAATTGGGGGCTTATATTTTTTATTTCATCAGTTTATTTTATTATTCTGATAATTCACTTTTAATATATTTTGCAAAAATTATCAATCCACTAAAAGTTGGGGGGGGGGGACTGGTCCTTCACAGATTGAGAATCACCATTCTATAGTCCCCTCTTTCCTACTTGGAGAGTGTGTGACTCTATACATAATTAAAAATTACCCAATAACACACCATTGCATAAGAGCTATTTAATTAGGAATAGCATTCGAATACATTGGCTACAGCACTAATGGTCAGATTAGCAAGAATAACTTGAATTTCACTGACTCTTCTACCTACCAAGCCTACTAACATAGTAAGGTTCCCAGCTCTCTGGGAACCCCCAGGATGACGGGGTGGGGGGGGAGCGGGGAGTCACACTCTCCTCTCTTCTTTCGGTAGCCCCCTTCTCCTGCTCTGTTCTCTTAGGCACTCCTGGCTCTTACCAGGATCTGTGATACTAACAAAACAGCCAAAGCCACAGTGTAGCCTAAAAAAACAGAGGTCACTGTGTTGACCTCTTTAGGGGAACCCCAGAGCACACTGCTTATGTCAATGTCATATACAGTTTTCAGTGAAACAGCTCTTTATGTTTTTATGCAGAGCTCTGTTTCTCGTAGGGACCCAGACATGCTTTCATGGGCCTAGGTTGGCGACAGATTTGAGTAACAGCTACCCCAAGCTATATTTATTACTCCCCATCCAGTGACTAAGTCTTTCTTATAGGGCTTCCCTGTCTAATTCTCTCTACCACTAAAATGAGTTCTGTTCTAGGAAGCAGTCTCAGCTCCCATGTCAGCAGGTTTTTTTCAGTCCTGACTCACTAGTTTGCCAGACATGTTCAGACAGGCTTGAACCCTAGCAACAGACCCAGCTTAGAATCAAGTGGAGATGCCTGCCATACCACATGTGACATACTTCTGAAAATCCTCTAAAAGATACAGCTATAGCATGTTTTGCGCTTTTGTTTCAATTCAGGTTCCTCATTCTGTGTCTGTATACTGCCAAGTGGAGCAGGATCAACGGCAGCATAATGACCTCATTCTCAGATTGACTTGGAGCCTAAAGAAAGTATGCATGAAAAGACAGTGTCTTATAAGATGATGGAATGACAGGATCTTAAAGATGGAAAAAACTGGAAACCTGAGGAAAGTTTCCCCAATCTGCATATTATAATGCAACCAAAACACAACCAAATAATGATTATATTATTAATTTAAAATATTTGTCAGTACAGCCATCTTGAGACATAACTACTTTGGCTGGCAACTTTCCACAATAGGGAGATCATATGTGTGTCTGGTATTTTGAGTAGTTTCTCATTTTAAAGTATCAATGAAAAGATAGGCAAAATGTGAAGGATGATTAACACACACCATTTTAATCCTTAATCCTTTTATGTACTTTATATCTGGCTTGTTAACCAAATACTTTTTTTCAATGTTTAAAACTCTCTCAATTATTAAAATTGAAGTTCATGGATTAGTTATTGTAGCATATGTTACAATACTAGTTAGTACTTTATCCATCAAATCTCTAAGAAAGCAGGGAAGAATCTAAACAATATTTAATGAGTGAAATATTTTTAAAAGTATATCAGCAATTTGGATAAATTACTGGTTTTAAGTCACAAAAAGAAAAAAGGCAACCTAACCTTTTCCTTTATTAAATTATATATGGAATCTATTTTAACTACTAATCTTACTCATACTCTTTTTTCCCTCCTCTTTCTCCTTTATTTTATTACTTGCTTTTATATCTACCTTGTAGTACTTTACACATCGTGGTAAATTACCTCAAATTTTTTTTTCAAGTGAGTTCCGTTGAGTTATTTTGTTTTTGCCTTTGCAGAACCTGCTAATCCTCCTCCCCTTTACTCCTACCACATGTATCTCCTGAGCACATGACCTTCTGGCATGGCCTTACAGCTACATTTGGTCATGTAAGTAAGTTTGGTCATGTAAGTATGTTTGGTCATGTAAGCTATGAGCAGAAGGGATCATATCCTCTTAAGGGAGCTCCTTTCCTTTCCTTCTCACATTCTTCCTGTGCCCTGTCCATGGGCTGCAACGCAGACATAATGGTGGGGGTGAGCCAGTCGGCAGAAAGAGTCATATAACCTACTCGTGTAAAGTTAAGGAAATTCTTATTCTCTGTCCTCAAGCATGCCTGCCTACAAGCATCATGCGTAAGAGGTTCACTCTGAGGTGGCTGCAGCAATACCCAGAATGCAGAATCAGCTCAACTTCTGTTCAGATCTGTTAGTAGATGCCACCAAAAATTGAATAGAAGGCACTGGGGAGATTGGGATGACACAGAATCAAATACAACTTAGACTGAGATGGTAGGAGCTTGCTGGGATCTCCAGCAAGTTATTCACCATATATTAGATACATTGAATGTCTACTATACATCAGACTCTGTTCTTAGCACTGGGTATAAAGCTGTGGGGAAAGTCAATAAAAATCCCTGCTCCCTTGGAATTAAACTCTGGTAATGTGTTCTTGTACCTCATTCACACAAGAGTGATAGGGCTGTGAAATATTTCTAGCTAGCCAAGTATCTGGGACACCATTTATTTCACCAATGAAAATGTACTTCGAACATCCCTTATGCTAATTAATGAACCTTCTGGTATAAATTTCAATAAAGATCTTTGAAATGCTTAAGTAGCCACCTGGGGCGTATGGATTTCTGATTAGGGCACTCCAGATTATAACCAACCACCCCTAGAGTGTGAATTCCTAATAGGTAACTCTAATGATGACTAACCTCCCCTAGAGTGTAGATTAAAGTTAATTTACACACAAGAACATTACACCGTTTATAAGGAAGTATTTTAAAGTAAATTATAACAGATGCAATATAACAACATGGCAGAAAGTATGGTTGCCCAGAGGTCCAAAGTTTCACATACAGATTTTTAAAAATACTGGAAATTACCACCTCCACAGAGGGAAAAGGAGTTGGAAGTTGAGTAAATAATTGATCAGGCTTAGGTGATGAAGCCTTTATTAAAAAAAAAAAAAAAAAAAAAAAAAACTATGGAGTTTGGAGAGCTTCCAGGTTAGTAAACATATCCACATGCCAATGGGAGGTAACACATACCCAATTCCACAGAGACAGAAGCTCCAGAATTTGAATCCCTTCCTGACCTTACCATATGTATCTCTTCATCTGAATGTTCATTCCTTTTTATATAATATTATATAATAAGCCAGCAAAAATAAGTATCCCTAATATCTGTGAGCTGTTCTAGCAAATTATTGAAACTGAAGCAGGGTTTTGCAAACTCTTGATTTATAGCCCATGGATTAAAATACAGGTGATGACCTGAGATCTGTGATTGTCATCTGAAATGGGGGCAGTCTTGTGGAATTGAGCACTTAATCAGTGGGATCTGACTTTAATTCCAGATAGAAAGTGTGAGAACTGAATTGACTTACAGGACACCCAGGTGGTATTGGAGAATTGGTTCACACATCTGGTGTCAGAAGTATTGTGAGTATGAGATTTAAGAAAAACAGTGAGATTTTCCTAGACATGTCTAACAAGGTGAATGAAACATGTATTCTTGATATCAACTTTTGAGAAATATGACAGAATGGATCTTCAAGGACATCACAGTGTTCACTGGTGTTACTTTATGTCCAACATTTCTTTTCAAATAAAGAAAAGTTGGATAGAGTATATGTAGCTGATAATTGAATAATCAGTTTAGCTGGAGCATACGGTAAGTGAAAGAGAGTAGTGGGGCGCTGCCATTTTGAAAAGATAGCTAAAAAGATAACATGTATCCCAGATTACAACAGCGAAAAGTTCAAAACTGGGGAATGGAAGTAATGTGTAAATACTGAGAAGCTACTATGTGTTAAGTCCTGTTTTGGAAACTAACCTGAGACAATTTGGGCATGCACAACTTTTAGATTCTTTTTGGTAAATACAAGTAGCCAAAAATATTTCTCTTTAAGTAAAAGCCAAGATTCCAGAGGGACAAATGGGTAAGCACCCAGAAGCCTCCAGTGTCCTTGGCCAGAGGTCCCTTGAAGAATTTAGCCTAGGGCATCATTGCTACGAGCACCGCCTACAGGCCTCTGGGGATTCCTATACCCTACTTAAACAAGTAGAGAGTCTCTGGGATATTTTTAGATAATTATATATGATAAATATCTTTTATTTTTCCAGAAAAAAATCTCACTTCCAGTATTCACTTTTTTCTTTAGCTTTTCATTATGAACATTTTTTATACATGCAGAAAGTAGAGAGAGTAGTATAATGAACACTCATATACTTATCGCTTAAACTTAATAAGTCTTAATATTTTGTCATATTTGCTCAGGTAATATATATTTAGTTATAGACGTCATTACATTTCACCTTTAAATACTTTAGTAAGCACTTCTATCAACCTAAACACATTTCCTCATGATCATAATGCCATTATCACACTTAATAAAATTAACAGTAATCCCTTAATATACTCTAAGGCTCAGTCCCTACTTAGATGTCCACTTTTCCGCCCAAAGTGTGTTATACAGTTAATTTTTAAAAACCAGATCCAACAAGGATCTTGCCTTGCGTTTGGTTTACTGGCTTATACCTTCTGGATTAGAACACTAGCAGCATCTGGGTGACAGAGTAATCCAAATGGTACATACACAACATCACAATGTACATATTAAAATATATTAAGGAAGATTATAAAACTCGCAATGACTTTACCAGATATTTTTACCAACATTATCTCATTTATCTCTTTCCTGAAGAGAAAGAAATTTTCCAAAGAACGGAGCCAGGCTAACATGCATTGCCCGTAGAAAAGACCTTTCTAATCAATTATGGATTTCTTAAGTTAAAAGAACAGACGATTCCAACACCACACTTAGAGAAACACTTACCCATGGCGCATATGCAAACTCCCCCGTGTGACTCCGAAGGCTCTTTATGATTTGGCCTCACACCACTTTTCTACTGTGTTTTGTACTGTAGACAAAAAAGAAGCCACATACGAAACCTGACGAGCTCAGAGAAGTCCAGCACAGTGGGTCCCACAAACTCAGAGACCGAAATGAACCACATAGGATGATCTGAACATAAAAATTCCTAAGTAGAGCGGGTCATGATGGGTAGTCATCCTGTGCCTGTAGCTTTCTTGACAAAGGTCAATCTTTATCTTAAGTAAGCCTGTCCATTGTCTTTTTGCTTCTAAGATAACATACCCTTGGAATGTCAGAGTAATTCCTTTTTTCCAGACCCCTCAGGGCACAACCCACTTCACCAGAGCAGGAGACCACAGAATCCCCTATGGTTATCTTGTCCCCTGCATACCATCTCTATGTGCTGTAAACATTAATTATTAACTCTCCTGTACCCACCAGTGTAAAAGAAGTATATCCCCCTCTATTATACTTTTTATCCAATCCCAGCAATTTCTCCCACTTTGTTTTCTCCCATTCCCTTAATCTACCACCAGTGGATTTTATGTAACCCTTCTTATGTCTCCTCCTTTGATTCTAATATATAAAATAAGCTGCAAAACTGCCATTTTCTGGAGCATTTTCTTAACCTGTTAAGATTTTGCTTCCTGGCAATTGCCATCAGTTTGGCTCAAATAAACTCATTAAAATTTTCTATCGTTTGGATGTTTCTTACATTGATACTATCTACACAGGAATCCTGAGCTATTCAGTGTTTAGTGACAGGGCCAGGACTAGGTGATGAAAGAAGCAGGGGACAGAAAATGGAAGGAGGCAGGACTCTCCATGCCATGTCTGCATTTGCATGAACACAAGAGTAACCGCTCCTTAAATTTTGCATCCTAGTCAACTCTCTCACCTCACCTCAATCTCTGTCCTGTTTCCTGAAACTCTCAGGCACTTCACATGTGTAAATTCAGCACATCCTGAAAACTCAGTGAGTTCCAGGTTCCTCCTCTTATAAAAGTTTTGGAAATCAAAACACAATCTTGACAACAGTGTTCATAGGTGACTTGAATTTTGGTACAAGACGTAAGATACCCATAGAAAACCTTCATGTGACTTCAAAAAGGCACTACCTGAGGACATGCAGAGCCCTGCAGAGGGCGAATGCCTGGCAGGAGGTGGCCTGGGAAAGTGTGGGAGGAGCATCAACCTGTATGGCAGAGGTTTATGATCCCTCACACATCAGTGATATCAAATGAGGACCAGGTTTAGAGTCAGATAGACTTTTCCAAATCCAAGGCAGTCATTTGCCAGGAAACTTTGACCTTCACCTTACCTGGTCTTGTGGAGCCTATTTTCCCTTCTCTAAGATATGGGTAATAATGGTGACTTTTTTAGAATTATTGCGAGGAGTAAGAGTTAATATATATCTAAAGTGCCTTCTGCCTGTAAGAGTTAGTGTTCATTGAATGCTAGTTTCCCTAAAAGAACTTAATAGAAATTGAATAAATATATTTTATTCAGGAGACGTTCCAGGAGTGGTAGAAGTCTAAGATCTGTCAAGACCTCAGCTGATAGTAAGTATTCAGTCTTTACTTCTGCCAGGCATTGTTCTTAGAACTTTACATGGATTAACTCATTTAACCCTCCCAACTCTGAAGATCAAATTGTAAAATCCCAATTTAGAGATGCAAAAAGGCCCTAGCCAGAGTGCTGGGTCTTGCAAATGTAAGAAACAGAAACATCCAAAACCGTAGAGAATTTTTACAAGAGTTTGTTTGACTCTAAATCGACGTCATATGCCTGGGAAGTAAGATATGAAATGCCCTAGAGAATAACAGTGTTTCAGTTAGGTAAGGAAGATTACATGAAGGTGGGAAAAAGCAAGGTAGGGATTGCCTTACAGGATAGCTAACAAGATTACGTACTCCCTTAAGAGTGGTTACTTCTCAAAAGTAGGGGTCTGAAAAGAGGTATTTTGAAGGTGTGTCAACCTCACTGCACAGAAACAATAGACAGGGCTTGCTTAACTTTTATGGAAAGTTATATGCCTGGGGTGTGACTGCCCACCATGAGTTGCCCAGTTTGGAATTTATGATTTATTATAGCACCCTTTATTCTTCCACAGGCTCCTCTGGCTCTGTAAGAGCTAAGAACTAGAAGCAGAAGGAGAAATTCTCTTTGCATGTTCATTCTTCTCTAGTCCATGTAGCTATCTAGACAGCCTGGGTCTGCTTAGCTGGTGGGGAGTCTATCAGGCAGGGCACTGCCCACTCAGGGGTTTTTCATGCTGATGGTAAACTACATCCTTGCCCTTGACCAATTTCTAATAATGTGAATTCTCAAATAAGTTGAATAGTTATTATAACATGAGCTAATAATGAATACTAGATCCTAAGATGATATCCTTTATGTTGTGTGAAATATGAGAATAGGTTTGTTTGTTTGTTTGTTGGTTTGTTTAGCAGACTTAAATAGTTTTGGAAGATCCACTCACAAATTGTAGTCCAATCTCTCACAAATTGACTTTTAATCATTTGTTAATGGCTTTGCCAGTACTTATCTGTTAGTAAAATGGATGTGTGTTCACATCCACCTGTTAGCATTCCTGAGAGCTTACAGTGAATCTAATCATTGTTGCCATCCTCGATGCCTATGTCATTGATATGGAAGTTAATTTTAGTTTAGGTAACAATAGTTTGCCCAGAACAAATTATGCATTTTAGCACTTGCAAAGCCATGTTAAGCTTTCCACTGCACTGCCTCAAATGCAGCTATCTACATGTATCAATATCTCACTGACAGAACTCTCAAGCTCACATCAGTGAGAGGGCTTCAAAACACTTCCAGCCCCAGAATTCTTAGCTATTAAGATCAAGTAGGACAGAAATATTTCTGTCTGGTAAACAGGTAACATATGGCCATATTTGGTATTTTTATTAATTCAACAAATATTTACTGAACACCTACTATGTGCCAAGATTTGTAGGGTCTCTGGCAAAAAATTCAGAATTTTGTCATCATTGTTGTTGTTGGAGAAAGAGGTAGTTAAAGCCTAGAAACAGGAGAGAAGCAATTCCTAGAGGCACCAAGAGACTGTGGAGAGGGTGGGGGCGTTCATGTTGGCTCTCTCAGCTAGAGAAAACGTCTGTAAAGGACCAGACACAATGCAGGTTCTGTCTCAAATATTTGAATCTATTCCATCTACACCATTTGGCTGGCAGGAAGTCCCTGCTCTCTGTGGATTTGCTAATGGGAGGCACAAACCTCTGACATAATGAAGTGGCGGGAGGTGTGCTTTACTCCAGCTTCCCTTGAAGGGAGAGAATAGCAGCAAAAGTTTCTTTCGTTAATTCCAGGGTGTGGGTGCACATGCTGGTATGCAATCCTCTGTTAAATCCAACAGGCTTCAGCTCTGTAAGATAGAGTAAATTAATTCATTTATATTTTCAAACAATAAGGAAAAGGAGGCTTAACAGTGATGCCGGTCTCTATCTTAGAATGAGACAGTTTGATCTCTGAGAAGAGAGGTTTTAATTGTACTGTTTTCTTGCCCTGGTCTGCTTCATTCTGGCACATTTCTGACAACTACACAAACAGGCAGGCTAAAGCTGAAATCAGTTCCCTTGAGCATATTTAGCTACCAATGCATCTGGGAAAACTCTGGATTTTAGAAGGTGAAATCAGACAATTCAGAAAATTAGCTTTTAAGGAGAGGCAATGTAATTATTGTTCAGGAGAAAATTTTAATGCAGCCCAAAGATAATTAGCTACAAAGCCTAACTAGATTCAATACTTATGAAACTGGTCTCTGTAACTTAGAAAACAAAATTCCAAGCAAAGCCCACAACATTATAATGAAAAAAGCCATACTAAGCCTGGTCTGATTGACTTGGTCAAATGGTATATAAATTAGATCCATCTGAAGAATCTGATCTCCAAATGGGATTTTCATTTCCATAAGACTGCAGTATGTGAGGTAAGAAAGTAAGAGTAAAATCGTTTCCCCCCACGGCTGGTGAACTTGGCAGCCCACGTGGAAAATGAGCCAGCTCTTCCCCCGCTGAACAAATCCATTCAAAATGATTTCATACTTTTCCTTCCTCATCCTTTGGAATGTGGAAGCCATTTTCCAGTGGGTTTAAATTTTTTTTGTGTGCATTTAACCCTTTGAGAGAAGATACTTATTCACTCTTTTTAAAAATTTTCCAAGTGTACAGTAAATAGTACAATAAGGATTTTTTTTTAAAGCACAAATGCTGTAGACAGAAAGTTGATTCAACCTTGTTTAATCAGGACCCAAGGGAAATAGTTGTGCTTAATGTGATGCAAATTTCTATAATTGAACTAATATGATTTTGCAGCCACCTGCCAGGGAAATACCAATGCAGGTAGATTAAATGACATAGGAATTTTTTTTTTCGCTTTGTATTACAAAATTAAATAAGCTAATTAAAAATTACCGTTTGGAGACGGCTAGCTTTTGTAGCCAGGCTGGATCTTTTTTGGGGTGTCTTTTTCCCTTGTGTATTTCCTCCCATCCTATGTCAAATCTGTTCAAGGTAGAAAAGAGATATACATATTTGCATGTATACGCATAAAATATAACTTCTAGAAGAGAAATACACACAAAACTTTTCAATTTTTATATTTTTCACACTTTCTTTTTTTTAAATTGATAGTTAATTTGTATATTGGAACCCACAAAATGAGGGCTACCCCAATGGCCAGGCCCACATCACAAATCTAAACCTAAGTCAGCCTGCACTTATGGGAACACGTGTCAAAAAACTTAATATATACCAACCACAATTGAACTTTAGGGGCATACCTTACCCTAGAAAACAGGACCTGCTAGCCTTATAAGGAAATCTCGACCTCCTAGCCAACCATGCCCCGTTTCCCGCTCCCCTCCCCCTTCCCCCCGCCTCTTCTAACATTCTGTAAAACTCTAAAATTCACTCTAACCTCAAATCTCTCAGAAAGAGGGCTCCACTGCTTGTGAGGCACATAGATTATTTTCCCTTGAAAAAAGAACATTGAACTCATTGCTAAACTGTTTTAGTTCTGTCATTTGACAGTAGAGATAATTTACTCACATTAATCCGAATCGAGAAAGAGTATATAGGAAGTCTTCTCACTCTTACCCCTCAGGTGCCCAATTTTCCTTTGCAAAGTAACTACTATTTTAAGTTTGTGTTTATTTTTTGTTGTTGTTGCTGTGAGGGATGTAACTTTTTTCCTGAGATACGTTTTTTAAAAAAGAAAGAAAGAACAGGTAAAAATGGAGTCATTTTGCTAAGCCACATCGCTAAATCGAAACTTAATAATTAACCTAATTGCAGTTGCAGACCCTCCCAAGAGTGGAATATTTAAACAGATCAACCTGGAATTTTCTAGTCAGCACTAGTGAGGTTATCTGCCTGATAAGACCTCTTCTTTCCCCTAAAGGAAGGTGCCCTTCCCGGAGATAATCCACTCTTCTAACTTCTCAATCCCACCTTCTTGCTGCCAATAAAACTCCTCCATTTTGTACAGCTCCTCAGAGTGCCTTTCTAGTTGCTGAGTGGGCTGCTGTTTGACTCAGGAATCACTTTAAAAAGCCAATAGATCTTCAAACTTATTTGGTTGAATTTTGTTCTTTAATGGACATTTTATGAATATTTAAGTAACTACATATATATATTTTCTAAATCTCAATTTTTATTTTTATACGAAGTGCAGCATAATGAAATATTAATTTGTGCCCCACTTTTTCATGAACTAAATATATATATATACATATATACGTATATATGCGTGTATATATGTGTATATATATATAATTTGACAAAGGTGCAAAGGCTGGAACAACTGAATATCCACATGAAAAGAATCTAGACACAGACCTTATACCCTTCACAAAAATTATGGATTACAGACCTAAATGTAAAAGGCAAAAGTACCAAATTCCTAGAAGATGACATAGGAAGGAGAAAACTTAGATGATTTTGAGTATGGAGGTGTCTTTTTTAGACACAGCAGAGGCATGATCCATGAAAAAAATAATAGATAAACTCTTCTTATTAAAATAAAAAATGTCTGCTCAATTAAAGCCACTGCAAAAAGAATGAAAAAACAAGACACAGACTAGAAGAAAATATTTGTAAAAGACATAATTATTCTCTTGAGTTCTGAAAGCCATTCTGGCAAACTATTCATGGGAACTCCTGAATTTGTAGTTGTTCAAGGCAAAAGTATGGGTAGCTGGGTGCCCCATTTGAAGTTATCTAAAGTGGAGGCAAACTTTTGAGATCTGGGACTGAATCCAGGTAGATAGTACCAGAAATAATTGATTTGTTGGAGACCTGTTTAGTGTCTGAGAATTAGAGAATTGATTTGTTTTGGAAAAGACACTATATACTTGGTGTCAGGGGAAAAAACCCTCGCAATAAGAAAATGAACAACCCGATGAAAAAGTGCATAAAAGACTCGGACATCGCACCAGAAAAGAATATAGATGACAAGTAAGCATATGAAAAGATGTTCAACTCATATGGCATTAGGGAAATACAAATTAAAACAAACACGAAGTGGAATGACCAAAATCTGAAACACCGACAATACCAAATGTTGACCATAATGTGGAACAACAGAACTTTTCTTTATTGTTGGTAATGCAAAATGGTAAAACCACTTTAAAAGACGGTTTCTTAGTTTCCTACAAAACTAAACATACTCTTACGATACAATACAGTGCCATGCTGCTTGGTATTTCCTCAAATATGTTGAAAACTTATACCCACACAAAAAGACTTGGAAACAACCAAGTTGTCCTTCTGTAGGTGGATGGAAAAATAGACTATGCTACATCTAGACAATAAAATATTATTTAGTACTAAAAGGAAATAAGTTATAAAACCGAAAAGACATGGAAGAAAATTAAATGGATATTACTAAGGGAAAGAAACAAAACTGAAAAGGCTGTGGACTGTGTGATTTCAACTTTGGGACATTCTAGGAAAGGCAAAACTATGGAGACAGGAAAAAGTTGAGTGTTTCCCAGGGGTTGGAGGACTGAGAAATAGACAGAGAACAGAGGATCTTAAGGCAGTGAAACCATTCTGTATACGATATTGGCAGATACATGTCATTGTTTATTTGTCTAAATCCATAGAATGTACAACGCCAGGGGTTAACCTTTATGTAAACTATGGACTTTGGGTGACAATGATGTGTTAATGTAGGTTCATTGACTGTAACAAATGTAGCCCTGTGGTGCTGGATAGTGGGTAAGGCTGTGCATGTGCGGGGGTAGGGAATATACAGGAATGGTATTTTTCACTCAATTTTTCTGTAAACCTAAAACTGCTCTAAAAAGTGAAGTCTATTTAAAATTTAACCAAAATAAATAAATAAACAAACAAATAAATAAATAAATAAATAAGGTAATATGTTTATCTTGGAGCTATTTCTGCACCAGTATTTTGAGTTTTTTCAGTCCATTTGGTAGCTCTATGCTATTGTGGACAGAAAAGGGGTGCTGTTATAAATCACAAAGTCCTAACTGGGTCTGTCAAGGTGGGTTGTCACATCCTAGGCATATAACTTTTTAGCAAAAGGCTTATCTTTGCCTTAAACAAGCCATATCTATTGTTTCTGTGCATCTAGGTTAACATACCTTTGAAATGCCTCTTCACACCCCTACTTCTAAGAGATAACTACTCTCAAGAGAGCAAATAATCTTAACTATCTTGCCTTGCTTTCTCCCTCCTTTATGTAATCTTCCTTACATTGCCTCCTTAATTTCAAAGGCATAAAATAAACTGCAAAACTGTTATTCTCCCTGGAGCATTTGATATCTTGCTCCCCAGCATATATTATCAGTTTAGCTCAAACTCATAAAAATTCTCTATATGTTTTAGATGTTTCTTATATCAACATTTTGGTGTGCCATGATTTATGTTACCGACTTCCTGTCAGTGGACATTTAAGTTTTTTTCTAATCTTTTGCAGTTACTACAAACTCTACTGTTTAAATGTATGTCATTTCATATGTGTACATGTATGTTTTTAGGATAAGCGTGCCTCCGTGATTTGTATAGGAGCCGCCAAATTGCCTCTATAGAGGCTGTTATCAATTTATACTCTTATCAGTAAAATATGAGAGTTTCTGTTTCTGTTTTTCAGTCTTACAACAAAGTGTTTATCAAATATTTGGATCTTGCCAATCTGATAGGCTCCAAAAACGTTTATTTCAGTTTTCATTTTAAATTTTTCTTATGGGTAATTTATACTTTCTGCTCTGTGAGATTTTCACTTTCTGGTCATTAATCCATTTAGAGTTCATTTTAAGGGAACAGTGTGAGAAAGAGATAACTATTTTTCTTTCAATTTTATATTCATAACAACTTAATTCATAATTGTACAAACTAAGAAACAACCAAGATGTCCTTCAGTAGGTGGATGGATAAAGAAACTGTGGTCCATCCAAATAATGGAATGTTATTTAGCATTAAAAAAAATGAGCTATGGAGCCATAAACAGACATGTGAGAAAGAGATAACTATTTATCCTTCAATATTTTTTTAATATTGTCCATCTTTTCTTTATCCTTTTGAAAGGCTCCCTCTTTCTGGATGCTGTTCTCCTTGGTGGCTGTATTTTGTTATACCCAATATCGATATCTTTATGGTTTTAATGACTATTGTACCAGACTAGGCTTCAATATCTAATGGGGTGAACCTTCTTACTAGTCTTCCTTCTCTAGAATTGCTTTTCTATTCATTGTTATTTATTCTACTAAACGAATTTTAGAATTAGCTTTTCAATTTACATAAAAACTTCTTATGAGAAATGCTGAGGATTTACATCGACTTTATAGACTGATTTTATGGGATAGCTGCTATATTTTTATTTAAGAATATGGTATGCCTCTCTACTTATTTAAGATTTTTCTTACTGCAGTAATATTTTGTTAAGTTTATGACTAGGTATTTTAGCCATTTCTTATCTTATGACTCAGATCTTGCTTTATTTTAGTATATGCTTTTGAACTTGTAAATGATTATTTCTATTGTGTAGGACAATTTTTTTAAAAAATTGGTGACTCTCTTTTAGAATGATTCACATTTTTTTCTGAATTGACACAAAATTTTGAACAGGTAATGAAACCTAATATTTATTATCCAAGTGGAACTACTGTTTGCTGGATACCTACCAGTACTAACAATAGCTAACTTATTTAGCACAACTGTATGTCAACTACTATTCTAAATGTTTTACATATTTTAATTCCTTACAGGCATTCTGTGAGGGAATTTATGTCACCTTTATTTTATAAACTGAGATGTATAAAGTGAGTCACAGAGAAGTTAAGTAATCTGTTCAAAGTCATATAGCTGGAGAGTAGGGGAGCTAGGAATTATAAGTGATTTGGCTTCAAAGGCCTTAACCATTAGTCTGTATTCACTACTAGTTGCCAAACCTTGAATTTTAAAGGTATTATTTCATTTTTAATCCTCATAGCCCTATTAGAGTAAAAACAATTAAACTCATTCTACGTAATTTCCAGTATTCTTTGCTACATCTCATTTTCTCTATAAAATGGCATGTATCCATTAATTTGATCTTTAGTCAAAGGTAGAGAAATCTTGTAATCAGTAGGGTAATCAGAGATACCATATTGACATGTATCATTTCAGTCAAAGCAAATGACTTGATGTTTTAGTTAACCCATGAAGCCTTTTTGTAGGGAGATTTATTTTTTCCCTTGAGCTTTTAGAAAATGGCATAATAGCCCCGTTTTTCATTCTAGCATCTTAAAAGGGCAAAGCTCATACTCTCGTGAAAAACAATTAACAGCCCTTTATTCGGTACACTATAAAACACTATTAATTTAATATTTGCTACATTTTCATCACTATCCTAAGCACAATCCTAAGAGCTGGGTTACAAAGATGAACAAAACAAACACAGTCCGTATGCTATGGGAGCTTCCATTCTAATGGAGAGGAAGATATAAATAAATAATTATCCAAATTTATAATTATGAACTGTGATAATTGCTCTGATAGGAAATACAAGGTGATTTGAGAGCACAAAACATGTCAACAGATCTAGTGTTAGTGTATATTGTGGGGAGGGTGTTGAATACAAATCTTTCAGGAAATAGTCATTGAGCCAAGATCTGAAGAAAAGGGTAGTCGAGGAGGCATGCTCAGGGTGTCTGGAACACTGGTGTCAAAAAAAAAAAAAGGCTCATAATAAGGCTGAAAGAGGTATGTGTGGACTAGTGAATATGCAGGACTTTGTGGGACTTTAAGGGATTTTGGTCTTTGGCTCCAAAGCAATGGGAACCCTTTGAAGTTTTTACTCACAATACTTCTGATGCAAAATGAGATGTTTTCCCCACCTGGCACCAAATACCTGGTGTCTTTTCCAACATCACTTCCCCGACTGTCTGACACCAAATGGGTGTGCAACAATTCAATTCACTCCTGACCCTCTCTACCTGAAGATAGCATCAGATCCCACAGGTTAAAGGGCTCAGTCCCACAAAACTACTGTCAACCTCAGATGGCAATTTCAAGTCGGGCCACCCTTACTTCTGACTGACCAACCAGAAATTGAGGGTTGCTACCACCCCTTCCTCAGGATTGATAATTTGCTAGAATGATTCACAGAACTCAGGAAAATGCTTTACTTACTATGATTTATCATAAAAGACAGAACTCAGGAACAGCCAAAAAAAAAGATATGCACACGGCAAGGTATGATGGAAGGGGCTTGGAGGTTCTATGCCCTCTCTGGGTGGGCAGGCCTCTCTCCCAGCACCTTGATATGTTCGCTAATTCGGAAGCTCTCCAAATCTCATCATTTGTGGAGGTTTCATTATGTAGACATAACCGATTAAATTATTGGCCAATGGGGATTGAATTCAATCTCAGGCCCCCCTCTCCCTTCTCCAGCAGTCGAAGAGTGGAGTTAAAAGTTCTAATCCTCGAATCAGATGGTTTGGTCTTTCGGTGAACAGCCCCCATCCTGAAACTGCGCAGAAGCCCCCCAGCCATCAGTCATCTCAATAGCATCCAAAAGACATTCTTATCACTTTAGAGATTCCTAAAGTTTTAGAAGCTGTGTGCCAGAAACTAGACAAAGCTTTATTTTTTATGATACCACAGGTTTTAAGTGGAAACGTACGCTCAGGTTTCTACTTTTGAAAATATCACTCTGCAGTGTGGAAAATGGCCTGGGGGAAGATAAACCAAAGTGAGTGTTGATGGTAGCTTGATCTAGGAAATGCAGCGAGAGAGAGAGAGAGAGAGAGAGAGAGAGAGAGAGAGAGAGAGAGAGAGAGAGCGCGCATACACTTGAGGACCATGAAGATAGGATAGCAGGAGTGGGAGGCGGCTTGGATGTCAGACAGGGAGAGGCATGTCAGGAACAGCTCCTTCGGGTCTGTCCGTGAAACTGGAAAGACAGTGATACTCATTATGATGAAAAACTGGAGGAAGACTAGGTTTAGAGTGAAAGTGTGTGAATTCAGTTTTTATCACATTGTATTAAAGGTGTTTCCGAGACATTCAAATGGAGATGTCAAGCAAACAGCTGGAGATACTTGTTTGAGACAGTGATATGCTCAGGGTGCCTGGAACACTGGTGACAGAGATATTCCAGATATCTCTGATTAGGGATGTTCACAAGATCACCTAGGGACAGAATATAAAATAAGAAAAGCTGGAGGTTGAAGCGTAAGCTGATTATCTAGTTCATGAGCTTGACCAAATTGTCTTCTATTCTGGTCTATCATTTGCTTCTTAATAGATACAGAATAAATGTTTGAAGAATAGACTATTCTAATATTTTCTTTGATTATTTGGACCGCATACTAGGCTTGTCAGAAGAGCAAGTAAAACATCAATTGCTATACTTATTTTCTCATTCCCACTCAATTATACATTTTTTAGGGAGTTAAAAAGAGATAATACTAGGAATCATTTCATTGGTGTCTGGTTGCAGCGGAGGGGAACATAATTCAGACGATCACCCTGTCCCAAACTCCACTGATATTTCCTCTAGTATAACTTTTCCTTGTCTTCCCCATCCCATAGGAAAAAAAATCCTCTCTTTGGATCTTTCTCTACTCAGGACATACTTCCACCATAGCATTATCTATCATTCTGTTAGCCCAGGAGCATTTTTTTGTTGTTATTTATGCATCTGTCTCCTAACAAGGCTGTGAGATTTTTACAGGCAGATATGTTGTTTTAATTCATGTTTGTATTACATTAGGCTTCACGATTGGCATTGTACATTCCATGGATTTGGACAAATATATAAGGCTATGTACGCACCATTATAGTTTCACTGCCCTAAAATCCTCTGTACTCTGCACATTCATACTTCCCTCCCACCTCTAACCCCTGGGAAACATACCTTTTAACTGTCTCTGAAGTTTTGCCTTTTCTAGGATGTCATGTAAATTAGAATCATACTGTAGGTAGCCTTTTCAGATTTGCTTCTTTCCCTTAGTAGTATGCATTTAAAAATTCTCCATTTTCTCTCATGGCCTGAAAGCTCATTTCTTTTTAGTGCTAAATAACATTCCATTATCTGAATGGACCACAGTTTATTTATCCATTTACCTACTGAAGGACATCCTGGTTACTTTCAAGTTTTGACAACTATGAATAAAGCTGCTATAAACATCCATGTGCAGATTTTTGTGTAGACATAAATTTTCAATTCATTTCGGTAAATACCAAAGAGCATAATTGCTGGATCGTATGGCAAGAGTATGTTTAGTTTTGTAAGGAACTGCCAAAGTATCTTTCAAAGTGGCTGTACTATTTTACATTTCCACAAGCAATAAACAAGAGGTCCTATTGCTCCATATCCTCATCCGCACCACTACACACTTCCTAGACTGATCAAAATAACTTATTATTTTTTTATTTTTTACCTAAATGGATGGATTATATTTACTGGTAAATTAACATGAAGTAACTCAGAGTTAAGAATTACATAGGGATTTCCCTTATTGGAAAACTCCAAATTCGAACCTCTAAAACTTTGTGAAAAATTAAATTCAGACACCAAACGTAGATTTTATTTATTCGGCTCCAGTTAGTATATAACAAGTATCCTCTATATTCTTATAACAAGCTTAACATAGGCATATTAATAAGGACAAGAAAGAATTAGTAACTGAGTATACCTGCAGGTCGATTAGTAAAAAAAAGCAAAAAGGGGACGTTAATTAAAAATTTAAGAGAATATTTTGGGAAATTTATTACTCTTTGCTGTTTGACATGAATGATACTAATCTGTCGCTTTATATCAGTGAAAGAGAAATAGGACATTAGGTCATTAATGTTTGCCTATTTGTAAGATGAGCCCAAGTCATAAGTTATATCTACAATGCTGTCCTCATTCACTTGAAATGCCCTTTAATATTTATGAAAAAAATGCCTATTCAATTACTTAAGAACACTTTAACTTCATAAATTGTGAGCTGTTTGGATAGATTGATTCAATTAAGAGTATACAAAAAACCCACATAACTATTGTCACAAAATTCTTTAAAATTATGCAAAAGCCACATGATCTTCCTGAGGCTGGACTGAAACACAAACAGAGCTGTTTTCTTTCTCCTGTGTGTTATTAAGTTTAATTGCTTCATTCTCATGATTGCTTTTGAAAGAGAAGAAATCAATCACGCTTTCACCAAAAGCGGATGCCATTGCATTATGTATGAGGTTGGCAAGGGAAGAGAGACCTGTGACCTAGAAGGAAATCAGGATCTAAAGCTCTTACAAATGTCAGGCTCTTGCGTGTCCAAGTCTCCTTTGTCAAGAGGCATGTTAGCTTTGAATATGAGCTTCAACATTATTCACTTAATTTAAGTTTCTCAAGTTTATTTTTTAAGGTAGAGCAATCCCTTGAATATAAAGATGATGCTACTGATACATTAAAAACATATACAGACACACTTTGCCCAGGAGTGTTGAAAAGGCTCTGTCTACACTGCCTCCTTAAAAACCCTTGGGAACTTACAGAATTCATTTTTGTGATGGCAAAGCAGGATAAGGGGTATTGATAATGGAAGAAAATTTGCCTCTGTTCGAATCTCCTGGCCCTTTGGGGGCAAGCCCCTGGCCTCATTGGCACCAGGGTCCAACAAGCTGAGTAAACTGGCATAGATTATTTAAATGCCATTATTTCACATAAATTAAATACTAGGGGTAAAAAAAGAAAAAAGAAAAAAAATCCTTTTATTTCTTCCCGAATTTCCAAATCTGTTTCCACATTAATTAGCCTGTTTCCTTGTTACAAAAGGGAATCACCACTGGGAACCAGTGAAAATCAGATTGACTGATTGATTTAATTGAGATATATATTCATGGAGTTTTAAGGCCATGTTATGACCCCTATTATTCTCCAGCACAGTTTCAGAGCAACTATGTAGGCTTCCAATGAGAAAGCCTTCCCGTCCAGCAAGACTGGGCTTCATTAACGTAAAATTTGTTTGTCATCTTTATAGGCAAAACGTAGCAGACAGCAGAAACAGCTAGCAAAGGCAAAATGTTTTAGGTGGTATGAAATCTCTAGAGCGAAAATAAGAATTTGGTAGAGAAAGCATCTTTTAATGGCCCTCTCTCTAAAGAAACCACATTGTCTTCTGGCCTGACTTGAGGTTTGACTCTTTAATCATTCCAGTTCCATTGAACCTAATATTGTTAACAAACAACTCAAAAGCTATGTTTCTATACAAAGAGGCATTCTTTTCTTATGTCCAGTTTCCCTTTCATTAGGTCTAATTTTAGTCTACTGAATGGTAGTTGGACTTCCTGAACACACGTCCCCTCCTTTACAGCCCTTAGTAGGATGGGAAGAAGGAAAAAGGAACTAACATTTTTTGAGAGCCTCCTTAGGGCCAGGCACAGGACTGGGTAATTTTCCAACATTTTTTACAATCAGATGAGGAAACTCTGGGAGCAGTTTGTGTGAGGATGGCAGAGAGTTGGGGAAGCTATCAGCAGGAACCACAGTCTGGTTTGTGCCACTATCCTTGCTGAAGAGCTGGTCCCTGGTAGGACAAGAGAAATGCAGGGATCATTGTCATTCTACTAGAGTGGGTTCCATTGAAAAGAGGTGAAGTTGTGGTTGTCCCTGCAGTACTAACAGAGCATCCTTTTGTGCTATAACTGTGTCTTACAGTCTGTATAATAGGTAGTACAGTGCCAGGAACAAAAACCTCAGAGGAGGTTTTTTGAAATTAATTCACATTAGCATCATTTAAGACACATGTTTAATGTCAGTGTTACCACTGCTGTAAACAGATTGTGATCATCATTTGAGTTCATGGTTTTTGGACAGATAAACACTGTCACTGGAATATAATGACATGAGCTGGTGCTGAGTTGTGAGCTCCCACTGTAATCCCAGTGAAAAATCTATTATTAATGTCACAGTAATAGCTCAAAATTTGGTTAATCTCTTAATTAAAAGGCACTAGGCAATAAAGACAAGCTGACCCAAATAAGGTTTGCTGTCAGGTGCTGAATGAAATACCTGTCTCCACGTGCTGCAGAATTTCTCGGGGGTGTCCTCTGATTAATTTCAGGGCCCTAAAAGCATAGGGTGAAAGGATCGAATACCCACAGTACGACTCAGAAGGTGAGAGGAAATAGAAGAACGTATTGAGTGTAAGCAGCGTGAACAGTGCTGCTGGGAGCAGCAGCGCAGCGAACAGGCATCCTGCCTCTGGGGCAAAGGGTCCTACTTGTTTTCCGAGGTTAGAATCATCTAAACTTGGGAACGTACCCTTTCTCTCTCTGCCCTTTTTAGAGTTGTAAGGGAAGAAAGCGTTCTCCTTTGTACAATTGTATAGTGAATTCAATAGGTAACTGATTAGTCAATAAGTTCCCCACCAAAACTTAAATACTGAAGTTTGAGCTATGCATCAACATTCTATTACTAGTATTAGTAAATCTAGTGGCTTAACAGTAATCTCATTTACTAGCTCACAGTTCTGTAGGTGAGCCGTCTTGGAGGCCTCGACTGGGCTCTCTGCTTCAGGTCTCACAAGGCCAAAATCCAAGTATCAGCTCAGCTGGGCTCTTGGAAGCTGTGAGGAAGGCTCTGTTTCAAGCTCATTCAGGTTATTGGCAGAATTCAGGTCCTTGCAGCTATGGGACTAAGGGCCCCATTTTCCTGCTGGCTGTCAATCAGAGGCTGCTCTCTGCTCCTGGAGGCCACTTGAATTCCTTCTTATGTGGCCCTGTCCATCTTCAAAACAGCAATAGTGTGGTATAGAGTACTTCAAACCTTAGCTCTCTGACCTCTCCTTCTGCTACTCAGCAGAGAAATCTCCATGATTGTAAGGGGCTCATCAGAGAGATTAGGCCCACCCGGATAATCTTTTCCATGTAATGTAACCTAATCATAGGAGTGATGGCTCATCATAATCACGGTTTCCGCCCACGCTCAAAGGGGAGGGGAGACACAGGAGCAAGGTTCGCTGGGGGGTCATTCTTAGTATTCTGCCAACACTAAGTCTCAAAGTCTGTTTTCAATCAATGACGGTAAGGAAAAGAAACCAGCCAGGCACATCGCGAAGGGGATCGGCTTGGTACTTCCCTTTCAACCTTCTTGCTGGGAGGATTGGAAAAGACAAGATTGATTATCCTGATGGCTCTGAGCAAAATGCTGTACACGAGTCTACGGCCATGCCACCCTGAACGTGCCCAATCTCATCTTATCTCAATCTCATCTGATCTCGAAAGTAAGCAGGGGTCAGGTCTGGTTAGTCCTTGGATGGGAGACCACCTTGGAATACCAGGTGCTGTGGGTGTTAAAAAAAAAATTAAAAAAAAAAAAAAAGCTCTACGTGGGGGTGAAGAGCGTGGTGGGTCTTACATTGCCATATGAATGTGTTGCTTTTACGAAATTAATGCATTTCCTATTATTCTCTTTCCCTATAGGCCCAATTCCACATTCCTGTAACCCTGGGGAAAAGAGAGATAATCAAATTTGATTATTAAAAACAGCAAACGTTTATCACACACTTATTCATTCAGCAAATATTTGCTACGAGCGAAGCGCTCTGCTAAGCGTGGGGCTACAATGGTGATAAAGTTGCTGACTTCGCAAGGTTACTAAGTGCTACGATGGGGGAGAAGCTAAAGCTGTGAGGGCACAGGAGAGGGGTTTTCATCCCAACAGGAATGATTCAGTTGAGAAAGTCTTCTAGAAGTACTAAGGTCTAAGCTGCATCAAGGGTAAGGAGGAGTTTCTTAGAAAAAGGGAAAGAATGTGAGTGAGTGCCTGCAGGGAGTGTCCCAAGCAGAGGGAACAGTGTATCTTTGTGGTCGGTTTGGAGCTCCACATTCCATGAAGCATGAGCAAGCAGCAAGATATGAGGCGATAGGTAGCCAGAAGATTGTTGTAATTAAGTGCACAGACTCGACGCCTTCCGTGATTTCTTTTATGTAAAATACAGGTAACATAAAATTTCCCATTTTAAAGTGTGCTATTCAGTGTTATTAAGTACATTAGCAACTATCTAGTGTGTAAATATCGCCACTATCCAGTTACAAAACGTTTTCATCAAAAACAAACCAACAAAAACTTTCCATCACCCTTAAAGGAAATCTCATACTTGTTAAGTAGTCATTTCTCATTTTCCCTATTTCCCAGCCCCTGGCAGTTACTAATCTGCTTTTTCTGTCTGTGAATTTGCCTATTTATTGTAAATATTTTATATCAGTGGAATCATATGATATTTGGCCTTTCATATCTGGTTTCTTTCGCTTAGCATGTTTTGAGATTCGTCCCTGCCACAGCATGTATCGGCACTTCATTTCTTTCATGGCTGAATCATATTCTGCTGTATGGATAGACCACAATTTGTTTATCCATTCATAATTGATGGACATTGGATTGCTTTCATCTTTTGGCTTTGTGAATAGTGCTGCTATGAACATTTGTGTACAGCTTTTTGTTTGAACATCTGTTCTCAATTCTTTTGGGTATATACCTAGTAGTAGAATTATTGGGTCACGTTTAGCTTGTTGAAGGACCAGCCTGTAATGGCTGCACCACTTTACAAAGCCACCAACAATGTATGAGGGTTCCAATTTCTCCATATCTGGCCAACCCTGTTTGATTTTTAATCTTGGATCTACTACTCACCAGCTGTAAAACCTTAGCAAGTCCTTAACTTCTCTGTACCTCAGTTTTTTCATCTGTAAAATGATGAAAATAATAGTGCCTCCTTTACCAAGTTATTGTGAAGATTAAATTTACTAAATATGTATACATTTAATTGATATGCATAGGGGAGTGTTTGGCATGAGCTGATAGACCACATGAAGTATTGATTGTTATTGATGTATAGAAAAGTAATATTATATGACAACTTAATAACAAGCAGTTTACAACCATTTGTTTTAATAGGGCCATCATTATGGTTTACAAATTGTTGGGAGCCAGGCTCCCCAAAGTCAGAGGAAGCCCCTCGCCTGAATATAGGAACGACTCAGACCTGTAAAGATAAATGTCCTTCCTGACATTGCCCGGGGGACTAAGGTTCCAGGAACTGGAGACAATAGTATAATCCTTTCAAAACAGCTAGCGCTTTGCTCATGTTACCAAGATAGATAAAGTTAAGAAGTTAAGACGTCTTGTGATTAGGTAACTCCCGCCTAACGCTACATGTTCCCTCCCTTAAACCTGCCCCTATATATGTAACCCCCCTACTTACAATAAACGAGACTTGATCAGAAAGCCGATCTTGTCTCCATTCTTTGCGCCTCTTGTCCCCCTTCTCCTTCAGTCCTAGGACCTCTGTTGACTGTCCCGCGGGCCGGGACAACAAATAGAGCAGTGATATGATGACATAGAGAAAGTAGATTGAAAATAAGAGATAAATCTGCCTTCAGTTTGGAGGGTGGGAAATAATAGTGACAGTGAGGATAAAAGCAAAAATATAATTAAGAAAGTATTACAAGATAAAATAAATAGGAAAGCCATATTGATCAGATGTGAGCATATGCTGATTCTGTTGATTTTCTCAAACATAAATATTACTCAAACATAGCTAGTTTCCCACCTTGTTATCACTTCACCAGTCTAAGTACACTGCTGTCATGATTTCCTAAACGCCTCTTCATGTCATTTATTATTTTTATTCCTTATTTATTCTTGATTTTCCCAATCCATTCTTCATATTGTAAAGTGGTATTTAAAAAGTATTTCAGATATACAAAAGGAATAGGGAATAATGTATATTCATGTTTCCAACTCATATATATGAGAAATAAAAATACATATGATTGTGTCCCTCTTGTAATACTCTTTCTTCATTCTGGCTGTAATTATTACAAATATAGGTATCTACTATCCTCCTGACTTTGGTACTTATAATTCCCTCACATATCTTTATACTTTTACAATATTAACATGTGTTTGTGTGTGCATTTCATTGAATATTTTAATGCTTCATATAGATGAAATCATATTGTATACATCCTTCTGACATTTGTTCCACACCCCACCCCACTTAATCTCGTATTAGTGTGATGTTTTCCTGCTGAAACATGTTGTCCTAGTCCATTTATTTTCAGTACGATGGAATCTTCTCATTGTAAGGGTAATCAAAAATGACAGTTACCTGTTCAAAAGGCAAATTTGATCATTTCAATCTCCTACTTCAAATACCTCAGAAGTTTTCCACTGCTTTAAGGCTAAAAATTGAAATCAGGCCTGACTTGATTTCGGGCTCCTTCTACCTCCAAAGCCTTATCTTAAGCTTTTTGCTTCTTCCTCTTCTATTAATTAACTCCTACTCATTCTTCAGATCTCAGCTCATCAAATTTACTTCCTTGAGAAAGTTTTCTCTACCATCACCACACCTGCTAGATCACATCCCTTATAAGCTTTCATAACACAGCATTCTGTCTTTTATAGCACTTACCAGAACACATAATCATATGATTGAATTCATGTTAGTTCCTCCTTCCCCAAACTGGAAGTTTGCAGAGGCCAAACCCATTTTTGCTCATAATTGTACCTCTAAGAGCCATGCAGAGTGCCTGGCACGCAATAGGTATTCAATAAAACTTGACTGAATGAATAAAAAGAGAAATAGGTTCTGGAAGTCTTTTCCTGATGAACAGGTATATTTTTTTGTAATTAATTCTAAATGTAAACTTAAATTTAAACACTTAAAAAATTTTTCCCACCATTGACTAATCTAGTAGGCTTTTATTCAGGCATTCATGAATCAGACAGCATCCAATCTAGCAGGCAGAAAGGAGCTATGAAGAGCTGTACAAGGTGAGAAATTTTTATGGACCAAAGCGAAGAGGAACAAGTTATACTAGGCACTTGCTGATAGATTAAAGCAGAACTACTTTCTTTATATGGGGTAAAGGGGAACTCGAGTGGTGAGTTAGGTAATGTCTGAGCAGGCAAATGCTGATTGGTTGACCTAGGCCTTCTTTTTCTGGGAGAGCTGAGCATAGAAATGTGGTTAAGTTTTGGTTTGCTGACTTGGGGTATAGCATGAGTGACTCCATCTTGGGCCTACTTTAGATATTTTTACAATATGTATTCCAGAATTTAATTTTGCACCATGATGAGGTGGCTAAGACTGAATATACCTTCCCTCTGTAAACAACTGGAAAACTGGACAAAATATATGAAATCTGTTTTCAGACACTGGACAACAGGCAGTACAAGACTGTGATCCCTGAGAGAAGGGAAACAAATAAGGCAAGCTCTACTCCCCTCCCTCCCACGCCCCCTCTCTCACAGAGGTAAAGGGAGAAAAATCTCAAGCAGAGACAGCACTCAATTCAAAAGAAGAAAAAAAGAAAAGAGGACTGAAGAACAGATGGGACGACAGAAAACAAATAGCAAGATGGCAATTTAAACTCAAGCATATTGACAATTACATTAAATGCTAATAGTCAAAACAATCTGATTAAGAGACAGATTGTCAGATTGAATAAAAAAGCAAGGCCCAATTATTGTGCTATCTATAAGAAATGCATTTAAATATAGATACATATAGGATAAAAAGAGTAGAAAAAGATATACCAGGCAAACGCTAATCATAAAAAAAGCTAAAGCTGCTATATTAATATCAAAGTAAAGTTAAAAAGTGACGTTTTGTAATCACAAAAAAGTTGATTCATTGGGAAGATAGCAATCCTAAATATACATGTAACTAATATCAAAATTTCAAAATTTACTAAGAAAAACCTGAGTGAACCAAAAGGAGAGATAATCCATAACCACAATTTTAGTTGGAGCTTTGAAAATGACTCTCAGTAATTGATATCATATTTTTGGGTTTATGGTTTTCTATTTTTATTTAGTTTTCGATAGATCTAGAAAGTCTTATGGCCAAGATTTGGAGGTCTCATCATATGGAAATGGTCTATACCTTGATTGTGGTAGAGGTAACATGGGTATAATATATTTGCCAAAAAAATTTACCAAACTATACATTTAAAATAGTCTGTTTTATTTTAAGTAAATTACAGCTTACTCATAGTTTATCTAAAAAATGTAATCGTTAAAAAAATGCAGCTTCTTTGGATATACTCCAGACTTAATGAATCGTAAATTTGGGATGATAAACAAAACAAAATCCCCAAATGATTCTGTCGATCAGCTAGGTTTAAGAAATGCAGATAGTTTAGAAAACATGGATAGTCAGGCACATTTTAAAATTTGATTGTAAATAGTATAGTTTTTAGGTCTCACCATTTTATGAAGCTAAGTGAACTCTGTTCTTGAGTGCCCTTGACCTTCATTATTCTCTTAGCTTCATTTTGATCTACTTTTTATACTCTGATTTTCCTATGGTTTGCCCACAGGAATCTTATGAGAATCAATTACTGTCACTTTGTAAGCAATTACAGCCCTCCTTTGAGTTTTCCTGAACGTTTTGGTCCAGATAGCACTAAGGTAAAAGTTTAGGATTTTTGGACAAGATAGATTTATACTATTAATTTTGAAAATAGGGCTAGATTTGATTTTGAAATGTAACTGCAAATTGTTTATTACCATGTCTTACGTTACTTACGAACCATCCCATCAGTAGCCAAAGGAAACCACTTCAACTCCTAGGAGAGCCCCATATTTTATTTTGCTGTTCCTGAGATTTCCTTGGAGATGACACATTTATAATATAAAATTCTACCTGACCAATGCAAATAACTTTTTACTTAGCATACTCACCCAGGACTTCTTACTGGCATGCAGATCAGTCTTTCTTCAGAACCAGGTTCTTCATGATTTTGAGCCCAACCAAATCCTGAAACAATTCTCACTTGGCTTCACTGACCGAGCTTCGGTCAGACGATTGAGAATATGCTGGAGTTTGTCCTCTTAGAAAAAGAGGTGGAATGTAACAGACTGCAAATAACTATATTTTCCAAAATGACTTATTTATGATTTTCTCCTTATACTTGATTTTGAATCAATCTTGGAAGTTTTATGGCCAAGATATGAAGGTCTCTGCGGGGGCAGGAGGCCTCTTATCAAGTTAATTTTAATTGACTAATCTCCTGTTTCAGGTCTAATGAGAACTTAAAAATGAATGCTTATTTTAAAAAATGTTTTTTATTCTAAAATTAAGACATGATTGCTTGTCAAAAATTTATTTCTTGAGATATGTTACTTTTTAAGAGAATGTAGAAATCTTTAAAGATCTAGAGTTAACATTATCATGTGTATCAGCTTTTTCTGTGAATGTATAGTATACACATGTATTTTCAGCAAAGCGGGATCCTGTGAAACATATTATTTTATAATCTACTCTTTTCGTTAAATATATACTTAACATAAAAAACACATACACGCATGCACACACACACACACACACACATACCATGAACATTCTCTATTTAATCAATTTCCTACAAGTGGACATGTAGGCTGTGGGCTATTTTTTGCAGTTTGGCTCACACGACACTGACTTCAACCTCCTTCTCACTGCCCTCCTC
This sequence comes from Rousettus aegyptiacus, assembly GCF_014176215.1. Lineage (NCBI taxonomy): Eukaryota > Metazoa > Chordata > Mammalia > Chiroptera > Pteropodidae > Rousettus > Rousettus aegyptiacus. Next base: position 148,258,302 of record NW_023416295.1, read on the forward strand.
TATTTCAAAAGCTGGAAAGATAAACCCTTGCTTACCCAGACAGTGGCCGTGTCGTTTAGTTCTGGCAAATGAGACAGAAATGGAAGCAGTTGATAACACCTCCTAGGTAGAGTAAGATGGGAGCATCTGAGTCTCCAACCAGCCCTGGGCTCCCACTGTTGGGACTTCTTATGGCATGAGATAAATGGACCCCTTAAAGTAGTAACTAAATAAATTACAGAAGATTCACTGGATTATTTCTTTAAGATACATTCCTAGAAGTAGAATTGCTGATCAAAAAACATGAGTTCTTAATGCTTTTGAAAGGTTTTATCATTTGACACTCCCATCAACCTCATATGAATATACCCCTTTCTCTATACCTGCTAACTCTGGATATTATCACTTTTTAAGAAGTAGATATACTGAGGAACCATCTTTTGAGATATGAAGAACTGCACATACTTTAATATGCACAATTTGATGAGTTTAGACATATGCAAATACCCACGATACTATCACCACGATCAAGGTAATAGATATCCAAAACTTCCCAGAGTGTCCTTCTGTCCCTTTGTGCGTTTTATTTTCTGGTGTGTGTGTGTGTGTGTGTGTGTGTGTGTGTGTGTGTGTGTGTAAGAACGCTTGAGATCTATCTTCTTTTTTCCCAGCTTCACTGAGATATAATTGACATAATATTGTGTTGTTTACCTTTTAACCAATTTTGAAGTCCACAATGCCATATTGCATTATCACTTTTTTTGCACCATTTTCAAAATGATGGGTTAAAAAACTGTATCTCATTGTTTTAATTTCCATGTCTTTGCCACAGATAAGCATTTGTTTGTATGTTTGTTGAATGCTTGCATTTCTTTTTAAATTTCAAGTTAGACTACTGATCATACTGGAATCAGTTGCTTTCCCTCATCTCTGTTTGGCGGCACTCTTGGGGGATATGGCGAGGGGCCGATTTGTTGAATCACTAGCGACTCCATTTATGTCCCTGTCACTTCCCAGTAGGATATGGCAGGCATGAGCTCTGTCTCAGGCCTGCCCTCTGGCAGTTTCCAGATGCCTCCACAACCCCAGCACAGTTGGTAATAACTTAGATATGTTATTTCTTTAAAAAAAAAAAAAAAAAGAGCTGGGGATCTTTGAGCATCTGCTATTTAGGGTACATCCTGAACAAGTTTCTGGACAGCTTTAGTTGCTACTTCAAATACAAAGGAATGAGTTATTTATTTTCTTATGTTAGGTAGACATAAGAAGTAGAAAACAGCAATTTCTTATAAATAACACAAATGTCTCCATATAAATCACATATTTCAAATTTGAATGGATGACGGATTTTTTCACGGGTGCTATTCCATTTTGACATAATAACATGTCTTCACTTACCCATTTTTAATTGATGTTTTTGTAGTTACCTGGGCTAATGAGAATAGGGAAGTTTGAATTGGGCACAAAGACCAACTTCAAAATCCAAATACACTTGGGGATCGAGGGGATCCAAAAGTATTTGTGGAAGCTGACACAGCCTTTCTAGACCTTTGCATGTCTGGACACTGCCTTTCTGAAGCATTTTCCATGAACATTCACAGCCCCCAGGGCCCAAGAGAAGCCTACAGGCTCTGGATGGCATTCAGAGCCTGGGGCTTTCAATTAAAGGAGATGCCATGATTTTTTGCAAGCAGTTATCAGCAAGCAGCATTCTTTCCTTGGGGAAAATAGGATGATGATATCTTCTAATTGTCCCACTGGATCTCGTATTTTTTAGCTGTGCCTTGTAACAGAAGGCTGAGTTGTACGGACTCTACGCAGGGAGCTTCTCAAACTTTTAGGTCTCAGGATTCTTACATGCTTACCGACTATCCATTGGTATTTACTATAGTAGAAACTGAAGCTAAGAAATGTTATTTACTCATTCATCTAAAATAACATTAAACCCACCACGTTAAAATAAATACCATACTTTTTAATAAAAAACACTGCTTTCCGTTTTTGTAAATCTCTTTATTGTCTGCTTCAGCATTCAATCTGCTGAAGTACCAGAGGCCAGACAGCCTTTGGCAACTCCACTGGTCTCCATTGAGAGAATGAAAGTGAAAAAGGCAAATAACACCTTAGTGTTATGAAAATGGTTTTAACTTCAAGGATCTCCTGAAAAGGTCTTTGAAACCCCCAAGAGTTCCCGGCCACACCCAACACAACTCCTGTGACCTCTGAAGCCCACTGGGTTCAGCTAGTGAGAGCCTCAGCAAAAAGTGGAGTGTTAAGACAGTGTCTTTAGAATACTTTCCGGCTCACTCCCTGAAGGGCTGCCTACACTAAGGGTGGCTTTGTTTCTTGAAGAGAGAGTAAGGGCTCCTCTCAAGTAACTCCGCCCCTCAACCCTTCGGGCCTCAGGGTGAAACATCTTTTGAGTTGTTGCATTGTCAGTTTTCTACACTTAGTGCATACCTTTGTGAATGAAACTCTTGAATTTACCCTAATTTTATACCATTACACATAAATGAAGCAAAATTTCAACAGTCTTATTATGTGCCAGTGGTGTGGTCCCCAGAGCATCGTTAGTATCACCTGGGAACTTGTTAGAATTAGAATTCGATTTTTTGCAACACACTCCAGAATGATGGAATTAGAAACTCCAGGTATGGGGCTCAGTTATTTGTATTTTAAGAAGCCTCTTAGTGATTTCAATGCTACTATACTGTGATCTAGTTTGAAAACAAACACTGCTCAAACAAGGTAATTAACAGTGCCCTCATCAATTTAGAAGCTAAAGTTAGCCCTTAGTAACAGCTAATGGGAGCATTTACACAGTGCCAGGCACTATTCAGAACATTAACACATTAATTCACTTAGTCCTCATGACAGCCTTAGAGTGTAATAATAATTAGTTGACCAATTTTTGATATCTAGAAAAAATTACTCATAGAGAAGATAAGTACCTTGGTCTAAGAGCACATAGCTAATTAAGTGGCAGAGCTGGGTTTGAACCCAGGCAATCTAGTGCGAGTCTGTTTCCAACCAGTACACAAAAAGGCCCAGATCAGTAACAAGGGTCTGCAGGGGGCTCAGGTTTCCTAGTAACAGAGGTGATGGAGGGTCCCTTCCCCCATTCTGTTATACTGTTTCCCAGCACTGGGAGAATTGAGAATGAACCCCTTCCTAGGAAGCCACTGGAATGGTGAGTCCTCACTCAAGTAGACTGGATAGGCTTTTCTGAACCTGCTTAAGAGGGAACAGAAGGGATTTTCCAGTAGCTTGTGAGGAACATAATTCGGGAGTTCTATACTTATATGTTCTTGGCTTGAATTACATGAAACAGTCTTGCTGTATTCCCCCCTTGCCTCTGACCCAGTCTTTTACCTTATGTCTTAGGTTAACTTTTCACTGTAAATTATTTTAAAATTAAACTTGGGGGTGGGGGAAGTAGATGGGGTAAAGGGGGTCAAATATGTAGTGACAGAAAGAAATCTAACTATAGGAAATGAACACAGTGTAAATATATATATGCCTTACTGTTATAATGTACAGCTGAAACTTATTGGATTTCGTTAAGCAATGTCACCATAAAAAAAATTTTTAAGTTAAATTTAAAAGTTAAACTTAAAATACTTTGTTTCCACTTTACCAATACAAGCCACACACTTCAAAGATTAATTTTCAGCCTACAGATGAAAGATGTCATCCATTTTTTTCTGAGAATTCTGGGAAAGCTCCAAATTACTTTAGTATAGCAAGAAGTAATTTGTTTCTGCATTAAGTGAATCGATTTATTCCTTATATATTCATACACTTGTTCAAACTTGTTCAATAGTGAGTTCCTCTGCCATGTGTTAAATCTCTATAAAGCCTTTATATGATTAAAGTGATAAGTATGCATACATCAATAAACTTACGAATATTTTAATGGCTACTCTAGGGCAGCAGTCTTTAAATCAGTACACAGAAGCATTTCCAGGGCAATACAGGGCTAGGACAATTTCATTGGATGCAGTATCTAGATTGTTACCTTCAATATGAACTGCTGCCTAGAACAGATTCTCCACCGGTCCACCGCCCCCCTTCCCCGCCCCCAAGCTTCCTGAGGTCAAGGATCCCCTTTCACATTAGCTCCTTTTCCTTTACACATGAAAAAGTTACCTCTCTGAATCTTGCTCTTGGACCTCAGGGTGTAAAATCTTCTAGGATGGTGAGAAAGCAAATAACTGCAATGGCCCAGTAACAAGATTTCACAGAGATGGATGGAATAAGAAATACCTAAATTTGACAAATCATAAACTGTTGTGATCAAGTATGATTGGGGAAGTAAAATGGAAATATCAGTTTAAGGAGAGAAATAAAATTTCCTATTAAAAAACTTGTTTGCATTTTTAAAATATGGATGAAAGTATCAAAGCAGTATTTAGATTCTGTTGCATGTTTTAATTTGTAGGGGAACACTCAATGCAATGTAAATGTGCCTTACTGTTAAATTGTACATTTGAAGCTTACTAGATTTTGGTAACCATCATAAAAAAAATAAAAATAAGCTTTTAAGTTTTAAAGTCAATATTTACAAAATGCTAAAAAATTGCACCCTTTTCAATTATTTTAACTTATGAAAAGTTGTAGATGTCAAATTTAAAACGTGCAAAGAAGTGTATGTTTAAAAATACTTTTTGGATATTTTTAATTGGATTTAATTGGATTTGACAAAGAAGCTGAGGTACATATATACAGTGGAATCTTACTCAGCCATAAGAGATGAAATACTGCCATTGCGATAACATGAATAGACCTGGGGATAATCATGATAACCAAAATAAGACAGAGAGAAAAAGTTGAAAACCATATGATATCACTTATATGTGTGCTATAAACCTAAAAGCAATAAACAAACAGGATAAACAAACTGACTCACGGACATGGACAATAGACTAGTGGTTACCAGAGGGTGGAGGGAGCAGGGAGGTAAGGAGGGGGTTAAAGGGGTCAAATATGTGGTGACAGAGAAAAATCTAACTATGGGCAGTGAACACACAGTGCAATATATATGTGCTCTATTGTTGAGTTGCACACCTGAAACTTACTGGATTTCATTAACCAATGTCACCTTAATAAAAGTTTTAAAAATTAATAGAGGTTCAAAAAATGAAAAGAAAAAAACTGGGGGGAGGGTGGATATGCAAGCAAAAAAGTCTGTAGATCACTTGTTTATGGTTAATTTTTGACCACCAGAGGAGTTTGACCATCGACTTTCTATAAACTGGAGGCAAGTAAGCTGTGGGGACTTGAATATGATGACTGAGTATCAACCCAACAGGGCATGTGCTAAACTTTGGTGCTTGTGCCCAAGCCTGAGAGGTTGCTCTTGTGACAGATCCCCCCACTTGGAGTATTTACTTTTCTTAACCATGAGCATCCCTATGTCCTGGGTTCTCTGAGTACCTCTCCAATAAGAGGGGGTGAGCTTTAGGTGAGAAGGTATTGATCTAGTTTAAACATTTTAGCAACTATTAGTCCCTTTTACTATATCCTGTAACAAGTCCCTGTGCTGACTTCTCGCCTGTACACAGGGTTTTCATGTGGCTTTTTGAAATGTTGACAAGAGTTACAACTACTTTATACTGTTTCTTCCAAACTCCAGGGAGCCAGGTATCCCAGTATGGGACAGTTTTCTTTCTTGAAATAGTTTAAAAAATGTGCTTAATAAAACCAAGCCAAAACATACACCACAAACACAATACTCAAACAAAGAAAAACGCCAAAACCAAAGAACTGTCCCCCCAATACAGTGGCAAAAGATCTGCAACAATAAAGGGAAATAATAATCTGCTGACTATTTCCTTTGAGAAGACTTTTATGTCACATCTTCAGATAAAGGTCATATGTGTAAACATGTTTAAATGGATACAGACAGCTAAACACTCTCCTTCCATTTTAGCCTCTTTTCACTCACCTTTTATAACACAGACTGTACCCATGTGTACTTCTTTTTGTGTGTTTGTTTGGGAGTAAGATGAATTTTTATACATCTGCATTTTGAATGAAATCTAAGTCCTTTTAATACAGCATGAAAAAAAAGGAAGACTGACCAGTACCAATTTAGTTTTAGCCATTTTATATAGGAATCCAAAAGCATCAAATTTCCTTGTACCTTGGGAACAATATATATAGCATGGACAAAAGGTTATAGAGGAAAGAAAACGTAATTGATTCTGAAGAGCGTGAACATCTGCAAAGAATGAATTGTAAGTGAAAATGATCTCTGAGGGTCCTACTTATGATGAAATGGTTTCTGGTTACTCATGTCGGAGAAATGACCCTCTACCCTACACGCCCTCTCGAGGTCCAATCCACTGAGTAGAGCGAGACTGCAGATGCTTGAAACTAGCTTCTACAATTTGGAAACAAACAGAAACAGGTGTAGAAGACTTCATAACACTAAATTTGCCTAGTAGTGTTGAGCTTATGGCCTTGAGAGGAAAAGTCAGGAAAACTATAGTCCTGTCCAAATTCTGTCATTAAATGAAATGTGATTGTGGCCAAATTAATTTATCTCTCTGGGCTTCAAGTTCCTTAACTTTGAAATGGGAGGGTTTAACTAGATGACAGAAAAGGTCCTTTTATGATGTTGTCTATGATGCTAAGATTAACAGATCCTTTTTTTTTTTAACTTCAAGAAGTCTCGTGGGCCTCAGAATTTCCATTTTAGATGGAAAGAGCAAAAATTTTAACACAAGTGATATAAGAACATCAACATTTATTTAACATGATAAAAAAGAAATGAGATATGAACATTTGCATTTAAACAATAGTAAGTAGCCTTTAATACTTACATTACATGTGCTCATTGTATAATATATACACAATGAACATAATTACATTTGTACACAAACTAAGTACTGGATTTGAAAACCTGCTTATTGCTGTACACATCTATTCCAATGAAGTATAAGCCCAGTACTTCAAAATACCTACATTTTAAATTGTTTTTCAAGAAAAAGTAAGCGATAACATTTGTGTTTAAGCTGACAAGAGTGTGGCAGTAACTGCTGACATTGCAATCTGACTGAGAAATAATTATAGCAGAAAACGGGACATACTTCACTTAGCAATAATAAAATGGCATATTTTTAAATATATATATATATATAAAATTTTTACAAATCATGTGTGAAACAAAGCATTGCAGTAGCTGAAATGGGAACAAAGAGGAAAAAAAAGAAAAACAAGCTTCATTGGAAATAACTAAATTGATGTACTGAAAAGAAAAAATATAACTCCACCTAGACTTCAGAAACATCAAAATCTGGATATCAGCAACTATGTAAGCTCTGGCTGAGATCGCACAGGAAAAAGCACCTTTACTTATGTGCTCTGAAATCATAGCAGCAAGCTGGTGTCAGAATAATAACCTGGAGATTACAGAGTGTACGTATGAGCCATTAAAGCTGTTTTGGAATAAACATTTTCCAGAAGTGATAAAGTGATGCTCTGTGGCCAAAAGCATCAGAACTATGAATTTCATAGATTTAAAATATACTGTACAATATCTTCTCACATTGCTGAAGGTCATGTCCTTAGGTTTGAAAGGTTTCAACAGAAGTCAGTATAGCTGAAAAGTAAAGAGACGGAAATTTACTTTGACAACTGCAAGTTAATGACCGACCATTTCCTAAAGTAACTAAGGGTGACATTCTGTAACAAATACAACTGACAAGCATGGCCATGAAAATCCTAAAACATAATACAATTAAAAGACATTTTTCTCTTCATTTCCATAAGCTTAATTCACAAAGCAAAGAAACATAATACAATTAAACAGCAATTCAGAAGAAAAATGTACTCAAATTTGTGGTTAAATCTGAAAGATCAACAAGATGAGCAAAGATGTGCATAACTTCACTATAATATATAAGAATATATTAAGCTACCTACACAGTAGTGTCATTTGTAAAACTTTCCTAAGTTTTGTCAAAATTACTAGTTTAGAAAGATGACATACGAAAAATAGGAAGATATAAAATAAGTTTGAGTGTTATTACTAGGTTGTGGTGGCTGCAAGCCACAAGACTGGAAACTATCTGGCAATAACTATACCTAATTCTAGTATGCAATGCCACTGGCTCTTGGAATAAAAGTAAAACAGAACAAAATAACAACTTAAGGAATCTGGAAACGTACTCAAGTTTTAACTGAGAACATTCTTTATTATCGGAATGGTCTATGTACAATGAATCGTAACCTGTTTATTGAACTAAAAGATAAGGAGAGTGGCTTTTAATGTATATTTCTCTACTAAGATAGATAGAGGCCATTGATCAACTCTTTGCACAGGAATCAAATGAGCACAGTGTTTATTATTCCTACGTCTGCTGTTATTCTGTCACTAATGGCAAATGTCATTTCTGAACGTATTAAGTTAAAAGTTTAAATATATGAGTGACAGAGGCAAGACACAGGTAAGACTATAACAAATAGGTTGTTTGTAATTCCAAAAAGGATGTCAGTCCTGCATAGATACCCAACTGACAGCAAACAAAGCCCTCTTCTAGGCTCCAGGTTGACATAATCTTAAATAAGTTAAAATATGATAAGACAGTTAAACATAAATCCTTCTGGATGAACGGAAGGGCAGATTATAGCTGCTACAAAAAGGTATGGATGGAAGTAGATTTTAGAAAAAAAGCACTACTGAATAAATGTAGTCAGGTTAGTACTTGCACTTAATTTGAGAATCTAAAAATTAGAGAATGTGTTAGTAACAATACTCATAAAGTCTCTAGGTTTTTTCTCTGCTTTTAATCGTATAACAGAAATTGATGGTGGCCCTAAAGCACGAAACATTACTAGCTCTCGTAGATACTGTGAGAGAAAAAAGTGTGTCATATACAAAAGTGCAGGTAGAATTTTGCAATTGTATAAAATTTTAAAGTAAGATCATAGGATATTGTTCTCAGCTCTGAAACTGTGGTCTAAAGAACATTATTCAAGAAAGGCTTTTTCCTCCTCGTCCCAATCCATGGCTATTTTAGTAGCTGTCTCCCTGACTTAATATTATATTTAGAAGTAATTTGACAGATATTAAAGATTAAAATATTCCATCTATCTAGCCATACCATAAACATTTCTTTGTCCTTTAAAATAATTAGCAAACTCCCAAAGCGGTTGATATGTCACACTAACTATAAAAAACATTACTCAATCAACATGTAATGACTTAAACAGAATTCTCGGATCCGACTATGGAAAGGAACATTAAGTGGGAACACAGCTGCAAAACACTGTGAGGCTTGTCTTGGCACAGGCCGTACCCTCCAACTTTTGCTGTTTTTACAGATGATGAAATAAGAGACAGAGAAAATGCTGTCACGTAGCAAATCACTGGAAGGACGAATGTTGGAAATGTGAGTTACTGCTCATGGTTCAAATACATGGCCTACTTACTAGATCTGCCAACTATCCATAACCCGCAGTCCAAAATTAATCTGTTTTTATTCACTAAACCAACAAATGAATAAAATTCCAGTCAGAAATTCTATAGGTAAAGTGCAAATGCAAAGGGAAACATACTTCTGAGACTACACACACATGAAATGTGATCCTTCTGTGAGCTGCGGCTGAGTGGATGGAACCGGTGATGCCGAGGACTCAGGCGACGAGGACAGACTTTTCACTAAAACATACCAAGAAAATAGGCGAAGATAAAAATCTTTAAGACACATTTGGGGAAGGAGATCTAATGCTGTGACCCTGCACAATAAGAACATGTTTTGAGAAGGAATTAGTTGTATTTGGGTTGTTCTTTAGTAATCTGGGAACTCTTTGAAGACTGTTTAAGCATTCTTTTCCCTTGTATACCTTAAATTTATACAATGTTATATGTTAATTATACCTTAACAAAATTTGAAGAAAAATTCTTTTGTTTGTTGTTGCTGTTGTCGTTTTTGTATTGAAGTTAATTTTCAGGTGTCTTTCAGTGAATTACTCTTGTTGGGTCTCACTCTTAAAAGCCTTTTTAGTTCCATGCAACTAAACACTACAGATGTTGTGCTTTTGATATACCTACACACCACTTTGACTGAGGCCTGCCACAATAATTGAAAGTTGTCAGTGACAATTTAAAAAAAAAGTGAGAATTCCTGTGTATACCACCTTATAAAAGAGACAAAGGAAAAGACTGCTTAATATTGGTTATAAGGGGACATGATGATATAAATTTGCATGCTATATACATATGTATATACATATATACAGATATATATCTATATATGACGCAGACAATGCTCTACCTAAGAACAATCCTGAATAAATGACCATCATTGTAGTTATCCTTCTGAAAAATGATTGGGGAATGGGGTGGGATGGGAGGAAGGATTGCTAGGAATGATTTTTGAGAAACAAAGCTGATTAAATGCACTAGTAGTATGATCCCCCTATACCCATCCCTCACCAAAAATCCTAAAGAAAAATAAAGAAAAAAAGATACATGAAGAGTCAAAAAATAGCAAAGAATAACACAGAAAATTTTAATTTTTAACATGCTATAGATGACAATCTTATATTATTAGAGAAAACCCCAGATGTAGATTATAATCCATTACTATTATAGGAGTGAGAACAAACAAATGTGTTCTAACAGTTTAGATCCTCAGTCTTCCACAGTTCCCAAAGTGGTGGGTTCGTGAACACTGAGAATCCAGCCTCAGAGAAACGGGTAAATTTTCCAAGTAATGAAGGATATTCTTTTAGAAAAAATTTATGGTCTGTATTAAGATTAAAAGTAAAACCAAAAGCAAAAATGAATGAACTGATCCCAAGCCACAACAGCATCTGCGTGGATCTGGTTGGGTCGGCAGAGGGTCACCCTTTCCTCCTTTTCCCAGTTGTGTCCCTCCTGAAGGTGCTTGTGGGAAGGCGAAAGGTTAAATTGTAGTCAAAATACTTATGTGGCTTTCTTGCTAGAATCATTGCATGGGAAAAAAATTCAGAGGTTCAGAGGACGCACTAGTGAGAAATTTATGAAATGTGTAATATCTACCTGCCATTGTTTGGTTCCCTCTAGAAGCCTCAGGAGTTAGTTCAAAAGAAACGACACTTTCTTCCTGCTCATGAATACTGTCCTTTGTATCTTCTTCAGAGTGGCCTTCTGATTTATGATTTGTGATCTGTGTTTCATCTTGAGGGCTAATAGTGACATTTTAAAAATTATTAGAGAACGCTATTAATTTTTCTTCCAATTTACTATTATAAATAATTTTATAATAATTTAACCATATAGAAAAGATGCCATCATCTATATTTTACATCTACCATTCTGGTTGCAATTGATCTCTTCTTTTTCTTGCTTTCTTATGAAAATTACAAACATAAAAAATATTATGAAATTTTATAATATGAAACCTATACCCCAAGCTTCAAAAATTATCTACATTTTGCCAATCTTGTTTCATCTAAACCCCTAAATTATTTTTAAAGCAGATTCCAGATATATCATTTAATCTGTAATTACTTTAGTTTGTATCTACAACATCCACCAAATATCCAATCAGTGTTCAAATTTACCTGGTTGCCTCATAATATCATTTGTTATATTTGAATTGGGATCCAAAGTCTATACAGTATATTTGCCCGACAAGTGTCTTAAACTCTACTTTAATCTAAAACACCCCACCCCACATACCCCTATAAGTCTCTGTCACTTATCTGTGAAGAATCTGGTTTATCTGTCCTGCACAGTTTACCATATTCTAGATTTCGATGATTGTATCCCTCCAATCTTTAATAAACTGCTATGATTTTGAGGTTTGGTCAGATATAAGTTTTGGGGGAAGGAGGGCAAGTAATATTTAATTAGGTGGTGTCATGCACTATTGCATTAATTAACACGCTGCCACTTTCCATGATGTTAAAAATGATGAATGAGTTCTGGGGTTATCAGCTTGATCCATTCATTGAAAGTTCCCTGTTAGATTTTTTCACCTAACAGCTTTAGTGGCTACTGAGGGATATTATTCAAATCCATTATTTCCTTAGGGTTAGGAAAGCAGTAAGAGTCTAAGTTTCTCATTCATAATTGAGTGAAATTATTCTAAATAGGAAAATATTTCCTCACTAACTCTTTGGCTACTGTTTGGGAAAGGCAAAATAAATATTTGATTCTTTCCCTGTATGTACCAAGTTTTAGAATAATAAGTCAATTCCTTAACATCCCCCAAATTGGCCAACGAATTATTTTGTTGTTGTTGTTGGATCATTATGAATGCATAGTTTTAACAATTTGGATGTGTTACAATCTATGCCTATTAACAAAAATTCACAGATTTTTTTTTTATTAGCTATTGCCAAATATTTTTCAAATTCAATCGTGCTATTCATTGAAGAGATGAAGTCATTTCTAATAACATTAAATCATAGCATTTCTCTTTTCTAGCACTGGTAATTTTTTAAGGGAAGGTGAGACTGAAGATATACACTTAAGAAGGCTAGATAACAAACACAGCTAAAAAATAAATAGCAAATCACTGTAATTTCTTGAACACTTATCGGACAACTTAGACTTCAGATTAAAGTATATTATTATGCAGGCAATCCTGAGGTGCTTACTTTGCTACAGCTTATGTGCCTTTGGCATTTAAAAAAAGTATTTACTGAATACTTCACAGGTACTAACTAAGCACAGTGTTAGGTGCTATACATTATCTTCTTATTTAATCCTTAAAACACACTTGTGAGACAGATACTATCAATATCCCCATTTTTACAAGAGAGAAACCTGCAGTGTAACAAAGTTTTGTAACTTGCTTAAGACCTGCAATTCCAAAGTAGCTATACTGCGACTGAGATCCAGGACTTTTTGACTCCAAAGTTCACCCTTTTTAAGCAGTTACACAAATCTCTGAATGATTCTTTTGATTATTTGTTTTCTTAATGATTACCTGCATGGAACAGCCTCAGGCATTTTTTCTTTGTTTCTTTCTTTATCCATCACTTCCTCAGAATTTACTCCATTTGGCTCAGGTTTGAAATGTGTTTCATAAAAACCATTTTCAGTTTTTTTTAACTAAAGAATAAGAAGAAAAATTTTCTTTCAAAGCTTTCACGCCACATTTAATATTTATTAGACAATCTAAAATGATTCTCGAATAAAAGTTTATTAAAAAATCATACCCTGTCAAGTGTCTATGAAATATAAATTTTGATTCAAGTATACTAAAAATATTAACATTCTTCACTATTGAGATAAAAAATTATTTAGCCAAAGGGATGAAGCACACTGCTATTAGCTAGTTGTTTTGGGATGTAAGATTCTCTAATTGGGTTAACGGTAATTAATTCCAGCCTTGATTGGTCTTTTATTTAAAAAGTTTTTAATCAATCAAATTATCTAAAATTGATCATTTCACTTAGATCTTTGGCTTTCATGACAGAATGAAACATTACCACTTGATCTAATCTTCAAAAATCTACCCCTTTAGAATATCTGTCCTAAATAATCTCTCTACCTCTTTGCTGAAATCCGTATTTTGAGGTTCAGCTTCTTTTATTCGAACAATTTCTGCCACAGGAGTTTCATGGTTTGGCTTTACGTCATTTTCTCTAATGACAGGGTCTAGTTCCTTAATGTTGTCATCTTTCCTTCGAGTCTGTCCAAAAGATAGACAGCATTCTTAGATTCATACTATAATGCTATTTAGATGGCACCCGTTAATTTTGAAAAAAAAAAAAAAAAAAAAAAAAAAAAACTAGATCTTTACTGACAAGGAAGTTTGCCTATGAAAATCAACAGAGGATACACACACACGTGTATACACACACACACACACACTATATATATCAGTATATTTATATACATTAATTATATATTGTATATAGCATATTAACATGTGATACTATTTCATGCACTTTTTAAAATCCTCATCTATTTTAAATTGTTCATTTCATAATCTGTAGAATGTGAAGTAAATTCAACTGTTAATCAATGGAATCAACATTAGCAATGCCTGCTCTTGGTTAGATGAAAGGGAATTTCTGTGAAGACAAGGAAGTACTTTCAGTTGACTCATGTCTATTAATAGGGATAGACCAGAATGTAGCTACTGAAAAGGTCTGCTAGTTGGTTCTGCATGAATTGGGGTAACAATAATAAGAAATACAATGGTGTCACTTTATAAGGCTGAAGCTGAGATGTGATGAATAGAAGAACTTTTATTTAGAAGCTCTCTCCTGCTACAATTTAGGTCATGTTAAATTAGAACAGAGTAATACACATATTATTGGGAGGGGAATTAGGGACTATCTTGGTAGCCTGCAAGGCATTTTACATTTGCTAAAAGCACTTTTATCTTTTCAGTATTTCTGTGAAGTAGATAGGGAAGGATGAATCATTACCTGATTTACAGTAGAGGAGATTAAGTCCACAAAGGGGGAAAGGGGCAATTTTCATTTTCCTAAGCTGTCTTAGCTTACTTATTATTATAAAAGTTAAACAATATAAAATAACTATTCATCTAGTAGTTATCTGAAAACCCACAAAATATTTAACTATGATTCTAAAATTCAAGTGATTTTAGATTTTTCTCACAAGAATGATTAAATACAATTGATATACCTGGGTAATCCTGAATGGATTATCCTTTAAACTTGAAGGACTTTGTAAGGGTGACTGGTCTAAAGCACCAATAACATTTAATCCTTTTTTCTTTTCCCTTAAGCATGCTTGTTGATGTCTCCTTATTCTTTCCATTTGTTCTTCCACTGTCATCCTAGGTCGAGTACTTTCAGCTAGACAGAGCTGTTCCACTGCACTTCTTGGTCTCTCCTTTAAATTAAAGATAAATGTATAAACACAAAGACACTGAATAACTTCTGAAAGTATGTTGAAATAAAAAATGTCATAAAAATGCATTTCTTTTGTCTTCAGAATCATAAGTGGAGGTTTTGAATATCATTTAGATAACACCAGAAAGGCTATTTTATCCTTAACTGGTAACTGGTGATACATGGTCAATGATGGAAAGAGAAAGAGGGGAGGGAGGAGAGAGAGAAGAGAAACTAATGAGGGAATTAAAAAAAAAAAAATACACAAAGGTATGGTAGCTCTGGAATGATCCTACCCCATGGCTCTGAAATAGGAAATTGTATTAAAATTCAAATTAGGACAAAAAGGGAACACAGCTTCTAAATATCAGTGATCTATTTTAATGAAAATGTCATGTTTTTGAGTTACATATTTTCCATAAATCAGAGGGTTATATTTGAAAAAATTGTATACACAGCTCATTTTCATGGTTTATACTGAAGGTTAAAAAAAAAAGTCACATTAAACAACCAATTCTTATTTTCTCACTAAAAATGTAACACAATATTGGTATAAGATCCAAAATAAATAATTCCTTAATTAGTCATAAGAAAATTTTAGCTTCTTTTATATAATAGAACTTTTAACGATTAAATATATTCTAGGAGTTACAGATTATAGAATAGAATCCATATGTTTCTTTGTGTTCTCTGGTATGAACTGTGTAAGTTTTTTTGCAGCTCAAAATTCTAAGACTATTTAGTACAAAGAGAGGTAAGTACCCTAAAGAGTTAAGATTAGACTGGTTTAGAGCCAGTTTGAATTAAATGGATCTCAGATGAAAGTGAGAAATACAGGATTTATTTCCCAAACCCAATTCACTCTTCCTGGAGTAACCACACGTTTGGCAAACTCCAAGTCTACCATAGCTGAAGGGCCATGCAAATTCAGGCTAGCTTGGGAATCCATTAATGTGGGTAAGCACAGGACACGTCTATCACTCTCATTAAGGGCAATCTTCGAAATGTCAAGAGATGTAATGCAAGGAAGCTATTGTGGCAGCCTGATCCTGCCTGGCCACATCCTGCTTGAACAAGTTAGTTCCTGACTGTGCCCCCTCATCCCCTCCCTGACTGACATGGCAGTTCGAAAACCTGCTTAAATGATTAAGCCGGTTTCCTTATAGTTTGGCAGCCAATCAATGTTCGCCTTATCTGTAACTGTGTAAGAATGCAGAAGTACAAGATTGCATAAAACTGTCCTCCATATTACAATTGGAACTTAGCTTTTGGATAAGAATCTGCTGAGCTGGTGCCAGTATCAATAAATGCTGCTTCCTGTTTACAGCCTCCGTGTCCTGTCTCTCTGTTCAAGAATCCCACAACACTATCTGAGAATAGGTTCCACAAAGTGTAGATGAAGCCCCGCGCGGTCAAGGCTGATCGAAGGAAACCTAAATTATGTATTAAGTGGGTCTGTTCTCTGAGGTGCTAATTCCCTGAATATAATTTTTTAAAAAGATAACAAGTTTTTCATAGAGAATGTAATTTTTTTTGATAAAACACTAAAAATGGAAACATATACAAAAAATAAATAAATAGGTTTGAGAGTCCTTCTAGAAATGCATACCGTTCTTGAATCCATTATCTTCTTAGTTTTCCTTAAGGTTACATATGAGGCTATTGTTGAAGATTCGGGTGTTGGTGATTTTGTTCTTGGAGGGACTACTCCAACAGGAAAGTGGGAACCTAGAAATTAAAAGAGCAATAAGTTTGAGAGACCATCTCTCACACAACATTGCTTCTTTTGACATATTCGATTTCTGAGACTTTAAAATGCAAATGCAAATTTCTTCTTTAAAAAGAGCAAAGGAAAATGAAGTACCTTCGATTAGGCATTCCACCTGAGCCAGACAATGATACTACCAGACAAATTTAGGGTTAGATTTAGAAATAAAGGTCTACAGATTAACAGATGATGTTAAAAAATTAATTATAAAATTTAACATACTTAATAGATCATATATCCCCACCACAACCCTGTAAAGAAAAGAAGGTAAATGTACTGGGTTAACATGTAAACTGAACTTATTCAGTTTAGACACAGAGTTAAAATATATCCCAAATGCTGACCTTTAACTGAAGTTTCCATTTCTGAAACAGGTTCTGTTTTTTCTTCTCCATTAGATTCATCAACTTCTGCCACTGTTGTTAACTCTGGTTCACTCTTGTAGAGTCTATAATCTGGACCCTTGAAAGGAAGATATGTAATTACAAAAAAAAAAAAATTGCTAAAAGTTTCTTTTAAAATGTTTACCTCTAAAGACTCAAATCAAGCTCCAAAAATTAAAAGCCTCAGTCAGCTAACTTGGGGATAATACAATTACGATATATGTTACAACTAAGGTAGAAAAAAAAGCATTTGAAGTATTTTAAACCAGTAAATGCTTTGGTTTCAAAATTAAGGTTATTCCTCTTAGGGACAAAGTCATTAGGATATTTTTCTCATAGTATAACTGAGGTCTAAAAATAATTATATAATATTAACTCAGCCCCATTCCTTTTAACCCTATTCTCCCTTGCTTATTACATTTTACATTATCTGTTTTGCCCCAAACTATTATTTCCAGTTTTCATGAGTATGTCTCTTTGGCAAAGATCATATTCTCTAAGTTTTCCTAGAATGAACTGATCACATCCCAACCTATTATCATTCCTAGAACTATCTTACTTTTTCTTGCTTCTTTCTGATCTAAAGATTTCATTTTGCCTCTGATATCCTGAAATGGTATACTTAAAATACTTAAAAACCATTTAATGATAACATTTATGGAAAATATGAAATTATGAAAGATTATTAAAATTGTGAAAATATTAAAAAGTGAGAATGGTAAAACCAAAACAGGAAAAACAAAATGATAACATGATTAACAAAAAGCGCTGGCTAAAAGTGATGTTATAATAAAAGCAAGTCTGAATGTAAAATAAATTCACTTTCAAAAATGAGAGGGCACGTATGATTGACTATTCTGTGGCTATTACAGCCACTTACACAGTGAGATCCATTTCTTGTATATCCTTGAACTTGATGAATCTTCTTTTCTTCAGGCAGATGGACTGGGCCCCTGCTATAACAGAGCAAGGAGCTGCTATCACTGGGCAGAGGGGGGATTATGGGAGGCTGCTCTGTAAAGTCATAGGACCGAGGAAGTGGAGGACGAGGTGGGACTACTTCCTCTTCCTAAAGATTGTAGAATAGTCACCTTATTTAGATAAGCATATTGAATTAAGGATATCTAAATTCTTTGCAATGGTAAGTTAACCTTAAATTAGCTTTAACATAAAGGGACACTGCCAAGCCAAAAGTCTCATATTGAAAAGTAAAACTAAAAATGTTTAATGGCCAATAACTGGGTTTTAAGTAAGGTTGTATCTAACATTTTTTGCAGCACACAGGTTAGCTTTACTCTGAAGCTCAACATCAAAATAGACGTATGAAACTACTGTATTCCATTTTAAGAATAGGAGAAAAAAATTAATTTGAAACTCTTACTGGCGATTTTTTATTTTTTTTCAATTTTTAGGGGGAAAAACATTTTTTTTTGATTGGATTTTATATAAAATTCAAGACCACAAATGCTTTCAATTAGATTGACAGTATCTCTTTGCAGTTGTAACTTCTTTATGGTATGCATGATACACAACCAACTTAATTATCCCACAAATTTTTACCAAATATAAAAAACAATAATATTCAAATAATTTACATTAGAAAAAGCATGACAATGTTAATGTTCT
Source organism: Rousettus aegyptiacus (assembly GCF_014176215.1). Taxonomy (NCBI): domain Eukaryota; kingdom Metazoa; phylum Chordata; class Mammalia; order Chiroptera; family Pteropodidae; genus Rousettus; species Rousettus aegyptiacus. The sequence goes on from NW_023416295.1 coordinate 148,276,869, forward strand.
AACACAGATTAAAAAAGAATTCAAATTTTTAAATTTTTTTTTGTATTAAGAAAAGGGAAAAAAAAAATCACATTTGTTAGAAGTACCAAATTACTGAACCAGTAAAATCGCAAGATTAAAACAATAACTTAAATATAGTTAGAAAACATTTTGTTATGAGTAGAGAAGACAACTCTAATTCATGTTTTAAATATTTAAAACAATTTATCGTTGGAAAAACAATCCAAACTTACCTCATTTTTGGACTTAACTGTTGAGAAAGACTTTGATACTGCCATACCTATTAAAAAAATAAAACACAACTTATACTAAATATATCTTTCTAAATCTACAGAAAAAAAGGAATAATTTAATTTCACTTATTTTAAATAAAGTTTTCAGTTTTTAATCCCTCATTTATTGTTTTCAGAATCTGAACCCAATTACATTAAAAAATATAAATTAAAATAACTACTTTAAGTAAGAGTATAGGGAAATGGGTTTTGTCAAACATTTATCGGTGTGAGTACATTTTGATGTAGTCTTTTAGGAGGACAACTTGACTGTGTCTATCAAAATGCAAAACATGTGTTCATTTCCCACTTCTTGGAATCCATTAAGTACTACCATGTGTGTTTAGTTACATATACAATAATATTCATTATAGAATGGCTATGACAGGGAAAACAAAACAAAACAAACCCAAACAAGTCCCCAAACCTGTAAATATGTTCATCAACACAGAGTGGATAAATAAATTATAGTTCATCTATACAATGAATTCTTAAAACAGCTATCACTGTATTATAGTTAAGGGGAATAAAGACAAAATGGTTGAAAATAGGTATACTATGATTCCATTTTTTGTTTTAGGGGGAAAAATCTCCTAAAACCAAAACTCTATATGTATGCTTATAACTATAATACATATAAAACCATGATTTATTTTTGAGTGAAGTTGGCATAACTTTTGCTTTTTACTTTATTAAACTTGTGTACCAATTCAATGCTAAAAAGAAGAGTACCTGTTTTCTGATGTCAAAAATCCATTAAAATACTAAAAGTAACCCAATTTTGTGTGTCATTCCATTTTAGATATAATATTATGGTCAATTACTGCAGAATAAAATTTAAAAAGTTGCCTTACCTGTTTCTGTAGTGCCTCTTTGCTGTTTGTGCTTACTCAATCCTTCCATGACATCTTGAATTCTCCAGAGTTCTTTCTGAATTTGTGCACGCTGAATTCCTGCTGATTCAGTCTATTAGTAAAAATAGACCACAAATAGGAAAAACAGTCACTAAAGTTATAAATTCCACTAATTATATATTTAAAAACCCAGAATTGCAGTGGATTAAGTTTTGAAAATATTTAATATATTCTCAAAATTTCTGAACTTCAGTGGCAATGATAAAAGATAAAACAGAGAGAAAAAAATAATTTTTCAGCCTCGGGTGTACTATTTCACATCTTCTCAATAAGCTTTGCCTTGTGTTATTTAAAATGCCAGGAAGGAATACTGAACAGAAGGGACAAAAAATAGAAAACCAAAACAAAAAGAAAACAGAACAAAATACAAACTTACAAAACCCAAATTAAAAAAAAATCTTTTAGGGGGGAAAAAAGAAACGGAAAGTATACTAATTTCCAAGTTCTAGAACATAAAGAGACATGCCAAAAAAAGAAAAGAAAAAGACAAAATATATTTAGAAGAGTTTTGACTCACAGAGTTAAATATATTTGCAGGACTAATTTTCAATTTTGGAATCTAAATTTATCATTGCCATTTTTATTTTATTCTAAGTTATATCCATTTTCTTACTTCTAATATCCCATTTCATGCACTCAAGCTAAATACTCTAACTGAAACCAAAATAAGACCATATCAGTTTTCAGTAAGATTGTAATAGAACTTCTATGACTCTGATACTTAGATATCAACAAATATAATTTTTAGGAATGTAAATTTATAAAAAAAAAAATAGGCAACAAAGTATAAAGTCATCACATTAGCTAGAAAAAAATCTTTTTCATTGACTATCGGTTTCTGACAACTACATGTAGATATTAGAATACGATCAGTATTTTATTAGCAGGACAAAAGCACTCTGAGAAGTAGAAATATCTTTTCAAAGTCTATACACATAAGGTCTATGCACCAACGCTGCCTCAAAAAGGCACTGCACGACCTTAGGTATTCACTTTTCTGAGCCATAGGATGAAAGTATCAAAGTAAATGGAAATACTAACACACACCCAACATGACAACAGCCCAGAGAGGTGAACACTGATAAAAGACTTACAGGGAGAGAATATCAACTATAAAAATCGGACACTTGTATATTCTATATAGACTATGTATTACTCCTGCAGTAATTAAAAATCTCATTTTTGTTCTATCTTGCCTTTCTCTAGTTAATAGTGACTTTAAACAATATTCAAACACTTGTTAGCAATGTTTTACTTTTTTATGAATTAAAACTACCTATGTTCTTTGTCCATTTTGCTAATGTACTGTTTCTCTAAAAAAACCTAAAAAAAAATTCTTTGCAAATCTAGATAATAACTCATTGAATTTTAGTGTTCAAGATAATTCTTCCCGGTATATCATCTTTTAAGATTGTCTATGTTGTCTTCATTGTTCACTTATATAACAAACTATATATTTTATGTGCTTGATACTTTTCTAAGTGCTTCAAAAATATCAACACATTTAATCATTACAATAAGCCAGTAGTGGCTGGTACTATTATTTTCAATATACGGCTGTGTAAACTGAGGCACAGTGTTGTTACATAACTGGTCTGAGGTCACACATGCAATGCTACTTCTTACAGAGTGTGCCTTCAAGTTATTTATTTATTTTTTTTAAAAAATTCAACTTCTTGTGGTCTTAATATATCTGAATTATTTTGTTAATTTTTTTCAGAAAGTTCTGGTAATTTGGTTGAAATAGAACTGAGCTTATATGAAGACTTTTCATTGTGATAGTGTTAAATTGGGCCATTGATGAACACGGTATATGATTATACTTTCCCTTTTATTCAAGTCTTCTCTTATGTCACGATGAATATTTTTTGTTAGGTTAAATCAGGGTTGGTAGAGTGCTCTGGCCTGAAAACTAAGAATGGATTTTTACATTTTTAAGGTGTTATACAAAGGCCAATAGCACCTGAGATTCCGTGACAGAGTGTATGTATATACTTGCACCATCTAAAATATTCGATATCTTTGTACAGAAAATAAGTGGTCATAAAAAATATCAATATCTGCTTTTTACAGAAAGTTTGCTGAGCCTTTGTTTACATCTTATAGTTTTCTTTCTATTGTATCTTAGTTTGACTTTAGTCATGACGATATGTTAACACTTAAATTTAGATAATTAAAATGAAATACAATAAAAAATTCAGTTCCTCAGTTACACCAGCAACATTTTTAAGTGCATTAGTGCCTTCTATATTGGACAACACAGCCAGAGGACAGTTGGTTTTCTATGAGACAACTTTATTAGCTTTTTATATGTTGTATTAATTTGTTTATTGAGTCCACTGGGCTTCTAATGCAAATGATCAAATTTACATAGGGCCACAGCATGAAGTAACTTTACAAATTTCCTTAAACATATTATCTCCATTTTTCACAGCAACACTTTAAGATAAGAAAACACTGGAAATTGATCTCGGATCTGCCTGTTTACAAAACTGGATTCTTTATTCTAATAATATATCCATTAAGATAATAGACTAAATATAATATAATAAAGAGGCATTTAATATAGCATGAATTAAAATACATTTTGAAAACGATAAAATATACATATTTGGAAAATCCATATAATTCAATACCTCAGTACCAAGTGACATATAGTTAGCTAAGAGCACAGAACACTACGGGGCTCATACCATGTATCCAACAGAATAAAGAGCTTTTAAACAATGAGAGATGGGCTACTTTGTGAAGCAATAGGTTTCTTATTATTTAAAGGATTCAAAACCAGGTCTTATATAGCCAATAATATAAAACTGTTAAGGGCATACATGAATCTAACAAGGTTGGTTGTACAGCACCAGTCAAAACCCGTTTAAACAATGTGAAATTACACTTTAGTACCTGAACTTCACCAAGGCGATCTAGTTGCTCTTGCATCTGGTTCCTGGTAATGGTTACATCATATTCTAACTTATCATATTCTCTCCATGCTCGTTCCAGTTCCTAAAATCAAAAAGCTTTACTTACTTTTATTGAGAAAATGTACTTTTATGCCATTATCACCTCAATTATTATGTGGTTTATATTGAGCAAAATAAAAACTTCTCTAATTCGTTTTCCTTTATTGTTTGAAGCATTTTCTTGTATGCCCCGATAAAAATTTCTCCATGAATAAAAACACTAAATAGGTTGCATTTTAGCATGTGGGATTTTCAATAACACCAGAAGCCTGACATGGCTTTACTTAGGTAAATTTACAGTAATGTAATAAACCTAATTCAGCTAACTAGTCAGTGAATCTTGCTCATTGAGAGTCAATACAGACTACCCACTTATACTTTTCTGTTGAGAAAACACATCATCTCTGAAACCCTACACTCAGAATTTTTTCATACTTACCCTTTAACCACCTGTTATCTATTGAACAAGTGCGCAAAAATATATTGTCATTATATTTTGCTTCAGGAATGCTATTCTGCTGGGGTATAGGTACTTTTCTATGGGCTGTACTTACTCTTCAGACTATTTTAGAGAGTGGTATGAAGTCAATAAATTGATAAACTAAGGGCAGAGACTATATTTGATTACTATTTCATCACCAGTATTTTTTGTGGTGCTGGCACATGTAACACAACCAACAAGTATTTACTGAATTCTTTTGTAAAATGAATTAGCAACTCTTATATAACAACCTCCCATGACCAGGAATTTCTTGCCTTCCATTGCTCTGAACAAGCTCCATGGGGAAATGTCAGTTTAACAACAGCAATAGTCTGGGGATAAGGAAAGAGGGTAGTAGTGCAGAAGAAAGGTTACTTAAAATCATTAGCACAAACAAACAAACAGACAGCAATACCTCAAAAGTTCTTAGAGGTTCTCTTTTAATGAGTTGTTGTTATTTTTTAAAATGCCTATAGCACCTGGTCTTCCCAGGTGGTCTCCCATCCAAGTACTAACCAGGCCCGACCTTGCTTAGCTTTTGAAATCAGACAAGATAGGACACGTTCAGGGTGGCATGGCCGTAGACTAAACAGTTATTTTATTTTGTATATTCTGCAACTAGTTTAAAATCACTTTTAAAAACTTATGCAATGAAAAAATTGCTCAAGGTACATAATTTAAAAAATTAAAGTGTTAAAATTTTGCCACTTGGTATAACTGCTTTTAAAATTTAAGATTCTCCTCAAGATTTACAATGAATTATATTTTTAAAAAAGCAGAGATAAACTACTGGAGGTTTTTAAAAATCGTCTCTGTATTATATAGATAGTTTAAAGAGTCTATTGAGGAGATTTCACAATTAATTAAATTTTGAAAAAGCAAAGTGATAAAGCGTTATGATCTTTATCTCATTTATATTGTGTAAATAGTAGAATCCTTACTTGGATTCAGCAAAGTGTGTTTACTTGGATAATTAAGGATATTAATCTCCTTTAGTAAAAATTGTTTCTATCCATCTTCTAACCTGTGTACATCACAAAAACTGCAAATTTAGATTGTGGCCTTTGAAGGCTTCAGGTAGGGTAAAATGAGGATAACAAGACCCAATGGCAGCCTAGCAATTAAGGAAGATAGCACTGCCAAACTAACACCTAACCTCTCGTAGAAAAGCCAGAGTTAAGGTGGGCCCAAAGGATCTATCTGTAGAGGCATCTAAATATAAGAACATTTTCAGATGGTGGGAATCTTTGTTTTTCTTACAGAAACATAGGAGAAACAGAGATTGAGAGCAAGAGATTACTTCACCAATATTTTAGGGGTGAAGAATCAATACACTTTTTATTTTCCCAGCCTGGAAAGTCCTGCCATCGCACTGGGTCATTTGTCCTAAGTCTCACTAATCCTGCTGGGCCACCCCATTTCTGCCTTTACTTCTCTGCTCCTCAAACATGATTATGGGTAGGCAGAACACAAGTCAACATAGGATGGCAAGAAAAGGGGCAGGACTGGCATAACATCAGTTTCCTCTCAACGCTTGGATGAGTATTTCATTAAAGAATTTAGTGGATTATACAAGTACAATATTAAAATCATTGTGGAGAGTTTATGCCATAAGTAAAAACAATGAATTCTTGCAATCTGCAACCACATGGATGAACCTCACAACATTAAAAGAAACCAAAGAGTATATGATTACATTTTCATAAAAGTCAAAAACAGGCAAAGCTAATATATAGTTTTAAGTCAGGTAGTGGTGTTTTTGGGAGAAGGCAGTCACTTGGAGGGGAGCCTCTGGCATGCTCGTAAAATTCAGTGTCTTGATATGAATGTCAGCCACATCTGTGTACTTAATCTGTGTACTCTCCTCCAGAGCATGTTATACTCTAACAAAGGTTAAAAAAATATGTGAGATCATTATAGGAATGACAGGAAACTTTTAAAAAAATGAGTCTATATTTACGACATGGAACAAAGAAATTTTAATAGTGGTTACATCTCTACGCTCTGTCCTGAGACAAGACTTGGCCACTGTGGGGGAAAACAGACAAACTTCGAAATAGGTATGCAACATTCAGATGCAGTGAAATCTCACAGTACCGAAAAGATCAGTGAGGATTTTAATACCTAACTACAGAGTTATAACAGTTAAGAAAGGATTAGAACTAATGATTCATTTCCAAATTTTTAATGTAATAATAACTTTCCTTTTTCTTATCCAGAATCAATGGCAATTTATAACTCACAGCCCAGAAGGAATAGTTATACACTATACTTAAATAAGTAAATAATTATTACTATATTATGTTTAGAGCTAATAGAGACTGGTTTACTTCTGGTTTGCCTCTTGATTAGTGTTTGAATCTTAATTTAAGATATGGTAATTGACAGATTTTCAGTTTCAAAATGGAGAAGGGGCAACAGTACAGATGTAGTATGATTTTTTATTAATTTAAGATAAACTTCAAACAACTCTTTTCAGTTTTAAATATTACAGATTAATGTTCACTACTAAATCTTGGAGAGTTAAAAAGCACTGTAATATTTAAGTTTACTATTATATTTTGAGAAGTAGGCATACACAAAAATGTTAATATTTTGGCTACTACCATCCAACCATAACAGTTCTGTCAGCTAGGTATTAGAAGCAGTTGATTTTTGAGATGAATCAAAAATAAGGTTAATCTGATTTCATTGTTACCTTCAGGATATAGAGATTTTTCTGGCACAGGTTTTGAAAATGGGCTTACTTACTTAAATCGTTTTTCAAAAAGGGTATTTGTCTTTTCTGATTTTATGCTTGTCTTATATAACTACATACCAAATAAAAATCACTATTTATGAAGCACATTACATACCTAACTTTATTAACTAATAATGATTATACTGGCTTTTCTAAACCTAAAAAAATTTTTAAGAGTAACCAAATCCAAACCGTATAAAGTTAGGATCAACTAAATCAGCCATGGCTATAGAGTTACCCATGTTTTAGATTTCCAGTTTATGGTAACCATTACAGTAATTCTACTTTTTGGCTATATATATTTTAAAATTTTTGGCTACTTATGATCTTTAACTTGTATTTTTAGTTTCTTCTGTTATCTCTTTGAAACAAAACTATATTCCATCTCCTGAAATTATCAACCGAATTCGACAGTTATCGATACGTGGCCAATCTGGTTTTCATCTATAGCACCCATGTTCTATCTCTGTGGCATTATTTTAAGCAAACACCAAGCATCATTATCATTTCATTTATAAATACATCAATATGTGTTTCTAAAGAAACCAAAATGAAAAATAAGAGAAATTATTTTTTTATTCATCAATACGTAATCTTTTAAGAAATATTTTTAATTGTGACAACACTTTCCCCCCATTCATTTGCTACTTATTTGTAGAGGAGAATGGGTCACTTGTTTTGTATGATTTCTGTTACTCTAGATTTTGCTAACTAAATTCCTATGGTATTGCATCATCTTCTGTTGCCTGTATTTCCTATAAACCTGTAGTTAGATATGGAGGCTTGTTGAGATTCAGATTTGATTTTTTTAGGGGTAAAAATATCTCTTAAGTGTTGTTGGGTACTTCCTATTGCAGAGCATCAGGAGGAATATCACATCTGGTTGCCTCTTTTTGGGAAGATGTAATTTTGTAAGCATGAAATAACTAGGGTATTCAAAAACCACTTTAAAATTTTCCAAAGCATATTCCATGATAATTCATGGATGCTGACAGATCTACTGTAAAAAATTATACTTTGTTGTAACCATGATTCTCGGTAGTTCTTTAAACACATCAAGGGGTTATTATGTGGATAAGTGCATGTAAAGCACTTATAATGAAACCCTACACCCAATAACTGCTCCAGAAATATTCATGATTATTACTGTTATTTCATATTGGTATTATTTTTCATGGCTATTATGGATAAATGCAGAAGCCATCTACTAGCATGATTCAGGATGATTGGGAGCCTTTATACCTGCTTTCTAGTGGTTGAAATTCCAATTTTAGATTTTTAGTAATATATATTTGATTCCAAGAAAGTACACGTGACCACATGGTGAAATGGACTATAAAGTACAGAAGCCCTAGAACTAAGTCCTTGATTTAGGTGTTGACTCTGTTTGTTATTCGTTATGTCACCCTGGCAAGTTATTTAACCTCCATGAATCTCGGTTTCTTCATCTGTACAGGAGAGGTAATAAAAATGAAAATAAAATGGAGATAATAATTACATTTATTTTGCACAGCATTTTCTTAAGGATTAAACCAGACAATATATGTGAAAAACACAGATATACAAATATATTTTTCTGCTATTATTGGATGAGTTATAAATTCTCATCTACAATATGTGTATATCTGCTTCATCTGTCTTCTTGAGTTGTTGGGAAGAATAAAAGCACTTGTGGAGCTGAAAAAAACATAAGAATATATCCCTTACATTTAGAGATAAGGCCTAATGTAAATTCCCCCAAAAGAGGAAACTATAACAGACGTTTATGGAGCTCCACCCCACACTGCCTTTGCCCACCTGATTTCAAGGACCTATGGTAGAGCTCCACGCATGCCAAGTGTCTCATGATAAGCTCGCTAATGCAGTTTGGAAGTATGGATGAATGAAGGACCCAGGGGCAACCTCAATGAATGAGTAATAGATACTCCAGCCTCCCAGACTTTCGGTGGGAAATTCTGAAGCAATCTGCTATTTTCTCAGAGTCCACAGTGGGATCAAACTCCTGTTGCCCACAGTGGTAACCAAAGTCAGTAGTGAAACTTTTACTGGCCTTTCTCCCTCCTTGTCTCACTCTACACCCTCCCTTACTTCTGCTTCCTGGAATCATCTCCCAAATAAACCTTCGGAACCCAGTTTCTCATCTCAAGCTCTACTTTGAGAACCCAAACTAAGACAGGGACCCACTGAAAATTTCAAGGGGTAACTGATTGCTAATCTGCCTTACTAATCAGGCTTAAAACAACGCAGAGGCACGGAGAGAACACAAAGGCACTATGTGCTTAAAACGTGTGTGTTGGGTGGCTCTTTATGAAGAGGAGATATAGTTTCAAGAATTACGTAAAACATAAAAGGAAGACTGCTTTACCTTGTGTCAATCTAGTTTTATGTACCTTAGTGGCCAACCAGATGCAAAAATGTTTTCTAAAATAAAAGCTTTGATGTATGGATGCCTTAACGTTATACCCCTTATGTTATCGAATCTTTTATACCTCAGAATTTGGATTTGAACCAAGGCCCTGCATCAACTGTGAAAGAATCAGAGGATTCCTTTGAGATTCTGCTGGTACAAATGTTAATTCAAATTTAAATGTAATCAGCAACAACTGAGTGCCCGCTGTATGCCCAGTGTGATGTTATGTATTGCTTGTAGCCTTAAGATGCAAATATAAATAAGTTTACGTAACGGCACAAATAACATAGCTTGTATTCTATGTAGTAAGACATGTCTTAGAAGAACATATTGAGGGTTTGTAATGATCACTAAATAATGCTGAAGACAAGGAAAAAAAAACACAGAAAAGTGATTATATAGAATACCAACTAGAAAATGGGATACTCGAAAATGATTAATTTCTATTAAAACATTTCTAGTAAACATCCATCAAAAAGCTGGAGTTAACCTTGGGATGGAGTAAATTCTAAGCCTACAAATGAGATTTAAGTTATTAAACCCAATGAACATTTTACAACCCTAGAATTTCTAAAACAGACACCAATCATAAAATAGTTTCCAACTAAATTTTGATTTGACCCAGGTTGTCACAGGGCTACTGAGTTTTTCATTAGGTTGGCACCGACAGCTTAATGCCATTTTCACTTTTTAATTTCATATTCCTAATCCCCTAAACCAGCCAGCCAGCCAGCCAGCCAGCCAGCCAACCAGTCAGTTCTACTTCCTGATTCTCCAGAAACGTTTCCTATACTGTCATCTCTGTGCTGTGTTTCAAGCCATTTTGTCTTGTATGGACCATCTCTTATGTCCTCTTTCTTCCTATTCAAATCCCACATATCACTAATTAACTGACTACTTCTTTGTAAACAGCAGTTCAGATGCATATATTTTCTTTATGACTACATTATAAAAATCCATGTAGATCTAAGACTTCAGGACTATGGTTAGATCTGCATCATTCAGTTCAATCATTCATCAAATTTTTAGTGCACATCCTGTAGTACTAAACGCTAGAGCTAAAAAGATGAACAAGATCTGGTTGTGATTTCTAGGAGATGACAAAAGGATATTAAATATTGTTAAAAACTTATAAACATTACAATGTAATTAAGGGACTAAATGAGGTCATTTTAAACCAAGAAAAGGGATATTTAAACATAAGGTATTTAAGAATCACAAAATCTAAGTTTTGATTTATCTAAAACTATCACATATTCCTTTAAAAATAGCTTATGTTTGGAGTGTTATTTTAGTGCTCAGAACTGAAGCCATGTTGAGATTCCGGTATACTGCCAGCTTGAAAAGAACTCTCTTACTTAAGCTATAGACTTTCTTAAAAGGTAGCTGCTCCCTAAAGAGCCCATTGAAGGTACAGGCGAGGGTGTGTGAGCAGCTTTCTTTAACAGGTGGCTTTTGCAGGGATTTCTCTTTCAAAAGGCTGTTGGGCAGGTGTTCTTACTATGTTTAGAGATGACTACATCATAGGACCTAAAGCAGACTGTTCAAATTTATAAAACACTTAATTTATAAACTCTGAGTAAGACTTTTAGACTTGGTAATCCCAAGATACCTTTCATAAAGTGACATAACTATGGTTTAAAAGGTTCTGCTAATCATATTTCTTATTCGAACCTATCATCTATACTTAGATCACACTGCAGCTATGAAATGGAATGTTGATGGCTTCTTAAAAGCATTTCACAGGTACCATTTATGAAGTGGTTGGTTAAGTGAATCTAACTACCACCTTCCCCAAATTATTCTAATTCCCCTAAAATCCACAAAATATTTTCTCAGTGTGATAAATTATAACATATCTTAAGAATTTTTCATGACACATAAACAAGAGTATTTATTTCTTTTATAAAACTATTTCACAAAAAACAAAATGCCTAGAGAAACAGATCATCCTTTATTTTTGATATTGTTAATAGCAAATTAATTTCTTGTTATAATAGAGAACAATCTTAAAAACAGTCCAATTAAATACAAATATAAATTAAATAGAAAGAAGAAAAAGAGAACTGCATATTTCAGTGATTCTTACTATGAACAAAATATGTACTCACCGCAGTGGCTCGAGAGAGCTCTCGACATGTACTAAGCAGTCCATTTTGTAAATCATCCCTCTGTAACACCACGGTCTGAATGGCTGCTGGGTTATCTGCGTTCATTTCTATCTCTTGGCTGGCTGACAGCAAAGCTTGCTCAAGCGTATACTATTACAATAAAAAATAATTACATTTAATGTTCTGCATCATCAAATTAATTCTCTTTTACTTTAGTTATCAGTGTCTTGATAATAATCATATAAAGTAACATCAATTGTAGATATTAAACATAATTGTCCTACTTTCTCCTTGTGGAGCTGCTGAAGTTTCTCTTCTAGAGCATGCACCACTTTATCTTGCTCACATAGACGGCTTAACTTGGCCTAGGTGATAAGAGAAGATGTCTTTTATTAGCAATTTATTATTTTTCCTGTAATTGAAGGTAGGCAGTCATCATCCCTGTAACTGGAGGTGGTTAAAACAAGAAAACACATTTAGAATACCTAATTAGGTCAATCTTTACTTCATTGAGTAATATAAAAGTTTAAATAGATCTTATAAGGACGGAATGCTTAAAAAACATGCATGTAAAATGAAAAACCATTTCAATCATACTATTTAACCTACCTAATTCAAAAAATTCTTAGCAGTCTCATATGCTTTTAACAAATCATTTCAATGTGGTTAAGATTTTTTCCCCCTATGAAAAGCTGAATAGGTTAAATGATATATGTAGCACTTAATTAAAATACCAACTGGATTCTATTTTACATTTTTTTAAATTATGTTTTTAGAAAAGAGTATAAACAAAAGATTGCTTCTAATTGTAATACAAATAAAAATATTGCTAGTGGAGAAAAATCACTTTCAATAATTTTACTCTTGGTACTACCCCAAGTTTTAAATTATGACAATATAATAGAGGACTCTAACAAAATTTCAATACAATAAACCAGTTCTCCACATATCTGAAAATAAAAGCCCTGGACAAATCATAAATATGTTCCAAGCTTTATTTACTGCGTAACAAGAAAGCAAGAAACATGACATTTCACTTTCTTTGTCTTTTTATCTATTAAAGTAACGACCTTATCTTTGTTAGACAATGAAACTCAAGCTACATCAAATGGAATACAGTAGTCCCCCCTTATCTGTGGGGCAAATTGCTCCAAGATGCCCAATGGATGCCTGAAACCACAGACAGCACCAAACCCAATATATACTGTTTTTAATTATACATACATACATACACTTTGTGGTATCTCTTTGGCATACCCAAATTACCTGCATTAGTACTCTTGCTCTTTGGGGCCATTAGTAAATAAAATAAGGGTTACTGTGATACCCTGATAATCGATCTCATAACCTAGATGGCTACTAAGTGAACAATAGGCAGGAAGCACCCACAGTGTGATTGACATCCCAGGTGGGATAGAGCGGGAAGGCATGAAATTTCATCATGATACTCAGATCAGCATGGAATTTAAAACTTATGAATTGTTTATTTCTGGAATTTTCCATTTTCCATTGAACATTTTTGGACAGGAGCCGACTGTGAGTAACTGAAACTGTAGAAAGCGAAACCATGTATAAGGGGGGACTAGTGCACACTGAAATAACAAAGAGGAACAAATGGAATAAAACCAGGGGAAATGAGGTAAGGATGACATATAAATAAGTAAAACTGTGTAGTAAGTCAGCAATCTAAAATAGGATTTAAAAACTAAATTTAATTTTAAAAGGAATTAATGACAGAATTTCAGAATTTCTAGAGGCTAACACTTTCTCTAAAAGACAACTTTTCATGAAAGTCTTTTACTTTCATTTAAGCGATTCTTAATACAGTCAACTGTTAACTATGGGGGTGAAGAACGACAGAGAATAAATTGAGTGTGCATTTAATGGAATCTAAGTGAAAAAGGAAGGGGAGGAAGAGGCATTTTTGTCAGGCTTCTTTAGTGCTCGGCAGAGAGTAAGACAGAGTCCTGTCAATACATAGCATATTAATACTTACATCGATATCTACTTCTTCAGGTCTGTATTTGTATAATGTGCCTCTGCATTCATCTTGTGATAGCTATAAGGAAAAATGTCAAACAGCTACTTTAAAATTAATATTTCAAAATATAATTATTTAGCCTATAGTTAATATTTTGGATTTATATAACAAAAATGAGGTTTTAATGATTTTTATAATTTTAGAAGTTTAATTCAAACACAGATCATTACAAAAGCAGAAAAATATTTAACAGTGATACAATACGCAAGATACATTAAGAATGATGTTAACTTAAGCTTGTCAAACAAAATAGTAAGCTGGTCAAACAAAATTACATAGCACTTTACATCTTTCCATTTGTAAGACATGTTATTTTAATGAAAAATTGACAAATAAAATTATAAGAACTGTATTGAATCAAATATTCAAATCAGGCATATTTCAACAATCAAAACCGTCCTTCAGAGTATACACATAATCACACAACTGTGTATGTGTACACCGAAATGCCAACACATCTTAGTACAATTTTACTAACAAAATCTATTAACATATTGTATACAGATACATAATATATAAACACACATACACAATATAGACTTATCTTGTTCTTCTGTCTTAAGAACTAAAAGATAATGGAGGAAAAGGATGGGTTTAATTGAAAAGAGGAAAATCATTCAAAACCTCATAAAACTGAAAGCCTATGTTATAAACTATGGATAGTCAAATTCCATAAAAAGCTTTTATACGTGTTTGTTGACACCAGTTGTTTTATTATACCGTAAGGAATTATTATTTAGTATAAACATCATTTTTTTCAGTTCATTTTTGGTCAAACAAATCCTCATTTCTGAGTGTGCTTACCAAGATTTCAATAGCCATCCCAGTCGCTACAGATCACATCATAGCCTCTGCAGGCAATATTTCACCATCTCTCTTGTCTTTTGACTTAATATACTGACTACTAGATAATAACAAATACATAGTAGGAAAAATTTAATTGGGGCTCACTGTATATTTACCAAATGGCACATTTTTTCTCAAAGTCGGGATGGGAGAAATATATCCCAACTACATTCTAGACTGGAAAATCAGATTTCATATATACACATACAAATGTATAAGAATGTATAAATTATAGCTACTTATTACATACTCTCTTTAAAAAACTGCTCGACAGTTATATCTCTAGAAGGAGGCACAATTTAAACAGTAGGTAATTTTGAATGGCTCTAGAAATGTGGGAATCAGTAGGTTAAAAATGTAAGCATTCCAAACATACAATAATAAATCCTGGATTTAAGTGTTTCATTTCAAGACACAACTTTCACGTATACCTCATGCAAATGAACCTGTGACTATTTAAGGGTATGCACAGTGATTATTAACCACAAAACTCTACAGAAATGAACATCACATGAAAAATGAATTTAATAACAAACGTCAGAATACTTGTGTGCTATTTTAAAATAAAGATCACTGAACATCCTGAGAAGTGTCAATTATTCAAAATTAAAGCACCTAGATCCAAGAAAAGAATTTATGCTGCAATCTAAAAAAAAAGTAATGAAAAGTTTTACAATCTTTAGATTCATAAAAATGTAAGATGACAAAAATTTTCTCATTTATAAGATGTAAAGTCTTTAGCTACCAAATGTCCAAATATACTTTGCTTATTTAATATTTAAAGTTAAATGCAAAACAGCTTTACTGAGCCATGAAATGCAGTGGTATATCCAGATTAAAACATGAATTGTATCCTATATCTCAGAGTCAACAGATAAAAGACTAATAATTTTAAATGAAAACCTAATAATCCACAATAAGTATTTAGGATATTGGTATACTATTTTTTATATAGGGAATCTTTTTTTCTTTGATATTTCAATTTCATTTACTTTTTAAAATATGTATTTTTTTTTAATTTTTCAGCAACAGCTGACATACAATATCCTATTTGTTTCAGGTATACAACATAGTGATTAGACATTTGTAGACCTTAGGAAGTGATGACCCTGATAAGTCTAGTACTATTTAGAGAATCTTATTACATATTCATTTTCATATTAGTTGGCAGATTATAAAAAAGAAAAATGTGTTCTGTATTGTTATAATTTTAGAGCGATACATTCTTATAGACATAAAAATTAAAATATTTTTCTACCTATATTTTTAGTACCACTGAAAAAATGTACTAAAACCTTTTATCAGGTTATTCAATAAAAATCTTAAAATAATTAACCTTCCACTATACACTGCTTTTACATGTCAGAAGAAAAGTATATGAAAACAAGATTATTCTTTAAATAATTAACTTCTAAGCATGACCTATTTTTCATTACTAAGGCTTTTCTTAAAAAACATAAAAACAATTGCGACCTACAATTGAAGAAGTTTGCTATTCATCTTCAATATAAAACTCCTTCTATAAGAAAAATATATAATCTCATAAATATTCTGATTAACTCAAGTTCTGCATCAAATAATGTTGCATGGCAACACTTTCGATCATTTTTCAAATTCATCTTTAGCAAAAATAAAAAAGTTCTGAGTCTGAAGTATCTCCATAACACTAGCAAAGCAAATGGAAAGGGCTCTGTAGTAATTATATGAGCTTGAGTAGTGCTCAAGCTTTACACAAGTACATCATGCAAACTTTACCATCTTCATACAGATATGTGCTGTACTCCATTTAGAAAATCAGAACTTTTTCATAAGGCATCTAATAATTTTTTAAAAAACTGTTTTGGCATCAAGTAAAATTACTCTTGCCATTTAAAATTAAACTTTCTATTGTATCTACCCCTTTAGTATGTGAAATATATATACACATACATACAGACACAAACTCCAGGAGGATTTTGGAGGAAAATTTGGTAAAATTAGACATTATAATCTATGAGAACTTGAAAATGCTCACCGGGTGTATATATCTTTTAAAACAATTATCAGGTGATTAATTTCATTGATATTAATTATATTATAAAATCTCTGACACAAAAATGTAATAAGAGGCAGAAGAATGATTAGTACATGCAGAGGAATTTTTCAACTTGATTTTCAGCTATTTAGCATTTGTTTTGATTCAGTTTTAGGTACTATTTACTTGACTTTAAGATAATTACTGCCTATGTAATTTCTCAGGTGTCCTCCATTCTTCTAAGGAAATGTAAATATAAAGGTTCTTCTGATAGAAAACTTGAAAGGCTGTGATTCAAAATGGGTCATAAGGCATTATATTGTCACTATAGTTTTGACTAAGTTTCAGAGGCCTATTAACACTTCATTGTAATGCAATGTCAGAAAAACAAAACTGTAACAATGTACATTATAAACTTTCATAAAGATCTTTGGATAATAATAACATGATAAGGGAAACCTTGAGAAAAAATACGATCTAATTCCAATTTATGCAAATTTATAAACAGCTTAAGAAACACATCTGTCACTTTTAAACATCAACGATGCCCTAAGACAATTAAGTATGCTGCCAGTGGCTGATTAAAAAAAAGGATCGTCTGAAGACTCACTAGACTTAACAGCACTGAGACAGCACTAATTACCTAGCAACTGGCTGCCCATCTCATGCCCATGCATGGCTGCTGACATCAGACATCTAGATCTTTCTGTTTTGAATAATTTCAATTTTTTTCTTTCAAGTATTAATATGAAAAATATTCATATAAATCTAATCTAATCAATGATACTGTAAAAGACCAGTTTCAGATATCCCTCCACATCTGAAAAACACCAATTAAGAGATTTTAGTGCAGCAGTAATTTCAATCAGCAATGACGTCTGCAGCATCATCCTCATTAGTGATCAATATAAAAAGGAAAAAACAAAGAAAACAGAACTTCGAGACTAGCAGTCCGATCGAAAATATGCAGTGTGAAAAATAAAAACACAACCTATTACAACTTTTAAAATACCTTTGCTCTCCTGTCAATTTAACACTATATAAAATAATAAAGTGATAGCTTCAGACATTGAAAAAGGTATCAATTCTAGAACAAGTGCTAAGGTTCTTGGTGTGATATTTTGGAGTTGAGTGTCAAGGTCCTATAATCTGGTGATTTTAAAGAATGGAAAGATTCCTTTTTTTTTTTTTTTTTTTGAAAAGTAAAGCTGTTTAACTTTAAATATTTAATACTTCATCTCTTTCTTTCAAATGAAAAATATGCTTAGAAATGAGTTACCTTCCCACCGACTGTTTCACTCTCACAGTTAAAAGACCACAATGCAGACCCCAAGGTGAATAAAGCAAACCAGAGGCCTTTAAAGCCAGTGTGAGATCAAGGTGCTTTTTTAAAAACCAGGTATTTTACATATTTTAATCAAAGCATATATTCATTTTTCATGTTAGTTAATTTTCTTCTTCTGTATGATTTAAGTAATTCTAACAGGTCATAGGCCACAGTAATTTGAGAGTGTTGAAGTGGAAGAAGCTGATGTTGCAAAACACAGCTAAGAACATTTAGACCATGAAATACAAAAAAATTGGATAGAATGTATAAAATGACTTCTTTTGCAGATCTGCAGATTACCAAGGCCCTAAATTAAAGCCAGCTAACTCTATGGCACATATTTTGAGTTAAGGAAAAGAGTGGGGGTAAGATATGACTATCTTGGCTAACTGCGTAAGTATGATAAAAATACAGGGAGAAGAGCCTCCCGATAAGACATGGCCACCTTTAGGTTTTACCATACCAGAGTACAGAAATCAGATTTAAAGAACTCCCAAACAGATCTAATCTAGTCCTAAAACATTGAGGGGAGATTATGGGTGGTGCCCCTTGAAAGGGAAAAAATTTTTTTTTGAGTTTTCTCTAAATATTCCTTATAATGCTTTTAGAGTTAGTCAAAATCAATGGCAATCTAGTAAAATTTTGCAAATGCACTGCAGACCTCCAAGTACATATCAATCAAATACTCTACACAAAAACTTCAGGAAAATGGCACACTTAATATTCAACAGCAAAATGTTCAGCAAAGCCATGCTAAGAATACTGCAGCATCTTGAAAAGCATGGATGAATTGCATTTTTTTCCAAATAGACATAAACAAAAAATGAAATAAGAAAAACACTAATGTTATGAGTAACTCTGAGGATAAACCAAAACTGTCACTGAGGGATTTTGCAGATGATAAAGCAGTATCATTCACTGTCCAAGACCTTACTTGCTGGTACAGTTGGGGTCTTAGCGCCGAGTTCTCAATCATTGTGTGAACCATGTTGATAATAGGTTCATTTTCTTTCATCTATTTCAAATCAGGAGGAGCATACAGCAAACATCAGTTTACAGCACAGCTAGATTTGAAAGACGACACTGTAAATATAGCCTCTACTTTAATATCTTCCTAATAGTGCAGTTTACATTTTACCCCAAAGTTGTACAGATCTAACTTATATAAACCATTTCGAACAAGTATTAAATGCTGTAATAAAGGTTATTTAAAAAGCTTATAAAAAAAAGGTTACAAAAAAGCTTACTAATTGCAATAATGCTGCAACTAGGTTTTACTTTATAAATATTATCAATATAGTCAATTAATGAACATTCCTACATATACTAGAATAGATGATAAAGCATGATTCAAAGGATAAAACTGAAGAGCGATATAGCCTATAAATGTAAAAGCAGATTTACCAGTTTACTGATTACTTGATCAGTAAAAGAGCTTAAAATGATATTCAATTCTTCATAAGATTAATCAGAAATCTTTATAAGATTAATCAGAAATACGAATATTAAAATTTTAGAATATAATCAATATATTCTATCACTTAGATAATCAGACATTAAAATTAATCTTGATAGACACTTATATACTTTATTTTGAATTTTATCACAGTGTCACACCATCTGTAGAATTATTTCAAGGATATGCAAACTAAAATTTACTTAGCAAAGACTCAGTGTATCTCCCTAGCTCCTAAAAAGGCTGAAATCATGGTTCACATTTCCAGCTCTGTTGTACTTAATTACTGCCTCTAAAAAAAATATTTGTTTTAGCAGGCTCTGGACCTCAGAGGTAAAGCATTCAAAAGACAATCATCATGATATATATACAGAGTGAAAGGCCAACAGAGTTTATACCATTTGTTAAGCAGAGACGTCTATTTATAATTGTGATTTGTGACATTTAGTTTACATAATTTTCACCCTCTATTATAGAAAATAAGCATTCTATCATGATTAACAAATGCTACTTTACTGATTTCGCAAAATCTACAACAAAAGTTTACTAATCTTAAGATTCATAAGCATATAATAGAAGTAAAAAATCTTGAAAACTGAATCTAGACAATTTTATTTTCAGACTACTTACTGATGTTTCATGTCAATAAAAACTGTTTTGGCTGTCAAACGAGAAACTTTCTGTTCCTGGTTTAATCGACTTTTACAAAGTTTTATTTGAGCTAAATAATTTAATTTAAAATCTATGCATCCACGTATTAAACTGGAACTTCTATGCATCAAACTCAAATCTACACATCAGTTAATCTCAAAATTTTTTTTCCCTCCAGTGTTATCCAGCAAGGGACCAAGGTATTTGTAGGTGACATCTCATGTAGATGGGAAACGAACATGTTGATATGCAGTACAGAATAAATTTTTTATGGTATTGGAAAGTAACTTGTAAATAGATAATTACAGATATAAATTTTTTCACAGAAAACATAAATTACAGAAATGAAAGACTTCTTTATATTTTAAAGTGCCCTCTATGTTTTAAGGGAATGCTAATGATTTTATTTTAATGAAATGTTGATCATGGAATAAAGTATAACTGCTTTTTCGTTTTGGCTTAACCACCTGACTACACTGATACACACTTTGTATAATTCAAGTAGCTTAAGGTTCTATTCATTTTCAGTATTTAATTTTAATTTTTAAAGCAATCTCATCTATACTACTTTTCAACAGCTTGCCATTGAAATTATAACAGTACCTGACTCAGAGATTATTGGGAAAGAGGGTGAAGTTCGGGAGCATGAATGTTTAAGAAATAATGAATATCAGATACTATCCAAAAGCAGAGGATACTCAAGGTCAAACTGAAATTTCCCACTGACTCTTGGAAATCTGGCACCACTAATGGGCCATTGTGTTAAATGGTTAGTGCTGTCAATATGGCTCACATCTTTAAGTGGAGCTTCAATATGGTACAGATTAATGACTTATGCTCCTACTCTAGGCTTGAGGAATTTACTTAAAAATGTATTTAAAAAGGGAGAAGAAATAATGATTAACGCAGAATAATCAGGCCTGATTTATTTACGGTAAATGTGTGTATGTGTATATATGTGTGTATATATACATATGCAAGCCATGTGTGTGATTTAAAAATGCCGGTTTAATTTACATGTCAAAGATCATGAAATATTAAGTCACTGAGAAGGGATCTTTGCAAGAAGAAATTAGCTTAGGAACAGAAAAACTAAAAGCAAAAATAATATTTAAAAATAACACAAACTGTAGTGTCTCAGAGATTACTTCTAGAATTAACTATTTTTCACTGTGAAAAATTTAAAGCATAATATAGTGAATCCTAGAATATTCAAATTAGAAGGCATCTCTGGAAGCTGACAATTTAGTACAACAAATGAATGAAATGTTAGCAGCAATTACTTTGTGGTGTGGATTATTTTTTTCTTCCTGTATATGTCTCTAGATTTCGCAAATTTTCTGAGATGTTGCTTTTCTAATTACAAACAAACAAATCTTTATCGAGGAGTCAAGGATAAAAATACATAAACATGAAATAAACTAAATTAATGGAATTATTATCCTCTGGCAAAAGCCCTTTGGTGACATAAAGAGGCTAAGAAAAATTCTAGCATCATGTGTTCGTATCATGTTCAAGGCTGGGAGTTATGGTAGAAGAAACCATTGGAGTCCTCCAGTGCAGCGAGGCGTTCATCTAGAGAACTGTTCTCACAGCGCTTACTCTTTCAAAGCTGTACAAATATTGCCACTTTCTGTATGTGCTATACATAAAAGCGGTTAGAAAGCACAAAGATAGTGTTTATGTTTCAGAAAAACTAGACTTTTTTTTTTCCTTTGGTGTCCCTTGTGATTTTTATCTCAGTAGTTCTCAAAGCTGGCTGGGACCAGGAAAAAATGGACCTTGCGTACTGCACACTTTTTTCTCTTTCTGAAGATCTGTGGGCAGTTCTGACAGGATATCAGGCTTGAGAACCGTGTTCCCATCCTGGCACTAATTTGAGTAACTGAGGACTAATTCACCCATCACCAGTAAGAAATTTTTTAAGGCCCTAACGGGTCAGTACAAAATGCTGGTCACGATATCTGCACAGCTATCAAAAGATGAAAAATTTCACTAATTATCTAAATACAAGTATCGCATCTAGGTTAAAATATTCTTATTGTATGAGATATTAAGAGGCTTAACTCCCTTAAAAATAAACTGAATCTTCTTATTACATAATATTAGCAGACTCAGCAGAAATCAAGGGGGATCCTAGGTGTTAACCAGGAATACAATTTTCAATTGCCAGTTGCTCCATTATTCTAGCAACTTTTAAACATTGGTTCCAAAGTCTCTATCACTAGGGAAATCAGACCAGCTACAAATGTAGAAGGAACAGGATATTATAACTCATATGATAAATGCGCCTGAATAATTTTTTAGTGGGAAAGGCCGGAAGGAGAAAGAGATTAGCAGTGAGCAGAGCCAAGAGATCACTCATATAATTCATCTTTGAAAAAGATTAATTTTCCAATCCTCCTTTAAGTATAAGAAGTGGTTTAGTGGCTTAATTGCTCTTTTAAAAAGTTTATATAATAAATCATCTAGAATAGCATTGTACAAAAGAACTTTCTGTGAGAACAGGAATGTTTTATACTTGTGTAGTCCAATATTGTAGCCACCAGCTACACTTGGCTCTTTAGCCTTTGAAATGTGGCTAGTGTAACTAAGGAAATAAATTTTACTATTAACTGCCTTGCAACTGAGTTTCCTTGAGTCTGAATCTGTGCTGACAGCTTCCTCCTTTTCTTTGAGCAAGCAGGCTGGATGATTTCTATCTACACTATAGAGCTTTTGTCCTTCACTGATAACCAACGAGAAGACCCATTTCTGTGCTGTCATTTTCCATTTACATGGAAAATGGGCTTTTCCTCAATTCTTAATGATATCTTGAGAAAAGAATTTTTAAGTTGGGAATCTGTTTTAACAATAGTGAAAAACCACGATAGCCTAATCACTGAAAAATCCATTTCTCAAGAATGTCCTCCTATGTCTACATCAATAAACTCTTAAGATGTGTGGCAAAACTGAAATGCTAAAGAATTTGACATGCTTAGGGTGAAGCTTTGAGGAATGCAGGGGTCTTTATAAATAGGTCACTTAGATAATGACAATGGAAATCCCTTCCACTCGCACTGGAGGCAATTCTGAAAGTCCCAGAACCTGAGATTGAAGGGTATGACTATCTTTTGAAACTACTCATTGTTTAATAGGAAACAGAGAAATCTGAAGTGACTTTTTAAATAGAAGAATGTAAATAGGTTTCTTAATAGCTGATGGAACAAAGTACTGAGGTCTATTTGAAAATTTTAAAGCAATCAGAATAGACTGCCCATGCTATATGTTTTCTAAAAGTAAAATTTTGGAAAAATACAATTGTTATACATTCAGAAGAATCTATGGTACTTTATGTAGACTATATAATGTACCCTTGTTTTCTTCAAAAGAGAAAGTTAGATCTCTAAAAAAGGTAACAACAAATTGGGACACTAACATAGGAGTTAATAGTATCTGACGTTCTCTTAAAAGAGAAAAAAAATTTTCTTAAATGGCTGATGTAGTAAGTACTAGATTCAGGAATATTGATAAGGTCCATTTATTGAGAAACATTATGAAAATGCCCTAAATACAACAGAACAAAAAGAGGGTACTCTTTATACTCGCAATCTCATTTAAATTGCTGAATTTTTAAAGTCATCATTTTGACATACATACGTACATATATATGCATACATATATGTATGTATACCTGTTATATTTTGAAGGAAACTGAAGGTGTAGGCTAATGTATTTCTAAATAATTTACTTAACAATTTACATAGTGAGCCATCACCTTTTTTTAATCTAAAGGTCTTTAAAGTATTTTTGGAAAAGCAAAATCCTTTTTGCTACAGGACAAATTTTATAGATCTGATTTTTACTTCAGTGGCTTAATCTATTTTCCTTGTTTAAGGACTCTTAAACACTGTTCCTCTAACTTTAGGTAATATATAATTACCTGATGCTACCATCTCTTTTCCTGGCATTCATAGGCAACTAGAAATATTAAAATAACTTAAAATTCATTTTATAAAAATGTTTTATTGTGAATATAACATTTGAAATGGTCACAGTTTTCTCTTTGCAAATACTTTAGCAATACAATTTTAAAAGGGGCGAAACATTCCAAGATTGAGTATTTTACATTTGTTAGTAAAATGAAATATTTGTTCTGGACATGGGTAAATCTACTCTAAAATATAGTTGAGCTTTCACTCAAAATAATATCTTCTAGATACAAGGATCTGTGTTTTATTAATAGCAACTGTATTCTTACTGGGTTATAACTGGTACTAAGTAGCAGAATTCCTGCCATTAATTCAAAGATTTATCAGCTTATGTATGAACTACATAATCATACCCTTAGGTCAATCCTAGAAATGTTTTTGGCATTTATGCTCAACTTTATTTCCTTCCTGGGCTTTGAAAATCATTTAAGAATTCTTACTTCGTAAGCACTAACATCCTGCTTTACACTGAGCTCCATAAATCTTTGCTGAATGTACTTTCTGAAAAAAAAAAAAAAAAAGCAAAAATACGATAGAAGTTAAGAGCTATAGTAATTAGGCTACAAAATTATTTGCTTTTGTAAATACAAAATAGAACAGTATAAATATTAGGCATTTTAGGAGGGGTGGGGAATTTTTGTTTTTATTTTCCTATCTTATAAGAAAATAAATATGTAACCAGGAGCTGATAGTTCTCAGTAACAAAGACCATTAACCCAAAACAGGACTACTCTAAGAACAATGCCATTAGTTTTAAAGGAAGTCAAAACTGATTTTAAAAAGGGGGGTCAGGAGATAAAATTCATTATCACAAGGTATTCATCCTAGCTTTGTGACTCTGGGCAAGTCATTAAAACTGAGTAAATGAAGATAAAGGTAACTAGCCCACATGCTGCAAAGGCCATGGAAGTCAAGTGGGATATTGTAATATGACTGCTTTGAAAACTGTAAAGGGATACTTAAGCTATCAGGACGAACAAGTACTGGACAGGTGCACAGAGAACAGGGCTTACAGGGGAGGAAGTATTTCACGGCTGGGGAGCAGTGGTGGTGGAATGAAGGCCTGAATGACAAACCAAAAAGAGACCAACCTTATTTTGTAGTTGACAGGAAGTTTGTGAAATTTCTTGAGTTAGATGAAAGACAAAATGTGGCAGGTGCTTTTTGAACTACTAAGATTTGACGACTAAACGGTAACAAGGGGCTAAGTATATAAAAGGTGTCATGGTGGTGTGTATTATCCTGACTAAGCACTTTGCAGATCTTCGACCCTTGGATTGCTAGATCGGCAGGCAGGATGCCAAGGACTGTCAGTCACACTGTGGGTCCTTCCAGGTTGCCATTTGTTTTTTTCATCCACCAGGCAATCGAACTGTGAAAGCCGGAGGAGGAAACTGGGTCTCACTTTTCTCTTTTCCTCGAGGGCTTAAACTAGTCAAAGTTCTAGATCTAAGCAAACAGCTAAGGCAAAGGTCTTGAATCCTTCTCAAAGACCAGTGAGCTCTTCTCCAAGGACGATATGTTCAAGAAATGTTTGTTACAACAATGAGGCGGAACATGACCAGTATTTTGAAGCATTTTTGTTTTCAGTTTTTTGGTCAGGGAATTGAGAGATAAGATGACCTTAATTTTGGACATGTTGAGGGATATACCGAAGGCAGAACTTCCAAAGGGAGATCTCCATAGGCAACTAAATACATAACTAAAACTGCTGAGAGAGGGGTTTCAGACATCTTTTGTGTCCCTATCCACATCCTATTAGCCTATCAACCACTTTGTGTATATCAACCTACTAGATGTTCATGTATGTATAATGCCAATGTGGTGGAGAGTTAGTCTCAAGGGGCAGCCCTTGGTCAATGGAGATTAGGAGCCAGTACAAATGCCTCCCTCTTCTATTGTTCAGCTGGGTAATTCTACAGTGTTTCTACATTTGTCAATAAGAATCAGTGAGATGAAGCCCAAGTTGCCTATTGCAGTTGATAATATATTCTCTCCTTCCTTGCTCACTCTCTTTACTCCTGTGTGAACTTTCTGCAAACAAGCCCACATCAAAGAAGCTCACATCAGAGGTTCTGTTTTCTGGGAGAAACCCAAGCGCAAGAGATGAAGAACAAGAAACAAAGAGACAACTAGTAAAATAATGAATAGATGAATGCTCTCGGAGAACACCAAGAAAAGGGAACTTCTCCAGTTAGGGTTGAGATGGGTGAAAATAGCAAAAAGAGACAGAATAATTACTGGTAAGAAACAGGAGAACCATGAAAATAAATTGTAAGCATTAGACAAGCCAAGAGATCAGAGTACTGAAACACAAATATTAAGTCCATGTTCTAAATTCTAATTTACCCATTGTCTATTTATTTAGTCTTAGAGTTCTGTCATTATGTTATATTCTGCTTAAGAACTTTTTGGGTGTCAGCCCCTTCTCCCCACTACTTATATGATCAAATATGGAGAGGAAGGGGGAGAGAGAAAAAGAAAAAGGAGGAATGGGGTGTGAAAGAGAGACATGAGAAAATACAGATATTCTGTACCATGTGACTAGTTTGGGTTAGCAAGTGTTAAATAACACATTTAATTTTCTAGTTTCCTTAGTTTTTTTTTTTCTAAATGCCTATTCTATATTCCCTAGAAACGTTACCTCTTGTAGCTCTCAATCATCCTTAAAAATACAAGCTCCAGGACCCCTTGAAATATTAGAGAAAATGGGATCTTGCTTAACAGTTCAGTAGAATGAGGTTGCTGAATTGACACGAACAATGAAAGCCATCAAGAATCTTTTCAATCATCTTGTTAGCATTTCTTCCCTTATAGGGAAGCTGTCTTTCACAAACACAAAGAACAAAATGCAAAAAGTACTCTTGGATTTTTACCTTGAATGGTTTCAGTACCAATTACATACACCCAGCTAATTGTTCCTTTTTGCATTTCCCTTGGCATAAGTATGTTTAAAGTAGTCAAGAGTTCCTGTCTGCATAGTTTTTTCATTGTGGTTTCTTGAAAGCATATAAAAAGCATACTGATGAGGAATGTCCACAGCCATCAATGATAGAATATCGGACTTCTTCCAAAAGTCACTAGTAATTTTAGTGTACAGTTCATAAAATATTAATATTTATAAAAAGAATCACATCATAAAATCTGAATGCTACTATAAAACTTACAAATTAGGTTAGCTTACTCTTCAAGATGTCTTAGTAGTTAGTATTAAAAGTGATTTTCTTACCCTCTCTGAAGAATTTGATACTTTAAAAATGCACAAATAACAGAAGGATTTAGCTATTGACTCTTGCAAACCTTAAACATTTTCATACAGCAAAGAACACAATAGGTATGTTTAAGCTGTTATTTTTCTTTTATAGTACTATAGCAAATTGGTTTGTTATGAGAAACTCCCAGCTCTTCCATACAAATTTAAGGATAAGATCCTTTAGCTTTTGATGTTTAAGAATTGAGAAAGCTGATATAAACAAAGTCATTTAAAAATGGAGTTGGAGCTGTCATTCCAGAGGAAAGATCTTGCACATCTTGCTCCCTAAAGCTTTGGAATGTTTGAATTGGGCAAAATAACACTGTATTCTAAACGACCATTTGTAAAGCTAAAAGAAAAGCAGACATCCTGACTACGAGGACTGAAAATTAAGGACATTCTTTAGAAACTGTGCCACCTTGTATAGCTAAAGAATAATTTAGCTTATTAGCACCAATAGAAATTCCTTCCTTCTATTCATGTAATTATTTCCTTTCCCTTTCTCATAAAAACCCCCATTGCCTTTATCCTATAACCGAGACATAATTTGGGGTTTTGCCTGAATCTATGCCCCTGGATTGCAATTCTTTTTAATCTCAAATGAACGTTTCCTCTCACTTTGGTAGTTTATTTTAGGTTAACAGAATATACAATTTGATGCTATGTTCAGAAATGACTTAAGTATGTTCTAGCTGGGGGAAAATAGCTCCAGCTGGGTAAAGGTGAATGAATTTCATTAAATTATGGAAGCAGAGGGATATTCTTTTCCCAAAGAATTTATGAGTACATTGGGCACAGGCAATCCCCAACATAAGTGTGGCCAATTGTGGTATGTCCTTTCTTTTCCCATTCTCATACAGATGGTTCTGATGCAATTAACTACACTGACTCTCAAAGGAAGAGGAGTAAAGGCAGAATGTCGTAATTTTAAGGGTAATTTGTGAAAACACATTCAATATTACAATTTTATATTCAAATGACGGAAAAAAAAATACCTGTTACAGTACCAGTGAAGGTGAAGCTCAGATCTGTAGAAGTGTAGAAGTTAAACTCAATTTACTGCAGTAGGTATTCTTAAAGAGGACGGCTGGCTGGTGGAGTGGTATAATTAATCATAAAGTGTTGGTTGGGGGACAGAGAAGAGGATTGGTATATGTTTAGTCTACCCACAAGGGGGCAGCATGCTCATAAAAGGCTGTGAAGCTTGCTCCAAATTTCTTGATCCCCTGTTCATCTCCACCTGCATCTCTTAGCATCTTGTTTTGTTATCATTCCCTAACATGGAAAGCTGGAAAGAAGGTTTTAAGAAGAAGGAAAAGGGAACATCATCTAAAGTCCCTCATAACTGCTCTTCAATCACTAATAGGGAAGGTTAGAAAAATGGAGAAGAAACAAATGGAGGAAAGAACTAAAACGGGAGCGAGGAAAACAGATGGAGGGGTTGGGATCACATTCTAATTTCCCCATTCTCATCAATCTTCCCTTCACGACTAATCAAAAAAGCACCAGCTTCCGTTTCACTGCTTCGTCCATGGAGAAGACTTTATAAGTACCTCTCTTTAGCTCCTGGTCTGGTTTCTGAAACCCCAACTTCATGTCCCTTGCTTAGAACAACCAGCCCTGCTCCAGGCTGCCAGAGCTGAGAACTAGACACTGGTGGAACTCTTTGCCAAGTGACAAGATTAAGAAACTTGAAGTCCCTATTCCAAATGTTAGACCGCCATAGAAGATATATATATATATATATATATATATATATATATATATATATATATATATATATATATTCCTAAGATTCTGGCTGGGCACTCTGAACACATTTTCTAAGAGATGTTTTCCTTAATATTGTTAGGGTGTTTGAAACTGTTAGTTCAGTTTTTAGGTATAGTCTTGGGCTAAATACAGCCTTTATGCCCTGGACTGGGAATTTAACCACCAGTGGTACTGCTAAAAACACCTAATAACCAGCAAGAGTAAAGGAATCAAAACAGCCAGCAGGCCCTTTCTGTGTCTTACAGCTGAATATCTAACTGTTGACTACAATAAGTTTCTATGGAAACCTGTTACTTTGGTTTCAAACGAATGATTTACATTTGGCTCTGTGGAAACATCAGGAACTTCTAATCATCAAATGCTTGTTCCTCAGGCCATCTACTTCTAAAACTCCTAATCTACTCTATTTGGAAAAAAGAAGAAAATATATCAAGATATTCTCTTTTCCCTCATTTTCAAAGAACTGCAACAGGACACTCCCTTTGTTCAGAGGAGATACCATTATAAGTGATGATAATCTCGAATATACTTCCAACTCCCTGGGAGGTACAGAGCCAGTGCAAATCTTACTTATGGTTCCCCCACCCTCCCTCCCCCCGCTTCTGTATTCTGTTAGGCAGAGGAATAAACAAGAAAAAAGCTAATAAATGTTAAATCCATTTCATACATATATTTTAGGAGGGTATCTGCAAGTTTCATTTACTATAACCAAAAGTTCCTCTAATATTCAGTGATAACTAAGCTGAATGAGAAGAAAATGAGTTACTGATGTATTATTTATTTATTTTGTAAGAATCTGGATGGGTACATAAAGTATACAGTTGGGATTATTGTATGTTCACAGGTTATACTTTGGAACTATATTATCTTGAAATTCACAAAAATGACAAATATACCTATGACAGTCTTAACAAATGAAGGCTTTGAACAAATCTACTGGCTGAGCTATAAAAGCATAAACAAGTTGTTTAAGAGAATGAAAATGAAAAAAAAATGCAGAAGAAAATTCTACCATGTAATTTGTACAGGTTTTGTTATTAAAAAAAAAAAAAAAAAACAAAAACACTTCAGTACATGACCCATCTTCATAAGGGTGATAATTAGAAACCAAACTATATT
This sequence comes from Rousettus aegyptiacus, assembly GCF_014176215.1. NCBI lineage: Eukaryota > Metazoa > Chordata > Mammalia > Chiroptera > Pteropodidae > Rousettus > Rousettus aegyptiacus. The sequence continues at coordinate 148,307,208 of NW_023416295.1, forward strand.
GTTCAAGTTATAGGCACCAGAAATCAAGATTTTTGGATTTACTATATAACATGTAAATCCTCAGAATTTCAGATAAGGTATTTTCTTTTTTTTCTTATAGGTAGTCCAGTAATATCAGAAATGAATTTACCTCTGAAGCAACTCAGAGACTACCCTTAGGTTTATTTTTCATGAATAGTGATAAGGATTAAGAGAATTTAAATCAAATAAAAATTTTCTTTTGATGACTATGGTACCTGACAAGATGCAGGAGGAAGACTACACTTTGCTGCTGGCCTTAGGCTATTCTGATGATGTATTAGAGCAAGCTGATAAAAAGTGTTGAAAGTGAGTATCAATTAGTAGTAGTTCATCTGGTATAATAAATAGTATAAAGTGTGACGAGAGCCTTTTCCTTTGACTTTAAGATTTTAAAATCTATTTCTCAATTTGTAGTTATATAAAACTGATCAATCAATTTACAAACCCAGGCAATCAATAATACTTTTAAGATCAAAACACCTGGTAATCTAAAATAGGTTACTGGCAGTAACAAGATTAAAAGCTGGAAATGTTTGAGCTAAATAAAAACTCGTTAAAAACAAAATTATCAAGAACTATTTTTATATAACTTACTAACTTTACTACTGCTGTAAAATATAAATCAGTTCAAAAGTAAATATTTTATTTATATTAAATGTAATTATTGGAAACCACAATATTTTTTGATTTAAAGAGAGAGTTTCTTTAGGAAACCTTAAAGATATATATATATTTAGGCATATCTGAGTTTCTGGGCAAAGCCCGACCCCCCCCCCCCACCATGTTTTTATATGTTGTCTAATTATTATCTAAAAATGGCCCAATTTTTGCCTTCATAAATAGTGTTATTTAAAAGCAAATCAGGATGCAAGCAATCAAATTTTGTAATTCTTTTCATTATCACAAAATTTAAAAGTTGAAATGATATAACTTCATTTCAGACTCTAACATAGGAAAAAGGTAAACTATTGGAAATACTCTGCTGAGATTAAGAAAATAGAGAGAATAAATAAAAAGTTGAGATTTTTAGAAGCCACCTCTAGGAACTAACATGGTGCAATAAGAAAGGCTTAGCAAAGCATGTTTAGAGAGGAATGATGAGAATATAAACCTCAATCATGATCTGGGCCACTTAGGTAAAGGGAAGGAACTGAGCTTGACCTGGGAAAGCAAGCTGAGAAGCATCTTAGCAAATAATTGTATTTTCGATATATTTAGCTTTCCTTTCTAAAGTTCTATGTCTCTGCAATTCCAGTTCTGATTATTGAGATGAATAATAAATTACAGTAACCACTATTATTCCCAGAGATTCTAGATAACTTCGGATTCATGTTTATGTAATTTTTTCAAATTTAATTTTAATAATATCCCATTGTTTTCTAGAACTATCTCTAGGCCTTACGGACAAAGGAGCTTTTAAGAAAGTTATTTTCCATGTATCTTAGTAGTCTTCTGGCAGTGTGGAATTTTGAGGGAAGACTTATTTTACTATTTTATTGGCTAATGGGTCTTTATTAGATTGCTTTCAATGTGTATGATATTTACTGGGGTTAAATTTCAATAGCACCAGTCTCTGGAATGAAGATCTGAATTTGAATTCATGAAATGCTGATTTTTAAAGCATTCCAATAGGCAAAATCATGAAGAAATCATTTTGTGGGAAAATAAATAAATTTTATATAAACTAACATATTTTTTAAAGAAATTAAAAGAAAAATGATTTAACATCTTTTAAAGGGTTATCCTAATGTAAAATCCCTCTTTAAATAGAAATAATTTAAAGCGGTACATTATTTTGTTTCAAATAGGCAAATATAAATATGCAAACATTTGTCTTATAACATTTTCCAGTCAACTCTTTAATTTGATAAAAATATTCAAGTTTAAACAGTTTAAAACAAGCTAAAACAAGTTTTAGCTTAATTTATGTGAAAAAGTGCATTCACTGGAAGAAATTCTATGTTGAAGAACATATCAAAAATTCTCAACAAAATGAAATATTAATAGCTTCATAAAACCTAAAATATGGCAATGTCAGTCCTTGTTCACAAACTGTCATTCACATTTTTGAACATATGCCTTAACCAATCACAATTGTTGCCACCACTGCGGTAATGCTAGAAAATGTAGGTCACCATAAAACTGACTCTATGTAGCTTAGCAAAGACCAAATAAACGGAGAGACAATAAACAAGGAATAAGGACATACAATTAAAAATTATCTTTGTGACACATTTCACCCATCTTTAACCTCTCCTTTGGGAATACAGAGCCCTCCTGGCCTTCCAATAAGGCATTCACAGCCTGGTGCCTATTTCTTAAAAGAGGTCAACTCCAAGCTGAGATAAGCCTCAATGAATAGTTTTATTGGGATAAGCAGGAAATCTAGAGAATTCAGACTCTCACTTCTAGGTGACCTAGCATTTGTATCCCCCCTTACCTCTACAACTTTCTTTCTACCTGCTTATGGTATTCCTGAATTTACCTGGTTAGGGATTTCTTATTCTGTGACTTATAAAAGTCATGCTATTAACTCAAAATGACTGAAATATCTGAGTAGCCTGAAAAACTGTACTACATTTAAGGAGTTCTATTATGTGTTATGGTAAGAAATTATATGTTAAGAAAATTCTACAAATCCCACCTGATGATCCAAATATATGGTGTTCCTTTGAAGATGATGTGAAAGAATTTCATTCTAGTAGGCATCAATCAAGAAACAAAGGAATAGAGAAAGAGGTGCAGAATTCATGAAAAGGTCAATTTTGAAATAAGAAAAACAGGTAGTTCATTCATTATACCACAATATGTGACAACTTTCACACACATGCTCCCCTGTAAATGGTTCATATGACATATCAAATTATCAAATTATACTTCGTTTTATAAGACATTAAGTAGACATGCACATAATAAGCCAAAATATTAAGCAGAAAAATCCTTTCAAGGGCTTCAGTAGACTCAAATGTTAGAAGTTTTATAGATTAATTCTTTTTCTGCAATATAGTACTACTTCTTTGGCTACTTATAAAATCTGAGGCTATTTAACCCTTTGAGAAATGTTTACATGCATTCATTCTTTTTAATCAAGGACAGAAGCAATATCTTAAAATTAATATTTGACATACTAAGACAGTATTATTAGAACTATAATCAATTTTCAGCTTACTACTTTAGGAGAAATTATAGGACTTTTCAATTTGTTTTACCAGATGTGTAAAAGTTACAGGATTTGGTAGATGACAATATTTTGAAGTCTATATGCATTTTCCTCCTCACGACCAAAAGTTGACAGGTGAGTAGGTAGGTGGAAGGCTAAGAAGAAATGCATCCTACCCATATTTTCCTTTAATAATGTATAAACAAGTGAATTCTCAAAGGGTTAATAGGAGATTCCAATGCTGTCGCAATGATGGTATGGGCTCATGCTCAACACTAATGGCACTGATCAAACTGATTAATGAGCGGCTCAAAGTAAGTGACAATGGCAGATGACACAGACAAATCTCTTCATAGCTGACCTTTGGGCTGTGGGCCTCAAGCTTTAGCTGCATGAGCTGTGCTAACGTATGCTCCCGGATACTACTCAGTTCAGCTTGCTGCCGTCTCAGCTTTATTAGCAGCAGCGTAAGCTCCTCTGGCTGAAGGAGTACAATTTAAGAATCCAAACAGTGGAAAACAGATTAATTGTTGTCTTAAGTGACAGATATTAAACCAAGATTTCTTGGCAAGTTTCCTCTTATGGTTGACATCAAACATAGTGCCTAAGCACTATGATGATAGGTCCTACATAAATGCATAGATATCTAGAGAAATAGAAGGAACAGTGTTACTTTAAAAGAGACAGCAAAACAACAGTATATTAAGGCATTTTCTCAGAACTCATGAGAAAAATTTAAATGTTAAATATAAAAAAAAATCACAATGCCAAAAAAATTACAAAGGTTTATACATAAAATGTAGTAAAAGATTATTAAAAGGTATTTTAATAAGATGTTTGAAAATGACACCTAAGACTTTTATACCAACAGAACAATACTAGCAGGTCCAACACTCTATTTTATAGAACAGAAGGTAAATAAAAAGAATTAAGATTCATGTAAAATTTGGGTGATATCTTTTTATCATTAAACTTGGTGCTTGGGATCTATTGCTTTCCAGTTATATTTTTAAATGCCACTGTTAGTACTCTCATAGGATATTTTATGTGACCAAAAGATCAGATTTGACTTTATATGTTAAAAAGAAAAAAAAAAAAAGAAAAGTCTATTTAAAACACAGAACGTTTCCACGGGTGTATAAACTTCCTTCCACATTCTGAGGAAAGCAGAGAACCTTTTGGTTCCCTATTAGTTACCATGATCCCAAAGGGGAAGAAAATTTCAAAGGTAGATAAAATCTTTAACAGGCCAATCTAATAAATTATTTTTCTCTTAGCAATGCAGTGGAGTATTGTTGTTGGCTTATAGGCTATAAAATATTATTTGGTGTTTTTCTGAGCTTTGTCATGATTAAAAACTGCAGACAGGCCAGAGGGAGACTCTAGTTAGAAGATCTAAGGGCTACGGCATGCTCTTAAAAACTTCGAGGCCAAAAACCATTCCTGAGATTGATTTGTTTCGCCTGCACCATAGCATTACACTAGCTCTCCTGTTCTGCTCATTTGCTGTTGCTCTTTTATTTTCATTTAATTTTTTTTAGGATCAGAAATCATTTTTAATTGTTATTTGAAATTACATTAAAATCTTTGGCCTTTGGGTGAGAAAAAAATGTTAGAAGTAAATCAGAGTTAACTACTGTATTTTTTAGGTAAAACTGAGTATCTATATAGGTGAGACAAGACTCTTAAATAGTCAAAGAATGTGTGTATGATAAATTTTTTAACAGAAAAATAGTGACTTGTGTGTGATCTGATGCCATCCGCATCTTATAACCTCGTCACTGTGGGACAGTCTATGTCTCATGATCATTGTATTAAGCTCTTGATGTCTAGCCAGGGAGAAGGAAGGGTACAGTAAGGAATTTAGATATTTTAAGACCCCGAGTGTATCAAATGAAGAAATCTTTAAACTCTGGTTTATTATTTATGGAATTAAAAAGACAGACATTTTCAAAAGGATGAAAATTCCAATAAGTTTATAAGATATTTGAAATTTGAAGCAAAATAAAGTACATTTGACCCCTCAAAAGTAGGTGTTAAATAAATTTTATCCTAAATATCCACCAGAGGGAGCAAGGAAGAAGAAAAAATTTCATAGTACAATATTTAGCCTTATCTTATGACCAATGTTTGTTTCTTTGCCAGATCAACAATCTAAAATTTTTAAATTCCAACATTTAAAATTTTAGTTTTAGTCAAGAAGCAATTTTTATAAGCTTTAATAAATAAACTGGAAGTAGGTTAAAGCCAGGAAATCTGCCTTATATCTAAGCGTGTAAAAGACTAAAGATGAAATAAAAGAATGTTTGCAAAATACATGTAAGATGAATTATTTTTTATTACTGCAGGGAGTATTTTAAATAAGGAGCAACTATATAGGTCTTCAAATCACATCTTCACAGAAAGTGAAACTACCTAATGATATTAAAGCATAGTTCCTCTGACAAAAGAATGCCACTAAAACAAAATGAAGTGATGAAAAGTCATCTTTACACCTTCATTTGAAAAATAATGGTGTCCTGGTAATATAACTCCTTTCCAATTTGAACATTGACAATGAAACCGATAATGGTATTTTTATAGTCTCCTCTGCATAAATATGTAAATCAGTTTCTTTTCCACTCTAAAGTAGTTAATCTATCTAAAAATCCATAGGAAAAACATCTTAATAGGCTTGGAGTTTGACTACACATGGCTGCTTGCTGAATATGTTCCACTAATTTCTGTTTTAAGGATGAGGGAATTAACATCCAATGAAGAAACCCACCCAGGTTATACAATAAACCTTGAGAATATAATCTTACATTTAGGCAGTCAGACATTTAGGGAGCAGTATCCAATAAAACTCTGAAATGGCTACATGATTCCAAATTCTTCTCATGAGCATCTCTTCCACAAAAATAGTAATGGTTTTTCCTTGGGAGGTACCGCTCTGAAAATTCAAACCTAAAAGCTATGTCAGATATGTGCTATTATGTGTAGCACATAAATAAAACATGATGTGGTAAATAAAGATATCGTACTCACCGTTTTGCCTTGGAGACTCTGAGGACTAACAGACTGTAAGGTTAGGCCAGCTGGCATTGACCTCCTGTCAGGCACATAAACATGCTAGGGAAATAAAGGCACGGAATTTATATTAAAGTTATACTGTAAAATATCATTTAAAAATCATTGTTAGTGTTTATGAAAGAAGATAGATACTAAAATTTCTTGACTGGAATAAGGAAACTGATGCACAGAGTAATTTTCTACAGTCTGGCCCTGTGGTTCTCAACCTTATTGGGTCTCAGGACCTCTTTATATTCTTAAAAAGGGAATTTAGTGGCTAGAGTAGTATTGTTTTACAGTTTTGCAAATCTCTTTAATGTCTGACTTGATTTTCATTTCTGCTTCTGTAGTCAATCTATTGGATCTCTTTTAGTGGAAGTACACGAAGAAAATCCACCCTCAATATGTATATTGAAAAGGAAAGAGAACTTTAACAGCTTTTTTGGATCACTGTAGATATTCATCTTTGATACTGCATTAAAGTTCAAAACATGGCATTTTCTTGAAGGTTAGTTACCAAGTGGAATCTGAAACTATATCAATAAATTTTTCATACTGTTACATTAATATCTATTAGCCTATTTGCACTTTAAATGATTTCGTAATATCAAACATTGGTCAGGTGAAAAATACTAGTTTCATGAGTTATACGTATGTTCACAATGTTAACACATATCAATATATACATTTGTTAATGCCACCACTGATCTTTAAGCACTGGGAAAACTGTCAAGCTCACAGTGGCAGATAAAAGATTTCCAAACTTCTAATTTTTGCTTGAAGGCTCTAATGTTGTCATCAGTGACAAAAACTGTCAGTTATTTTTCTTGAAGTGATAGGCTAACATTTCACTTTGAGAAGCATCTGTCAAATACCAAGTCTGAACAACTACAGTTTTTCTGTCATTCGTTCTTTCAAGTAAAAATGGTGTTTCATGAAAAAAGCAGCTAGTTCGGCTTGCAACTCAAATAATCATACAAGTGTTTTTCTGGGAGACTACCATTAGTACTGTGGTATGCAATCGAGATGCTTGAAGTATATTTCCCATTTCATCACATAGAATATTAAGAAGATAAAATAATCCATTACTGTTTCTTCAAAGGAATTAAGTGGAACTGCCTTTACTTTTATTGCAAGTATGTGGCAATGAAGCATATAATGACCTCTAGCATAGTTTGGAGCCACTCCCTTGATTTATGCTAAGGTGCAAGTACTTTTACCCACCATCTCATTCACATTGTTAGAAAATGGTAACACAAAAAATAATCCTTATTATTATTATAAAAATAGTTTCGAGCTCACTTACAGACTAGACTCCCTGAAAGAATTATGGGGACCCCCTGAAGGACATCTCACTCTAGAGGTCCATGGACAATACTTTGAGAACTACTAATCACATCAAGAAAGGTGATAAAACAGTTTGAAAGAAAAATTTGGCAATTTTGGGGAAGTTCGGGAGGATGAGTTAACTGGGAACTAGATAGTGCATATTCATCTCATATTTACTGTTGAAACAGAGATAAATTTTAGCCTAGACTATGAAAAATACTAATAACCATGAGAACAAATACAGCCATACACTAAGTTGTATTTGATCAGATTTCTCTTGTATATTGTTACTATTTTTATCAAATATGAATTAGCCTTTGGATGTACAAAGTGACAAAACACTGAACTTTGTTACACTGAAGTTCAAAGTAAGTTTTTTTTGAGGGGTGGGAGGAGTGTGAGGCAAACTAAAGCTTTCTCCAAAAGAAAATTCTTGATTGACTTATTAATTTCTAGGTAATGTTTATTTATAGAAAAATCAAGTAAACGCTTTACACAACTATATAACTGAAGGATTCTACCTGCCATAAGGATAAGAAAAGGTACATTTTTAAATGGTATAAAACTAGAAATTGTTTGCAGTTAAAAAGAAAATGACAGAAAAATTCCCTTTCATTTCCGAATAGATGTTAGAGAACTGGCTGCATATAAATAGAACTATCTGATTGAAATAACTTTGGCATTATGAAAAGCTGATTGATACAAAGCACTTTGAATTTACTTTCAATAAATTTACTAAGCAATGCTTAAACCAAGGCATAAATTAAAACATGATCTCTACCTGTATCTTCAGTTTTTAAAAGTGTATATGCCAGTAAATATTGTTAGCCTATTAAATCTGGTATCTAAGGAGATATTTCAATATGCCATATATTCAGGTGGTTAGAAGATGAGGCTGGCACTTTTATTTTAGCAAAGAACAGGATGAGCCTGATACAAGACTGCAGGTATGCTAAAAAGGACAGGTGTAGAATTTGCAAGTGAGTGAAGAGCCAATAAAAATGCATGTGGTCTTAACCTACATGGAAAGCCAATGAGACAGATATGCTATCAGGCACAGAAGAATGCATAATGCATCTGCTCAAAAGAACTGTTCCTGTGCTCCTGAGAGAGGAAGCGTTGCAAGCTTAGGTTTTATACATGAGATCGGGGCACTGCAGAATACTTTTAATTTTTAAAACAAAAAAAGAGCTGCCTCGTTTACCTCTCCTCCCTATTTTCTTGTCTCTCAGATTTAAAAGAATGCACTAGAAATAAAACATAACACCCACAAAGCAGTAAACACAAGATTAGCAGACATTTTACCTTAGGGTGATGGGTCCTGTGCCTGCGGTCTATTGTCACATCTCCTCTCTGAATTGGTGAAGACACTTCTGATCTGTAGGTGCGTTGAGGGGAGTATCCCTGATAAGCAGCTATTGACCCATGGGAAGGTGATGTGGGAATAGAGTGCATTGTCTGGTCAGAAATATTAACCATGGTTTTAGGACTGGTCAGTGTACCGTGCCGAGGGAGGGTGCTCTGTTTATTATAAAACTGACGCTGCTGCCATTCGTACAGCTGCCACATCGTGTCATCTCTCATTGATCTTCGTTTCTCTTCTGCTCCAGGTCCTACTGTTTTATCATGAGTGGAAGGGGCTACACTGCAGATGCTTTCAGGCCTGGTCTTGCTGTTTCTTGGGAGTGTTCTATAACCTTCGGGATAGCGGGCCACAATCTGGGCTCTGTGGCTTGGCATATTTCTTGGTAACGTTTGATAAGAAATTACTCTAAAATGAAAGAATTGAAATAAATGTAAAAATGAAGAAGAGGTACTTTCTGGATTCTAAATCATACCTTTTTCCTTCTGATAAGTAAAATATACATTAGGAATTTTTTTTAAAGATCAAAATATTAAAAATTATACAAGGCATAAATTATTACTAAACAGATTTTAATCTTTTTATGAAACTCAATTTGATGGAGTAAAGAGCATCTATGTCACTTACATAAAAGAGCATTAATTACATACAATGTACAGTTTCGTTTAAAGAGGAAAAACTATTTATTATACCTCTTTTAGAACTAAGAATATTTAAGATCAAATCCCAAGTCTGTCTCCATATCCCATTTGTTTTCATATAAACAAACTCATAGGATCTCATTTTCATGTATTTCACAAGAACAGTTAAACAGCATCTCTGTGTAGATGGAACACTGAAGGCTTTGAGTTATGTCCACAGGGCATGAATACAGGAAGTGAACGACTGCAGTTCTCTGTGACTACTCCACTGTACCACTTCCTTCAGAAAGCATGACAATTTATGGGAAGAAGTACATTGGTATATTTGTGGTTTGGAGAAATAAGTTCCCTTGAACTTATTTCTTAACTTGAAAAATAAGAATGACTTGACGCTAAAGCTCGAAATTTAAAGACAACATTTCAGATATAAAATTGCAAATTTTAAGAATTTTAAAATGCTTCTGGCATAGAAATTAATCTTCTATCTCATGAATGGATCAGCATTTTGAGAGGGGCTTTTAAAAGCAATCTAAAAATTCCTCATGTGCATTAAGCATCTAAAATAAAGTTCTTAAAAATTTTTTGAATTATGGATACATAATAGCATATTACTAAGCACAGATCATTTCAGTTTTCTAAAATGAAAGAATAAAATTTCAGTTTACAATAAAAAAAAAAGACAGATGCATAAAAACGCTCCACTAAATATAACAAAAAATCCTTGTGCTTATCTCATGCTAGGTCAGATTCATTATATGTAAAAAATTTTAAAAGCCAGTTAAAATTTGAAATGAATTTAGCATTTGTTTCCCCATTATCATTAGAGGTAGGTAAAGATATAATTACAATTTAAATTCTAAATGCAAACGCAACTTTTTCATAATAACCATAATAAAATCTAGATTTAAGAAAATTTAAGAAGATCTAAGAAAATTTACAAGTATTCAATTATACTTCCACCTCCACTGGCAAAAATTTATACCCTAATGTCAAATGTAATTCAATGAACTGAACACGTGAGAATTGGAAACCCATAAACTCAGATTTCCTGACCTCTCCCTTGCTTACTGTATTTTCACCAGAGTATATTTTGGAATTGTACATGCATAATTACACAATATTTTGCTGCCTATTGGGTGTTAAAATGTCAAACACATTGGTTATTACATGGACAAGAAGGGATCCCACATCTAATAATTTGATGTATAAATTACGTGACCATATTCTTTAAAAATCTGGGAATCCTTGGTTGATAACCTGAATGTCAGAGCTCTTTTTTGACCCAAAGACTTGTTGTCAATAACAAAGATTTCACTGTGATAAGGTGTAATGTATTGGGATATGTATCCTGGGCTATGAGGCATGGTAGTAATAAAAACCCTCACATAATTTGTCTACTGGGGAAGTAAAATTGTGTTGCCATTCCACAATCCAGAGAAAGTCTCATATTAATTACATCTTTTTTTGTGGTTTAAAGCAGTGGTCCCCAACCTTTATGGTACTAGACGCCAGTGCTTCTATGCCTGATGAGCTGAAGTGGAGCAGCTGCAAATGCAGATGAAGCTTCTCTCGCTCATCTGTTGCTCACCCCAGTACTCGTCTGTGGCCTGGGGGTTGGGGACTCCTGGTTTAAAACGCTCAAAGAGGGGTTAAGGCTGTGAAAAATATAGGAATACAGGACAAAATAGGAAAAAGCAGCTGATCGAAACTCAGGAGAGCCAAGTTTTGTTTCTTCCTTTTCTACTAAATATGGAGACTTTAGATGAATTATTTATATATTCTGGGACTAAGAAAATGTGTGTATGTGTGTGTGTGAGAGAGAGGGAGAAAGAGAGAGAGAAAGGCAAGGGGGAGAGAAGTTTTTTGGGGGAGGGAAGGAGGAGAGGTGGAGAGGACAGGGTGGGAAAAGACTAAGCGATTATGCAAGAGTTAGTGGCAGCGAGGACTAGAGTGCAGGCCTCTTCCTTAAGCAGCAGCACTCTTCCTCATGCCGATGATTCCCAGACTTTTAGATTTAATGCAAAAGTAATCCATTTTTAAAATTTTGCAAAAGTATGGAAATTATTAAAGAAAAAACCTTTTCTATCATAATGATTTAATTAAAAAAATACTCGCAAATCAGAAAGGGCATAATCTAAAGTTCTTCACATGCTATGAAAACCTGGCCAACTGACACTTTTTGGGATTTTTATCATCTAGAAGATGATCTGATCATGATATTATGTTATAGCTCTAAAATCCCACATCTTAGTCTATATTCAAAATACTTTCGATTCCTTTAAACCTTCCACCTAAAAACTAAATTTCCATCATCATGCTGGTTGTCCTTCAGCTTTTAAGGGCCTCTACTCAAAACACACTTGCTCCAGATTGAACGAACCCCTTCTAGACAAGAACCACTGCAGAGAGGCCACTTATTTGATTACTTTGAGGCTGAAGTCATGGAGAAAAGTACTCTGATAAAGCCAGCACAGAGTTCAATTCTTTGCTGCTTTCCTTCCATGTATGTTTCCCATTTGTTGTCGGCTTGATCTCCCTCCCTATCCCCATCTTTTCTGTTAACATGAAAGCCAGAAGTGGAATAAGATCAGAGCTGGCAATCCCATGGTATTTGCTCAGAAAGTTTGTCAGCCAGGGGAAGTTGATTCCATCTAAAAAATTCTGCCCTAGTACTAAAGCAATTTACTCCAACATACACCTTGGTTTATTTGATCATTCATAAATCTAAGAAATAACTGACCTCGATATGCAAAAGGCTCTGGATTAGGCACTGAACTATATCACAAGAGCAAATACTGGAAATATAAACAATATTAACTTTATATCTCGTTTGGAAATAAGTGAGCAGGACCCTGTTGTGGAGATCTATATTGAACTTGAATTGTAAACTCATCCTATGATCATTAACACAGGCTGTTTTTCTACTAAGCTTGATTAATTAATGACTACAAAGTTTAAAAAGCTCTTCCTGCCATCCTTGGAAACACTTTTGGGGAATTTTAATTGAAAATTAGCTTATTTATCAAGTAAGTTTATTTTTATCCCATATACTTTCTAGCATTTTGAGACCTGCCCTCCCACTCCCACTACCCCCCAAAACTAGTTTCCTTCAGTGGTCTTCTGCAAAGAAATTTAAATTAACCAAAAGTGTGATTTACTTTTAAGTGAAAGCTTAAGAAATGAACACTGTAAGCTGCTTTATCAGGTTTAGCGCTCCATTCACCAGCAGCTGCCTGTCAAGCACCATGAAAACCCAGTCCCTGTGATTCTGCCATGCAGAACAATGGCTTAAGGCACCATGCATCTTAACAGTGCCTGTCACTCACAAAGAAACTTTAAAGCTCTGGTTACAGATGCAGGGGTCTACTCTTTTCTTTCTAGAAATCAGAACTTTAATAATAAAAGCAAGTCTTTCATGAAGTTTTACAAAATGAATTATACCATGAATTGCCATTATGTTTCTTTCCACCAATAAAAATTAGTTCATTATAAAACACCACAACTATTTTTTTCAGTATGAGGTTTATATAATAATGTAGATGATATATTTCAATGATCCAAACTGAACTCTAGCCAGTGAACTCAGAATTAGTGGAGCAACACAGAGAAGCCTTGAGCTCAAAAACAACCTAAGACCAGCCTTCAGATGCTGCAGGTCTGTGTTCAAAAGGAAAAGTCCCAGAAAGCCTTTATGTGTGTTAATTACACCCATCACGGGACCTAAAGGTGCTTGGAAACTAATATTTAGGCACAACGATTTAAAACTTTCACTATTTGTTGAATCCCTTTAACTATATATATACTTCCAACCTTAGTAAAGTATGATTTTACTTTAATAAAAGGGATCCATTAGGAAGTGAAATCTAACGTGCTGGGTATAGATCCAGCAATCTTCTGGCTGGAATTTTTATTATCGTTTCTCTGAAAATAATTACTACTTTAATAAGTATTTCCAAAGACCCTTTCATTTTGGCTTCTCTTCTGTCTAATGAAATTTTATTTTTGAAATAGCAAATATTTCTCAAAATTATCCTTAGGAAAATTTGAAAAGTGAGCACTGAGGATGGAGAAGAGAATACAGAATTGAACAACACAACACAGGAGAATGAGATAATAAAAGATGAAGCAGAGTGGACCCAGGCTTTTGAGCTGCACTGCTGAAAGAGGCTGGCTGACAACTGAGCAAGGTGGAAGAGCTCTCCTATTCCTTAGAAGTTTTGTTATTAAGTTAAATCTTTATTTAATCAAAACATTATTCACATCATTGTTTTCTGGTTTTCTATTACTGAAAGGTAAGAGTTACAATAACCTTTCAGTTCACTTTTATGTATGTACACTAGTGAATTAAAGAACTTTTTAAAATTTGCATGTCAAACTCCTAATGACAGAACATCTTTTTTCTCATTCATAAGCAGCTTTTCCTCCATTTCCTTTGGCTTTTATTTTGGTCTCCTTTGCATTCTCCGCCCCCGTCCCAATTCCTTTTTTTCTTAAATATAAATGTTCTTTCAAGTTTTCCCTTAGAATTTTATTTTATCCAGCCTATCGCTAAATGAATTTATCTACTCTCATCCTTACCTTTAAATACTTGTGATATAATGAGGATGCTGCAAACTTATTCAAGCCCAGATCTCTCATCGGAGATACAGACTACTGGCACCTCACATTTAGCTTTTCCAATCATTCATTATGTTGTCCCTTCTCAAATCTTTCCTATACAATAAAAGGCACCAGACAGCTCTTGATTTCCCCCGATCACTCAAACTAGACGACTATATCTGACTGAGACTAGTTTGGAATCAAACATATCCAAGCATTCAACTAGATTTGTCAATTCTATCTTAAATGAATTCTTTTCTTCTCCTCATTTTACATACTCCAATAATTTTTGAACTTTCTCCAATTCATTCTCCAGATTCTACAGCCAGAGTGAAACATCATTCTCAATACATCTCTTCTAGCTTTTCTCTCTAGCCTCTTTCTCATCCAGCATCACATCAGTTGTACCTAAGTCATACTGGATGTCCTTGGATTCCTTTCCCTGTTCTCTATTAACTCTGCAGTTCTGCATATCTAAACCAAGATAAGCATACCATCCTTTATATCTCGAGTGTATTCACTTCCTCCAAAAAGGTTTTCCTGAACACATAGATCTGTGTTGGTTGTCCTCAAAACATGTTCTTACAGCATTCTGTTCTTCCTTCACTATATTTGTCACACTATCCTATACTTGTTTAACTTTCTCTTCTACTAGATAAGAACCTCTGTGAGAAATGTGGACTACATCTTTTCATTATTTTACTTTCCGGCCCCATGATTAGCAGAAAGTAGTTACACAATAAAAAATAAATGTGTGCACATAAATGAATACATGCTTAGATGAATAAACATAATACCTAGTTACAAGCATCATGAGTTACGAAAGCCAGGGACTGAGAAAAAGAACTAGAGAACCTAAGCCTGTACTGTCTCCAAATACTTGTCTCAGGAGATCTTTGCATTGCATGAAGCTGCAGAACTTACTTATAGAAGACAGACCAGGGAGGTGAGGAGGGAGGGAGAGAAGAAGGAAAGAAAGGGGTAGGGATAGGTCTTCCTCATCACAAACAAACAAGATCTCTACCTACAACCTAAGCCTTTTCTTGCCCTGGGCTAAGGAAAAATGACGGACTCCTGGCCATTATTAGTGAAGCTGAGTGACAGAACAACTGGTGACAGAGAAAAAAAAATTATATTTGATTACTATGAAAAAAAGATATAGTAATGAAACTATAATATATAAATCGCAATTTAGATTACTTTAAATTGGCATCTCAGAAACCAATTTCCATTAACAAAGCATGAAAGAAACCTGCGCTCACAACATGTAACAAGACACTTACCCCCTGGTTTCCTCTTCATGACCCCTCCCCTTCTGAATTTTAATCCACTGTTCCAATTGTTGCATTGAATTGGTTCTCTGTATAACTCGATCAGCCTCTGTGTGTACGGGTCCTATATTTGGGTGATTTCCACCTCTAAGATCTGCCAGGCTAACATTAACTGTTTTGTTCTCTGAACTATTCACACCGACTGGCCTGTAGTGTCCAGTTTGAGCCAAGCATGTTGACCCATTATCATATTCAGATGGCAGAGAATTCAACTTTACGCTATTAATTTTTGTTAAAGGTCTTTCTTGACCATCCTTCTGAAATCCATATTTTTCAGCTTCTAATGCCTTTTTTTCTTCATTTTTGCTTATTTCCTTGTTTTTCTGGTTATTCTGGACCTCTGGTTTAATTAGCACTCTATGGTTGGGAAAGTTATTGATTTCCTTAGCTGGTGCATTTTCCGATGTAATCTTGTCCACTCTGAAATCAGAGAAGAAAATCAAAGTAAATCGGATGAAATGATGCATGTTATTTCTGGGATTTAATCTAGGAAACATGTACGATTACCTCTGACTTTACAAAAAAAAGTGAAAGGGTCACAGAGAATAAGCCTGCACAAATCCCCAATGTTGTGGTATACAAATTCAAGCACAACACCAGAATGTCTGAATAGAAAGGGTAAAAAATACCATACAGTATGTAAAGCATTGGGTAAAAAATGATGAGCATCCTCACTATTAGAAATCTGTAAATAAAGCAAAAAAGATTGTCCTATGACGGTGGAACCACAAAATTCACACTTAAAAGGACCATAGCACCTAGTCATTTGAAATAAACAAAATGGCTTCCAGCCAGGGAGGCTAACGCATCATGAGACAAACATGAATCTGGTTTGTAGAAATGGCTGCACTAGAAAATTAGTCTGGTGCTATCAAAGATCTGAACCTTATGACTGTTTGTATTCAAGAGGATCTGAGTTTTGGCCAAGAGCTCCTGGAGCCAGAATGCATGTATTCAGCTTCCAGACTGACTTAGCTGTATCTGTCTTTGGACAAAGTATATGAATTTACTGTGCTTCAACCTCCTTTATGGTAAATATGAATGATTATAGCACCAAGGTTACAGGATGATGTGAGTCCGGATGAGTAAATCAGTCATTGCCACAGACTTTATTACCATTCTCACTCCATCTCATCAAGCAATCTTAGATTAGAATCTGGCATCTCATGTCAATCTCTCATCGGAAGAATGTGCTGCTTAACAGTGTGTGTGTCTGGATCACTGCACAGTTTTACTGCTCACAACTGTGGTTGCTGTATCTAGGTATTTCTGATGAGAAGCCTTGACACCAATCACTTCCAGGTTCTGACAAGACCAAGGTGAGTGTCTGAACCTGCATGAATGCCATAATCAAGCCATGCTGTGAAGCCTCTCAGAGACTGAGCAAATTTCAATACATAATGTTCCTTTTGGATCTTAAGTGTATCATTGCTGCCAGTTTCAGTGATGTATAGAAAATACATAATCCATATATCTATAGCTATAGATAGTTTGGAATAAGATCAGTGAGAAAAAAATGAAATGTGACTTTTTCTTGGAGTAGTTATAAACTATCCATATATTTAGTATAGTGTCTAGATTGTGAGCAATATTAGATATTGGGAAAGTGTGCAAAGATATGCTATGGAGCTCCTTTCCCTTGAAAGATGAAAGTCAGAGAGAGAAGATTTACACTCAAAAGTGCATTTATCATAGCTAAATTTGGAAAGGGAAGAGGAATACGAAATATCTGAAAGATTTTTTAGTTACTTCTAGTCTATCTAAAGCTGTATTTTAAATTAGGTCTGCATTGCCTTTTTTTCTCTTTATTTTTTCCAAAAACTTATCACTTAGTAAATGTAATTAAAAAATGATACATTGACTTTTCTCTAAGTGGAATAAAACCAATTCAGAAATGTATGCTAAAATAACATAATATAAAACCTGTGATCTAATTTTTAAAAGTGACATTTAAGTTACTGCAGAAGACATATGGAAATATAGAAAATGAAAACAGTGAGCCCGGGGATGGAAATTATTCAGAGAATGTATATTAGACTGTTTTATGCCAATAATGATTTGCATACTAGGGAATTATTTTATTGTAGTTCATAGGTTAAAGACTTTATAAATTCAGAAGAAATGAACTAACTAGTTAAAAACTAGATATTTTATTTCTTAGGTGATATGCCTTGACAAATATTTATATGTATTCTGGCCATATAGGAAAGAGAGCCCATAATTCTAAAAACAAGCAAAGAAAATCTTCCTATATTTATGAAATGAAATACTACAATAATTAGGTACATTCAATTTGAATAGTCAGGATTAATAGGGCAGGATAAAAATGCAATAGCTGGAAGTAAAATAAAAGAAGTAATTTCTACAGAATAATAATCGTGGCTGACACCAGTCTGGGCAGAGAGGTGGTATTCAGTAATTCCTGGCTGAGAAAATGACATCAACACAACTGGCTAAAAATTGTTATAGACACATTATCAACTGATAGGTTGTCAGAAGTTAAACCAAAAAATTGACTGTTATCTTTATCATTCTAAATTATGAGTAACTACTAGTTTTTAGAGTAGAAAGTACAAGAAAAGAAAATATAAGTTGAAATTCTGAGATAAGTACAACATACAATACAGAAATCGAGAAATCAAATATTTTAATTATTATATTGATATCTGTATTCTAACTAATTCCCTAAAAATTTTACTCTGAAGTTAAAATTACTTTAAGATCTTTAATTAATTCTTTTCAATCATTCTCTCTCTCTCTCTCTCTCTCTCTCTCTCATCACCTCATTGTTATATCCATTCAAGCCATTTTCACACATGGAATTCCAAGACCATTTTTTCCTTTTATTAGCTTTCAATCTAGAATATATATATATATATGGTTGAAGTGGTCTGTATTGTCTCTTTCTTTTTTGTTTGTTTTTCTTGAAAATAGGTGTCTTAGACTTCAATCCTGAGCCTTCTTCTTTCTCCATACTTTCTTCAAGCTCAGTTAGTGACTCGTGATTGCTTAAGTTGCTTTGGACTTGACATTTTAAAAAATAAACAGAAATAAATAGCATCAACTTAAGCCTTTTAATCAGTAAGTCATAAGACTTTATGTGTACACTAAAAAAAGACTGAAGACTTACATTTTTAATAATCCCCTAGTTTCCTGAGACCAAAAAAAAAAAAAAAAAAAAAAGCCAGACTTGCAAGTTAGCATCTCCCTGATATAAGACATGTGCTCAATTACTGCTGATTAGAAAAAAAAATTAACTATCATAAATCTTCAAATTATAGAACTACATAAAATATTTTTAAAGTACATTATTCAGCAGCTATTTACATAGTTTTAGAAACAGTTCTTACTAGTTCTTAGTATAGCTGAATATTAAAATGATTCATATGTTCAAGTGGGAAAAAATCATATAGATCAAATTTAACAGTACATATTTATCAACGAATCGAATACTAGAGTTTCAAAAGTAAGAGGGTAGAATTCAAGAAGTAGATATATTTAGAAATAATCTAAATGCTCAAAGAACTATTTTTTGGAAACATTCATCATAAAACAATCATAATTAACCAAGAAATGATGAAGAAATAAAACTTATCACAACATTTTATTCTGATTTATTAAACTTCAAAAACATACGATATACTAAAAAAATTCAATAAAATTAACTTCATAAATATAAATTCTTTTAAGATTTAGGACCTTAAAAAACACTATCTTGTGTAGTTTTAAGAAAACAATTAAAAATGTACTTACCGGAAATTAAACGTAATTCTGTAAGAAGAAAGAATATTCAGTTTGAATGTTAGGATTCTGGATTCACCTCAGTACACTGATAGGTGAAAATGAATAGAGAGGAAAGGTGGAACAAAAATGCAGGTAGTATTTTAAACTAACTAAAAGTGTATCATGTCATGACTACTAAAATGATATGTACTATGATAATGATATACTTGAAAGGCATGGAATAAAATGTAAGTGGAAATCACCATTATTTTCCTTACAAGCCTTTACCTTTTCACAGGTTCTGTCTGTACCAGGGCAGCATCTAACATGGCTTTCATCCACAATTCCATCTCCTTTCCTGTATCAGTGCAGAAATAATAGGTCCGCATGTTTGGATGTGCTGCCTGATTGAAAATAACACGGTCATTTTAAATAGGAATATGGAATCTGTAAAAGAAGAAGAAAGAAGTTAAGTGTGTCTCTGCACAGATCATTACTATCTAATTTCAAAAAAGTAGGCTTGTTTTATATACGGATATAGCAATGAATGACTTGAAAAAAAAAATTCAATCTTGAAAAATATATAAATATTAAATTTTTTCTCTTTACAAGTTTTCTTTAAAATTTTAAAAAAGTGAATGGGAAGGAAGGGAGGTAAAAAATGAAGCACTTAGGCGTGCATGTTCAATGTACAAATCCCTAGCAATTTCCATTTACTATAATTCATACCACTTTATTCAAGAATGTTCCAGAGCAACCGGAAACAAAAGTAATTGAAATGTATAAGTTATATAGTCTTCGCCCCTTCTGTTAGTCATTCTTTAGTCCTCAAAAGGTGCTGCTACTAAAAAGCCTTTACCTAATCCTTACAGACACCTGTTTAAGTGGGAAGTATGTTCTTTATGGTGGTTCGATCTGTCTCTATTTCAGAGAAACAGAGGAAAACAAAATGAAGAAGGGCTGATGAGACTGCTACCCAAGGTGTGAGCACTGGGTCTTCAGGTTAACCCACAGGCTGACCTGGCAAAGATGGACAGCATTAGTAGCTGCATCAAAATAGTAGGGGGCGAAAGGCTGAGGATATATTCTTAATTTCCACTTAAGAATGTCTAGGTGGAAAAAAAAAATGTCAAGTGGGAGGTAAAAGAGGGTTAAGGGGGTCAAACACATGGTGATGCTAGGAGATCTGACATTTGGTGGCGAACACTCAATGCAATATACAGATAATGTATTATAGAAATGTATACTTGAAACCTACATAATTTTATTAACCAATGTTACCCCAATAAATTTAATAAAATAAAAATAAAAATGCCTGTGGCAGTTTCCTATTAGACAGTGAAAGACTAGGAAAAATAAAAAAGACTATTTCAGAATGAGGTAAAGAGAAGAGTACTAAGTATGTTGTCGCTCTGCTAAATATAAAAGTGAGAAGAATAAATCTGGAGCCATACAGTTTTCTCCCAGATCTTAACTATCTGCTTTATCTACAATATTAAATTTGTTTCTTCAAATTTTTTTTCATAAAGAATCAGGACATAAATTCAATAAACAAACAGTGACCAAAATAACTATAAAACCAACAAATCTCACTTAACACATAAAAGACATAAAGCTATCTATCAAAACAACTCAAAAGAAACAGCTTAAATGCTACATGTTGTTAAAATGATTAAAACCATATGTTAAAATGAATAAAAGTGTCATTCAACTCACTAAGTGGTGTTTGGAGAAATAAATAAAGACCACTTCCCATATTTGTGATCAATGGAAGGAACAATGGCTGTTGCTAAGAAGATTCAGTTGTAGCCATGACTCAGATACTAACAAACCACACTCGAATTGCCATCTGTCAAATGGAAATATTTACTAGATGATGGTAAACTTCCCTATGTAGCTTTATGTTCCACAATTGCGTTCAACAATGTCTATGAATTTCTACTCACCATTGTGAAAAACAGTAGCATCAATGTCAACAGATTTGGTAGTAAAATTGGCTCGTAAATTCAGGGGAAACAACATTAAAGAAGAGAGAATTTGAAACAAAAATTAGTATCCTTGTAACAGATAAAATTAAATCAATAATTACAGAGAAAATGTACTTAATATGCATGGTTGTTTTATTGCTATTTTAACATTCCAGTATTGTTTTTTAAGAGTCTCAGAACCCAGTAAAATGCCTTACTAGTAATACAAATTCAAGAAACATCTGCCAAATTGATGAGCAAACAAAAAAAATTTAAATACATGACTAAATAAGTGTATTACACAGCTCTATATCTATACTTTATAAAGTTATTATTTTAGTTACCTGTATTAAATTTTCTCATATAACATCTTAACATGTTTAATCATTTTTCTGGTTCACAATGTTAACAAAATTTATTGCAATGTGAAGCTATTCCCCTCCCATACCCAGGTCTTTATTCAGATGTTACCCTCACATTGAGCCCATCCATCACCCCTACCACCCTGATAACCTTTCCTGCTCTTTTTTCCTCCATAGCTAGAAATGTAACATGTTAATTAGCAAAGTTGTAAATTAGATGCAGTCCTGAGTATTCTTTAAAAGTGGGTGGGAATTAAAGATAAAATCGGTTTGATAATGGTATAAACATTTTCATTGTCAAATAACAACATATTAGCCTTATTCTCTCCCCTCCCTTTCCTTTAAATAAAAAATTTACATTAAACCCTTCAGAGTTCTTAATTTAAAACTGACTTAAAAAAAAAATAGGTGACCTCTGAAGTTTACTTCAGCCACACATCCTAAAGCAAAGAATGAAGCATGGTTTTCGAGAACACATAATAGCCAACTCAGCCTTAAAGTGGCCTCTAACTTGAGGGTGTTCCACAAACTAGCATATCACAGAGATGGCTGGGGTACCGTTAGTCAGGGGAGTGGTAGATGTTCAGGTCTGCTTTGAATTAATAACATTTACATCTTAACTTCAATATTCTCTCAAAAGTACCTGATGTTCATAATGTACTTAGACCCCGCAAAATCTTTGCAAATATTCTATAAGATTACAAATATACACATATTGTTAAAAGTTATTATGAAAAAAATTCTGTATGCAGTAACCTTTAAAAAACAGTAAATTGATCACCAGGATACCTACAGCTCTATTTACCAATAATTAGAATTTTAATGTATTTGCTTTATCTTAAACCATATGAAAGTACAGACATAGAGACATTTGGTCTTTCAATATTTGAGCATGTGCTTCCTAATTAAAGGGACATGCTCTTACTCATTTAAAATATAAAAATGACTAAGTGAAATATCGTTATAATAATCTACTTTTAAACTGAGGCAAGATTCAAAAACAGAATAAAAAAGTATGACTATTTCCTTACCTTAAAAGCATATTTACGATTAATGTGATCCTCAGAGGTAAGCATAGCTATCTGAAAACTAGGTAGTAGTATGCTTCCCAAGATACCCTCTTCTTTCTCATCTAAGAAGTAATTGAACATCTGATTAGAATTTAAAATGTTTTCATGAAGTACAAAACATTTTCTCAAAATTTATTTTGACTAAATCTAAAGATTCTTATAGGTAAACAAACTGTATACATGTATTGTTTAGATAGCTCTTTATAAGGTTTTAAAGGAAAATATTGAATAAAGAAGTATATATTCCTCTTCACCTTCGACAAGCTTCCTTATCCTAAACAAATCAAAATTGGTTCCACATGTCAGAAAAATGTCAACTAGACATAAAAAACAGCATACATTTGTTTGGCATATATACTGCATTTTACAAAGCCCTCTGACATGTGATTTACTGAAAATATATATGCATATAAATAACACAGAAACTTTACAAAATTAATCTACCTACATTTATATTAAGGTTTAAATGCCCAACAATTTTAAGCCCAGACAAATGCGCAGATGGCTCACTTGCTCACGACCTTTAGTCTTGGCTCACCAATGAGGTCTTCCTTTACCCTATTTTAAACTATTTCCACTCTTAGCCATCGCAGAGCCCTCTCTTCTCTTTCTGGAACTTTACTACTCTTTCCTCCATCCCCAATACCTTTGATATATTATATATTTTAGTTATTTATTTATCATCTTTCTCTCCCCACTAGAATGTAAGTTCCAAGAGGAGTAGATGAATAAATGAACATATCTGTAAATATATATTTTAAGCTATGCTATAAAAAAAAATATGCTTTTAAAAATATAAAACTAAAGATCTGCTTTAACCAATCATTCTGACACATAATAAAGTTATGGGAATAAATTACGGAACTATAAGGCAAGCACATAAAATAAACTGAGGAAAATGATAAAACAATAATCTTGGCATAGTATAGATTCACATTATTGAATTGCTGTTTGGGGCAGAGATGTTTATAAAACTTGAAATACATAGTTTACTATTAGAGACCCATAAGACAAGTTAACAAAGCTGAGCATTAAGCTGATGAACTCACCAAGGAGAAAAACTGTAAATGAGAATTATTTTTATTATGTTTGCCGTTTTTATTATTATTATCATAATGTTAGCAAGGGATTTTATTTATTTTGCCCCTATTTCTAGAATATATGATAAACTTCCAAAGCAAAAAAGGTATATTAAATAGATGTAATTTTGATAGCCTTTCTCATAATAAAGGAATGAAATTTTGTTTTTAGTGTACTGAGCTCTTTCAGGTATAGTCCATAAATATAAAAAAGAATGAACAAAAGTGTACATTTAGTCTAAAAGGAAAAAAAAAGTAGGAAGCAGTTGTCAATTATAGAGAATATGACAATTTGAAAGAATGAATCACATTCTTATTTTAAATTCAATTTTGTTTATATAAAGCATATAATTAGAAACAGCTCATGAAGTCATCTTTACTAAAAAAAATCATTATCAAATAATACATTCTTCTTTGTCACTTAATTGGAAAAATTGACTTTCTTCAAGTTATTTCCGAATATGCGGAAGCAGTATAGCATAGGGTGACATCACTGTATCATCATGGACTGTTTCCCAGCCAGATACTAAGTCGCTGTGAGATCTCTGGCAACTTACTGATGCTGTACATCTCAGTTTCATCAACTATAAAATCTCAAAAGATTGTTATAAGGGTTAAGTGGGTTAATAGACACAAGGAACTCAATAATGCACTCAGCCCCAAACAAATCAAGTGTTCAATAAATATTGCCATTATTATAAAAAGTTAAAAACAATGCATACAAAATCTTCATCTTCTGCCAAACGACCATTCTAAGAGTTCTTTCTTTGCTAGATTCTTCAAAGGTTCCTAATCAAAAAGTTCTTCTGTTTAGTTCTCTATCAAGCCTGACCTAAGTAACTCTTATTTTCTATCACCCAGAGGGCTTCACATACTGCCAAGCAAAGGGCAGGTAGTGAGTAATGTTTACAGAATGGACAAACACTATGGGGGTCAGCTGGGCCTTTTTCAGACTGCATAACAGGAGGGAGAAGTTGTTCTCCCTCTGCCCCATCCTACATCCTTCTTTTCCTTGTCACTGGTAGTGGCCCCAAGAACACTCCCCAATTAATCTCCATCATAGAGCTTGCTTCCTGGAGAACACAAAACAACCTGGGACAGGAACCATAAGAATCTCATCATTTTATTTGATTCAAGTGACATTTTAAATTCTCCTTTTCTACTTCAGCTTTAATGATGTTTGAGAACAAGACAAAAAATACATATAAAATTACAGACTAAATATTATTATCATCATTCCTTACCTAAAATCTTTCAATACTTTGTTAGTCTCTTCTAGTTCAAGTGCTAGGGTAATTTTTAGAAAAACATACACTTGATCCTGTTATTATTCTTGCATTAGGATGGAGTTTAAATTAATTAGGATGGCAATCAAATACCTGTTGTGCCTTGATCTACTTTTTTAGTCTTTACTCCTGCTAGTTCTTTTAGGTATAACCTTCATTCCAACAATATAAGCCCAATGTGTAATTTTTTAAATATGCCACATTCACTCATGCTTAGTACAAGCTAAGACCTTTGCCTAGACCACCCTTCTTTCCCAATCCCTTCCTTGTACAGGCCTGGTCAACACTCATTCAATATAACTGAACACTATGACATTCTTTCTCAGACTCAGGTTATCACTGTGTTCCATAAGGAGAGGGGTTTATATTGTCCATCTCTGCATCCTCTTACCTAATAAGATGTCTGGCATGTCAAAAGAGTGCACTGCTAGCTACCACCTTGGTCTAAGCCACTATCATTTCTACACAATAACTCTTTAACAGTCTCTACTTTCTTCCTTCTCCTTTTTAACCCACTCTCTAATAGCAGCTTGAGTGAGTTCTTCAAATTGTAAACCAAAGCATATCACTCTTGTTCTTAAAAACACCAATTGTTTCCTTACAACCCACAGCAGAACCCAGACTCCAATAGAGTCCTATACTGGTGCCATCTCCATTTCTCCCGTTCATCACCTCATTTCCCTACTGCTAGTCCCTCAGCTCAGCATACTGGTTTCTCTTTGTTCCTTCAACATTCCAAACACTTTCCTACTTTATAGCCTTTGCACTATTGCTCCTCCTGCATGGAAAACTTGCTTACCCTAGCTCTTCCTTGTAATTTAGATCTTGCTAATTAAAATATGTGCTCAGAGTATCAATCCAGGGAGACCTTTCTCCAATGGTTGCCCTCTGTATTATGAGCATATTTTCTTAAAATCACTTATCATGGTCTTGTTTACTTATTTGAGTTTATTTACTGTCTCTCTGACCTCTCTAGAATATAAGCTTCGTAAAAACTTTTTCTCACTGCTGTTTTGACAGCAGCTGAAATGAAGCAGGTATTCCTGCTCAGTAAAGATTTATTGAAGGAATTAAGTTCCATGGTAAGTTTCATTAACAGTACAGAAAAGAACAATCTATGTGATTTATCACAGTGGGTTCACGATCTGCCTGTTATATTGTACAGAACAGGGAGAACTTGGGCTTCCATCTAGTATGGGTTGCCAACCTATTGTAAAAAAAATAGCAGATCACTTATTGTCTTTGTCTTATTTTTCATATCTGTTAAAAAATACTGACAGCACACTCTGTATATTAGTCTACTAGATTCTTTAAGAGATGCAAAAGAAGTGGGGCTGCTGTATTCGGCATTCAGGAGAAGAGGAGATCTGGATGGACCAAAACTTGTGGTTGAGAGAAGTGCCTGGGTGCACATCCTGGCTCTGACGCTAATTAGTTGTGAGACCCCAGGCAACCAGAATGACCTTGTTGTCCCTTAGTTTCCTTCTGTGTGAATGGGGATAGTAAGATTCTCCACCTCGTTGGGGAGCTGTGAGGAAGAGATGAAAAAATTCACCTATGCTACTTGCTCAGCATATAAATGCAAACTATTACAATCCTCTCAATAAAATCTAATAGTTTTTATTTAAAAATGGACATTTCCTTCTGATAAAATAGTGAAAGTATATAATATCATATACTTCTTTCCAATCATATAAGGATAGAAGTGAGTTAAATGGTATTTCTTTCCTTCCTATATTCTTTTTCTACCATTCCTATCTGGAGAATCGTACTAAAATTAATAAATATACTGAACGTAAAATGTGTAGGGTTAATAACAGTATGAAATCTCATACTCAACATAGCTTCTGAACTTTACTTTTTCAGGTGAAAAGTTTTCCTATTTTAATAAAAGTAATGAGGAGCACCTTTCTGTGAACAATAGCAAATTATAAGGAATTCAGTGTTGTTTTTGTTGCAAATTAACATCAAGAAATTTTTATATGAGAAGTAACAAATATTTTCTTATTCTCTTTTAAGGCTCTAAATGGTCTATAAATATACTGAAAAAAATTTATAAGCTTAGGAATAATGCCTGAGTTACAACTCCTGACTTTTCTGAAACAGTGGGAAAACCTTTAAGGAAAATTGTAGAGTAAGCTTGGCACTTAACTAAAGATAATACCATAATTGCAGCCTGACCAACATCTCTCTGACAAAATGAAATTTTATAGGTTTGGTCAATTCTGACTCAGCAGTACTTCTCAACCACAGTTTGCAGTTGGGGGAAAATAAGAAATATAATTCGAGTGATTTAAATTTTAAAGGTTAACATGTATTACTATTGCTTTGGTAGATGAGTGAAAAATTCTGCCATACTTTTTTTTTTTGGTGTAATCACATAAAGTAAAATTTGAAACTGTTAAATGGTTCTAAAATCTTGTGATATAGTTATTAAAGTTATAAATTGTTAATTATGTGCTGACGATCTAATTCCTTAGTAACAGCTTCCAAACAGACTTTAAAGTGGGGAAGAAGTGATTGTCTAGATTCATGATTTTATATTACAGCTGAAGCAGAGTTCTATGGAAATCATAGCCTATGTACGCCCTTCATTATTAGGTGGCAACTTTGTAGTATCTAACAGATTTATATAGCACATGAGCACAGATCTAAGTTAAAATCGTATTAATAACTTACTAACCTAAAATATATATAAAAAGGAGTTTATGATATCCATATGGGATAAGTGAAAACTGCTACTTCATATAATAATACCTTTATTTCTTCTCCACCAACATTGATAGCCTGGTATGTACCACTTCCACAACTTGTGCCATGTTTCAGGGAAGGTGTCAATGTTTTTTTAAAAAAAGTGTGTGTGTGTGTGTGTGTGTGTGTGTGTGTGTGTGTGTGTGTGTGTTGGGGGGAGGCCAGAGGGGATCATAATAAACATATTTATTTGTAATTTTTAAAATGTGCCAATACATACCAGTAGGCTTTGATAGTCTAAAATTGTTTGCTGAGGAAAACTGGGTGCTCAGTGGACCTACAGCTAGATTTAACAAAGCTGACACAAAAATAATCCCATCAAACACATGATTTAAAAAAAAATCTATCAGGCACTGAATTCAAGGATAAAATTCTAGCATGAAGATTCATATATTCTTTACACAAAACTAATCAGACTAACATTTAGATTATAGAAACTAGACCAAAATTCAGACTAATTTGCTTAAAACACGGTCATAACTCAATTTCTCAGTATTATGTCAATGAAGAAAAGATTTTTCTTGCTATTTGTTAATAATAAAATACAAAAAGAATTGTGACATTCTTTCTTTAAAGAGGGATCCGATACTTAACATATATTGTATTGCAATTATAAAACATAGTTTATGGTAAACTCACCTCTGTAATAAAAAAGACAAAGATCAGAAAGCACGAACCAGCGTTTCTTCCATAGCTTCATGCCAGTACTGTCCTGCATTAAATCAGCACATTAAAAAAAATTTTTTTTTCATTTCAGAAAGTTAGAATTCATTTCAGGTGCATTTATGTAAAATAAATTTTTTAAATGAGGTATGTTTGATATATGCTACACAGAAATTTCAAAAGCCAATCAAAATTTTGGCATAGTTTTCTATGGACTTACATCATATTAAGATATTCCCAAGTACAATGGTCTCCAAAGAGTAATACTATCATGTCAAAGGAATATTGTTGAAGCAATCTGATTTGATTTCATATTAGTAAGTAATGTGAAATTCACTCTTCTAAACAAACATGTATGCTAGCATGAGGATAATATAACCATGAAGCAGTATGTGATTCTGGTAAACCAAATTTAATAAATATGTTAATCTTCAACATGAAGAAAAATATGTGGATTAAAATTATTCCAAAGGTAATGTGATTTTAAATGACTGTGCTAAAGGAAACTTAGCATACAAATACATTCATAAATATTTTTTCTTCTGACATATACAGTCTGGGTTTTGCTCGTCCTGCAGAAAAGAGGGCCTATTTGGCAGCTCTTTCTAAGTAATTTAATTCATAAAAATACCAAGCTCGAACAAAATTACAATTTTAATAAAAACTATCTTTCCACATTTCCCACAGGCAATCAAGCAAAACTGCAAGAGAAAATGAAACATGAATACCAGAAAAAAAAAAAAAAAAAGGCCAGTTTGGATGTTCATTGAGCAATAGTTCTTAATTTTCTTCTAGTTGTGACCATTATCTAATAACCACTTAAAAACCACAAAAAAATACATGGATGAAAATCTCTCAGAGTAAAATACTGTACTTAAAACTGACAGCTATGCCAAGGAAAGGACCAAAACAAAAAATAAACAAAAAATTGGTATATGGTATTTTTAATTTCCTAATTATATTCTTTCCATAGTACAGATAATTTTTAAAAGCTTAGATTTTTAAGCAGCTCTGCAAACAAATATTCTGTTAAGTCACACCTATTAAAAAAATAAGCACTCATGGTAGGGAAATTGGTTGGTAACTTTTGCAGTAATAAATTAACCAAGGGATCAAGAAACAATTAGAATCATTTTAAATAAGGAGTTTCATAAACTCTATTAGGTACAATACTGCACTGAGTTATTTGAACATAATTTTGTCTTACTAGAAAGACTAGTTTAAAAAATCTTTTAGTTTTAATAAGTTTAAATCTCATACAGTTAAAATATAATATCTTTAAATAAAAATGAAAAGTTGGTATACAAGTTACATAACCAATTAACTTAGTGAGAAATTGGCAAAACTAATTTGCCTGAATTCTCTGGATTTTAAGATAGTCCTCTTCCAATACATTAGTTTAGCTGCTACTCAGCTTTCACGTGGAACAATGTTTAATGAATGTTTCAAATCGAATTCATTATGAATTTTAATGCATATAATTATTAGGTCATCCAAAAGCAATCAGTAGTATTTGACAGAAGAAATATGCACTATCATCAAATAACTATTATTTAGCTTGTTCTGCATCATCTGTATACATGTAGAATCGGGGAAACAGAACAAAGATAAAGGTCTTGAATGCCAAATATATCATCTCAGTTATCTGGTGGTTACTTATCTGAAACCTAACCACAAATGAAAAACTAAAAACGAAAGCCTCCAAGCAGTCAAAATAGATGTCATAAAACCCAATGTGCATGCACTCTTACTAATTCCAAAATTAATGACAAAGTTCCAAAAAAGCTCAGTTATCAGGTTTCCTAGACAACAGAACAATATAACTCCCAACTTATAAGCGTGTCTGAAAGTGAATCATGCTTGAGCAAATAAACAAAAGCAAAAGGAATTAAAAAAAAAAAACAGCATACATATTAAAGAAAGTAGTCTTGAGAGCATAAAAACAAAAATCTAAAAAAAATCAGAAAATCTCATATTATGATCAGATTTGTCTATAAATTAAGGCAGAGGAGTATATAATTGTCCATTTCTCTAACAATTTTTAAAAGAATAGAAAAATGAATAATACTTCTGAATGGTTTTTTCCATTTAAAAAATATTTCTGCCTGGATAATTTTAGCATGTTATTCCTACATTTCATACAACATATTTCAAATCTAGAAATAAATATAACACACAGTCTGTTCTAAGTAACACCCATTACCTTTCCTTTCTTCACCGTTCCCCTAATATTCTTTAGTGGTAATAAGAAGTCAAGAACCTGGATGACTACAGTTCCTCCTTTATTTCATATAATATAATAAATCTTAGGTACACTTGGATGAAAAATTCCCTTTGATTCTGTCTTTTTTTCAAACCAAATAGGAAAAAAAAAAATACCTGCTTATAAAGCCAACCTCGTCTAACCACAGGTGCATTAGGATTCCTTTTAATTGAATTTGATCTCTTTCCAAAATTATGAACTTTTTTTGAAGCCCGTGAGGTCTAAATAGAAAAAAGCACAATAGACAATGTGGTATTAATAACTAGATATTTGAGTTTACATTTCATCTTCATAATTTTAATCTCTTTTCAGATTACTCTGAAACTTTCAGGACCTAATCTTTTCAGATGAATTATTGTAATTCTGCTTTTGTTGGTTTAGCTCTTTCAAGTTTAAGAACTGTGCGCAAAGACTTCTTCCCCCAGGATATTACAGAAGAATCACACGTTTTGTTTTACAATCTCTCCTTTAAAATCTGAACATACAATTTTTAAAAAGGCACTGGGTGTCTCAGTATTTTGTCCCATGTTATATAAATTGAATGAACCTTGAGTAAAAATTATTAACACAGCTTTAAAAATAAACAAATAACAGAAATTTTCCCTTTATATCTGCGTTTAACAGTGTTGTTTTAAATATGAAAGTTAGCATCAAGTCACAAGAGAAACACTTAGATATAAAATATAAACAAACATATCACATCAAGTCAAAATAAGAGTGGAAGGATCTGCTTAATGTCATGTAGTATTTTCTTTATGGACAACTCTGAACTTGAATGATACCAGACAGATGGTGTTTACTGTATTCTTAAAAGTACACATAAGGATATACGATCTTTTAAGATACTGCTATATTTGGCAGAAATGGTAGTAGAAAACAAGAAAAAAAGAAGCTGAATTTTAATTTCTCTATAAAAGTAAATAGCATCAAGTCATCTTGTTTTTTGACTTACCTAGAATCTTTGGAAATCTAGCATATTTCATTAGAATTTTGTTTTGTGTTTAGTACATAATTAAACGCTAACGCCCGATATCAACCACATTTTTCCTAAAGCATGTTTCTGACAAATTTTAATTTACTTTTGAACAGATAATGCTTAAACACAATACACAACTCAAATGGCACTAAAAACAAACAAACAAACAAACAAACAAACAAACAAACAAACAAACAAACAAACACCCTAAATATAAAACAAGGAACATTCTACTTCTCTCTCATTCCTGGGCACCAGCACCCAAAACAATCCCTGCTCACAACGCAGTGAGGCAACTAGTATCACTGTGTTATCTGTGTGTCCATCCATCTAAAATAACTGTTTTTTGGTTGCAGATTTTTTTTTTTCCTCCTCAAATGACATCATCTACAATATTCGCTCTCTTCAGTTCTACTATTTTTTGGAGCAAACTACATAAAAAGAATGCTTACTTACTCACACTTTCGCCTATGTTATAAAGCTTTTCAGTCTTTGTAAATCAGAGAAGTGAAAAATGATGTCCTTTTCTAGTTTTAACTAGCATTTTTCATGTTACAAATGAATTTGAGAATCTTTTTCATATATTTTAAGAGTAAAATTCCACTTTTTTATTCCTGGAAAGTGATTTTCCATATTTGCCCATTTAAAAACTGGGTTATAAGCCTTTTTCTTACTGATGCTCTACACTTATTTAATTACAAAGGAATTATTCTTTAATTGTTACATGAATTGTAGATATTATGCATGCATGATAATTTTCTATGCTTGTATTTCTCAATTTGACTTCTGGGTTTGAGGTCATATTTAGAAAGCCCATCTACATTCTCAGTTTCTCTGTTTCTTTCTTTCTAAATCTTCCATTGTTTTTGTGGTACTTTAGTTTTAACATTTCAGCACCTCATCTATCTGGAAAATTTTTGGTGTCAAGTATGGGGCACAGATCCAATTTTCTTTCCAGACAATGACTTAGTGGACCTTAATCCACCTATCATTTTTCTAGATTTTAATTAAAATACATTAATGAAGCTTATAATATAGTTATCCTACTAGTGTTTTATGTCATATGAGAATTAAAAGTTGTTATTTGAAAATTTATATTCACTTATATTTACAAAATTTCATTTCTAAAACCTTAACAAGCATTTAAAGTAGATAACTGTCTAGTGACCATTTCTTTACAATAACCATAATTTACTATTACAATTGTTTTACTATCATAAAATACTGGTTTTTTAAATATGTTGTTTTTTAAGTAAATAAAAGATTATTCTTTATTATCCTTTGATTCTCTTAATATTCATTAATTTAGGAAATTAGCATTACCTTTAAGGCAATTATTTATTTATTCAGATTTAGAAGCAAATTTTCCAAGAGTTTGAAGAAATTTTTATATTAAAATTCTAAATTTAAAATAACATGTTTTAAAGTACAAGAAGCAATAACAACAAGTTTTAAAGTAAACATACAACTCTAGGATCACAGATTAAATAATTAACATTGTCATTGCTAAAGAAAATCACCCACTTCTATTTCCATACATATGGTTATGGCACTTTTTATATAGTGGATTTGAAATACTTCATAGTCATCAAGCATACTGGTATAGAGTTTCCCTTTCATAGTAAGGGATTTTACATTTATTTTTAAATAGCATAAATCGAATCAATCTAGGCATACTTAGTAGTTGGAAAATAGAATTTCTAGGCCATTATTTTATTATATTTGTGAAATTATTCAAAATCTGAACTCTATATTTTTAAAAATGTAAGTTGTTATTAAAATATAATCTTATTACTTTATATTCCAAGCCATTGCTTCTTACGTCAATTACCCTGAACGTAATTAGGATCATGTAATAAAAAAATGGAATGATTATTCTATAATTCTAAAGGCTATTCAGAGTAATAGCAAGATAGTGACTACCAATTATATCAGCTATCAGTAACAGTGAGCAAAATAACTTACTCTTCCTACAGGGCTCATTGGATGTACTGCATAATCTGAAGTCATGTTATAGTTAGAAGCTTCGTTTATCATACTTATAGGTCGTTCCTTCTTTTCTTCAGATGTCATAGTTGGAACAGTCCTGAAAATATAATATGTTAGAATGCTAGAACTTGCTGTTTATGTAAACTGCTTTAAAATAAAGCTTCTCTAAGGTTCACAATGCTGGTGGCCTACTTTTTCAAAATAGTCTGATACTAGTTAGAGCTTAATAAGTTCTATAGTTAAAGCTTAATATCTACAGCTACTTTAAACATAACTAACACCTTTCCTAATCATAACGTACGTTATTAGCATGTTCATTTTAATAATTGTTATTACAAATATTCTACTTGGTCATCTAATTGGGAACTTTAAAAATGTAGTGACAAAATTAGCTATTACAATATTGAAAATAATAATGATATCAAAAACTATTTGTGAACAAATTTATAACATATAAAATATTTTCACACATATTTCATTTGATGCTTATAAAAATCTTGAGAAATGGTAATTACCACTATCTTTGATTTAAGGATAAGAAACTGGGCTCAAATTAGTTTAACAATCTGACCAAATATACAGTTTCTGACCTTTAAACCTGAGGCTCTTGAGCTTCCTATCTCTGTTGGAACTACTGTAAAAATAGCCTTTGAAATTACATTCCTCATTAAAAAAATTTTTTAAATCATTTCTCTATACTACACATAGTAAATAGACATCATTCTGTTATCATGCTTGACTGTAAATGTCCATATAAGAAAGCCATTAATTTTTTGTCTTAAATATGGATAAAAGCAATCTCAATGCTAAGTCTATTTTGAACAGAGGGATTCCATGAAACTCTTTACTTACTGTTCATTCACTACAAAAATACAATTGTCCTGTGATGGCTGTCCTGTGACTGGATGTTTACAGGTCACTTTCCTTTCATTATGGCTGAGAAAGAGAAAAAGAGAAAACGTATATACTCCCATCACAAACATTTTTCTAAGAGTCTAGTAGCCAATAGCCATTTCTTTATTATAACATTAAAATTAGTGAATAAAGAAGATGAAATTCAAATCTCCAAGTGTTGAAACTTCTAAATTTCAACTGTGTATACATGTGTGTAAATGCTACTTACAGTTTTATAATACAGATAAACTCACTCCTCCGGTCTCACCTCAATTATTTTTTGTTTCAGAAGTAGAGGTAAGTTGATTTGGCTCCCTGATCATTGTATTTTACATCTGATAGGTGGGCTGCAAAAATAAGTATGAGTACCTACCCACCTAACATTATTTTGTATCTCAATTTAGGCACCCAATACTAAATTCACATATAAAAAAACTCCATACCCTAACAGTACTCTATATGGGCACCAGTACGTTAAAAAAATAGACAGTACTACTGGAAAAGCAATAATTTATGTTTTTGTTTTATAAAAGAATCTTTATATAAATAATGTAATGAGATTGATCCATGATACTTGAGGAAAATATGCTACAGAAAAATGGAATGGGGAGAAAACAAAATCTTTAAAGGAAATGTACAAATGACAACCGAAACAAAGAAAAATCTACTTGTTTTACTAAAAAAAAAATTGGCTTGGAATTAAAGGATGACTATTTTTTTGGAGAATAAGATTTTTGCATAAGAAATACCATTTTTTCAAGGCTGAGTATTAAGACTATTAGGTTTCCTATGATCTTCTTTAAATGAGTAGGAAAAAATCTGAAACTATTTATCTTGCTAAGCCAAACACACTAGATGCCCAAACTAATATGCAATATACACTGATATGTTAAATAACACATTATTATTTGAAAATTAATACTTTCCCATTGGGTTTTATACCATAAAACAACCTATTATTGGTGTGCCTGACCTAAGAAAATTTATTTTCATTAAAGAGAAAATTTAAGATGTCCTGACTATTGCTTTGTTAATCTTAAAAGATTATTAGAAGTGCTCTGGATTGTGGGAAGCCTATAACCACCAGCCACAAACTTTCTGGCAAACTTTACTTAGGTTCTTTTTCCAAATCCTAACTTATATTAATATTATTTTTATTGGTAACTCAGTACTTGAAATTCTAGCCATTAAATAAAACTAAAACCATATAAAAGGTTCGGGTACAGTTTTTTAAAAATTACATACTGACAACTGTGATAGTAAAATGATTGATGAAATATAATGTTTTTGTATTATTCCTTTAATATTGTTTCTTCAGTCTAAACCCACAGGACTACTAAGTTATCAGCTTTTTGTGGTAGTTTGTCTTTATACATACACATTCTACAGGTGTTAAGATTTGGTGGGTTTTAAATATTTATTTGGGGTGGTATTTTCACTATGTAAAAAGTATGCAGGCGACATTCTTACCTGCTAATTTAAAAAAGTACAATAGTGGAAACTAAGGTCTCATGTAGGATATGAGCTTACATAATAAGCAATAAACTGATAACAGAATATCTAAGAAAGTATAGCCTCTGGAGATAAGTGGAAAATACTGAAGTACCCCAATGTGATGAATAATATGAATGTGTCAAGACATGTAAATTCTGACACATTCTGGTGTTTGAAAGGAATAAAACACTGTAAGAAGAAGGAACCTGTGATGGGGACTAGATATCTTAATAAAAAAAAAAAAATGGAGGATAGCTTTACTTTATTTTTGGTAAGTCTTTCTTTGAGAAGCAGCATTAAAAAGCTAGAGTTGGTTGAGTAGTAGATAGAACAGAAATATATGAAATCCTTTTTATAAAAAAACAGTATTGCAAAAAGAAAACCAACCTCCTAGATACTGCATTATTTTCCTCTGCTATATCATTGTACCTGGGAGAACTACAGTAGAATGTGATCTTAATATTTCAAGAGCTCTAAAATATAACGACATGGCTCGGTGATGGTTAGTGAGCTAAGAGACTACACTGACTTCCTGAACACTAGTTAGACTTGAGTACCCACATTAGACAAGGATGCATAATGTCTTAAAGTAAAACTAACTAGATTAAAGTCTTAGCATTTCATCTTAGTTAAAAGATTGGTGGGTAAAACCAATGTGAAATATGAATATATTTATATTCTTCTTTTACTTCTTCAAAGTATTTTATTTCATGTTATGATATTAAACTGCCATAAAAATTCATATAAAATCTACAAGGACATTCTAACGCGAAAGATTTTTTTACTATTTTTAAAGGGGAAAAAAACCCTTTCCTACTACATTTACCTAATTGTTAATATAAAGTAAACAAAGAAGTTCTCTAAAATGTTTATCCATTCGTTCTGACTTATATAATACTAAAATCTGGCTCTTGGTCACTAGTTTTAAAAAACACACATAGTACAATGCTAAAATGTGAAATCCCAAAATCTGTACAGTGATGTATTTTAAGTGATAATCACTCACGATTACTAGGTTTCTATAAAAATCAAATTCAGAAAAATAAGATTTTTTTCCAGGCAAATAGAATAAAAACATTGTCATCTCCTATAAAACATACTCATCAAACAGAAAAATTCAAGTGATGTTGTCTAATCATTTTGTCAAAAATGTATTAAAATAAATTAAAAAGTATGACATACCAAAATATCAATTCCAGTCTCGGAACTACTGAAATGTGGTAATTTTCCACTATCTGAAAAGACTGTCCATCCTCACTGCTCTTATAAAAATTTTTATGTTCGTCTTTACATACCTAAAAATTTATTTTAAATATATTTTTTAATTTCCACATCATTTCTTTTTATTATGTTGGTATTTATACTTCGTTTTTATAGTCTGTTGCATTTTAAGTACTGTACTGGTAAAAGAGAAACATAATTTCTACATCGTTCACAGAAATTAAAAATATGAGTTAAATACTGAGAGCCAATACATGATAATAAATGTAAATGAAATCCAAATGAATCTTTAGGAAAAAAAATCCACAAAGGCATCTGTTAATGTATAGAATTCTTTTACTATATAATACATTAATTCTTTAATACATATAGCAACTGGGTACTATGGGAGGTGGCTGACCCACTATTAAGTATCAAGTCATGGTCACTGTCCTTAGCTCCAAAGAGTGACTGCTCAGGACCCATGCGGAGGGGCGGGGAAGACAGTGATTCCCAGCCTTTCCTCAAGTCTTCCAAAGTTTGTCCCCGGCATTATTTACAAAGCATATGTTTTCATCCTACACTTGCCATCCTTTTAGTAGTTCACAATTTTTTTTTTTGAAGGGTCTCAAAATATAGATCAAGAGTATCATTAGTTTTGTTATAACCCTTGTGTAGTAGTGGTCCAATGTGATTCATATATTAGAGATCAATTTGAGCATCACATAAATTACACACGTTTATGCTTGATCTTGTCTGTGAGAAACTCTCGGAGAATGCACAAAACTGTACCCAATAGAATTCCAGCCACACAAGAATACACAAATTGCACATGTACACACCTGCAAACATCTACCAGCTACTTGAGTTAATTGCCTGTTTTATGAAACACACTCACCCACCCACATGTAATGATACAACTTTCTAATTTCAGATATCCCTACTTCCAACACTTGCCAATAACTCACAAGCTGAAACCATTCCAATATCCATTTCCACAAGCAAACTGCAGGCCTTTTTCAAGACAAAGTGTATTTGAAGTATTTTTGTATATCCTAAACTGACCATTTCACATGTGTGAAACTGTGTAACCACTTACTATTTTACTGGTGTCTGTGTCACCAGTAAAATTTTTTAGTGGTATGTTCCTAAATCCATTTTTTTTTTCACAGAAGCCCCAAGTTTCACTGCCCCATTTTGCAG
Source organism: Rousettus aegyptiacus (assembly GCF_014176215.1). Taxonomy (NCBI): domain Eukaryota; kingdom Metazoa; phylum Chordata; class Mammalia; order Chiroptera; family Pteropodidae; genus Rousettus; species Rousettus aegyptiacus. The sequence continues at coordinate 148,345,623 of NW_023416295.1, forward strand.
AGTGAGGTGATTTTTAGGAACATATGTATTGTGTTAGAGCAAAACCGACTATGCTACTAAATTAGGAACTAACATCTCTCTCCTCTACTAGAAATGCATTTGAAGCTTTGAAAGAAAAGGTATCACTTTTAAAATCCTTGCCAGGGATTTTATGCTATTCATAAATGAAAAGGGAAAACTAGAAAGATATGATGTTATATAAGTTTGTGTTTTTAGAGGAATACTTATAAAGGAGGGACAAAATTCAGGTTCTGATACAACCATACTTATGGTCACAGAACAAATTACTTCCCACCTTGTCTCTGAACTCACTGTGGCACAGCAAGAAGCCCAAACATTTCTGAAGGTGATGCTAGGTGTTTACCTACTCGTACTTCCAGGCTTCTCTGATATTTTATTGTATAAGTTTAGATAAGTGGTTTTCAAAATCAGAGGAGTGATTTTTATCTCCCAGGGGATATGTGGAAATGTCTGGCAACATGTTTGAGTGTTGTTCACAACTGGGAAGTTGTTACTGGTATGTAGTAGGCACAGGCCAGGATGCTGCTGAATATTTTACAATAAACGAGAAAGCCTTTGACATAAAAGAAATATCCAGGTCAAAATGTCAATAGTGCTTAAAGAGGGAAACCCTGCACTAGACTATCACAGACCTCTAACAATTAACTCTATGAATAAGTGACAGTTATTCTTTCTCTAGAGACAACAGAGGCTGCAGGATATAATGGAAGTTGAGAGTACAGGTTCTGGAATCAGATTAGCTATGTGATCTTAGGCAAGCTTTATCCCTCTATGCCTCAATTTCCTCAATTTAAAAACAGTAGCTATGTTACAGGTAGTTGTTTAAGTTTTTCAGAACTACTGGGGATAGCAGTGACTAAAACAAAACAAAATAAATCCTTGCCCTCATGGAACTTACTTTCTAGTGGAGATGTTTATGAGGATTAAGAGTGAACAATATAAACATGTCCTGGAACATAGTAAGCCCTCGATAATTATTTATTTTTATTATGAATTAAAGGCTTTCATCATATGTTATCATTATGTTACCGTTCGGTCAAGTGTTTAAATTAAAAGTTTAAATTAGCACCTACCCAAGAAATTGTTTAAAACTCAAGTTATTCCACTATTCATTACAGACTGTAAAAAAATAAAGCTGTGCTCTCTCTTGCTTTTCATGTTTCTGGTAAAAATACCCGTTCCTAATACGTCACAAAGATAGAGAAGAGAAGCAACTGTGATATAAAAGCTCCAAAGAAGATTAGCTGTGTTTTTACACTAGCAAAGACAGAATGCGAGAAGGTTTCTTAAATAGTGACAAAAAAAAATGAACTCAGTTATTCCTGAAATCGGGATTAAACGATAGGTCATATATATGCACTAGCTCAATTTGAGGATTATAATGTATCAAAGGCCCAGATAAAAGGATTGACTCAATGCCATTTTTAGAAAAGATATCAAAAAATTGACAAATAGCTGCTTATTCGTTGGCATAATGCCCTCTTTACTACTTATCACCATTTATGATAACTAGAAAATCAAATAAAAGACCTGCTTATTTAAAGCCTCCATGGAATTATTTCATTCAATATTAATCTGGTTTTAAAAGCCCTTAAGATGAATAAATCAGTGTATAAAATGGCATATTCTTATCAAATTACATAATCAACAAATTAAAAATGACATGTCTATTGGAGCTAGAATAGAAATTCATTAGTCTTCCCAACTCCTTTTCAAATCTTACATATTTGTGAACCAATAGTGAATCATGTAGGTAGCTATACCAAAAAGCTAGGCTAAGCTGTGCTACTTTTAAGCAGTTCTGAGCTTTCTGGGAGGATACATAAAAAGGGAAAGGTGATAAACTACACAGCTCCTATAAGCTATTTATGGAAACAGAGCAACTTCCCAGGTTTGAATCAAGTCTAGTAGCAGGTGCTTTTATATAACAAATAAATCCTATGGCAGCATTCTGAAGACGGGAAGTTGTATTTCCGTCCTCTTCCAGGGTCGCTGGAACAAGACATTTTTTTGTTCGGTCCACATTGCTTAGCTTTCCCTCAGCTGACTTACAAAGAAGGATATCAATGACATCTCTACAGAAGGAAAGACACCCACCTCCAAAATAGATGCATAAAATGTCCAAAATGCACATTTCAAGTATAAACCCTAATAAGATTATGGGTTTAGAAAGAGGAAAAAAGATGTTTGCTATTATGGTGTTTTAAATTTCTCATAAAATGATAAAAGTCAGTAATACTGAAGCAACTATTTCATTCTTAATGGAGTGTTATTTCAAACTACACAAGGAAAAAAATGAAAGTATTCAATACAACTATGGGCTGACAAATGAAATCTGGTTTTAAAATTCTTGCTGTTTAATAGGCCTCAACCTATGCAACATTTGTTGAGTGCAAAAAACCATATATCTTTATCTGATACTTACATACAGGTAAAATGCCCTCTTAAGTTCTTTAAAACACTGAGATCTGTTTGATTTTCACAAAAAATATAGTACTAAGTACTAAATTTAAAAATTAAAATGAAAAATTAGAGTAATGTTGGCTTTATCAGCAGTACATATTATATGCTTTGAAGCTATGTATAGAAAGAAGCTAGCTATTTCTGATTTAAAGAACATTATGATTTCAAGGAGATACGATTATTCACAATTACATAATATGGCAGCACCAATTAAGCAGCTTGTCCTATTTGGTTAGGCATCCTCACAGTCACAAGCTAGCTGCTGTAAGCTAGAAATATCAGATGCAGACCACAAGGTCTGGAACTGAAAGGAAAGTCTTTCTTTAGATATGTCTTTTCAAGATGTTTCCCAAAAATTTACTGGTTAATGACATTTTTTTCCAAAGATATGAGCGTCTATGTCTAACTCAATCATTAATGAATAAATTTACACCAATCAAGAGTCTCAACGTTGTCGGCAGCCCACCTAGAGGAAAGTGAGGAATAAAGTAAGGTTACATTCTGATGGCAAGGAAGATGAGGAAAGGACAGGCTAATGACTGATAAAACACCTCATTTTTCTTAGAGAAAGAAACTCACATTTCTAGAAAATACTTGCACTAGCATATTCAAAACTAGATTTCTGCATTCTATTTGGTAAAGGAGGTAAATGGTTTTACCAATTTGTGATGGTAAAGAAAGTGATTTGATCTGAATTTAAAGAACTTCTCAGGTTTTATTTCTACTCTCAAACTTTAAAATAATATTTTGGTCAATTAATAACTACGTACTGGCTACTTCTTAGTACTGCCCATTCTCTCCAGTGGGAGTACTTGTTTGTGTGTGTGTGTGTTTTAAAAACACTTTTATTTCATGGGTAACTTCAGTGACTGCTTCAATACAAAATTCATTCTATTTTCTAACTTAAGAAACACATTGAAATTGCTAAATTGTCAATATCAGCCAATATAATTCTTCTGAGTGATGTTATATAAAGTTTTATGACATAATGTTTTATATGTGTAACCATGGCAATGAGGTTGAAAATTTATCCACTATGCATAAAAAATATGTATTTTAGAAAATTCTGTCCCACAGAAGAGATTTTGGTTGCCTCTTATTAAGCTCAGATGCAAACCATTTGTATGATTACTCTGAACCATGTATTTCCTTTGAGACAGAAAGAAGGATTTAATTTTGTAAAGAAAAATAGGGTATCATAGTGGTTTGGCAACTCTTCTGGCAACCCTGGTAACAAAGCCGGCCAATATCACGGGGTGGACTTCTACAAAGACCCAAGCCATAAAACAGCCATGTAACCACAATATTGTCAGACTGCAGTAAGGCAAAAGAGTATGGCAACTATGGAAGCTATTGGATTTCTCAAAGTTAGGTAGAAAACTATACAGCCAACAGCTCAAATGTGTACTTACAACTTTTGTTTTCAGTATCCTTCTACCCGAACTGAAGAGAAGACTATGCATTCTCAATTTGGCCTTGGTTTCATTATCTTAGCAGACAATTACACTCCGGCTTGTTTTTAAAGTTGAAGAGCTTTTATCAATAGAAATCATAAAGTCTTATCACTTTAAGACTTAAAAGTCTCAAATTACGTTAAAAAAAAACCCATATTTGTAGCAATGACCTAATTATTATTTATTAAATCAATTGGTTCTGTGGAGGTCAAGTAATATTTAATACTGTTAAATGTAAAGTTCATTGAAGTTTTATACAGATAAAGGAGAAGACTGTATGTTGAAATCTGACTACCACAATGACTGTTTCTGCAATTTATTTTTAAACTGAAAATATGTTGGCATGGAAAATTGTGCCTACAATTAAAGGCAATGTCTTGAGAACAAAAGAAAAACACTAAAAGTACTCTGCCTTTTTTTTGAGAGAGATGGAATTCTTGAGCCTTAAGTTATATGAAGAAATAACCACTTAGTTAGAAACCTAAAAGATTGTAATTTTTTTGTAAAACATGAAAAGTATATATTTCCTTTCCCCACAGTTAGTTCTAAATGCCATTTGCCTTTAACTTAGAACTAAATGCTTCCAGACATCCTGCCCAAACCTCAGTGATTCATTTACCCACCATTTACAAATTCTCTTAACCCCTTAACTTCTACCCTTTCTCTTCTCGTCATTTGGAGAATGAATAATCTCAGGTTTTCTGTGGGAAAAGAAAATTCATCAGGTGTGAGCACCTAACTGATCCTCACTCCCAGTAATAAATTTTAAAATCATCGCTTTAGTAACTACCACTTGAGTGTCATACTCAGTGCTGCTTACATACTCAGTTGTCACATACTGTACTTGAAACTTGACAATCAATTCTCATACAGACCCTTTGAGGTACTATTATTTTCACTTTACGAATGGGTAAACTGAGGCTCGCAGCGTTTACAAAGTTGTCAGAGGGCACCAGGGGACACAGTGAGGAAGAGGTGACTCCAAGGCCCAAGGTGTATCCTTTTCAGAACCCCACCTTTCACCGGCCTATACCTTCTTGGCTCTTATCACAGCTAACAAGACATTTCAATACCAGTTCTCCCCTGTATCTTGTCCTATGTTTCTGTTCAATTGTACAAAATCAAAACTAGAACAAAACAAAACAAAACAAACCACTATACTTTCCTTAGAGGTCTTTTCCCTTCTCCCACCAGCCACGAACATGCAGCCTCCCTCAATGCTCCTCTCTTCTCTCCTTCCACTTCACTGGATAGAACACCTCAAGCCTACTTCTATCTGAAGCACAGTAATGAAACCTTTCTAGATTCTGATTTAATTTTAAACTCAATATCACTTCTCAATCTTCCCATCCTCTAAGGCTTTGCCATCATTTTCTACTCTTAATCAGTTGCTCAGACAAAATTACCACAACATATTTATAAATGTTATTTCACATTTCCCTTATTATGGGTACCAAAGAATTTTAAGTACATATAATGACATTGTAAAGCATGGGTTTTATAAAAGCACCCATGAGGAACTGAAAATCTTGCTTTTCCCAGGAGGAAAATATGAGTATGATATAATACTACAAGTACAAAGCTAAAAGCATTATTATAAATTAGGAAGAATAAAGAAAAAAATAAAAAATTCAAACTATGGAGCTCACATACAAATTCATCTGTTTTAGTTTTTGGTTATTTATAATTTCCCAATCATCTTATGAAAAAAACCTTCTTAAATAAAACCAACATACACATTTAGAATCTACAAATAAACACCTTTTAATAGATTCTAAGTAATTTTGGAAGTAACAGGAAAATTCAATTAACATCATGCTAGCACAAACAAAATGTACCTATCACATTCATAACTGTTATCCACCCTAAGTGTTATAGCAGTTACATTTTAGATTACTTGATAAAATACATTATAAGCAAAAATGCCTAAAATAATTTAGATAAATCTTTCACTTATTGTCACCTGAGTGATTTTGAACTTTTAAATGGGCAGTTTAACTGGGCACCTTATGATTAAAACCTTATGATTATTAGAATACACACAACCACCAAAGTAATTTGTAATCCACCAATGTAATTTTCTGCAAGAATTCAAGAATCGGATGACATTTCTGCTTGCAACTCAGAAATCAGCCTGTGAGAGTAGACAGCTAAAATCTCTATCACTGCTTTTGTTCAGACTCCTATGTTCTAAAAGCATCCTAGCTCATCTCATTGTAACCAAGCTCATTACCATTTAGACCATACTGCTCATTTGAGACTCAACTCCTTCTGTAAAATAGGAACCGAAACAATATTAACAAAAAATCCTACTCCATAGGGTTTTCGTAAAGGATAAAATACCTAGTTGCACCAAGGTGCATTACTTGTACGTAATAAAAACCTCACCAAATATTAGCTAAACCTGAATGTTGTAGCAGAGTGAGATTTCTTGAAAAGTAAAATTGTCACTTCTTTGCTTTAAACGTTTGCTCTTTGCCCTATCTATAGTGTGAAATACAATGGTTTGCAAAGATAATTTAATAAGAGACCTGATAATGTTTATAGTTTCTGTTGAATGATCTATGCAAAAAGCACTTGTAAAACCACATAACAGAATGAAAATAATCACAGGATATGATTTATCTGAAAAATTAGTCATCTGTATAAAAATTATTAATAACAAAAGCCTATTGGGGTTTTTAAATAAAACTAAGCAGAATCCCAACTAGGAAACATGTCAGCAATTAGAAACAATCTTGGAATAAAAGCAATAATGTGACACTTAAAAAAAAAATATATATATATATAAAACTTAGAATTTCATTAGTTCAGATAACTCTAACACTCCCTAATGAATGCTCATTATTAATGTTTTATTGTAACGTATTAAATGGAAGTTCACTTTACCACTGGGAAAGAAGCAAACAAATTAGAAAAGGTAAAATTTAAGCATCTTCTCTTTTATGTATGGTTATATATTACTTGAAAAAAGTTAACCTAATTCTAACCTACACATAAATGACCACACAATTTCAAAAAGATCCAATCATTTTTAAAGTAGAGGAAACATTCTTTCTGATGATCAAATTGATAGGAGAGATTGGACTAGGGACTGATCTTGCTTAGAGAGGGGAGGAGCAACTTAGAAGTGGCTGCCATCTGAACTGAGCTTCAGGATCAGTAGTAGTCAGATGTGACTATAGTTCACCATAGACTGAAGGGCAGGGACACAGAAACAGGACTTAAATCTAGGCTTTGACTAACAGTATATTTATGTGTTTAAAATTTGTTAGATACGTTTTGAAATAATGTATTTGCTCCATTCCGGTCACATCAAAATAATGTAATTTTTATAACTCTGAAAAGATCCACATAGTAATGTACTTATGTGATGCAAACAGCACTTAATTAAGGCTCAGTTTAGTCAGCAAATCATTATCCCCATGCACTGAGAAATTTCTCACTTACAGAAGAGATAGGAGATAGAAATCTGACCCAGAATAGCAGAATAAGGCCCACTTTCTATAGCAGAACACAGATACAGTGAGTAAAGCCAGCAGTGAAATCCAATGGCCACTGCAGTATTATATTTCAGAGACACATTTCTTCTAATGTAGTTCAAGGCTACGGCATGCTATTAGTTGGTTAGATAGCTAGCAGGTTTTCATCATTAAGAGTGAAGACAAAATCTCTCTAGTACAAAGATCAAGATAAATGACATTCATTTAACTTGCTTAATCAATTCATTTATTTATGCTCAAATACTTATTAAGCATTTAATATGTACAAGGTTTTGTACTATCTACCACTAGGAAACAAAAATATAGTTTGAATTAAAAATGGCTCAAAGAATGGTATGCCATCTGAGTTTACTAAATTCCAAACTTGAAGAATAAACAGCGCAATTTTACTTTTCCCTCAAGTTTTACTGGGGAAAATAGTTCCTCAAAGTCTTAGAAAACAGACAAGTACTTTATCATCTAATGCTTTAGACTTCAGTAAAACCTTTATGTCAATTTCAGGTTATCCTCATGAAGCTCTGCTCATCCCCTCCTCTTTTTTTTTTTTTTTTTTTGCCAGATTTAATTTCCTGCTGCACAAAAACGTTTAAGTAGCTTCTTCTCCTCACTTGAACTTTAGTGGTATTTAGGCCAGTGACCTCTGATGTCATAATGCCTCAAAAACACCCTTGTTTAAAATGTATAGTGAATATATTCCAATTCATCATTATTACAGTGATTTACTGATTGTTTAAAACATGGGCTAATAAAACCATGATAAAATATTTTAAGTGGTTTCAAGGTAAATTTTTAAAGGGAATAAAAATAGCCTCGAGTTCACCATATTCTTAAATTTTCTAGCTTTGGGCATAATTTTCATCCGGAAGCTGAAAATTCTGCAACCTAAGAAAAAAACTGGATCTCGAATTAAGGCCGCCAAGTTAAATAAAATGAACTTGAAACCCTACTTCTCTATTTCTATGCTTCTAAATACAGAAGTATAATGTACAAGGAATCATAATATGAGGCAGTTATTGTTAATTCCTCAAATGTGTTTTCTTTGCACATTTTCATATAAAATGCCGATTTAGATCACCTTTTTCAATACATAACCATCTTATTCATGTACAAAATATATATAACAAGCCTTATTCCTTAACTGCTTCAAAAAAACTGATGTGGTTACCAGAGGGGAGGGAGGAGGAGGGGAAGAAATAAAATGCTTAAAAAATAAATAAAATGTTTTTTAAAAACTGATGTGAAAATATTTAACATATTTATTAAGTATTTCCATATTGCTTTTTCCTCAACTAGACTTAAAAAGCAGAAAATACCTGTTCTTTAAGAGAAAACTTTGAAAATTCCTTTAAAAGACCTTGAAATCACAAGGTTGCTACTGAACCTGCAAGAAAAGAATTATGCCCCAAATGGGAAGATGTAAAAGACTTTAAAGGCCACAGTTTGTACCATATACACAGTATAAAATTAAATAGCATTTATCCACTCAAAATGGAGGCAAAAGTTATAAATAGCTACATAAAAAAAATCTTATTTAATATAACCTGCTTCTTAAATTAATGCTTTAAAAACAACTAAATAAATTTACGATAGTGCAATTCAAAGAGACATAAATATTGTTAATATGTAAATTTTTTAAAGGCGTGTTGACCAACCTTAACAATCAATAGCAGTAGTAACTTTCTTATTTCTTTAAATGCCAAAATACTGTCTACAATAATCTATCATTATACTGTTCTTTAAATTTTAATGAGAATTCCTATTTTGATTCACATTACTGAAACAGCCTAAATAATTAAAGAATTAAATAAGTGTCAGCAGCTTCAACAAACTGTTAAACTAGTATTAATATACTTTTTAATAAAAGCATGATGTAATGATATTGTATAGCATCTCCATAGGCACTTGAGAATTATTCATTTAGTTCTCTTTCCGAAGATCAAGTTTCTCCTCTGAATAAGTTAAAAAATAATCAAGACAAATCAAATACTTGTAATGAAAATCTTCAGGCAATTTGCAACTACTATGCATTTATGTAGCTTAAAGTTAAGATGAGACTAAGAAGATTACATCTTGAAAATGCCAAAGTCATTTTGAAAACCTAATGATGTATTTACATTTCTAAAACAATACAATACTTCAATTATAGAAACATTTATAATATGTAAATCCTTTGCACTAGGCACAGTGCCTGGCACTAGGGCTATAAAAATTACTTACAAGATCATTAACTGAGAAAAAAGAACTATTGCTCATTTAGCCATTAGCTATTTATTATTAATACATAAAAGCAGCAAGAAGTACTCACCAACCTTCACCAAAATCACAGTCGTAAACAGACATTCAATTACAGGCAGCAAGAATATTGGAATGAAAAAAAAAAAAAAACCAGACTCAACTCCTTTGTCTTTGAGCTGCTCCCAAATGAGCACTGAGTCGACTAAGCACTAAGGAAATGCACTGTAGCTGTCAGGCTGGCCTGCCGGCAACTCGGCAAGTCTGACACCGGACTGACGTCACACACTAACATGTCATTGCAGACCCAAATTAAGGCTTCCTCAGGAAGAATTTGTTGTGATTTTGCATGCCTTCCAGCCATAAGAGTAAAAATGTGATTTCAATTCCCTTAAATTTGGCATATAGCATACACAGGGTAAAATCCAGCATACATGTTTGCAAACAGCTCTTGAAGAAAACGTTCAGTGAGAAACTTAAGTCATCTTAGCTCAAATAAGTAAGTACTTCCTGTTAAAACTGTAAGCATACCAATTTAAAGGACTCCTTTAAAAATCTTTTGTTTCCAAAGTTGATACGTACTTATTTCAAAAACTCAACCAATAAAAGGTATCAAGAAAGCTGAAACTGCCTAGATTTCCACCACTCAGAAATAACAACAGCTACTCAGATTTATTGATCACTTACTATGTCAAACACTTTATGAACTCACTTGAGCCTTGGAACCCAATGATATAAGTTATGTAATTACTTTCATTTTACTGAAGAAACTGAGGCACAGAATAGTTAGGGAACTTGCCCAGGGTCACAGTGATAAATGACTGAGCAGGATTCAAACCTGCCCACACATTTGATCAAGAAGTTGTACCATGTAGCAGTAAAGATAACAGCTATTATTAACATTTTGGTTACATCCTTTTATATCGGTTTGTTTACATAAATATTTATTCAACATAAAGAAATCAAACTATATACACCCACATACACACACACACACACACGTTGTGTTGCAACACATTTTTTTCATTCAACAATATGTCATGAACAGCTTTCCATGTCAAAAATTATATTCCTAACTTTTCTTTTTTTGATGGCTGTTCATCACAATTATCTAAACCTGTTTCCTACTGGACACTTAATTTTTAATTTTTTCGTGTTAAGATAAGTACTTAATGCATATAACTGTCCAGAAGTCTTTGTATTTTTCTGTGTTTAGGTCTGTAGGATAATTTAGAAGTGGAATGAATAGGTCAAAGCATGTGTGTTCTCAATCATTTACATGCTTTGTCTTTCAAATGAGGAAACAATTTAGATTTGAACCGAAAATCTAAATTTGATTTCTCTTTTCCCAATATATTGGGTATGGATAATTATTTTTCCTCTTTGCAAATCTAATAGAAAATACATACCATCACACAGTTCTAATTGTGTGTATGTGTTTTAATTCCAAGTAAGGTTGAGCCTTTCTTCATATGCCTGTTCTCACAAAAGGCGGTCTAGCTAAACTGGTCACAAGGACGTATGTTCTAGAGCCCGATGATCTGAGTTTAAGCCCAGCTCTTAATAGTTCTCTGACCATATGCAAGTTATTTAGCCTCTCCATGTCTCAATCTCCTTATATGAAAAATAAAGATAATTTAATCCTCATGGGATTTTCATATGAATTATATGAGAAAAACCATGTAAGCAATTGGAACACTACCTACCACATGTACTTAATTAAATGTTAACTCATATTTAATCACTGACTATACTTCTGCATTTCATGCCCTTCATCCAAAATGGTGATTCTAAACAGAGTACGGACAAACCATTTTATAAAACATATTTTAAATATCTTATTAGAATGTTAATGACATAAAAATGGTCAGATATCTCAATGTAAGTTTTCTTACAACCAATCTGGCATGTAACATAACTGGTGTTAAAAACATGCCTTTCATATGAAACTGCTATAAAAAAATTTTTTTAAGCATTTCAAGTTGAGAAAATAAAATTGTTTCATCATGTAGTTTGAAATATAGACAAGCAAGCCAACAAAGTTTGTTATAATCAGAAGGGTTTGCATGTTTTAGAAAAGCAGTGATTCATGATCTTTCCAATTTTTTTCCAAAGTGAAGGTTTTGCTATTCTCAATTATGTTGTTTAAACTCCTCACAAAAAGAAAACCAAAAATCCATTCTTGAAAATGTCAAAATAACTGTTTCCACAGTTCTAAAAGCAAAGGACAGCCCCATTCAAATGACGTGAATCTTAACAACCTATAAACAGAGTATATGAAGGTTAAAATGTAGTATGCTTACTATCTCTACCCCAAATCAATTCGACCTTCTATTACATAATAGTCTTCAACTGCTCTCACCACACCATCACAATAGTTTATAACAAAATCCCTCTAAAACGCACAAGAAGGAAGCTACTGTCAGAAAAAAATATAACAATGAAGCAGCAGAGATCTGTCAAGAGACTGTGAAGATTACCAGAAAATACTGATAATTAACAAGTTGACTAAATATTTGGTTGATGAAGTTACCAGCACCCTGTACTGTTTCTCTAGGACCTGGGAAGCTCAGGCCCCTTTATCATCCATCAACGGATTATAGGACTTCTACAGGGCAAGCACTGTCATCAGGCAATGGACACAAAAAAGAATAAGATAAGGACCCTCCTCTCAAAGCCTCAACAGCCTAGAAACTGACAGTTTAGCCAGTAAGAGAGACCTGTAAACAGATCATTATAACATAACCTGATTTGCAGAGCACAGAAGAGGAAGCGGCAAAATGCCTGGGGGAATCTGGAAAAGGCTTATTAACAAAGTAAATGACAGCCGACCTTACTATTTCAAGAGATTTGGTTAGAGGTGGTAGTCGTAAAAGCACAAATTTAAGATACAACCTAAAATTTACACCTATAAGAGGCATCCAATTAACAGAAACTATTCCTTTAGGGACAATGCATACCAACTGGGCAATTCTCACAAGTGCCTTATAAAATTCTGCCCTTTTTCTCAAATGTCGGAGATGGCTAGTTTTAGCTTTCTGAACTCTGCCCAAAAGACTTTTTAGGAAAGTGAGGCAGACTGTGAATAGATGCTCTACTACTTTGTCAGATCAGTAGAGATCCTAAATCTTAATCATGATTCTCTCTTCTCATGTATCTCTATGCTCTACAGAAAAAGCCAAAAGAAAAAAAGTTCAATGAGGGTCTCCAAAGCATTTGTCAAAAATAATGTGTTTCAGTGCACCCCACAAACACGTTTGTGACAATGTCTAAGAATTTAGTTGTGATATCATTTTTCTGTTCTTACTGTTACTTCACTTCTCGGTGGCATTTAAACCTCTTGACTTCTTCAAAATGCATCCCCTTTGACCTTGACTTATGTGACCTGGTTCCCAAGTGTTGACTTTGCAAAACAGGCTTTAGTCCAAAGGACTCAATCCAGCGCCCAATAATTTGTCTCCCTAATTTGGTGCCAATTTACTTATCACTAATACCCAAACTAGAAGTTCTTTTAATAGGTAAGACACAGATCTCCTACCAATCATCTTTTCTATACAGTGTCTAATAGTGCTGAATAACACAAACCACTGAAATACTGCATCAGCTGATTACTGACTTTTTATCTCCCAGGTCATCTAATACAATTCTTTCAGAGCAGAAAAATACTAGTACAAGAAGAGCACAAGTACATATTTCCAAAGTGTGTTTTTTCTAATACTACCAATAATTAACTCAATTCTGACACCATCTACCTGGAGATGAAAGTCAGGACTCGCAGGTAAAAAGCTCAGTCTCACAAGAGCGCTTCCACTTTAGACATGCCAGGAGCTAATTCCAAGTTCTTGTCTGTGCTTCTAACCCACAGACTATTAACTGGAGGTTCCTATGACTCTCTCTTTGGGTTTGATTAATTTGCTAGAGGGGCTCCCAGAATGAAGAGAACATTTTATTATGTCTACCAATTTATTAAAAAGGAAATTATAAATACAAATGAATAGCCAGATGAAAAGATACATAGAGCAGAGTCCAGAAGGGTCCTGAGCACAGGAGTTTCTGTCCCCGTGGAATTGGGATGCACCGACTCCAAGCAAGTACATGCATTCATCACCCTGGAAGCTCACTGAATCTGGTCTAAGAGTTTTTATAGTGCTTAATCTGCAGCCTGCCACCCCAAAGGTGAGTAGGGCTAAAAGTTCTAATTCTGTAATCAGTTGGATCTTTCTGGTGACCAGCTCCATCCTGAGGCTATCTAGGGTCCCCACTCTAAGTCACTCATGAATGATCGAAAAAGACACTTCTATCACTCGGGAAATTCCAAAGTTTTGAGGAGCTCTGTGCCAGAAACCAGGGACAAAGATCAAGTAGATTTCTTATTATAACAATATTTAACCACAAAGTTACACAGAGGTAAAGTAAGAATACCAATAATGTTCTTTTTCTTTTGTCCCAAATTTCCAAATTCACTTACCTGGTATATCACATACTATGGCTTCATGATTTAAAGATAAACACCAAGGCGGCATTCATTACAAAAGTAAATTTAAAATAATTTGAAACTATGGCCTCTCACACACTCATTATCTTCTTTTTAAAAGTAGTAATCAGGTAAAGAATAAATCAACTTATAAATTAAACACACATACCTAATGATAATCTAAGACAAATTCTAAATATAAATATACTTAGTGCACTAACCATGACATCAACTGAAATTCAGTATAAAACAAACTATGCTATCAAGGAAGAAAATGTGAGTGTTGGGCCAACTTCTTCTAAACACTGTTAGTCATCTTCTCTTGACACTGATGTAACAATTCAGATATTCTCAATTTTACTACCTAAGAAATGTTCAAGAGTTGTTCCATGCCATCATGGTGTTCTATTACAGCTAAAATTTTATAACGCAGCAAACTCTCAGAAAAAGTAATTGAAAGAGTTGCATGACTTAGGTATCAAATTAATCCATAAGCCTGTGTAGGAAGGGACCAATTATAATGAAAAGTCCTTCATACCACTAGAATCTTCTTCCCCAGGAGTGGCAGCTACTAACTTATACTTGCTTGCTAACAGGATTCAGAACACCCTAATTTTAAGATATACAGTTTCTCAGAACCAGTCCTCTAAGGCCAGTTTAATAAGAGACTGACTTAGCCATTTTATATTCTCTTTATTTCTTCTTCCTCTTCTTTTTCTTTCTTTCTTTCTTTTTTTTTTTTTTTTTTGAGATTGGTAGCCATGACTTCCTTCTTCTAAACTTTGTCATAACTTGTGTATCTCACCAATTTATACAATTTAGGGTCTAGCCCAAGTATTATTTCCTCAGAGAGATTTTCCCCAACCCCTACTCAGGCAGTTCCAGTACTATAAATCAGGAATAATTAGTGTGACGAACAAAACTGCAGTCATACATACTTACACCTCAAACAGTCTGCCAGCAGGAATGTATATAAACTCTTCTGCACAATAAATAAAGAGTAGATACTCATGGAGAGAGGACTAATTCTAATAAATTCATTAATCCCAGGTGAGAGGCAACAATGATGCAGGCATTAAAATTATCGTCTTTCTTCCCTTTCCCTATTATTATATAAAATCTCAACTTTTGAGCTCTAGGTGAAACATCTAGTCATATTTATATCTCTTTTAAGTATTGGAACTCTCTCTGGACGCTTGAAGGTAATTTCATTTGATAGGAAAAAAAGTATTCTTAGTAGTGAATCTTTTAATAGGCTCTGGACTCTTTAACTACATTTAACCTTAACTGTTACAGTTCTAGAAAAATTTAAAGTCAAAGAGTAAATGTACAATAAATGTAATATGGAAACCTTAAATTTGCTAATTTTGTACTTAAATGTACAATGGTAGTTAATATAAAATTAAACTTGCAAGTACAGTTGACCCTTGAACAACATGGAGGTTTAGAGGCATAGGAGAAGATCCACCTATAAATTTTGAGTCCCCTAAAATTTAACTACTGTTGACGAGAAGCTTTACAACAATAACACAAACAGTCAATTAACACATACATTATACATTTTGTATGACACATGTATTATATTCTGCATTCCTAGAATAAAGCTACAGAAAAAAATGTTAAGAAAATCATGAGCAAGATACATTTACAATGTGTATTTATTGAAAAAAATCTGTGAATAAGTGGACCAGTACAGTTCAAACCGTGTTGTTCAAGGGTCAATGGCACTTGTGAAAGATGATGTTTTAAATTTGAGCACAATAAAGAAATTCAGACTCTACAACATGTGGATAAAATATGAAAAGTAAATCAATGACCAAATTATATGAGTAAGGAAACAAAACAGAAATTTAACTCTAGTTCCCTTGTGTGAGTTCTAATTTCAAACTCTGGATGAATATACATTTCTGAGTGATAATTTGTGACTTATACTCTTTGTATACAGACTGATTTTCATTCTTAAAGAAATTATAAGATCTAATTGCTTTTTTACAGAGAGTGATTTACCAATATAACATTTTTATTCAGGTACTAAGTCAATTCTACACGTGTACCATCTGCCTGGAAGATACATATAGTCTGTTTTGGATGCAGGAATAGATTCAAACATTTGACAGTGTTACCAGTTTCATTTCATCAAAAAACAGGCCTCAAAGAAACTACTACAATGGTTGCTTTGTGTATTGACTGATTTATTCAATTAGAAACTCCTGCTTACTCTCTTGCAAGGAAGCAAGAAAACATGCAAGTTTTTAAAAGTTTTACTAACACAGAACTGGACAGAATACATCATGGAAACTCATGATTGAGATACATAGCCTTGGGACCTAAGAGATACTTTCATCTCTACAACTGACTCAATGGAGGGTCCTGAGAAAGTAATCAACTAATAAGTTGTCTTTTTCTCATTGTATTACACAACATAATCAGGAGGTTTTGTGGCAACAACTACAACCAAGACCATTTGCCTGCCAAGGGCAAGTTTTATTGAGCTATGGGTATTCATTTAAAAAAAACAAAACAAAACTAGTTTTGACTTCTACATTCACACTG
Source organism: Rousettus aegyptiacus (assembly GCF_014176215.1). Taxonomy (NCBI): domain Eukaryota; kingdom Metazoa; phylum Chordata; class Mammalia; order Chiroptera; family Pteropodidae; genus Rousettus; species Rousettus aegyptiacus. Next base: position 148,362,323 of record NW_023416295.1, read on the forward strand.
GTGGCACTGGAAGCATAATTTTTTGACTGTTTTTATATTTCATTTGTACAAATTCCTTAGTCCAAAACTTTTTCCTTTTTTTTTTTTTTTTTAAGAAAAATACTGTTATAGGAATGTATGGGAAATGTTACACATATTGCTGCCTAGTGTTAAAAAGAACAAACCCAGGTCGAGATTTAATTTCCTTGACTACTATTAACAGATTTTTAAATTAATTCAACAAATATTTATTGAAGCGATACGCTAAACCCTGTGGGAGAATTTAAAAAAGAAAAAGAAATGCCTAAACTAGTTGTATGCAAATAAGCTCAAAACTAAAAATAATTAAGAATATGAAATGCTTACGACATAAATAGATTTGGAACCAGACTGCTTAGGTCAGAATCCTGGATCAGGTCTTAGAACTGTT